>NW_027192654.1:2603931-3254914 GCF_949987515.2 Delphinus delphis | reverse complement strand
CGCCTTTAACCTCCTGTTTGGCCCAGTTTGCAATTTCTGCGGAAGATGAACAGGAATAGCGAGAATCAATGAGAGGCTAGCAGGAGGTGTCTGGACGGGCAAATTTAACTCTCATTTCCCACCAGGAAGAGGAATTAACCAAAGGCTCAGCGTGCCGTGCCGGAACCAGATTAGGGCCTGAAGCCTTCCTGCGGTGTTGCGGCCAGCTCAAAAGAAAGCGAGTTGAAGAAAGGAGCTCAGGGGCACTGTAATTCACAAACCTGCAGAGTTATAAATGACAGCTATCGTCCAAAAATAGACTGAAGTAAGGCTGCCAAGAGGACTTGAAAGCGGGGCAGAATTGCAGGAAACCGATTTCAGAAGGTAGACTGGAATTGCATTGAAAGCATAGGAAAAGAGGCAGAACGTCCACAATGATGCACTTGGCCAAAAAGGGCGTATGCGTTTTTTCCTGAATATATTCAGGAAAAAACGCATACGCCCTTTTTGGCCAACCAAGCAAGCTTGCAAAGGAAATCTGCACTACAATGAAGTCTCACTTCCCCCCGGTCAAAAGGGCCATCTGAAAAAAGTGTAAAATCCAGAAAGGCAGGACAGGCCATGGAGAACTGGGAGCCTTGTTATGCTGATGGGCGAGATGTAAATTGCCAACAGACACTCAGGAGAAGTGTATGGTGTTTCCTGAAACATCTAAAAAACAAAGCAACAGAACCTAGGGCACTTCCACTTATGGTCCTATAGCTTAGGGAAATTAAAATCAAAAAGACACAGCCACCCCAAAGTTTGTAACGGCTCTGTTTACAAGAAACTCGTTTACAGTACAAGTTCAACATCGCAGAAAGTGAAAAATGGATAAAGAAGTTGTGGTATTTACTTACAAAGCAATATCACTCAGCAATGAAATCTGTGTCATCAAGCCCTTAGCATCACAATGAGTGGATTCAGGTATGATGATTCTAACTGAAATAAGTCACACAGAAAAAGAAACATCATAAGATAGCAGTAATACATGGAATGTAAACTTGGCTACACAGGAACTGAATTACAGAACAGAACAGGGTCTCAAAATTAGAAAACCAACTTATGCTTGCTTAAGGGGAAAGGTGAGTTGGGGTGCTGCATAAACCCAGAGATTGAAATGAGCACAGATAAAGTTCCTTAAGCCAAATATGGAATAGACAAGAGCTACTCCTTGCTCAACGAAATGGACTCAACACCCCATATTAAACGCCTAAGAATGTACCTGACTAGTAAGTATCTTAAAACCTATGGATTGCTATGTCTCCGAAAGAGAATCAAGCATGTGTACAGGGGCATAAATGCAGCAGTGATAGGATTGCAGAGTTTCGTGTGCAAATGAAGACCCTTTGAAGTCATATTGCATGGTACCCACTCCACGGGTTTCAACTACCCAGGTGTAAGGTATTGTTCCTTCAGCTAAAACATGCATGTGGAACCTAGAGTATGATCAACCATGTGATTGGGAGACGTGTTCAAATATGTCTCAGTTTTCCTCCCCTGGTACTCGGGTGCAACATTCCAGACGCTTTACTAACACTCTCCCCACTTGGAGAGTCAGTCCCTTTAACCTCCTGTTTGGCCCAGTTTGCAATTTCTGCAGAAGATGAACAGGAATAGCGAGAACCAATGAGAGGCTAGCTGGAGGTGTCTGGACGGGCAAATTTAACTCTCATTTCCCACCAGGAAGCGGAATTAACCAAAGGCTCAGCGTGCCGTGCCGGAACCAGATTAGGGCCTGAAGCCATCCTGCGGTGTTGCGGCCAGGTCACAAGAAAGCGAGTTGAAGAAAGGAGCTCAGGGGCACTGTAATTCACAAACATGCAGAGTTATAAATGACAGCTATCGTCCAAAAATAGACTGAAGTAAGGCTGCCAAGAGGACTTGAAAGCGGGGCAGAATTGCAGGAAACCGATTTCAGGAGGTAGACTGGAATTGCATTGAAAGCATAGGAAAAGAGGCAGAACGTCCACAATGATGCACTTGGCCAAAAAGGGCGTATGCGTTTTTTCCTGAATATATTCAGGAAAAAACGCATACGCCCTTTTTGGCCAACCAAGCAAGCTTGCAAAGGAAATCTGCACTACAACGAAGTCTCACTTCCCCCCGGTCAAAAGGGCCATCTGAAAAAAGTGTAAAATCCAGAAAGTCAGGACAGGCCATGGAGAACTGGGAGCCTTGTTATGCTGATGGGCGGGATGTAAATTGCCAACAACCACTTGGGAGAAGTGTATGGTGTTTCCTGAAACATCTAAAAACAAAGCAACAGAGCCTAGGGCACTTCCACTTATGGTCCTATAGCTTAGGGAAATTAAAATCAAAAAGACACAGCCACCCCAAAGTTTGGGACGCCTCTGTTTACAAGAACCTCGTTTACAGTACAAGTTCAACATCGCAGAAAATGAAAAATGGATAAAGAAGCTGTGGTATTTACTTACAAAGCAATAACACTCAGCAATGAAATCTATGTCATCAGGCCCTTAGCAGGACAATGAGTGGATTCAGGTATGATGATTCTAACTGAAATAAGTCACACAGAAAAAGAAACATCATAAGATATCACTAATACACGGAATGGAAACTTGGCTACACAGGAAATGAATTACAGAACAGAACAGGGTCTCAAATTTAGAAAACCAACTTATGCTTGCTTAAGGGTAAAGGTGAGTTGGGGTGCTGCATAAAACCAGAGATTGAAATGAGCACAGATAAAGTTCCTTAAGCCAAATATGGAATAGACAAGAGCTACTCCTTGCTCAACGAAATGGACTCAACACCGCATATTAAACGCCTAAGAATGAACCTGACTAGTAAGTATCTTAAAACCTATGGATTGCTATGTCTCCGAAAGAGAATCAAGCATGTGTACAGGGGCATAAACGCAGCAGTGATAGGATTGGAGAGGTTCGTGAGCAAATGAAGACCCTTTGAAGTCATATTGCATGGTACCCATTCCACGGGTTTCAACTACCCAGGTTTAAGGTATTCTTCCTTCAGCTAAAACATGCATGTGGAACCTAGAGTATGATCAACCATGTGATCGGGAGAGGTGTTCAAATATGTCTCAGTTTTCGTACCCTGGTCCTCGGGTGCAACATTCCAGACGCTTACTAACACTCTCCCCACTTGGAGAGTCAGTCCCTTTAACCTCCTGTTTGGCCCAGTTTGCAATTTCTGCGGAAGATGAACAGGAATAGTGAGAACCAATGAGAGGCTAGCTGGAGGTGTCTGGACGGGCAAATTTAACTCTCATTTCCCACCAGGAAGAGGAAATAACCAAAGGCTCAGCGTGTCGTGCCGGAACCAGATTAGGGCCTGAAGCCATCCTGCGGTGTTGCAGCCAGGTCACAAGAAAGCAAGTTGAAGAAAGGAGCTCAGGGGCACTGTAATTCACAAACCTGCAGAGTTATAAATGACAGCTATCGTCCAAAAATAGACTGAAGTAAGGCTGCCAAGAGGACTTGAAAGCGGGGCAGAATTGCAGGAAACCGATTTCAGGAGGTAGACTGGAATTGCATTGAAAGCATAGGAAAAGAGGCAGAACGTCCACAATGATGCACTTGGCCAAAAAGGGCGTATGCGTTTTTTCCTGAATATATTCAGGAAAAAACGCATACGCCCTTTTTGGCCAACCAAGCAAGCTTGCAAAGGAAATCTGCACTACAATGAAGTCTCACTTCCCCCTGGGCAAAAGGGCCATCTGAAAAAAGTGTAAAATCCAGAAAGGCAGGACAGGCCATGGAGAACTGGGAGCCTTGTTATGCTGATGGGCGGGATGTAAATTGCCAACAATCACTCGGGAGAAGTGTATGGTGTTTCCTGAAACATCTAAAAAACAAAGCAACAGAGCCTAGGGCACTTCCACTTATGGTCCTATAGCTTAGGGAAATTAAAATCAAAAAGACACAGCCACCCCAATGTTTGGGACGCCTCCGTTTACAAGAACCTCGTTTACCATACAAGTTCAATATCACAGAAAGTGAAAAATGGATAAAGAACTTGTGGTACTTACGTACAATGCAATATCACTCAGCAATGAAATCTATGTCATCAGGCCCGTAGCAGCATAATGAGTGGATTCAGGTACGATGATTCTAACTGAAATAAGTCACACAGAAAAAGAAACATCATAAGATATCACTAATACACGGAATGTAAACTTGGCTACACAGGAACTGAATTACAGAACAGAACAGGGTCTCAAATTTAGAAAACCAACTTATGCTTGCTTAAGGGGAAAGGTGAGTTGGGGTGCTGCATAAAACCAGAGATTGAAATGAGCACAGATAAAGTTCCTTAAGCCAAATATGGAATAGACAAGAGCTACTCCTTGCTCAACGAAATGGACTCAACACCCCATATTAAACGCCTAAGAATGTACCTGACTAGTAAGTATCTTAAAACCTATGGATTGTTATGTCTCCAAAAGAGAATCAAGCGTGTGTACAGGGGCATAAACGCAGCAGTGATAGGATTGGAGAGGTTCGGTGAGCAAATGAAGACCCTTTGAAGTCATATTGCATGGTACCCATTCCACGGATCTCAACTCTCCAGGTGTAAGGTATTCTTCCTTCAGCTAAAACATGCATGTGGAACCCAGAGTATGATCAACCATGTGAACGGGAGACGTGTTCAAATATGTCTCAGTTTTCCTCCCCTGGTACTCGGGTGCAACATTCCAGACGCTTTACTAACACTCTCGCGACTTGGAGAGTCAGTCCCTTTAACCTCCTGTTTGGCCCAGATTGCAATTTCTGCGGAAGATGAACAGGAATAGCGAGAACCAATGAGAGGCTAGCTGGAGGTGTCTGGACGGGCAAATTTAACTCTCATTTCCCACCAGGAAGAGGAATTAACCAAAGGCTCAGCGTGCCGTGCCGGAACCAGATTAGGGCCTGAAGCCATCCTGCGGTGTTGCGGCCAGCTCAAAAGAAAGCGAGTTGAAGAAAGGAGCTCAGGGGCACTGTAATTCACAAACCTGCAGAGTTATAAATGACAGCTATCGTCCAAAAATAGACTGAAGTAAGGCTGCCAAGAGGACTTGAAAGCGGGGCAGAATTGCAGGAAACCGATTTCAGGAGGTAGACTGGAATTGCATTGAAAGCATAGGAAAAGAGGCAGAACGTCCACAATGATGCACTTGGCCAAAAAGGGCGTATGCGTTTTTTCCTGAATATATTCAGGAAAAAACGCATACGCCCTTTTTGGCCAACCAAGCAAGCTTGCAGAGGAAACCTGCACTACAATGAAGTCTCACTTCCCCCCGGTCAAAAGGGCCATCTGAAAAAAGTGTAAAATCCAGAAAGGCAGGACAGGCCATGGAGAACTGGGAGCCATGTTATGCTGATGGGCGGGATGTAAATTGCCAACAACCACTCGGGAGAAGTGTATGGTGTTTCCTGAAACATCTAAAAAACAAAGCAACAGAAACTAGGGCACTTCCACTTATGGTCCTATAGCTTAGGGAAATTAAAATCAAAAAGACACAGCCACCCCAAAGTTTGGAATGGCTCTGTTTACAAGAACCTCGTTTACAGTACAAGTTCAACATCGCAGAAAGTGAAAAATGGATAAAGAAGTTGTGGTATTTACTTACAAAGCAATATCACTCAGCAATGAAATCTGTGTCATCAGGCCCTTAGCAGCACAATGAGTGGATTCAGGTATGATGATTCTAACTGAAGTAAGTCACACAGAAAAAGAAACATCATAAGATATCAGTAATACACGGAATGTAAACTTGGCTACACAGGAACTGAATTACAGAACAGAACAGGGACTCAAATTTAGAAAACCAACTTATGCTTGCTTAAGGGTAAAGGTGAGTTGGAGTGCTGCATAAAACCAGAGATTGAAATGAGCACAGATAAAGTTCCTTAAGTCAAATATGGAATAGACAAGAGCTACTCCTTGCTCAACGAAATGGACTCAACACCGCATATTAAACGCCTAAGAATGTACCTGACTAGTAAGTATCTTAAAACCTATGGATTGCTATGTCTCCGAAAGAGAATCAAGCATGTGTACAGGGGCATAAATGTCGGGACCCAGCTCTGAATGTACCAAGAGGTCTGTGCAAAGCCAAGGCTGACAGTACTGAGCAAAGCTAGTACTGGAAGGTACAAAATGGGAAAGCAAAGCTTCCCGAGAGGTGGTTCCCCTCAAGATTTCCCCAAGCAATTCCCTGGTTGTAAAATGATGCTCTTTGGGGTATTTTTGCTATGCAACATATTATGTTGTAATGCAGGATTTAAATTTAGACCACAGTATAGAGTAAAATGGAAACATTTGGTTTTGGTATAGGGGAAGATTTTTTGTAGATTGGGTATATAAGAAACTATATTGGGTTATGTGGGAAATAGCTAGAATTAAAATGATCATGGGATATGTAAAATTTAAAGATGCACATAAAGCTATGCAAAGAAATAGATATAAAGCTTATTGCAGATATTTTAAGAATAGGTTAGGTTTTGCAGTACGGTGTTTTCCAAGATGGCCAACAATAGGAAGAGATACGATCTGGAAGTGGAACGGCAAGGCTGTGAAGGTAGAACATAAAGTACCCGGTGGGATTTGGACTGTTTGGTACTGACCTATAAAGAAAATAGCTTACGTGAGCTAAAAAAAATCACCAAGGTGTGAAAAGCCGAAGAGATTGTGCCTGATTTCGTCAACAGGAGCTGTGATCAGGATATGCTCCACCGCAGGAGACTGTGTGAGGGAAACATTAATGAGATCATTGTGTGAACTGCTTATGTACGCGGATGTTTTTTGTTAAAGTGGTTAATGTGTTATTGTTTGTGTAAGATTTTTGGCTCAAGAATAGAAAGGTTGTGAAAGATTAAAAGATGATATGAAAAATAAGAATAAGGAACTGTAGAATTATAAATGTTGCAGCTTTTTGCTAATAAAATGTCAGATCCTTGCACCCAAGAAGAGGTGTCTTGAGTTCTGTCCTCGCCGACGCCGTCCTCCCCTCTGGCAATCCTGTACCGCTGGGGCTGGTCCTCGGCACATAAACGCAGCAGTGATAGGATTGGAGAGGTTCATGAGCAAATGAAGACCCTTTGAAGTCATATTGCATGGTACCCATTCCACGGGTTTCAACTACCCAGGTTTAAGATATTCTTCCTTCAGCTAAAACATGCATGTGGAACCTAGAGTATGATCAACCATGTGATCGGGAGACGTGTTCAAATATGTCTCAGTTTTCGTACCCTGGTACTCGGGTGCAACATTCCAGACGCTTTACTAACACTCTCCCCACTTGGAGAGTCAGTCCCTTTAACCTCCTGTTTGGCCCAGTTTGCAATTTCTGCGGAAGATGAACAGGAATAGCGAGAACCAATGAGAGACTAGCTGGAGGTGTCTGGACGGGCAAATTTAACTCTCATTTCCCACCAGGAAGAGGAAATAACCAAAGGCTCAGCGTGCCGTGCCGGAACCAGATTAGGGCCTGAAGCCATCCTGCGGTGTTGCGGCCAGGTCACAAGAAAGCGAGTTGAAGAAAGGAGCTCAGGGGCACTGTAATTCACAAACCTGCAGAGTTATAAATGACAGCTATCGTCCAAAAATAGACTGAAGTAAGGCTGCCAAGAGGACTTGAAAGCGGGGCAGAATTGCAGGAAACCGATTTCAGGAGGTAGACTGGAATTGCATTGAAAGCATAGGAAAAGAGGCAGAACGTCCACAATGATGCACTTGGCCAAAAAGGGCGTATGCGTTTTTTCCTGAATATATTCAGGAAAAAACGCATACGCCCTTTTTGGCCAACCAAGCAAGCTTGCAAAGGAAATCTGCACTACAATGAAGTCTCACTTCCCCCCGGTCAAAAGGGCCATCTGAAAAAAGTGTAAAATCCAGAAAGGCAGGACAGGCCATGGAGAACTGGGAGCCTTGTTATGCTGATGGGCGGGATGTAAATTGCCAACAGACACTCAGGAGAAGTGTATGGTGTTTCCTGAAACATCTAAAAAACAAAGCAACAGAGCCTAGGGCACTGCCACTTATGGTCCTATAGCTTAGGGAAATTAAAATCAAAAAGACACAGCCACCCCAAAGTTTGGGACGCCTCTGTTTACAAGAACCTCGTTTACAGTACAAGTTCAACATCGCAGAAAGTGAAAAATGGATAAAGAAGTTGTGGTATTTACTTACAAAGCAATATCACTCAGCAATGAATTCTATGTCATCAGGCCCTTAGCATCACAATGAGTGGATTCAGGTATGATGATTCTAACTGCAATAAGTCACACAGAAAAAGAAACATCATAAGATATCAGTAATACACGGAATGTAAACATGGCTACACAGGAACTGAATTACAGAACAGAACAGGGTCTCAAATTTAGAAAACCAACTTATGCTTGCTTAAGGGGAAAGGTGAGTTGAGGTGCTGCATAAAACCAGAGATTGAAATGAGCACAGATAAAGTTCCTTAAGCCAAATATGGAATAGACAAGAGCTACTCCTTGCTCAACGAAATGGACTCAACACCACATATTAAACGCCTAAGAATGTTCCTGACTAGTAAGTATCTTAAAACCTATGGATTGCTATGTCTCCAAAAGAGAATCAAGCATGTGTACAGGGGCATAAACGCAGCAGTGATAGGATTGGAGAGGTTCGGTGAGCAAATGAAGACCCTTTGAAGTCATATTGCATGGTACCCATTCCACGGGTTTCAACTACCCAGGTTTCAGGTATTCTTCCTTCAGCTAAAACATGCATGTGGAACCTAGAGTATGATCAACCATGTGATCGGGAGACGTGTTCAAATATGTCTCAGTTTTCGTACCCTGGTCCTCGGGTGCAACATTCCAGACGCTTTACTAACACTCTCCCGACTTGGAGAGTCAGTCCCTTTAACCTCCTGTTTGACCCAGTTTGCAATTTCTGCGGAAGATGAACAGGAATAGCGAGAACCAATGAGAGGCTAGCTGGAGGTGTCTGGACGGGCAAATTTAACTCTCATTTCCCACCAGGAAGAGGAATTAACCAAAGGCTCAGCATGCCGGGCCGGAACCAGATTAGGGCCTGAAGCCATCCTGCGGTGTTGCGGCCAGGTCACAAGAAAGCGAGTTGAAGAAAGGAGCTCAGGGGCACTGTAATTCACAAAACTGCAGAGTTATAAATGACAGCTATCGTCCAAAAATAGACTGAAGTAAGGCTGCCAAGAGGACTTGAAAGCGGGGCAGAATTGCAGGAAACCCATTTCAGGAGGTAGACTGGAATTGCATTGAAAGCATAGGAAAAGAGGCAGAACGTCCACAATGATGCACTTGGCCAAAAAGGGCGTATGCGTTTTTTCCTGAATATATTCAGGAAAAAACGCATACGCCCTTTTTGGCCAACCAAGCAAGCTTGCAAAGGAAATCTGCACTACAATGAAGTCTCACTTCCCCCCGGTCAAAAGGGCCATCTGAAAAAAGTGTAAAATCCAGAAAGGCAGGACAGGCCATGGAGAACTGGGAGCCTTGTTCTGCTGATGGGCGGGATGTAAATTGCCAACAACCACTCGGGAGAAGTGTATGGTGTTTCCTGAAACATCTAAAAAACAAAGCAACAGAACCTAGGGCACTTCCACTTATGGTCCTATAGCTTAGGGAAATTAAAATCAAAAAGACACAGCCACCCCAAAGTTTGGAACGGCTCTGTTTACAAGAACCTCGTTTACAGTACAAGTTCAACATCGCAGAAAGTGAAAAATGGATAAAGAAGTTGTGGTATTCACTTACAAAGCAATATCACTCAGCAATGAAATCTGTGTCATCAGGCCCTTAGCAGCACAATGAGTGGATTCAGGTATGATGATTCTAACTGAAGTAAGTCACACAGAAAAAGAAAATCATAAGATATCAGTAATACACGGAATGTAAACTTGGCTACACAGGAACTGAATTCCAAAACAGAACAGTGTCTCAAATTTAAAAAACCAACTTATGCTTGCTTAAGGGGAAAGGTGAGTTGGGGTGCTGCATAAAACCAGAGATTGAAATGAGCACAGATAAAGTTCCTTAAGCCAAATATGGAATAGACAAGAGCTACTCCTTGCTCAACGAAATGGACTCAACACCCCCTATTAAACGCCTAAGAATGTACCTGACTAGTAAGTATCTTAAAACCTATGGATTGCTATGTCTCCAAAAGAGAATCAAGCATGTGTACAGGGGAATAAACGCAGCAGTGATAGGATTGGAGAGGTTTGGTGAGCAAATGAAGACCCTTTGAAGTCATATTGCATGGTACCCATTACACGGGTCTCAACTCTCCAGGTTTAAGGTATTCTTTCTTCAGCTAAAACATGCATGTGGAACCCAAGTATGATCAACCATGTGAATGGGAGACGTGTTCAAATATGTCTCAGTTTTCCTCCCCTGGTACTCGGGTGCAACATTCCAGACGCTTTACTAACACTCTCCCCACTTGGAGAGTCAGCGCCTTTAACCTCCTGTTTGGCACAGTTTGCAATTTCTGCGGAAGATGAACAGGAATAGCGAGAACCAATGAGAGACTAGTTGGAGGTGTCTGGACGGGCAAATTTAACTCTCATTTCCCACCAGGAAGAGGAAATAACCAAAGGCTCAGCGTGCCGTGCCGGAACCAGATTAGGGCCTGAAGCCATCCTGCGGTGTTGCGGCCAGGTCACAAGAAAGCGAGTTGAAGAAAGGAGCTCAGGGGCACTGTAATTCACAAACCTGCAGAGTTATAAATGACAGCTATCGTCCAAAAATAGACTGAAGTAAGGCTGCCAAGAGGACTTGAAAGCGGGGCAGAATTGCAGGAAACCGATTTCAGGAGGTAGACTGGAATTGCATTGAAAGCATAGGAAAAGAGGCAGAACGTCCACAATGATGCACTTGGCCAAAAAGGGCGTATGCGTTTTTTCCTGAATATATTCAGGAAAAAACGCATACGCCCTTTTTGGCCAACCAAGCAAGCTTGCAAAGGAAATCTGCACTACAATGAAGTCTCACTTCCCCCCAGTCAAAAGGGCCATCTGAAAAAAGTGTAAAATCCAGAAAGGCAGGACAGGCCATGGAGAACTGGGAGCCTTGTTATGCTGATGGGCGGGATGTAAATTGCCAACAACCACTCGGGAGAAGTGTATGGTGTTTCCTGAAACATCTAAAAAACAAAACAACAGAACCTAGGGCACTTCCACTTATGTTCCTATAGCTTAGGGAAATTAAAATCAAAAAGACACAGCCACCCCAAACTTTCGAACGGCTCTGTTTACAAGAACCTCGTTTACAGTACAAGTTCAACATCGGAGAAAGTGAAAAATGGATAAAGAACTTGTGGTATTTACTTACAAAGCAATATCACTCAGCAATGAAATCTGTGTCATCAGGCCCTTAGCAGCACAATGAGTGGATTCAGGTATGATGATTCTAACTGAAGTAAGTCACACAGAAAAAGAAACATCATAAGATATCAGTAATACACGGAATGTAAACTTGGCTACACAGGAACTGAATTACAGAACAGAACAGGGTCTCAAATTTAGAAAACCAACTTATGCTTGCTTAAGGGGAAAGGTGAGTTGGGGTGCTGCATAAAACCAGAGATTGAAATGAGCACAGATAAAGTTCCTTAAGCCAAATATGGAATAGACAAGAGCTACTCCTTGCTCAACAAAAGGACTCAACACCCCATATTAAACGCCTAAGAATGTACCTGACTAGTAAATATCTTAAAACCTATGGATTGCTATGTCTCCGAAAGAGAATCAAGCATGTGTACAGGGGCATAAACGCAGCAGTGATAGGATTGGAGAGGTGCGGTGAGCAAATGAAGACCCTTTGAAGTCATATTGCATGGTACCCATTCCACGGGTTTCAACTACCCAGGTTTTAGGTATTCTTCCTTCAGCTAAAACATGCATGTGGAACCCAAGTATGATCAACCATGTGAACGGGAGACGTGTTCAAATATGTCTCAGTTTTCCTCCCCTGGTACTCGGGTGCAACATTCCAGACGCTTTACTAACACTCTCCCCACTTGGAGAGTCAGCGCCTTTAACCTCCTGTTTGGCCCAGTTTGCAATTTCTGCGGAAGATGAACAGGAATAGCGAGAACCAATGAGAGGCTAGCTGGAGGTGTCTGGACGGGCAAATTTAACTCTCATTTCCCACCAGGAAGAGGAATTAACCAAAGGCTCAGCGTGCCGTACAGGAACCAGATTAGGGCCTGAAGCCATCCTGCGGTGTTGCGGCCAGCTCAAAAGAAAGCGAGTTGAACAAAGGAGCTCAGGGGCACTGTAATTCACAAACCTGCAGAGTTATAAATGACAGCTATCGTCCAAAAATAGACTGAAGTAAGGCTGCCAAAGGACTTGAAAGCGAGGCAGAATTGCAGGAAACCGATTTCAGGAGGTAGACTGGAATTGCATTGAAAGCATAGGAAAAGAGGCAGAACGTCCACAATGATGCACTTGGCCAAAAAGGACGTATGCGTTTTTTCCTGAATATATTCAGGAAAAAACGCATACGCCCTTTTTGGCCAACCAAGCAAGCTTGCAAAGGAAATCTGCACTACAATGAAGTCTCACTTTCCCCCGGTCAAAAGGGCCATCTGAAAAAAGTGTAAAATCCAGAAAGGCAGGACAGGCCATGGAGAACTGGGAGCCTTGTTATGCTGATGGGCGGGATGTAAATTGCCAACAACCACTCGGGAGAAGTGTATGGTGTTTCCTGAAACATCTAAAAAACAAAGCAACAGAACCTAGGGCACTTCCACTTATGGTCCTATAGCTTAGGGAAATTAAAATGAAAAAGACACAGCCACCCCAAAGTTTGGAACGGCTCTGTTTACAAGAACCTCGTTTACAGTACAAGTTCACCATCGCAGAAAGTGAAAAATGGATAAAGAAGTTGTGGTATTTACTTACAAAGCAATATCACTCAGCAATGAAATCTGTGTCATCAGGCCCTTAGCAGCACAATGAGTGGATTCAGGTATGATGATTCTAACTGAAGTAAGTCACACAGAAAAAGAAACATCATAAGATATCAGTAATACACGGAATGTAAACTTGGCTACACAGGAACTGAATTACAGAACAGAACAGGGTCTCAAATTTAGAAAACCAACTTATGCTTGCTTAAGGGGAAAGGTGAGTTGGGGTGCTGCATAAAACCAGAGATTGAAATGAGCACAGATAAAGTTCCTTAGGCCAAATATGGAATAGACAAGAGCTACTCCTTGCTCAACGAAATGGACTCAACACCGCATATTAAACGCCTAAGAATGTACCTGACTAGTAAGTATCTTAAAACCTATGGATTGCGATGTCTCCGAAAGAGAATCAAGCATGTGTACAGGGGCATAAACGCAGCAGTGATAGGATTGGAGAGGTTCGGTGAGCAAATGAAGACCCTTTGAAGTCATATTGCATGGTACCCATTACACGGGTCTTAACTCTCCAGGTTTAAGGTTCTTCCTTCAGCTAAAACATGCATGTGGAACCCAAGTATGATCAACCATGTGAACGGGAGACGTGTTCAAATATGTCTCAGTTTTCCTCCCCTGGTACTCGGGTGCAACATTCCAGACGCTTTACTAACACTCTCCCCACTTGGAGAGTCAGCGCCTTTAACCTCCTCTTTTGCCCAGTTTGCAATTTCTGCGGAAGATGAACAGGAATAGCGAGAACCAATGAGAGACTAGCTGGAGGTTTCTGGACGGGCAAATTTAACTCTCATTTCCCACCAGGAAGAGGAATTAACCAAAGGCTCAGCGTGCCGTACCGGAACCAGATTAGGGCCTGAAGCCATCCTGCGGTGTTGCGGCCAGCTCAAAAGAAAGCGAGTTGAACAAAGGAGCTCAGGGGCACTGTAATTCACAAACATGCAGAGTTATAAATGACAGCTATCGTCCAAAAATAGACTGAAGTAAGGCTGCCAAAGGACTTGAAAGCGAGGCAGAATTGCAGGAAACCGATTTCAGGAGGTAGACTGGAATTGCATTGAAAGCATAGGAAAAGAGGCAGAACGTCCACAATGATGCACTTGGCCAAAAAGGGCGTATGCGTTTTTTCCTGAATATATTCAGGAAAAAACGCATACGCCCTTTTTGGCCAACCAAGCAAGCTTGCAAAGGAAATCTGCACTACAATGAAGTCTCACTTCCCCCCGGGCAAAAGGGCCATCTGAAAAAAGTGTAAAATCCAGAAAGGCAGGACAGGCCATGGAGAACTGGGAGCCTTGTTATGCTGATGGGCGGGATGTAAATTGCCAACAGACACTCGGGAGAAGTGTATGGTGTTTCCTGAACATCTAAAAAACAAAGCAACAGAGCCTAGGGCACTTCCACTTATGGTCCTATAGCTTAGGGAAATTAAAATCAAAAAGACACAGCCACCCCAAAGTTTGGGACGCCTCTGTTTATAAGAACCTCGTTTACCATACAAGTTCAATATCACAGAAAGTGAAAAATGGATAAAGAACTTGTGGTACTTACGTACAATGCAGTATCACTCAGCAATGAAATCTATGTCATCAGGCCCGTAGCAGCATAATGAGTGGATTCAGGTACGATGATTCTAACTGAAATAAGTCACACAGAAAAAGAAACATCATAAGATATCACTAATACACGGAATGTAAACTTGGCTACACAGGAACTGAATTACAGAACAGAACAGGGTCTCAAATTTAGAAAACCAACTTATGCTTGCTTAAGGGGAAAGGTGAGTTGGGGTGCTGCATAAAACCAGAGATTGAAATGAGCACAGATAAAGTTCCTTAAGCCAAATATGGAATAGACAAGAGCTACTCCTTGCTCAACGAAATGGACTCAACACCGCATATTAAACGCCTAAGAATGTACCTGACTAGTAAGTATCTTAAAACCTATGGATTGCTATGTCTCCGAAAGAGAATCAAGCGTGTGTACAGGGGCATAAACGCAGCAGTGATAGGATTGGAGATGTTCGGTGAGCAAATGAACACCCTTTGAAGTCATATTGCATGGTACCCATTCCACGGGTTTCAAATACCCAGGTTTAAGGTATTCTTCCTCAGCTAAGACATGCATGTGGAACCTAGAGTATGATCAACCATGTGATCGGGAGACGTGTTCAAATATGTCTCAGTTTTCCTCCCCTGGTACTCGGGTGCAACATTCCAGACGCTTTACTAACACTCTCCCGACTTGGAGAGTCAGTCCCTTTAACCTCCTGTTTGGCCCAGTTTGCAATTTCTGCGGAAGATGAACAGGAATAGCGAGAACCAATGAGAGACTAGCTGGAGGTGTCTGGACGGGCAAATTTAACTCTCATTTCCCACCAGGAAGAGGAATTAACCAAAGGCTCAGCGTGCCGTGCCAGAACCAGATTAGGGCCTGAAGCCATCCTGCGGTGTTGCGGCCAGGTCACAAGAAAGCGAGTTGAAGAAAGGAGCTCAGGGGCACTGTAATTCACAAACCTGCAGACTTATAAATGACAGCTATCGTCCAAAAATAGACTGAAGTAAGGCTGCCAAGAGGACTTGAAAGCGGGGCAGAATTGCAGGAAACCGATTTCAGGAGGTAGACTGGAATTGCATTGAAAGCATAGGAAAAGAGGCAGAACGTCCACAATGATGCACTTGGCCAAAAAGGGCGTATGCGTTTTTTCCTGAATATATTCAGGAAAAAACGCATACGCCCTTTTTGGCCAACCAAGCAAGCTTGCAAAGGAAATCTGCACTACAATGAAGTCTCACTTCCCCCCAGTCAAAAGGGCCATCTGAAAAAAGTGTAAAATCCAGAAAGGCAGGACAGGCCATGGAGAACTGGGAGCCTTGTTCTGCTGATGGGCGGGATGTAAATTGCCAACAACCACTCGGGAGAAGTGTATGGTGTTTCCTGAAACATCTAAAAAACAAAGCAACAGAACCTAGGGCACTTCCACTTATGGTCCTATAGCTTAGGGAAATTAAAATCAAAAAGACACAGCCACCCCAAAGTTTGGAACGGCTCTGTTTACAAGAACCTCGTTTACAGTACAAGTTCAACATCGGAGAACGTGAAAAATGGATAAAGAACTTGTGGTATTTACTTACAAAGCAATATCACTCAGCAATGAAATCTGTGTCATCAGGCCCTTAGCAGCACAATGAGTGGATTCAGGTATGATGATTCTAACTGAAATAAGTCACACAGAAAAAGAAACATCATAAGATATCACTAATACACGGAATGTAAACTTGGCTACACAGGAACTGAATTCCAAAACAGAACAGTGTCTCAAATTTAAAAAACCAACTTATGCTTGCTTAAGGGGAAAGGTGAGTTGGGGTGCTGCATAAAACCAGAGATTGAAATGAGCACAGATAAAGTTCCTTAAGCCAAATATGGAATAGACAAGAGCTACTCCTTGCTCAATGAAATGGACTCAACACCCCCTATTAAACGCCTAAGAATGTACCTGACTAGTAAGTATCTTAAAACCTATGGATTGCTATGTCTCCAAAAGAGAATCAAGCATGTGTACAGGGGAATAAACGCAGCAGTGATAGGATTGGAGAGGTTTGGTGAGCAAATGAAGACCCTTTGAAGTCATATTGCATGGTACCCATTACACGGGTCTCAACTCTCCAGGTTTAAGGTATTCTTCCTTCAGCTAAAACATGCATGTGGAACCCAAGTATGATCAACCATGTGAATGGGAGACGTGTTCAAATATGTCTCAGTTTTCCTCCCCTGGTACTCGGGTGCAACATTCCAGACGCTTTACTAACACTCTCCCCACTTGGAGAGTCAGCGCCTTTAACCTCCTGTTTGGCACAGTTTGCAATTTCTGCGGAAGATGAACAGGAATAGCGAGAACCAATGAGAGACTAGTTGGAGGTTTCTGGACGGGCAAATTTAACTCTCATTTCCCACCAGGAAGAGGAAATAACCAAAGGCTCAGCGTGCCGTGCCGGAACCAGATTAGGGCCTGAAGCCATCCTGCGGTGTTGCGGCCAGGTCACAAGAAAGCGAGTTGAAGAAAGGAGCTCAGGGGCACTGTAATTCACAAACCTGCAGAGTTATAAATGACAGCTATCGTCCAAAAATAGACTGAAGTAAGGCTGCCAAGAGGACTTGAAAGCGGGGCAGAATTGCAGGAAACCGATTTCAGGAGGTAGACTGGAATTGCATTGAAAGCATAGGAAAAGAGGCAGAACGTCCACAATGATGCACTTGGCCAAAAAGGGCGTATGCGTTTTTTCCTGAATATATTCAGGAAAAAACGCATACGCCCTTTTTGGCCAACCAAGCAAGCTTGCAAAGGAAATCTGCACTACAATGAAGTCTCACTTCCGCCCAGTCAAAAGGGCCATCTGAAAAAAGTGTAAAATCCAGAAAGGCAGGACAGGCCATGGAGAACTGGGAGCCTTGTTATGCTGATGGGCGGGATGTAAATTGCCAACAACCACTCGGGAGAAGTGTATGGTGTTTCCTGAAACATCTAAAAAACAAAACAACAGAACCTAGGGCACTTCCACTTATGGTCCTATAGCTTAGGGAAATTAAAATCAAAAAGACACAGCCACCCCAAACTTTCGAACGGCTCTGTTTACAAGAACCTCGTTTACAGTACAAGTTCAACATCTGAGAAAGTGAAAAATGGATAAAGAACTTGTGGTATTTACTTACAAAGCAATATCACTCAGCAATGAAATCTGTGTCATCAGGCCCTTAGCAGCACAATGAGTGGATTCAGGTACGATGATTCTAACTGAAATAAGTCACACAGAAAAAGAAACATCATAAGATATCACTAATACACGGAATGTAAACTTGGCTACACAGGAACTGAATTCCAAAACAGAACAGTGTCTCAAATTTAAAAAACCAACTTATGCTTGCTTAAGGGGAAAGGTGAGTTGGGGTGCTGCATAAAACCAGAGATTGAAATGAGCACAGATAAAGTTCCTTAAGCCAAATATGGAATAGACAAGAACTACTCCTTGCTCAACGAAATGGACTCAACACCGCATATTAAACGCCTAAGAATGTACCTGACTAGTAAGTATCGGAAAACCTATGGATTGCTATGTCTCCAAAAGAGAATCAAGCGTGTGTACAGGGGCATAAACGCAGCAGTGATAGGATTGGAGAGGTTCGGTGAGCAAATGAAGACCCTTTGAAGTCATATTGCATGGTACCCATTACACGGGTCTCAACTCTCCAGGTTTAAGGTATTCTTCCTTCAGCTAAAACATGCATGTGGAACCCAAGTATGATCAACCATGTGAACGGGAGACGTGTTCAAATATGTCTCAGTTTTCCTCCCCTGGTGCTCGGGTGCAACATTCCAGACGCTTTACTAACACTCTCCCCACTTGGAGAGTCAGCGCCTTTAACCTCCTGTTTGGCCCAGTTTGCAATTTCTGCGGAAGATGAACAGGAATAGCGAGAACCAATGAGAGGCTAGCTGGAGGTGTCTGGATGGGCAAATATAACTCTCATTTCCCACCAGGAAGAGGAAATAACCAAAGGCTCAGCGTGCCGTACCGGAACCAGATTAGGGCCTAAAGACATCCTGCGGTGTTGCGGCCAGGTCACAAGAAAGTGAGTTGAAGAAAGGAGCTCAGGGGCACTGTAATTCACAAACCTGCAGAGTTATAAATGACAGCTATCGTCCAAAAATAGACTGAAGTAAGGCTGCCAAGAGGACTTGAAAGCGGGGCAGAATTGCAGGAAACCGATTTCAGGAGGTAGACTGGAATTGCATTGAAAGCATAGGAAAAGAGGCAGAACGTCCACAATGATGCACTTGGCCAAAAAGGGCGTATGCGTTTTTTCCTGAATATATTCAGGAAAAAACGCATACGCCCTTTTTGGCCAACCAAGCAAGCTTGCAAAGGAAATCTGCACTACAATGAAGTCTCACTTCCCCCCGGTCAAAAGGGCCATCTGAAAAAAGTGTAAAATCCAGAAAGGCAGGACAGGCCATGGAGAACTGAGAGCCTTGTTCTGCTGATGGGCGGGATGTAAATTGCCAACAACCACTCGGGAGAAGTGTATGGTGTTTCCTGAAACATCTAAAAAACAAAGCAACAGAGCCTAGGGCACTGCCACTTATGGTCCTATAGCTTAGGGAAATTAAAATCAAAAAGACACAGCCACCCCAAACTTTCGAACGGCTCTGTTTACAAGAACCTCGTTTACAGTACAAGTTCAACATCGCAGAAAGTGAAAAATGGATAAAGAAATTGTGGTATTTACTTACAAAGCAATATCACTCAGCAATGAAATCTGTGTCATCAGGCCCTTAGCAGCACAATGAGTGGATTCAGGTATGATGATTCTAACTGAAATAAGTCACACAGAAAAGAAACATCATAAGATATCAGTAATACACGGAATGTAAACTTGGCTACACAGGAACTGAATTACAGAACAGAACAGGGTCTCAAATTTAGAAAACCAACTTATGCTTGCTTAAGGGTAAAGGTGAGTTGGGGTGCTGCATAAAACCAGAGATTGAAATGAGCACAGATAAAGTTCCTTAAGTCAAATATGGAATAGACAAGAGCTACTCCTTGCTCAACGAAATGGACTCAACACCGCATATTAAACGCCTAAGAATGTACCTGACTAGTAAGTATCTTAAAACCTATGGATTGCTATGTCTCCGAAAGAGAATCAAGCGTGTGTACAGGGGCATAAACGCAGCAGTGATAGGATTGGAGATGTTCGGTGAGCAAATGAAGACCCTTTGAAGTCATATTGCATGGTACCCATTCCACGGGTTTCAACTACCCAGGTTTAAGGTATTCTTCCTTCAGCTAAAACATGCATGTGGAACCTAGAGTATGATCAACCATGTGATAGGGAGACGTGTTCAAATATGTCAGTTTTCGTACCCTGGTACTCGGGTGCAACATTCCAGACGCTTTACTAACACTCTCCCGACTTGGAGAGTCAGTCCCTTTAACCTCCTGTTTGGCCCAGTTTGCAATTTCTGCGGAAGATGAACAGGAATAGCGAGAACCAATGAGAGGCTAGCTGGAGGTGTCTGGACGGGCAAATTTAACTCTCATTTCCCACCAGGAAGAGGAAATAACCAAAGGCTCAGCGTGCCGTACCGGAACCAGATTAGGGCCTGAAGCCATCCTGCGGTGTTGCGGCCAGCTCAAAAGAAAGCGAGTTGAAGAAAGGAGCTCAGGGGCACTGTAATGCACAAACCTGCAGAGTTATAAATGACAGCTATCGTCCAAAAATAGACTGAAGTAAGGCTGCCAAGAGGACTTGAAAGCGGGGCAGAATTGCAGGAAACTGATTTCAGGAGGTACACTGGAATTGCATTGAAAGCATAGGAAAAGAGGCAGAACGTCCACAATGATGCACTTGGCCAAAAAGGGCGTATGCGTTTTTTCCTGAATATATTCAGGAAAAAACGCATACGCCCTTTTTGGCCAACCAAGCAAGATTGCAAAGGAAATCTGCACTACAATGAAGTCTCACTTCCCCCCGGTCAAAAGGGCAATCTGAAAAAAGTGTAAAATCCAGAAAGGCAGGACAGGCCATGGAGAACTGGGAGCCTTGTTATGCTGATGGGCGGGATGTAAATTGCCAACAGACACTCGGGAGAAGTGTATGGTGTTTCCTGAAACATCTAAAAAACAAAGCAACAGAGCCTAGGGCACTGCCACTTATGGTCCTATAGCTTAGGGAAATTAAAATCAAAAAGACACAGCCACCCCAAAGTTTGGGATGCCTCTGTTTACAAGAACCTCGTTTACAGTACAAGTTCAACATCGCAGAAAGTGAAAAATGGATAAAGAACTTGTGGTACTTACGTACAATGCAGTATCACTCAGCAATGAAATCTATGTCATCAGGCCCGTAGCAGCATAATGAGTGGATTCGGGTATGATGATTGTAACTGAAATAAGTCACACAGAAAAAGAAACATCATAAGTTATCACTAATACACGGAATGTAAACTTGGCTACACAGGAACTGAATTACAGAACAGAACAGGGTCTCAAATTTAGAAAACCAACTTATGCTTGCTTAAGGGGAAAGGTGAGTTGGGGTGCTGCATAAAACCAGAGATTGAAATGAGCACAGATAAAGTTCCTTAAGTCAAATATGGAATAGACAAGAGCTACTCCTTGCTCAACGAAATGGACTCAACACCGCATATTAAACGCCTAAGAATGTACCTGACTAGTAAGTATCTTAAAACCTATGGATTGCTATGTCTCCGAAAGAGAATCAAGCATGTGTACAGGGGCATAAACGCAGCAGTGATAGGATTGGAGAGGTTCGGTGAGCAAATGAAGACCCTTTGAAGTCATATTGCATGGTACCCATTCCACGGGTTTCAACTACCCAGGTTTAAGGTATTCTTCCTTCAGCTAAAACATGCATGTGGAACCTAGAGTATGATCAACCATGTGATCGGGAGACGTGTTCAAATATGTCAGTTTTCGTACCCTGGTACTCGGGTGCAACATTCCAGACGCTTTACTAACACTCTCCCGACTTGGAGAGTCAGTCCCTTTAACCTCCTGTTTGGCCCAGTTTGCAATTTCTGCGGAAGATGAACAGGAATAGCGAGAACCAATGAGAGGCTAGCTGGAGGTGTCTGGACGGGCAAATTTAACTCTCATTTCCCACCAGGAAGAGGAAATAACCAAAGGCTCAGCGTGCCGTACCGGAACCAGATTAGGGCCTGAAGCCATCCTGCGGTGTTGCGGCCAGCTCAAAAGAAAGCGAGTTGAAGAAAGGAGCTCAGGGGCACTGTAATGCACAAACCTGCAGAGTTATAAATGACAGCTATCGTCCAAAAATAGACTGAAGTAAGGCTGCCAAGAGGACTTGAAAGCGGGGCAGAATTGCAGGAAACCGATTTCAGGTGGTAGACTGGAATTGCATTGAAAGCATAGGAAAAGAGGCAGAACGTCCACAATGATGCACTTGGCCAAAAAGGGCGTATGCGTTTTTTCCTGAATATATTCAGGAAAAAACGCATACGCCCTTTTTGGCCAACCAAGCAAGCTTGCAAAGGAAATCTGCACTACAATGAAGTCTCACTTCCCCCCGGTCAAAAGGGCCATCTGAAAAAAGTGTAAAATCCAGAAAGGCAGGACAGGCCATGGAGAACTGGGAGCCTTGTTATGCTGATGGGCGGGATGTAAATTGCCAACAGACACTCGGGAGAAGTGTATGGTGTTTCCTGAAACATCTAAAAAACAAAGCAACAGAGCCTAGGGCACTTCCACTTATGGTCCTATAGCTTAGGGAAATTAAAATCAAAAAGACACAGCCACCCCAAAGTTTGGGACGCCTCTGTTTACAAGAACCTCGTTTACAGTACAAGTTCAACATCGCAGAAAGTGAAAAATGGATAAAGAACTTGTGGTACTTACGTACAATGCAGTATCACTCAGCAATGAAATCTATGTCATCAGGCCCGTAGCAGCATAATGAGTGGATTCAGGTATGATGATTCTAACTGAAATAAGTCACACAGAAAAAGAAACATCATAAGATATCAGTAATACACGGAATGTAAACTTGGCTACACAGGAACTGAATTACAGAACAGAACAGGGTCTCAAATTTAGAAAACCAACTTATGCTTGCTTAAGGGGAAAGGTGAGTTGGGGTGCTGCATAAAACCAGAGATTGAAATGAGCACAGATAAAGTTCCTTAAGCCAAATATGGAATAGACAAGAGCTACTCCTTGCTCAACGAAATGGACTCAACACCCCATATTAAACGCCTAAGAATGTACCTGACTAGTAAGTATCTTAAAACCTATGGATTGCTATGTCTCCAAAAGAGAATCAAGCGTGTGTACAGGGGCATAAACGCAGCAGTGATAGGATTGGAGAGGTTCGGTGAGCAAATGAAGACCCTTTGAAGTCATATTGCATGGTACCCATTACACGGGTCTCAACTCTCCAGGTTTAAGGTATTCTTCCTTCAGCTAAAACATGCATGTGGAACCCAAGTATGATCAACCAAGTGAACGGGAGACGTGTTCAAATATGTCTCAGTTTTCCTCCCCTGGTACTCGGGTGCAACATTCCAGACGCTTTACTAACACTCTCCCCACTTGGAGAGTCAGCGCCTTTAACCTCCTGTTTGGCCCAGTTTGCAATTTCTGCGGAAGATGAACAGGAATAGCGAGAACCAATGAGAGGCTAGCTGGAGGTATCTGGATGGGCAAATTTAACTCTCATTTCCCACCAGGAAGAGGAAATAACCAAAGGCTCAGCGTGCCGTACCGGAACCAGATTAGGGCCTGAAGACATCCTGCGGTGTTGCGGCCAGGTCACAAGAAAGTGAGTTGAAGAAAGGAGCTCAGGGGCACTGTAATTCACAAACCTGCAGACTTATAAATGACAGCTATCGTCCAAAAATAGACTGAAGTAAGGCTGCCAAGAGGACTTGAAAGCGGGGCAGAATTGCAGGAAACCGATTTCAGGAGGTAGACTGGAATTGCATTGAAAGCATAGGAAAAGAGGCAGAACGTCCACAATGATGCACTTGGCCAAAAAGGGCGTATGCGTTCTTTCCTGAATATATTCAGGAAAAAACGCATACGCCCTTTTTGGCCAACCAAGCAAGCTTGCAAAGGAAATCTGCACTACAATGAAGTCTCACTTCCCCCCGGTCAAAAGGGCCATCTGAAAAAAGTGTAAAATCCAGAAAGGCAGGACAGGCCATGGAGAACTGGGAGCCTTGTTATGCTGATGGGCGGGATGTAAATTGCCAACAACCACTGGGGAGAAGTGTATGGTGTTTCCTGAAACATCTAAAAAACAATGCAACAGAGCCTAGGGCACTGCCACTTATGGTCCTATAGCTTAGGGAAATTAAAATCAAAAAGACACAGCCACCCCAAACTTTCGAACGGCTCTGTTTACAAGAACCTCGTTTACAGTACAAGTTCAACATCGCAGAAAGTTAAAAATGGATAAAGAAATTGTGGTATTTACTTACAAAGCAATATCACTCAGCAATGAAATCTGTGTCATCAGGCCCATAGCAGCACAATGAGTGGATTCAGGTATGATGATTCTAACTGAAATAAGTCACACAGAAAAAGAAACATCATAAGATATCAGTAATACACGGAATGTAAACTTGGCTACACAGGAACTGAATTACAGAACAGAACAGGGTCTCAAATTTAGAAAACCAACTTATGCTTGCTTAAGGGGAAAGGTGAGTTGGGGTGCTGCATAAAACCAGAGATTGAAATGAGCACAGATAAAGTTCCTTAAGCCAAATATGGAATAGACAAGAGCTACTCCTTGCTCAAGGAAATGGACTCAACACCGCATATTAAACGCCTAAGAATGTACCTGACTAGTAAGTATCGGAAAACCTATGGATTGCTATGTCTCCAAAAGAGAATCAAGCATGTGTACAGGGGCATAAACGCAGCAGTGATAGGATTGGAGAGGTTCGGTGAGCAAATGAACACCCTTTGAAGTCATATTGCATGGTACGCATTACACGGGTCTCATCTCTCCAGGTTTAAGGTATTCTTCCTTCAGCTAAAACATGCATGTGGAACCCAAGTATGATCAACCATGTGAACGGGAGACGTGTTCAAATATGTCTCAGTTTTCCTCCCCTGGTACTCGGGTGCAACACCCAGACGCTTTACTAACACTCTCCCCACTTGGAGAGTCAGCGCCTTTAACCTCCTGTTTGGCCCAGTTTGCAATTTCTGCGGAAGATGAACAGGAATAGCGAGAACCAATGAGAGGCTAGCTGGAGGTGTCTGGACGGGCAAATTTAACTCTCATTTCCCACCAGGAAGAGGAATTAACCAAAGGCTCAGCGTGCCGGGCCGGAACCAGATTAGGGCCTGAAGCCATCCTGCGGTGTTGCGGCCAGGTCACAAGAAAGCGAGTTGAAGAAAGGAGCTCAGGGGCACTGTAATTCACAAAACTGCAGAGTTATAAATGACAGCTATCGTCCAAAAATAGACTGAAGTAAGGCTGCCAAGAGGACTTGAAAGCGGGGCAGAATTGCAGGAAACCGATTTCAGGAGGTAGACTGGAATTGCATTGAAAGCATAGGAAAAGAGGCAGAACGTGCACAATGATGCACTTGGCCAAAAAGGGCGTATGCGTTTTTTCCTGAATATATTCAGGAAAAAACGCATACGCCCTTTTTGGCCAACCAAGCAAGCTTGCAAAGGAAATCTGCACTACAATGAAGTCTCACTTCCCCCCGGTCAAAAGGGCCATCTGAAAAAAGTGTAAAATCCAGAAAGGCAGGACAGGCCATGGAGAACTGGGAGCCTTGTTATGCTGATGGGCGGGATGTAAATTGCCAACAATCACTCGGGAGAAGTGTATGGTGTTTCCTGAAACATCTAAAAAACAAAGCAACAGAACCTAGGGCACTTCCACTTATGGTCCTATAGCTTAGGGAAATTAAAATCAAAAAGACACAGCCACCCCAAAGTTTGGAACGGCTCTGTTTACAAGAACCTCGTTTACCGTACAAGTTCAACATCGGAGAAAGTGAAAAATGGATAAAGAACTTGTGGTATTTACTTACAAAGCAATATCACTCAGCAATGAAATCTGTGTCATCAGGCCCTTAGCAGCACAATGAGTGGATTCAGGTACGATGATTCTAACTGAAATAAGTCACACAGAAAAAGAAACATCATAAGATATCACTAATACACGGAATGTAAACTTGGCTACACAGGAACTGAATTACAGAACAGAACAGTGTCTCAAATTTAAAAAACCAACTTATGCTTGCTTAAGGGGAAAGGTGAGTTGGGGTGCTGCATAAAACCAGAGATTGAAATGAGCACAGATAAAGTTCCTTAAGCCAAATATGGAATAGACAAGAGCTACTCCTTGCTCAACGAAATGGACTCAACACCCCATATTAAACGCCTAAGAATGTACCTGACTAGTAAGTATCTTAAAACCTATGGATTGCTATGTCTCCAAAAGAGAATCAAGCGTGTGTACAGGGGCATAAACGCAGCAGTGATAGGATTGGAGAGGTTCGGTGAGCAAATGAAGACCCTTTGAAGTCATATTGCATGGTACCCATTACACGGGTCTCAACTCTCCAGGTTTAAGGTATTCTTCCTTCAGCTAAAACATGCATGTGGAACCCAAGTATGATCAACCAAGTGAACGGGAGACGTGTTCAAATATGTCTCAGTTTTCCTCCCCTGGTACTCGGGTGCAACATTCCAGACGCTTTACTAACACTCTCCCCACTTGGAGAGTCAGCGCCTTTAACCTCCTGTTTGGCCCAGTTTGCAATTTCTGCGGAAGATGAACAGGAATAGCGAGAACCAATGAGAGGCTAGCTGGAGGTATCTGGATGGGCAAATTTAACTCTCATTTCCCACCAGGAAGAGGAAATAACCAAAGGCTCAGCGTGCCGTACCGGAACCAGATTAGGGCCTGAAGACATCCTGCGGTGTTGCGGCCAGGTCACAAGAAAGTAAGTTGAAGAAAGGAGCTCAGGGGCACTGTAATTCACAAAACTGCAGAGTTATAAATGACAGCTATCGTCCAAAAATACACTGAAGTAAGGCTGCCAAGAGGACTTGAAAGCGGGGCAGAATTGCAGGAAACCGATTTCAGGAGGTAGACTGGAATTGCATTGAAAGCATAGGAAAAGAGGCAGAACGTCCACAATGATGCACTTGGCCAAAAAGGGCGTATGCGTTCTTTCCTGAATATATTCAGGAAAAAACGCATACGCCCTTTTTGGCCAACCAAGCAAGCTTGCAAAGGAAATCTGCACTACAATGAAGTCTCACTTCCCCCCGGTCAAAAGGGCCATCTGAAAAAAGTGTAAAATCCAGAAAGGCAGGACAGGCCATGGAGAACTGGGAGCCTTGTTATGCTGATGGGCGGGATGTAAATTGCCAACAACCACTCGGGAGAAGTGTATGGTGTTTCCTGAAACATCTAAAAAACAATGCAACAGAGCCTAGGGCACTGCCACTTATGGTCCTATAGCTTAGGGAAATTAAAATCAAAAAGACACAGCCACCCCAAACTTTCGAACGGCTCTGTTTACAAGAACCTCGTTTACAGTACAAGTTCAACATCGCAGAAAGTGAAAAATGGATAAAGAAATTGTGGTATTTACTTACAAAGCAATATCACTCAGCAATGAAATCTGTGTCATCAGGCCCATAGCAGCACAATGAGTGGATTCAGGTATGATGATTCTAACTGAAATAAGTCACACAGAAAAAGAAACATCATAAGATATCAGTAATACACGGAATGTAAACTTGGCTACACAGGAACTGAATTACAGAACAGAACAGGGTCTCAAATTTAGAAAACCAACTTATGTTTGCTTAAGGGGAAAGGTGAGTTGGGGTGCTGCATAAAACCAGAGATTGAAATGAGCACAGATAAAGTTCCTTAAGCCAAATATGGAATAGACAAGAGCTACTCCTTGCTCAACGAAATGGACTCAACACCGCATATTAAACGCCTAAGAATGTACCTGACTAGTAAGTATCGGAAAACCTATGGATTGCTATATCTCCAAAAGAGAATCAAGCATGTGTACAGGGGCATAAACGCAGCAGTGATAGGATTGGAGAGGTTCGGTGAGCAAATGAAGACCCTTTGAAGTCATATTGCATGGTACGCATTACACGGGTCTCATCTCTCCAGGTTTAAGGTATTCTTCCTTCAGCTAAAACATGCATGTGGAACCCAAGTATGATCAACCATGTGAACGGGAGACGTGTTCAAATATGTCTCAGTTTTCCTCCCCTGGTACTCGGGTGCAACATTCCAGACGCTTTACTAACACTCTCCCCACTTGGAGAGTCAGCGCCTTTAACCTCCTGTTTGGCCCAGTTTGCAATTTCTGCGGAAGATGAACAGGAATAGCGAGAACCAATGAGAGACTAGCTGGAGGTGTCTGGACGGGCAAATTTAACTCTCATTTCCCACCAGGAAGAGGAATTAACCAAAGGCTCAGCATGCCGGGCCGGAACCAGATTAGGGCCTGAAGCCATCCTGCGGTGTTGCGGCCAGGTCACAAGAAAGCGAGTTGAAGAAAGGAGCTCAGGGGCACTGTAATTCACAAAACTGCAGAGTTATAAATGACAGCTATCGTCCAAAAATAGACTGAAGTAAGGCTGCCAAGAGGACTTGAAAGCGGGGCAGAATTGCAGGAAACCGATTTCAGGAGGTAGACTGGAATTGCATTGAAAGCATAGGAAAAGAGGCAGAACGTCCACAATGATGCACTTGGCCAAAAAGGGCGTATGCGTTTTTTCCTGAATATATTCAGGAAAAAACGCATACGCCCTTTTTGGCCAACCAAGCAAGCTTGCAAAGGAAATCTGCACTACGATGAAGTCTCACTTCCCCCCGGTCAAAAGGGCCATCTGAAAAAAGTGTAAAATCCAGAAAGGCAGGACAGGCCATGGAGAACTGGGAGCCTTGTTATGCTGATGGGCGGGATGTAAATTGCCAACAACCACTCGGGAGAAGTGTATGGTGTTTCCTGAAACATCTAAAAAACAAAGCAACAGAACCTAGGGCACTTCCACTTATGGTCCTACAGCTTAGGGAAATTAAAATCAAAAAGACACAGCCACCCCAAAGTTTGGAAAGGCTCTGTTTACAAGAACCTCATTTACAGTACAAGTTCAACATCGCAGAAAGTGAAAAATGGATAAAGAAGTTGTGGTATTTACTTACAAAGCAATATCACTCAGCAATGAAATCTGTGTCATCAGGCCCTTAGCAGCACAATGAGTGGATTCAGGTATGATGATTCTAACTGAAATAAGTCACACAGAAAAAGAAACATCATAAGATATCAGTAATACACGGAATGTAAACTTGGCCACACAGGAACTGAATTACAGAACAGAACAGGGTCTCAAATTTAGAAAACCAACTTATGCTTGCTTAAGGGGAAAGGTGAGTTGGGGTGCTGCATAAAACCAGAGATTGAAATGAGCACAGATAAAGTTCCTTAAGCCAAATATGGAATAGACAAGAGCTACTCCTTGCTCAACGAAATGGACTCAACACCGCATATTAAACGCCTAAGAATGTACCTGACTAGTAAGTATCTTAAAACCTATGGATTGCTATGTCTCCGAAAGAGAATCAAGCATGTGTACAGGGGCATAAACGCAGCAGTGATAGGATTGGAGAGGTTCAGTGAGCAAATGAAGACCCTTTGAATTCACATTGCATGGTACCCATTCCACGGGTTTCAACTACCAAGATTTTAGGTATTCTTCCTTCAGCTAAAACATGCATGTGGAACCCAGAGTATGATCAACCATGTGATCGGGAGACGTGTTCAAATATGTCTCAGTTTTCCTCCCCTGGTACTCGGGTGCAACATTCCAGACGCTTTACTAACACTCTCCCCACTTGGAGAGTCAGCGCCTTTAACCTCCTGTTTGGCCCAGTTTGCAATTTCTGCGGAAGATGAACAGGAATAGCGAAAACCAATGAGAGACTAGCTGGAGGTGTCTGGACGGGCAAATTTAACTCTCATTTCCCACCAGGAAGAGGAAATAACCAAAGGCTCAGCGTGCCGTGCCGGAACCAGAGTAGGGCCTGAAGCCATCCTGCGGTGTTGCGGCCAGCTCAAAAGAAAGCGAGTTGAAGAAAGGAGCTCAGGGGCACTGTAATTCACAAAACTGCAGAGTTATAAATGACAGCTATCGTCCAAAAATAGACTGAAGTAAGGCTGCCAAGAGGACTTGAAAGCGGGGCAGAATTGCAGGAAACCGATTTCAGGAGGTAGACTGGAATTGCATTGAAAGCATAGGAAAAGAGGCAGAACGTCCACAATGATGCACTTGGCCAAAAAGGGCGTATGCGTTTTTTCCTGAATATATTCAGGAAAAAACGCATACGCCCTTTTTGGCCAACCAAGCAAGCTTGCAAAGGAAATCTGCACTACGATGAAGTCTCACTTCCCCCCGGTCAAAAGGGCCATCTGAAAAAAGTGTAAAATCCAGAAAGGCAGGACAGGCCATGGAGAACTGGGAGCCTTGTTATGCTGATGGGCGGGATGTAAATTGCCAACAACCACTCGGGAGAAGTGTATGGTGTTTCCTGAAACATCTAAAAAACAAAGCAACAGAACCTAGGGCACTTCCACTTATGGTCCTACAGTTTAGGGAAATTAAAATCAAAAAGACACAGCCACCCCAAAGTTTGGAAAGGCTCTGTTTACAAGAACCTCATTTACAGTACAAGTTCAACATCGCAGAAAGTGAAAAATGGATAAAGAAGTTGTGGTATTTACTTACAAAGCAATATCACTCAGCAATGAAATCTGTGTCATCAGGCCCTTAGCAGCACAATGAGTGGATTCAGGTATGATGATTCTAACTGAAATAAGTCACACAGAAAAAGAAACATCATAAGATATCAGTAATACACGGAATGTAAACTTGGCCACACAGGAACTGAATTACAGAACAGAACAGGGTCTCAAATTTAGAAAACCAACTTATGCTTGCTTAAGGGGAAAGGTGAGTTGGGGTGCTGCATAAAACCAGAGATTGAAATGAGCACAGATAAAGTTCCTTAAGCCAAATATGGAATAGACAAGAGCTACTCCTTGCTCAACGAAATGGACTCAACACCGCATATTAAACGCCTAAGAATGTACCTGACTAGTAAGTATCTTAAAACCTATGGATTGCTATGTCTCCGAAAGAGAATCAAGCATGTGTACAGGGGCATAAACGCAGCAGTGATAGGATTGGAGAGGTTCAGTGAGCAAATGAAGACCCTTTGAATTCACATTGCATGGTACCCATTCCACGGGTTTCAACTACCAAGATTTTAGGTATTCTTCCTTCAGCTAAAACATGCATGTGGAACCCAGAGTATGATCAACCATGTGATCGGGAGACGTGTTCAAATATGTCTCAGTTTTCCTCCCCTGGTACTCGGGTGCAACATTCCAGACGCTTTACTAACACTCTCCCCACTTGGAGAGTCAGCGCCTTTAACCTCCTGTTTGGCCCAGTTTGCAATTTCTGCGGAAGATGAACAGGAATAGCGAAAACCAATGAGAGACTAGCTGGAGGTGTCTGGACTGGCAAATTTAACTCTCATTTCCCACCAGGAAGAGGAATTAACCAAAGGCTCAGCGTGCCGTGCCGGAACCAGAGTAGGGCCTGAAGCCATCCTGCGGTGTTGCGGCCAGCTCAAAAGAAAGCGAGTTGAAGAAAGGAGCTCAGGGGCACTGTAATTCACAAACCTGCAGAGTTATAAATGACAGCTATCGTCCAAAAATAGACTGAAGTAAGGCTGCCAAGAGGACTTGAAAGCGGGGCAGAATTGCAGGAAACCGATTTCAGGTGGTAGACTGGAATTGCATTGAAAGCATAGGAAGAGGCAAAACGTCCACAATGATGCACTTGGCCAAAAAGGGCGTATGCGTTTTTTCCTGAATATATTCAGGAAAAAACGCATACGCCCTTTTTGGCCAACCAAGCAAGCTTGCAAAGGAAATCTGCACTACAATGAAGTGTCACTTCCCCCCGGTCAAAAGGGCCATCTGAAAAAAGTGTAAAATCCAGAAAGGCAGGACAGGCCATGGAGAACTGGGAGCCTTGTTATGCTGATGGGCGGGATGTAAATTGCCAACAGACACTCAGGAGAAGTGTATGGTGTTTCCTGAAACATCTAAAAAACAAAGCAACAGAGCCTAGGGCACTTCCACTTATGGTCCTATAGCTTAGGGAATTTAAAATCAAAAAGCCACAGCCACCCCAAAGTTTGGAATGGCTCTGTTTACAAGAACCTCGTTTACAGTACAAGTTCAACATCGCAGAAAGTGAAAAATGGATAAAGAAGTTGTGGTATTTACTTACAAAGCAATATCACTCAGCAATGAAATCTGTGTCATCAGGCCCTTAGCAGCACAATGAGTGGATTCAGGTATGATGATTCTAACTGAAATAAGTCACACAGAAAAAGAAACATCATAAGATATCAGTAATACACGGAATGTAAACTTGGCTACACAGGAACTGAATTACAGAACAGAACAGGGTCTCACATTTAGAAAACCAACTTATGCTTGCTTAAGGGGAAAGGTGAGTTGGGGTGCTGCATAAAACCAGAGATTGAAATGAGCACAGATAAAGTTCCTTAAGCCAAATATGGAATAGACAAGAGCTACTCCTTGCTCAACGAAATGGACTCAACACCGCATATTAAACGCCTAAGAATGTACCTGACTAGTAAGTATCTTAAAACCTATGGATTGCTATGTCTCCGAAAGAGAATCAAGCATGTGTACAGGGGCATAAACGCAGCAGTGATAGGATTGGAGAGGTTCGTGAGCAAATGAAGACCCTTTGAAGTCATATTGCATGGTACCCATTCCACGAGTTTCAACTACCCAGGTTTAAGGTATTCTTCCTTCATCTAAAATATGCATGTGGAACCTAGAGTATGATCAACCATGTGATCGGGAGACGTGTTCAAATATGTCTTAGTTTTCGTACCCTGGTACTCGGGTGCAACATTCCAGACGCTTTACTAACACTCTCCCGACTTGGAGAGTCAGTCCCTTTAACCTCCTGTTTGGCCCAGTTTGCAATTTCTGTGGAAGATGAACAGGAATATCGAGAACCAATGAGAGGCTAGCTAGAGGTGTCTGGACGGGAAAATTTAACTCTCATTTCCCACCAGGAAGAGGAATTAACCAAAGGCTCAGCATGCCGGGCCGGAACCAGATTAGGGCCTGAAGCCATCCTGCGGTGCTGCAGCCAGGTCACAAGAAAGCGAGTTGAAGAAAGGAGCTCTGGGGCACTGTAATTCACAAACCAGCAGAGTTATAAATGACAGCTATCGTCCAAAAATAGACTGAAGTAAGGCTGCCAAGAGGACTTGAAAGCGGGGCAGAATTGCAGGAAACCGATTTCAGGAGGTAGACTGGAATTGCATTGAAAGCATAGGAAAAGAGGCAGAACGTCCACAATGATGCACTTGGCCAAAAAGGGCGTATGCGTTTTTTCCTGAATATATTCAGGAAAAAACGCATACGCCCTTTTTGGCCAACCAAGCAAGCTTGCAAAGGAAATCTGCACTACAATGAAGTCTCACTTCCCCCCGGTCAAAAGGGCCATCTGAAAAAAGTGTAAAATCCAGAAAGGCAGGACAGGCCATGGAGAACTGGGAGCTTCGTTATGCTGATGGGCCGGATGTAAATTGCCAACAACCACTCGGGAGAAGTGTATGGTGTTTCCTGAAACATCTAAAATACAAAGCAACAGAGCCTAGGGCACTTCCACTTATGGTCCTATAGCTTAGGGAAATTAAAATCAAAAAGACACAGCAACCCCAAAGTTTGGGACGCCTCTGTTTACAAGAACCTCGTTTACAGTACAAGTTCAACATCGCAGAAAGTGAAAAATGGAGAAATAAGTTGTGGTATTTACTTACAAAGCAATATAACTCAGCAATGAAATCTGTGTCATCAGGCCCGTAGCAGCACAATGAGTGGATTCAGGTATGATGATTCTAACTGAAATAAGTCACACAGAAAAAGAAACAGCATAAGATATCAGTAATACACGGAATGGAAACTTGGCTGCACAGGAACTGAATTAGAGAACAGAACAGGGTCTCAAATTTAGAAAACTAACTTATGCTTGCTTAAGGGTAAAGGTGAGTTGGGGTGCTGCATAAAACCAGAGATTGAAATGAGCACAGATAAAGTTCCTTAAGCCAAATATGGAATAGACAAGAGCTACTCCTTGCTCAACGAAATGGACTCAAAACCCCATATTAAACGCCTAAGAATGTACCTGACTAGTAAGTATCTTAAAACCTATGGATTGCTATGTCTCCGAAAGAGAATCAAGCATGTGTACAGGGGCATAAACGCAGCAGTGATAGGATTGGAGAGGTTCGGTGAGCAAATGAAGACCCTTTGAAGTCATATTGCATGGTACCCATTCCACGGGTTTCAACTACCCAGGTTTAAGGTATTCTTCCTTCATCTAAAACATGCATGTGAAACCTAGAGTATGATCAACCATGTGATCGGGAGACGTGTTCAAATATGTCTCAGTTTTCGTACCCTGGTACTCGGGTGCAACATTCCAGACGCTTTACTAACACTCTCCTGACTTGGAGAGTCAGTCCCTTTAACCTCCTGTTTGGCCCAGTTTGCAATTTCTGCGGAAGATGAACAGGAATAGCGAGAACCAATGAAAGAATAGCTGGAGGTGTCTGGATGGGCAAATTTAACTCTCATTTCCCACCAGGAAGAGGAAATAACCAAAGGCTCCGCGTGCCGTGCCGGAACCAGATTAGGGCCTGAAGCCATCCTGCGGTGTTGCGGCCAGGTCACAAGAAAGCGAGTTGAAGAAACGAGCTCAGGGGCACTGTAATTCACAAACCTGCAGAGTTATAAATGACAGCTATCGTCCAAAAATAGACTGAAGTAAGGCTGCCAAGAGGACTTGAAAGCGGGGCAGAATTGCAGGAAACCGATTTCAGGAGGTAGACTGGAATTGCATTGAAAGCATAGGAAAAGAGGCAGAACGTCCACAATGATGCACTTGGCCAAAAAGGGCGTATGCGTTTTTTCCTGAATATATTCAGGAAAAAACGCATACGCCCTTTTTGGCCAACCAAGCAAGCTTGCAAAGGAAATCTGCACTACAATGAAGTCTCACTTCCCCCCAGTCAAAAGGGCCATCTGAAAAAAGTGTAAAATCCAGAAAGGCAGGACAGGCCATGGAGAACTGGGAGCCTTGTTATGCTGATGGGCGGGATGTAAATTGCCAAGAACCACTCGGGAGAAGTCTATGGTGTTTCCTGAAACAACTAAAAAACAAAGCAACAGAACCTAGGGCACTTCCACTTATGGTCCTATAGCTTAGGGAAATTAAAATGAAAAAGACACAGCCACCCCAAAGTTTGGAACGGCTGTGTTACAAGAACCTCGTTTATAGTACAAGTTCAACATCGCAGAAAGTGAAAAATGGATAAAGAATTTGTGGTATTTACTTACAAAGCAATATCACTCAGCAATGAAATCTGTGTCATCAGGCCCTTAGCAGCACAATGAGTGGATTCAGGTATGATGATTCTAACTGAAATAAGTCACACAGAAAAAGAAACATCATAAGATATCACTAATACACGGAATGTAAACTTGGCTACACAGGAACTGCATTCCAAAACAGAACAGGGTCTCACATTTAGAAAACCAACTTATGCTTGCTTAAGGGGAAAGGTGAGTTGGGGTGCTGCATAAAACCAGAGATTGAAATGAGCACAGATAAAGTTCCTTAAGCCAAATATGGAATAGACAAGAGCTACTCCTTGCTCAACGAAATGGACTCAAAACCCCATATTAAACGCCTAAGTATGTACCTGACTAGAAAGTATCTTAAAACCTATGGATTGCTATGTCTCCAAAAGAGAATCAAGCGTGTGTACAGGGGCATAAACGCAGCAGTGATAGGATTGGAGAGGTTCGGTGAGCAAATGAAGACCCTTTGAAGTCATATTGCATGGTACCCATTCCACGGGTTTCAAATACCCAGGTTGAAGGTATTCTTCCTTCAGCTAAAACATGCATGTGGAACCCAAGTATGATCAACCATGTGAACGGGAGACGTGTTCAAATATGTCTCAGTTTTCCTCCCCTGGTACTCGGGTGCAACATTCCAGACGCTTTACTAACACTCTCCCCACTTGGAGAGTCAGTCCCTTTAACCTCCTGTTTGGCCCAGTTTGCAATTTCTGTGGAAGATGAACAGGAATAGCGAGAACCAATGAGAGACTAGCTGGAGGTGTCTGGATGGGCAAATTTAACTCTCATTTCCCACCAGGAAGAGGAATTAACCAAAGGCTCAGCGTGCCGTGCCAGAACCAGATTAGGACCTGAAGACATCCTGCAGTGTTGCGGCCAGGTCACAAGAAAGCGAGTTGACGAAAGGAGCTCAGGGGCACTGTAATTCACAAACCTTCAGAGTTATAAATGACAGCTATCGTCCAAAAATATACTGAAGTAAGGCTGCCAAGAGGACTTGAAAGCGGGGCAGAATTGCAGGAAACCGATTTCAGGAGGTAGACTGGAATTGCATTGAAAGCATAGGAAAAGAGGCAGAACGTCCACAATGATGCACTTGGCCAAAAAGGGCGTATGCGTTTTTTCCTGAATATATTCAGGAAAAAACGCATACGCCCTTATTGGCCAACCAAGCAAACTTGCAAAGGAAATCTGCACTACAATGAAGTCTCACTTCCCCCCGGTCAAAAGGGCCATCTGAAAAAAGTGTAAAATCCAGAAAGGCCGGACAGGCCATGGAGAACTGGGAGCTTTGTTATGCTGATGGGCGGGATGTAAATTGCCAACAGACACTCAGGAGAAGTGTATGGTGTTTCCTGAAACATCTAAAAAACAAAGCAACAGAGCCTAGGGCACTTCCACTTATGGTCCTATAGCTTAGGGAAATTAAAATCAAAAAGACAAAGCCACCCCAAAGTTTGGGACGCCTCTGTTTACAAGAACCTCGTTTACCGTACAAGTTCAATATCACAGAAAGTGAAAAATGGATAAAGAACTTGTGGTACTTACGTACAATGCAGTATCACTCAGCAATGAAATCTATGTCATCAGGCCCGTAGCAGCATAATGAGTGGATTCAGGTACGATGATTCTAACTGAAATAAGTCACACAGAAAAAGAAACATCATAAGATATCACTAATACACGGAATGTAAACTTGGCTACACAGGAACTGCATTCCAAAACAGAACAGGGTCTCAAATTTAGAAAACCAACTTATGCTTGCTTAAGGGGAAAGGTGAGTTGGGGTGCTGCATAAAACCAGAGATTGAAATGAGCACAGATAAAGTTCCTTAAGCCAAATATGGAATAGACAAGAGCTACTCCTTGCTCAACGAAATGGACTCAAAACCCCATATTAAACGCCTAAAAATGTACCTGACTAGTAAGTATCTTAAAACCTATGGATTGCTATGTCTCCAAAAGAGAATCAAGCATGTGTACAGGGGCATAAACGCAGCAGTGATAGGATTGGAGAGGTTCGGTGAGCAAATGAAGACTCTTTGAAGTCATATTGCATGGTACCCATTACACGGGTCTCAGCTCTCCAGGTTTAAGGTATTCTTCCTTCAGCTAAAACATGCATGTGGAACCCAGAGTATGATCAACCATGTGAACGGGAGACGTGTTCAAATATGTCTCAGTTTTCGTACCCTGGTCCTCGGGTGCAACATTCCAGACGCTTTACTAACACTCTCCCGACTTGGAGAGTCAGTCCTTTAACCTCCGGTTTGGCGCAGTTTGCAATTTCTGCGGAAGATGAACAGGAATAGCGAGAACCAATGAGAGACTAGCTGGAGGTGTCTGGACGGGCAAATTTAACTCTCATTTCCCACCAGGAAGAGGAAATAACCAAAGGCTCAGCGTGCCGTACCGGAACAAGATTAGGGCCTGAAGCCATCCTGCGGTGTTGCGGCCAGCTCAAAAGAAAGCGAGTTGAAGAAAGGAGCTCAGGAACAAACCTGCAGAGTTATAAATGACAGCTATCGTCCAAAAATATACTGAAGTAAGGCTGCCAAGAGGACTTGAAAGCGGGGCAGAATTGCAGGAAACCGATTTCAGGAGGTAGACTGGAATTGCATTGAAAGCATAGGAAAAGAGGCAGAACGTCCACAATGATGCACTTGGCCAAAAAGGGCGTATGTGTTTTTTCCTGAATATATTCAGGAAAAAACGCATACGCCCTTATTGGCCAAGCAAGCAAACTTGCAAAGGAAATCTGCACTACAATGAAGTCTCACTTCCCCCCGGTCAAAAGGGCCATCTGAAAAAAGTGTAAAATCCAGAAAGGCAGGACAGGCCATGGAGAACTGGGAGCCTTGTTATGCTGATGGGCGGGATGTAAATTGCCAACAGACACTCAGGAGAAGTGTATGGTGTTTCCTGAAACATCTAAAAAACAAAGCAACAGAGCCTAGGGCACTTCCACTTATGGTCCTATAGCTTAGGGAAATTAAAATCAAAAAGACAAAGCCACCCCAAAGTTTGGGACGCCTCCGTTTACAAGAACCTCGTTTACCGTACAAGTTCAATATCACAGAAAGTGAAAAATGGATAAAGAACTTGTGGTACTTACGTACAATGCAGTATCACTCAGCAATGAAATCTATGTCATCAGGCCCGTAGCAGCATAATGAGTGGATTCAGGTACGATGATTCTAACTGAAATAAGTCACACAGAAAAAGAAACATCATAAGATATCACTAATACACGGAATGTAAACTTGGCTACACAGGAACTGCATTCCAAAACAGAACAGGGTCTCAAATTTAGAAAACCAACTTATGCTTGCTTAAGGGGAAAGGTGAGTTGGGGTGCTGCATAAAACCAGAGATTGAAATGAGCACAGATAAAGTTCCTTAAGCCAAATATGGAATAGACAAGAGCTACTCCTTGCTCAACGAAATGGACTCAACACCGCATATTAAACGCCTAAGAATGTACCTGACTAGTAAGTATCTTACAACCTATGGATTGCTATGTCTCTGAAAGAGAATCAAGCATGTGTACAGGGGCATAAACGCAGCAGTGATAGGATTGGAGAGGTTCGGTGAGCAAATGAAGACCCTTTGAAGTCATATTGCATGGTACCCATTCCACGGGTTTCAAATACCCAGGTTTAAGGTATTCTTCCTTCAGCTAAAACATGCATGTGGAACCCAAGTATGATCAACCATGTGAACGGGAGACGTGTTCAAATATGTCTCAGTTTTCCTCCCCTGGTACTCGGGTGCAACATTCCAGACACTTTACTAACACTCTCCCGACTTGGAGAGTCAGTCCCTTTAACCTCCTGTTTGGCCCAGTTTGCAATTTCTGTGGAACATGAACAGGAATAGCGAGAACCAATGAGAGACTAGCTCGAGGTGTCTGGATGGGCAAATTTAACTCTCATTTCCCACCAGGAAGAGGAATTAACCAAAGGCTCATCGTGCCGTGCCAGAACCAGATTAGGGCCTGAAGACATCCTGCGGTGTTGCGGCCAGGTCACAAGAAAGCGAGTTGAAGAAAGGAGCTCAGGGGCACTGTAATTCACAAACCTTCAGAGTTATAAATGACAGCTATCGTCCAAAAATATACTGAAGTAAGGCTGCCAAGAGGACTTGAAAGCGGGGCAGAATTGCAGGAAACCGATTTCAGGAGGTAGACTGGAATTGCATTGAAAGCATAGGAAAAGAGGCAGAACGTCCACAATGATGCACTTGGCCAAAAAGGGCGTATGCGTTTTTTCCTGAATATATTCAGGAAAAAACGCATACGCCCTTTTTGGCCAACCAAGCAAGCTTGCAAAGGAAATCTGCACTACAATGAAGTCTCACTTCCCCCCGGTCAAAAGGGCCATCTGAAAAAAGTGTAAAATCCAGAAAGGCAGGACAGGCCATGGAGAACTGGGAGCCTTGTCATGCTGATGGGCGGGATGTAAATTGCCAACAACCACTCGGGAGAAGTGTATGGTGTTTCCTGAAACATCTAAAAAACAAAGCAACAGAACCTAGGGCACTTCCACTTATGGTCCTATAGCTTAGGGAAATTAAAATCAAAAAGACACAGCCACCCCAAAGTTTGGATCGGCTCTGTTTACAAGAACCTCGTTTACAGTACAAGTTCAACATCGCAGAAAGTGAAAAATGGATAAAGAAGTTGTGGTATTTACTTACAAAGCAATATCACTCAGCAATGAAATCTGTGTCATCAGGCCCTTAGCAGCACAATGAGTGGATTCAGGTATGATGATTCTAACTGAAATAAGTCACACAGAAAAAGAAACATCATAAGATATCACTAATACACGGAATGTAAACTTGGCTACACAGGAACTGCATTCCAAAACAGAACAGGGTCTCACATTTAGAAAACCAACTTATGCTTGCTTAAGGGGAAAGGTGAGTTGGGGTGCTGCATAAAACCAGAGATTGAAATGAGCACAGATAAAGTTCCTTAAGCCAAATATGGAATAGACAAGAGCTACTCCTTGCTCAACGAAATGGACTCAAAACCCCATATTAAACGCCTAAGAATGTACCTGACTAGAAAGTATCTTAAAACCTAAGGATTGCTATGTCTCCAAAAGAGAATCAAGCGTGTGTACAGGGGCATAAACGCAGCAGTGATAGGATTGGAGAGGTTCGGTGAGCAAATGAAGACCCTTTGAAGTCATATTGCATGGTACCCATTACACGGGTCTTAACTCTCCAGGTTTAAGGTATTCTTCCTTCAGTTAAAACATGCATGTGGAACCCAGAGTATGATCAACCATGTGAACGGGAGACGTGTTCAAATATGTCTCAGTTTTCCTCCCCTGGTACTCGGGTGCAACATTCCAGACGCTTTACTAACACTCTCCCGACTTGGAGAGTCAGTCCCTTTAACCTCCTGTTTGGCCCAGTTTGCAATTTCTGCGGAAGATGAACAGGAATAGCAAGAACCAATGAGAGGCTAGCTGGAGGTGTCTGGACGGGCAAATTTAACTCTCATTTTCCACCAGGAAGAGGAATTAACCAAAGGCTCAGCATGCCGGGCCGGAACCAGATTAGGGCCTGAAGCCATCCTGCGGTGTTGCGGCCAGGTCACAAGAAAGCGAGTTGAAGAAAGGAGCTCAGGGGCACTGTAATTCACAAACCTGCAGAGTTATAAATGACAGCTATCGTCCAAAAATAGACTGAAGTAAGGCTGCCAAGAGGACTTGAAAGCAGGGCAGAATTGCAGGAAACCGATTTCAGGAGGTAGACTGGAATTGCATTGAAAGCATAGGAAAAGAGGCAGAACGTCCACAATGATGCACTTGGCCAAAAAGGGCGTATGCGTTTTTTCCTGAATATATTCAGGAAAAAACGCATACGCCCTTTTTGGCCAACCAAGCAAACTTGCAAAGGAAATCTGCACTACAATGAAGTCTCACTTCTCCCCGGTCAAAAGGGCCATCTGAAAAAAGTGTAAAATCCAGAAAGGCAGGACAGGCCATGGAGAACTGGGAGCCTTGTTATGCTGATGGGCGGGATGTAAATTGCCAACAGACACTCAGGAGAAGTGTATGGTGTTTCCTGAAACATCTAAAAAACAAAGCAACAGAGCCTAGGGCACTTCCACTTATGGTCCTATAGCTTAGGGAAATTAAAATCTAAAAGACACAGCCACCCCAAAGTTTGGGACGCCTCCGTTTACAAGAACCTCGTTTACCGTACAAGTTCAATATCACAGAAAGTGAAAAATGGATAAAGAACTTGTGGTACTTACGTACAATGCAGTATCACTCAGCAATGAAATCTAAGTCATCAGGCCCGCAGCAGCATAATGAGTGGATTCAGGTACGATGATTCTAACTGAAATAAGTCACACAGAAAAAGAAACATCATAAGATATCACTAATACACGGAATGTAAACTTGGCTACACAGGAACTGCATTCCAAAACAGAACAGGGTCTCAAATTTAGAAAACCAACTTATGCTTGCTTAAGGGTAAAGGTGAGTTGGGGTGCTGCATAAAACCAGAGATTGAAATGAGCACAGATAAAGTTCCTTAAGCCAAATATGGAATAGACAAGAGCTACTCCTTGCTCAATGAAATGGACTCAAAACCCCATATTAAACGTCTAAGAATGTACCTGACTAGTAAGTATCTTAAAACCTATGGATTGCTATGTCTCCAAAAGAGAATCAAGCGTGTGTACAGGGGCATAAACGCAGCAGTGATAGGATTGGAGAGGTTCGGTGAGCAAATGAAGACCCTTTGAAGTCATATTGCATGGTACCCATTACACGGGTCTCAACTCTCCAGGTTTAAGGTATTCTTCCTTCAGCTAAAACATGCATGTGGAACCCAGAGTATGAACAACCATGTGAACGGGAGACGTGTTCAAATATGTCTCAGTTTTCCTCCCCTGGTACTCGGGTGCAACATTCCAGACCCTTTAGTAACACTCTCCCAACTTGGAGAGTCAGCGCCTTTAACCTCCTGTTTGGCCCAGTTTGCAATTTCTGCGGAAAATGAACAGGAATAGCGAGAACCAATGAGAGGCTAGCTGGAGGTGTCTGGACGGGCAAATTTAACTCTCATTTCCCACCAGGAAGAGGAATTAACCAAAGGCTCAGCATGCCGGGCCGGAACAAGATTAGGGCCTGAAGCCATCCTGCAGTGTTGCGGCCAGGTCACAAGAAAGCGAGTTGAAGAAAGGAGCTCAGGGGCACTGTAATTCACAAACCTGCAGAGTTATAAATGACAGCTATCGTCCAAAAATAGACTGAAGTAATGCTGCCAAGAGGACTTGAAAGCGGGGCAGAATTGCAGGATACCGATTTCAGGAGGTAGACTGGAATTGCATTGAAAGCATAGGAAAAGAGGCAGAACGTCACCAATGATGCACTTGGCCAAAAAGGGCGTATGCGTTTTTTCCTGAATATATTCAGGAAAAAACGCATACGCCCTTTTTGGCCAACCAAGCAAGCTTGCAAAGGAAATCTGCACTACAATGAAGTCTCACTTCCCCCCGGTCAAAAGGGCCATCTGAAAAACGTGTAAAATCCAGAAAGGCAGGACAGGCCATGGAGAACTGGGAGCCTTGTTATGCTGATGGGCGGGATGTAAATTGCCAACAGACACTCAGGAGAAGTGTATGGTGTTTCCTGAAACATCTAAAAAACAAAGCAACAGAGCCTAGGGCACTTCCACTTATGGTCCTATAGCTTAGGGAAATTAAAATCAAAAAGACACAGCCACCCCAAAGTTTGGGACGCCTCCGTTTACAAGAACCTCGTTTACCGTACAAGTTCAATATCACAGAAAGTGAAAAATGGATAAAGAACTTGTGGTACTTACGTACAATGCAGTATCACTCAGCAATGAAATCTAAGTCATCAGGCCCGCAGCAGCATAATGAGTGGATTCAGGTACGATGATTCTAACTGAAATAAGTCACACAGAAAAAGAAACATCATAAGATATCACTAATACACGGAATGTAAACTTGGCTACACAGGAACTGCATTCCAAAACAGAACAGGGTCTCAAATTTAGAAAACCAACTTATGCTTGCTTAAGGGTAAAGGTGAGTTGGGGTGCTGCATAAAACCAGAGATTGAAATGAGCACAGATAAAGTTCCTTAAGCCAAATATGGAATAGACAAGAGCTACTCCTTGCTCAATGAAATGGACTCAAAACCCCATATTAAACGTCTAAGAATGTACCTGACTAGTAAGTATCTTAAAACCTATGGATTGCTATGTCTCCAAAAGAGAATCAAGCGTGTGTACAGGGGCATAAACGCAGCAGTGATAGGATTGGAGAGGTTCGGTGAGCAAATGAAGACCCTTTGAAGTCATATTGCATTGTACCCATTACACGGGTCTCAACTCTCCAGGTTTAAGGTATTCTTCCTTCAGCTAAAACATGCATGTGGAACCCAGAGTATGAACAACCATGTGAACGGGAGACGTGTTCAAATATGTCTCAGTTTTCCTCCCCTGGTACTCGGGTGCAACATTCCAGACCCTTTAGTAACACTCTCCCAACTTGGAGAGTCAGCGCCTTTAACCTCCTGTTTGGCCCAGTTTGCAATTTCTGCGGAAAATGAACAGGAATAGCGAGAACCAATGAGAGGCTAGCTGGAGGTGTCTGGACGGGCAAATTTAACTCTCATTTCCCACCAGGAAGAGGAATTAACCAAAGGCTCAGCATGCCGGGCCGGAACAAGATTAGGGCCTGAAGCCATCCTGCAGTGTTGCGGCCAGGTCACAAGAAAGCGAGTTGAAGAAAGGAGCTCAGGGGCACTGTAATTCACAAACCTGCAGAGTTATAAATGACAGCTATCGTCCAAAAATAGACTGAAGTAATGCTGCCAAGAGGACTTGAAAGCGGGGCAGAATTGCAGGATACCGATTTCAGGAGGTAGACTGGAATTGCATTGAAAGCATAGGAAAAGAGGCAGAACGTCCACAATGATGCACTTGGCCAAAAAGGGCGTATGCGTTTTTTCCTGAATATATTCAGGAAAAAACGCATACGCCCTTTTTGGCCAACCAAGCAAGCTTGCAAAGGAAATCTGCACTACAATGAAGTCTCACTTCCCCCCGGTCAAAAGGGCCATCTGAAAAACGTGTAAAATCCAGAAAGGCAGGACAGGCCATGGAGAACTGGGAGCCTTGTTATGCTGATGGGCGGGATGTAAATTGCCAACAGACACTCAGGAGAAGTGTATGGTGTTTCCTGAAACATCTAAAAAACAAAGCAACAGAGCCTAGGGCACTTCCACTTATGGTCCTATAGCTTAGGGAAATTAAAATCAAAAAGACACAGCCACCCCAAAGTTTGGGACGCCTCCGTTTACAAGAACCTCGTTTACCGTACAAGTTCAATATCACAGAAAGTGAAAAATGGATAAAGAACTTGTGGTACTTACGTACAATGCAGTATCACTCAGCAATGAAATCTATGTCATCAGGCCCGTAGCAGCATAATGAGTGGATTCAGGTACGATGATTCTAACTGAAATAAGTCACACAGAAAAAGAAACATCATAAGATATCACTAATACACGGAATGTAAACTTGGCTACACAGGAACTGCATTCCAAAACAGAACAGGGTCTCAAATTTAGAAAACCAACTTATGCTTGCTTAAGGGGAAAGGTGAGTTGGGGTGCTGCATAAAACCAGAGATTGAAATGAGCACAGATAAAGTTCCTTAAGCCAAATATGGAATAGACAAGAGCTACTCCTTGCTCAACAAAATGGACTCAACACCGCATATTAAACGCCTAAGAATGTACCTGACTAGTAATTATCTTACAACCTATGGATTGCTATGTCTCCGAAAGAGAATCAAGCATGTGTACAGGGGCATAAACGCAGCAGTGATAGGATTGGAGAGGTTCGGTGAGCAAATGAAGACCCTTTGAAGTCATATTGCATGGTACCCATTCCACGGGTTTCAAATACCCAGGTTGAAGGTATTCTTCCTTCAGCTAAAACATGCATGTGGAACCCAAGTATGATCAACCATGTGAACGGGAGACGTGTTCAAATATGTCTCAGTTTTCCTCCCCTGGTACTCGGGTGCAACATTCCAGACGCTTTACTAACACTCTCCCCACTTGGAGAGTCAGCGCCTTTAACCTCCTGTTTGGCCCAGTTTGCAATTTCTGCGGAAGATGAACAGGAATAGCGAGAACCAATGAGAGACTAGCTGGAGGTGTCTGGACGGGCAAATTTAACTCTCATTTCCCACCAGGAAGAGGAATTAACCAAAGGCTCAGCATGCCGGGCCGGAACCAGATTAGGGCCTGAAGCCATCCTGCGGTGTTGCGGCCAGGTCACAAGAAAGCGAGTTGAAGAAAGGAGCTCAGGGGCACTGTAATTCACAAAACTGCAGAGTTATAAATGACAGCTATCGTCCAAAAATAGACTGAAGTAAGGCTGCCAAGAGGACTTGAAAGCGGGGCAGAATTGCAGGAAACCGATTTCAGGAGGTAGACTGGAATTGCATTGAAAGCATAGGAAAAGAGGCAGAACGTCCACAATGATGCACTTGGCCAAAAAGGGCGTATGCGTTTTTTCCTGAATATATTCAGGAAAAAACGCATACGCCCTTTTTGGCCAACCAAGCAAGCTTGCAAAGGAAATCTGCACTACGATGAAGTCTCACTTCCCCCCGGTCAAAAGGGCCATCTGAAAAAAGTGTAAAATCCAGAAAGGCAGGACAGGCCATGGAGAACTGGGAGCCTTGTTATGCTGATGGGCGGGATGTAAATTGCCAACAACCACTCGGGAGAAGTGTATGGTGTTTCCTGAAACATCTAAAAAACAAAGCAACAGAACCTAGGGCACTTCCACTTATGGTCCTACAGCTTAGGGAAATTAAAATCAAAAAGACACAGCCACCCCAAAGTTTGGAAAGGCTCTGTTTACAAGAACCTCATTTACAGTACAAGTTCAACATCGCAGAAAGTGAAAAATGGATAAAGAAGTTGTGGTATTTACTTACAAAGCAATATCACTCAGCAATGAAATCTGTGTCATCAGGCCCTTAGCAGCACAATGAGTGGATTCAGGTATGATGATTCTAACTGAAATAAGTCACACAGAAAAAGAAACATCATAAGATATCAGTAATACACGGAATGTAAACTTGGCCACACAGGAACTGAATTACAGAACAGAACAGGGTCTCAAATTTAGAAAACCAACTTATGCTTGCTTAAGGGGAAAGGTGAGTTGGGGTGCTTCATAAAACCAGAGATTGAAATGAGCACAGATAAAGTTCCTTAAGCCAAATATGGAATAGACAAGAGCTACTCCTTGCTCAACGAAATGGACTCAACACCGCATATTAAACGCCTAAGAATGTACCTGACTAGTAAGTATCTTAAAACCTATGGATTGCTATGTCTCCGAAAGAGAATCAAGCATGTGTACAGGGGCATAAACGCAGCAGTGATAGGATTGGAGAGGTTCAGTGAGCAAATGAAGACCCTTTGAATTCACATTGCATGGTACCCATTCCACGGGTTTCAACTACCAAGATTTTAGGTATTCTTCCTTCAGCTAAAACATGCATGTGGAACCCAGAGTATGATCAACCATGTGATCGGGAGACGTGTTCAAATATGTCTCAGTTTTCCTCCCCTGGTACTCGGGTGCAACATTCCAGACGCTTTACTAACACTCTCCCCACTTGGAGAGTCAGCGCCTTTAACCTCCTGTTTGGCCCAGTTTGCAATTTCTGCGGAAGATGAACAGGAATAGCGAAAACCAATGAGAGACTAGCTGGAGGTGTCTGGACGGGCAAATTTAACTCTCATTTCCCACCAGGAAGAGGAAATAACCAAAGGCTCAGCGTGCCGTGCCGGAACCAGAGTAGGGCCTGAAGCCATCCTGCGGTGTTGCGGCCAGCTCAAAAGAAAGCGAGTTGAAGAAAGGAGCTCAGGGGCACTGTAATTCACAAAACTGCAGAGTTATAAATGACAGCTATCGTCCAAAAATAGACTGAAGTAAGGCTGCCAAGAGGACTTGAAAGCGGGGCAGAATTGCAGGAAACCGATTTCAGGAGGTAGACTGGAATTGCATTGAAAGCATAGGAAAAGAGGCAGAACGTCCACAATGATGCACTTGGCCAAAAAGGGCGTATGCGTTTTTTCCTGAATATATTCAGGAAAAAACGCATACGCCCTTTTTGGCCAACCAAGCAAGCTTGCAAAGGAAATCTGCACTACGATGAAGTCTCACTTCCCCCCGGTCAAAAGGGCCATCTGAAAAAAGTGTAAAATCCAGAAAGGCAGGACAGGCCATGGAGAACTGGGAGCCTTGTTATGCTGATGGGCGGGATGTAAATTGCCAACAACCACTCGGGAGAAGTGTATGGTGTTTCCTGAAACATCTAAAAAACAAAGCAACAGAACCTAGGGCACTTCCACTTATGGTCCTACAGCTTAGGGAAATTAAAATCAAAAAGACACAGCCACCCCAAAGTTTGGAAAGGCTCTGTTTACAAGAACCTCATTTACAGTACAAGTTCAACATCGCAGAAAGTGAAAAATGGATAAAGAAGTTGTGGTATTTACTTACAAAGCAATATCACTCAGCAATGAAATCTGTGTCATCAGGCCCTTAGCAGCACAATGAGTGGATTCAGGTATGATGATTCTAACTGAAATAAGTCACACAGAAAAAGAAACATCATAAGATATCAGTAATACACGGAATGTAAACTTGGCCACACAGGAACTGAATTACAGAACAGAACAGGGTCTCAAATTTAGAAAACCAACTTATGCTTGCTTAAGGGGAAAGGTGAGTTGGGGTGCTGCATAAAACCAGAGATTGAAATGAGCACAGATAAAGTTCCTTAAGCCAAATATGGAATAGACAAGAGCTACTCCTTGCTCAACGAAATGGACTCAACACCGCATATTAAACGCCTAAGAATGTACCTGACTAGTAAGTATCTTAAAACCTATGGATTGCTATGTCTCCGAAAGAGAATCAAGCATGTGTACAGGGGCATAAACGCAGCAGTGATAGGATTGGAGAGGTTCAGTGAGCAAATGAAGACCCTTTGAATTCACATTGCATGGTACCCATTCCACGGGTTTCAACTACCAAGATTTTAGGTATTCTTCCTTCAGCTAAAACATGCATGTGGAACCCAGAGTATGATCAACCATGTGATCGGGAGACGTGTTCAAATATGTCTCAGTTTTCCTCCCCTGGTACTCGGGTGCAACATTCCAGACGCTTTACTAACACTCTCCCCACTTGGAGAGTCAGCGCCTTTAACCTCCTGTTTGGCCCAGTTTGCAATTTCTGCGGAAGATGAACAGGAATAGCGAAAACCAATGAGAGACTAGCTGGAGGTGTCTGGACGGGCAAATTTAACTCTCATTTCCCACCAGGAAGAGGAATTAACCAAAGGCTCAGCATGCCGTGCCGGAACCAGAGTAGGGCCTGAAGCCATCCTGCGGTGTTGCGGCCAGCTCAAAAGAAAGCGAGTTGAAGAAAGGAGCTCAGGGGCACTGTAATTCACAAACCTGCAGAGTTATAAATGACAGCTATCGTCCAAAAATAGACTGAAGTAAGGCTGCCAAGAGGACTTGAAAGCGGGGCAGAATTGCAGGAAACCGATTTCAGGAGGTAGACTGGAATTGCATTGAAAGCATAGGAAGAGGCAAAACGTCCACAATGATGCACTTGGCCAAAAAGGGCGTATGCGTTTTTTCCTGAATATATTCAGGAAAAAACGCATACGCCCTTTTTGGCCAACCAAGCAAGCTTGCAAAGGAAATCTGCACTACAATGAAGTGTCACTTCCCCCCGGTCAAAAGGGCCATCTGAAAAAAGTGTAAAATCCAGAAAGGCAGGACAGGCCATGGAGAACTGGGAGCCTTGTTATGCTGATGGGCGGGATGTAAATTGCCAACAGACACTCAGGAGAAGTGTATGGTGTTTCCTGAAACATCTAAAAAACAAAGCAACAGAGCCTAGGGCACTTCCACTTATGGTCCTATAGCTTAGGGAATTTAAAATCAAAAAGCCACAGCCACCCCAAAGTTTGGAATGGCTCTGTTTACAAGAACCTCGTTTACAGTACAAGTTCAACATCGCAGAAAGTGAAAAATGGATAAAGAAGTTGTGGTATTTACTTACAAAGCAATATCACTCAGCAATGAAATCTGTGTCATCAGGCCCTTAGCAGCACAATGAGTGGATTCAGGTATGATGATTCTAACTGAAATAAGTCACACAGAAAAAGAAACATCATAAGATATCAGTAATACACGGAATGTAAACTTGGCTACACAGGAACTGAATTACAGAACAGAACAGGGTCTCACATTTAGAAAACCAACTTATGCTTGCTTAAGGGGAAAGGTGAGTTGGGGTGCTGCATAAAACCAGAGATTGAAATGAGCACAGATAAAGTTCCTTAAGCCAAATATGGAATAGACAAGAGCTACTCCTTGCTCAACGAAATGGACTCAACACCGCATATTAAACGCCTAAGAATGTACCTGACTAGTAAGTATCTTAAAACCTATGGATTGCTATGTCTCCGAAAGAGAATCAAGCATGTGTACAGGGGCATAAACGCAGCAGTGATAGGATTGGAGAGGTTCGTGAGCAAATGAAGACCCTTTGAAGTCATATTGCATGGTACCCATTCCACGAGTTTCAACTACCCAGGTTTAAGGTATTCTTCCTTCATCTAAAATATGCATGTGGAACCTAGAGTATGATCAACCATGTGATCGGGAGACGTGTTCAAATATGTCTTAGTTTTCGTACCCTGGTACTCGGGTGCAACATTCCAGACCCTTTAGTAACACTCTCCCAACTTGGAGAGTCAGCGCCTTTAACCTCCTGTTTGGCCCAGTTTGCAATTTCTGTGGAAGATGAACAGGAATATCGAGAACCAATGAGAGGCTAGCTAGAGGTGTCTGGACGGGAAAATTTAACTCTCATTTCCCACCAGGAAGAGGAATTAACCAAAGGCTCAGCATGCCGGGCCGGAACCAGATTAGGGCCTGAAGCCATCCTGCGGTGCTGCAGCCAGGTCACAAGAAAGCGAGTTGAAGAAAGGAGCTCTGGGGCACTGTAATTCACAAACCAGCAGAGTTATAAATGACAGCTATCGTCCAAAAATAGACTGAAGTAAGGCTGCCAAGAGGACTTGAAAGCGGGGCAGAATTGCAGGAAACCGATTTCAGGAGGTAGACTGGAATTGCATTGAAAGCATAGGAAAAGAGGCAGAACGTCCACAATGATGCACTTGGCCAAAAAGGGCGTATGTGTTTTTTCCTGAATATATTCAGGAAAAAACGCATACGCCCTTTTTGGCCAACCAAGCAAGCTTGCAAAGGAAATCTGCACTACAATGAAGTCTCACTTCCCCCCGGTCAAAAGGGCCATCTGAAAAAAGTGTAAAATCCATAAAGGCAGGACAGGCCATGGAGAACTGGGAGCTTCGTTATGCTGATGGGCCGGATGTAAATTGCCAACAACCACTCGGGAGAAGTGTATGGTGTTTCCTGAAACATCTAAAATACAAAGCAACAGAGCCTAGGGCACTTCCACTTATGGTCCTATAGCTTAGGGAAATTAAAATCAAAAAGACACAGCAACCCCAAAGTTTGGGACGCCTCTGTTTACAAGAACCTCGTTTACAGTACAAGTTCAACATCGCAGAAAGTGAAAAATGGAGAAATAAGTTGTGGTATTTACTTACAAAGCAATATAACTCAGCAATGAAATCTGTGTCATCAGGCCCGTAGCAGCACAATGAGTGGATTCAGGTATGATGATTCTAACTGAAATAAGTCACACAGAAAAAGAAACAGCATAAGATATCAGTAATACACGGAATGGAAACTTGGCTGCACAGGAACTGAATTAGAGAACAGAACAGGGTCTCAAATTTAGAAAACTAACTTATGCTTGCTTAAGGGTAAAGGTGAGTTGGGGTGCTGCATAAAACCAGAGATTGAAATGAGCACAGATAAAGTTCCTTAAGCCAAATATGGAATAGACAAGAGCTACTCCTTGCTCAACGAAATGGACTCAAAACCCCATATTAAACGCCTAAGAATGTACCTGACTAGTAAGTATCTTAAAACCTATGGATTGCTATGTCTCCGAAAGAGAATCAAGCATGTGTACAGGGGCATAAACGCAGCAGTGATAGGATTGGAGAGGTTCGGTGAGCAAATGAAGACCCTTTGAAGTCATATTGCATGGTACCCATTCCACGGGTTTCAACTACCCAGGTTGAAGGTATTCTTCCTTCATCTAAAACATGCATGTGGAACCTAGAGTATGATCAACCATGTGATCGGGAGACGTGTTCAAATATGTCTCAGTTTTCGTACCCTGGTACTCGGGTGCAACATTCCAGACGCTTTACTAACACTCTCCTGACTTGGAGAGTCAGTCCCTTTAACCTCCTGTTTGGCCCAGTTTGCAATTTCTGCGGAAGATGAACAGGAATAGCGAGAACCAATGAAAGAATAGCTGGAGGTGTCTGGATGGGCAAATTTAACTCTCATTTCCCACCAGGAAGAGGAAATAACCAAAGGCTCCGCGTGCCGTGCCGGAACCAGATTATGGCCTGAAGCCATCCTGCGGTGTTGCGGCCAGGTCACAAGAAAGCGAGTTGAAGAAACGAGCTCAGGGGCACTGTAATTCACAAACCTGCAGAGTTATAAATGACAGCTATCGTCCAAAAATAGACTGAAGTAAGGCTGCCAAGAGGACTTGAAAGCGGGGCAGAATTGCAGGAAACCGATTTCAGGAGGTAGACTGGAATTGCATTGAAAGCATAGGAAAAGAGGCAGAACGTCCACAATGATGCACTTGGCCAAAAAGGGCGTATGCGTTTTTTCCTGAATATATTCAGGAAAAAACGCATACGCCCTTTTTGGCCAACCAAGCAAGCTTGCAAAGGAAATCTGCACTACAATGAAGTCTCACTTCCCCCCAGTCAAAAGGGCCATCTGAAAAAAGTGTAAAATCCAGAAAGGCAGGACAGGCCATGGAGAACTGGGAGCCTTGTTATGCTGATGGGCGGGATGTAAATTGCCAAGAACCACTCGGGAGAAGTCTATGGTGTTTCCTGAAACAACTAAAAAACAAAGCAACAGAACCTAGGGCACTTCCACTTATGGTCCTATAGCTTAGGGAAATTAAAATGAAAAAGACACAGCCACCCCAAAGTTTGGAACGGCTGTGTTACAAGAACCTCGTTTATAGTACAAGTTCAACATCGCAGAAAGTGAAAAATGGATAAAGAATTTGTGGTATTTACTTACAAAGCAATATCACTCAGCAATGAAATCTGTGTCATCAGGCCCTTAGCAGCACAATGAGTGGATTCAGGTATGATGATTCTAACTGAAATAAGTCACACAGAAAAAGAAACATCATAAGATATCACTAATACACGGAATGTAAACTTGGCTACACAGGAACTGCATTCCAAAACAGAACAGGGTCTCACATTTAGAAAACCAACTTATGCTTGCTTAAGGGGAAAGGTGAGTTGGGGTGCTGCATAAAACCAGAGATTGAAATGAGCACAGATAAAGTTCCTTAAGCCAAATATGGAATAGACAAGAGCTACTCCTTGCTCAACGAAATGGACTCAAAACCCCATATTAAACGCCTAAGTATGTACCTGACTAGAAAGTATCTTAAAACCTATGGATTGCTATGTCTCCAAAAGAGAATCAAGCGTGTGTACAGGGGCATAAACGCAGCAGTGATAGGATTGGAGAGGTTCGGTGAGCAAATGAAGACCCTTTGAAGTCATATTGCATGGTACCCATTCCACGGGTTTCAAATACCCAGGTTGAAGGTATTCTTCCTTCAGCTAAAACATGCATGTGGAACCCAAGTATGATCAACCATGTGAACGGGAGACGTGTTCAAATATGTCTCAGTTTTCCTCCCCTGGTACTCGGGTGCAACATTCCAGACGCTTTACTAACACTCTCCCCACTTGGAGAGTCAGTCCCTTTAACCTCCTGTTTGGCCCAGTTTGCAATTTCTGTGGAAGATGAACAGGAATAGCGAGAACCAATGAGAGACTAGCTGGAGGTGTCTGGATGGGCAAATTTAACTCTCATTTCCCACCAGGAAGAGGAATTAACCAAAGGCTCAGCGTGCCGTGCCAGAACCAGATTAGGACCTGAAGACATCCTGCAGTGTTGCGGCCAGGTCACAAGAAAGCGAGTTGACGAAAGGAGCTCAGGGGCACTGTAATTCACAAACCTTCAGAGTTATAAATGACAGCTATCGTCCAAAAATATACTGAAGTAAGGCTGCCAAGAGGACTTGAAAGCGGGGCAGAATTGCAGGAAACCGATTTCAGGAGGTAGACTGGAATTGCATTGAAAGCATAGGAAAAGAGGCAGAACGTCCACAATGATGCACTTGGCCAAAAAGGGCGTATGCGTTTTTTCCTGAATATATTCAGGAAAAAACGCATACGCCCTTATTGGCCAACCAAGCAAACTTGCAAAGGAAATCTGCACTACAATGAAGTCTCACTTCCCCCCGGTCAAAAGGGCCATCTGAAAAAAGTGTAAAATCCAGAAAGGCCGGACAGGCCATGGAGAACTGGGAGCTTTGTTATGCTGATGGGCGGGATGTAAATTGCCAACAGACACTCAGGAGAAGTGTATGGTGTTTCCTGAAACATCTAAAAAACAAAGCAACAGAGCCTAGGGCACTTCCACTTATGGTCCTATAGCTTAGGGAAATTAAAATCAAAAAGACAAAGCCACCCCAAAGTTTGGGACGCCTCTGTTTACAAGAACCTCGTTTACCGTACAAGTTCAATATCACAGAAAGTGAAAAATGGATAAAGAACTTGTGGTACTTACGTACAATGCAGTATCACTCAGCAATGAAATCTATGTCATCAGGCCCGTAGCAGCATAATGAGTGGATTCAGGTACGATGATTCTAACTGAAATAAGTCACACAGAAAAAGAAACATCATAAGATATCACTAATACACGGAATGTAAACTTGGCTACACAGGAACTGCATTCCAAAACAGAACAGGGTCTCAAATTTAGAAAACCAACTTATGCTTGCTTAAGGGGAAAGGTGAGTTGGGGTGCTGCATAAAACCAGAGATTGAAATGAGCACAGATAAAGTTCCTTAAGCCAAATATGGAATAGACAAGAGCTACTCCTTGCTCAACGAAATGGACTCAAAACCCTATATTAAACGCCTAAAAATGTACCTGACTAGTAAGTATCTTAAAACCTATGGATTGCTATGTCTCCAAAAGAGAATCAAGCATGTGTACAGGGGCATAAACGCAGCAGTGATAGGATTGGAGAGGTTCGGTGAGCAAATGAAGACTCTTTGAAGTCATATTGCATGGTACCCATTACACGGGTCTCAGCTCTCCAGGTTTAAGGTATTCTTCCTTCAGCTAAAACATGCATGTGGAACCCAGAGTATGATCAACCATGTGAACGGGAGACGTGTTCAAATATGTCTCAGTTTTCGTACCCTGGTCCTCGGGTGCAACATTCCAGACGCTTTACTAACACTCTCCCGACTTGGAGAGTCAGTCCTTTAACCTCCGGTTTGGCGCAGTTTGCAATTTCTGCGGAAGATGAACAGGAATAGCGAGAACCAATGAGAGACTAGCTGGAGGTGTCTGGACGGGCAAATTTAACTCTCATTTCCCACCAGGAAGAGGAAATAACCAAAGGCTCAGCGTGCCGTACCGGAACAAGATTAGGGCCTGAAGCCATCCTGCGGTGTTGCGGCCAGCTCAAAAGAAAGCGAGTTGAAGAAAGGAGCTCAGGAACAAACCTGCAGAGTTATAAATGACAGCTATCGTCCAAAAATATACTGAAGTAAGGCTGCCAAGAGGACTTGAAAGCGGGGCAGAATTGCAGGAAACCGATTTCAGGAGGTAGACTGGAATTGCATTGAAAGCATAGGAAAAGAGGCAGAACGTCCACAATGATGCACTTGGCCAAAAAGGGCGTATGTGTTTTTTCCTGAATATATTCAGGAAAAAACGCATACGCCCTTATTGGCCAAGCAAGCAAACTTGCAAAGGAAATCTGCACTACAATGAAGTCTCACTTCCCCCCGGTCAAAAGGGCCATCTGAAAAAAGTGTAAAATCCAGAAAGGCCGGACAGGCCATGGAGAACTGGGAGCCTTGTTATGCTGATGGGCGGGATGTAAATTGCCAACAGACACTCAGGAGAAGTGTATGGTGTTTCCTGAAACATCTAAAAAACAAAGCAACAGAGCCTAGGGCACTTCCACTTATGGTCCTATAGCTTAGGGAAATTAAAATCAAAAAGACAAAGCCACCCCAAAGTTTGGGACGCCTCCGTTTACAAGAACCTCGTTTACCGTACAAGTTCAATATCACAGAAAGTGAAAAATGGATAAAGAACTTGTGGTACTTACGTACAATGCAGTATCACTCAGCAATGAAATCTATGTCATCAGGCCCGTAGCAGCATAATGAGTGGATTCAGGTACGATGATTCTAACTGAAATAAGTCACACAGAAAAAGAAACATCATAAGATATCACTAATACACGGAATGTAAACTTGGCTACACAGGAACTGCATTCCAAAACAGAACAGGGTCTCAAATTTAGAAAACCAACTTATGCTTGCTTAAGGGGAAAGGTGAGTTGGGGTGCTGCATAAAACCAGAGATTGAAATGAGCACAGATAAAGTTCCTTAAGCCAAATATGGAATAGACAAGAGCTACTCCTTGCTCAACGAAATGGACTCAACACCGCATATTAAACGCCTAAGAATGTACCTGACTAGTAAGTATCTTACAACCTATGGATTGCTATGTCTCTGAAAGAGAATCAAGCATGTGTACAGGGGCATAAACGCAGCAGTGATAGGATTGGAGAGGTTCGGTGAGCAAATGAAGACCCTTTGAAGTCATATTGCATGGTACCCATTCCACGGGTTTCAAATACCCAGGTTTAAGGTATTCTTCCTTCAGCTAAAACATGCATGTGGAACCCAAGTATGATCAACCATGTGAACGGGAGACGTGTTCAAATATGTCTCAGTTTTCCTCCCCTGGTACTCGGGTGCAACATTCCAGACACTTTACTAACACTCTCCCGACTTGGAGAGTCAGTCCCTTTAACCTCCTGTTTGGCCCAGTTTGCAATTTCTGTGGAACATGAACAGGAATAGCGAGAACCAATGAGAGACTAGCTCGAGGTGTCTGGATGGGCAAATTTAACTCTCATTTCCCACCAGGAAGAGGAATTAACCAAAGGCTCATCGTGCCGTGCCAGAACCAGATTAGGGCCTGAAGACATCCTGCGGTGTTGCGGCCAGGTCACAAGAAAGCGAGTTGAAGAAAGGAGCTCAGGGGCACTGTAATTCACAAACCTTCAGAGTTATAAATGACAGCTATCGTCCAAAAATATACTGAAGTAAGGCTGCCAAGAGGACTTGAAAGCGGGGCAGAATTGCAGGAAACTGATTTCAGGAGGTAGACTGGAATTGCATTGAAAGCATAGGAAAAGAGGCAGAACGTCCACAATGATGCACTTGGCCAAAAAGGGCGTATGCGTTTTTTCCTGAATATATTCAGGAAAAAACGCATACGCCCTTTTTGGCCAACCAAGCAAGCTTGCAAAGGAAATCTGCACTACAATGAAGTCTCACTTCCCCCCGGTCAAAAGGGCCATCTGAAAAAAGTGTAAAATCCAGAAAGGCAGGACAGGCCATGGAGAACTGGGAGCCTTGTCATGCTGATGGGCGGGATGTAAATTGCCAACAACCACTCGGGAGAAGTGTATGGTGTTTCCTGAAACATCTAAAAAACAAAGCAACAGAACCTAGGGCACTTCCACTTATGGTCCTATAGCTTAGGGAAATTAAAATCAAAAAGACACAGCCACCCCAAAGTTTGGATCGGCTCTGTTTACAAGAACCTCGTTTACAGTACAAGTTCAACATCGCAGAAAGTGAAAAATGGATAAAGAAGTTGTGGTATTTACTTACAAAGCAATATCACTCAGCAATGGAATCTGTGTCATCAGGCCCTTAGCAGCACAATGAGTGGATTCAGGTATGATGATTCTAACTGAAATAAGTCACACAGAAAAAGAAACATCATAAGATATCACTAATACACGGAATGTAAACTTGGCTACACAGGAACTGCATTCCAAAACAGAACAGGGTCTCACATTTAGAAAACCAACTTATGCTTGCTTAAGGGGAAAGGTGAGTTGGGGTGCTGCATAAAACCAGAGATTGAAATGAGCACAGATAAAGTTCCTTAAGCCAAATATGGAATAGACAAGAGCTACTCCTTGCTCAACGAAATGGACTCAAAACCCCATATTAAACGCCTAAGAATGTACCTGACTAGAAAGTATCTTAAAACCTAAGGATTGCTATGTCTCCAAAAGAGAATCAAGCGTGTGTACAGGGGCATAAACGCAGCAGTGATAGGATTGGAGAGGTTCGGTGAGCAAATGAAGACCCTTTGAAGTCATATTGCATGGTACCCATTACACGGGTCTTAACTCTCCAGGTTTAAGGTATTCTTCCTTCAGGTAAAACATGCATGTGGAACCCAGAGTATGATCAACCATGTGAACGGGAGACGTGTTCAAATATGTCTCAGTTTTCCTCCCCTGGTACTCGGGTGCAACATTCCAGACGCTTTACTAACACTCTCCCGACTTGGAGAGTCAGTCCCTTTAACCTCCTGTTTGGCCCAGTTTGCAATTTCTGCGGAAGATGAACAGGAATAGCAAGAACCAATGAGAGGCTAGCTGGAGGTGTCTGGACGGGCAAATTTAACTCTCATTTCCCACCAGGAAAAGGAATTAACCAAAGGCTCAGCATGCCGGGCCGGAACCAGATTAGGGCCTGAAGCCATCCTGCGGTGTTGCGGCCAGGTCACAAGAAAGCGAGTTGAAGAAAGGAGCTCAGGGGCACTGTAATTCACAAACCTGCAGAGTTATAAATGACAGCTATCGTCCAAAAATAGACTGAAGTAAGGCTGCCAAGAGGACTTGAAAGCGGGGCAGAATTGCAGGAAACCGATTTCAGGAGGTAGACTGGAATTGCATTGAAAGCATAGGAAAAGAGGCAGAACGTCCACAATGATGCACTTGGCCAAAAAGGGCGTATGCGTTTTTTCCTGAATATATTCAGGAAAAAACGCATACGCCCTTTTTGGCCAACCAAGCAAACTTGCAAAGGAAATCTGCACTACAATGAAGTCTCACTTCTCCCCGGTCAAAAGGGCCATCTGAAAAAAGTGTAAAATCCAGAAAGGCAGGACAGGCCATGGAGAACTGGGAGCCTTGTTATGCTGATGGGCGGGATGTAAATTGCCAACAGACACTCAGGAGAAGTGTATGGTGTTTCCTGAAACATCTAAAAAACAAAGCAACAGAGCCTAGGGCACTTCCACTTATGGTCCTATAGCTTAGGGAAATTAAAATCTAAAAGACACAGCCACCCCAAAGTTTGGGACGCCTCCGTTTACAAGAACCTCGTTTACCGTACAAGTTCAATATCACAGAAAGTGAAAAATGGATAAAGAACTTGTGGTACTTACGTACAATGCAGTATCACTCAGCAATGAAATCTAAGTCATCAGGCCCGCAGCAGCATAATGAGTGGATTCAGGTACGATGATTCTAACTGAAATAAGTCACACAGAAAAAGAAACATCATAAGATATCACTAATACACGGAATGTAAACTTGGCTACACAGGAACTGCATTCCAAAACAGAACAGGGTCTCAAATTTAGAAAACCAACTTATGCTTGCTTAAGGGTAAAGGTGAGTTGGGGTGCTGCATAAAACCAGAGATTGAAATGAGCACAGATAAAGTTCCTTAAGCCAAATATGGAATAGACAAGAGCTACTCCTTGCTCAATGAAATGGACTCAAAACCCCATATTAAACGTCTAAGAATGTACCTGACTAGTAAGTATCTTAAAACCTATGGATTGCTATGTCTCCAAAAGAGAATCAAGCGTGTGTACAGGGGCATAAACGCAGCAGTGATAGGATTGGAGAGGTTCGGTGAGCAAATGAAGACCCTTTGAAGTCATATTGCATGGTACCCATTACACGGGTCTCAACTCTCCAGGTTTAAGGTATTCTTCCTTCAGCTAAAACATGCATGTGGAACCCAGAGTATGAACAACCATGTGAACGGGAGACGTGTTCAAATATGTCTCAGTTTTCCTCCCCTGGTACTCGGGTGCAACATTCCAGACCCTTTAGTAACACTCTCCCAACTTGGAGAGTCAGCGCCTTTAACCTCCTGTTTGGCCCAGTTTGCAATTTCTGCGGAAAATGAACAGGAATAGCGAGAACCAATGAGAGGCTAGCTGGAGGTGTCTGGACGGGCAAATTTAACTCTCATTTCCCACCAGGAAGAGGAATTAACCAAAGGCTCAGCATGCCGGGCCGGAACAAGATTAGGGCCTGAAGCCATCCTGCAGTGTTGCGGCCAGGTCACAAGAAAGCGAGTTGAAGAAAGGAGCTCAGGGGCACTGTAATTCACAAACCTGCAGAGTTATAAATGACAGCTATCGTCCAAAAATAGACTGAAGTAATGCTGCCAAGAGGACTTGAAAGCGGGGCAGAATTGCAGGATACCGATTTCAGGAGGTAGACTGGAATTGCATTGAAAGCATAGGAAAAGAGGCAGAACGTCCACAATGATGCACTTGGCCAAAAAGGGCGTATGCGTTTTTTCCTGAATATATTCAGGAAAAAACGCATACGCCCTTTTTGGCCAACCAAGCAAGCTTGCAAAGGAAATCTGCACTACAATGAAGTCTCACTTCCCCCCGGTCAAAAGGGCCATCTGAAAAACGTGTAAAATCCAGAAAGGCAGGACAGGCCATGGAGAACTGGGAGCCTTGTTATGCTGATGGGCGGGATGTAAATTGCCAACAGACACTCAGGAGAAGTGTATGGTGTTTCCTGAAACATCTAAAAAACAAAGCAACAGAGCCTAGGGCACTTCCACTTATGGTCCTATAGCTTAGGGAAATTAAAATCAAAAAGACACAGCCACCCCAAAGTTTGGGACGCCTCATTTACAAGAACCTCGTTTACCGTACAAGTTCAATATCACAGAAAGTGAAAAATGGATAAAGAACTTGTGGTACTTACGTACAATGCAGTATCACTCAGCAATGAAATCTATGTCATCAGGCCCGTAGCAGCATAATGAGTGGATTCAGGTACGATGATTCTAACTGAAATAAGTCACACAGAAAAAGAAACATCATAAGATATCACTAATACACGGAATGTAAACTTGGCTACACAGGAACTGCATTCCAAAACAGAACAGGGTCTCAAATTTAGAAAACCAACTTATGCTTGCTTAAGGGGAAAGGTGAGTTGGGGTGCTGCATAAAACCAGAGATTGAAATGAGCACAGATAAAGTTCCTTAAGCCAAATATGGAATAGACAAGAGCTACTCCTTGCTCAACGAAATGGACTCAACACCGCATATTAAACGCCTAAGAATGTACCTGACTAGTAATTATCTTACAACCTATGGATTGCTATGTCTCCGAAAGAGAATCAAGCATGTGTACAGGGGCATAAACGCAGCAGTGATAGGATTGGAGAGGTTCGGTGAGCAAATGAAGACCCTTTGAAGTCATATTGCATGGTACCCATTCCACGGGTTTCAAATACCCAGGTTGAAGGTATTCTTCCTTCAGCTAAAACATGCATGTGGAACCCAAGTATGATCAACCATGTGAACGGGAGACGTGTTCAAATATGTCTCAGTTTTCCTCCCCTGGTACTCGGGTGCAACATTCCAGACGCTTTACTAACACTCTCCCCACTTGGAGAGTCAGTCCCTTTAACCTCCTGTTTGGCCCAGTTTGCAATTTCTGTGGAAGATGAACAGGAATAGCGAGAACCAATGAGAGACTAGCTGGAGGTGTCTGGATGGGCAAATTTAACTCTCATTTCCCACCAGGAAGAGGAATTAACCAAAGGCTCAGCGTGCCGTGCCAGAACCAGATTAGGACCTGAAGACATCCTGCAGTGTTGCGGCCAGGTCACAAGAAAGCGAGTTGACGAAAGGAGCTCAGGGGCACTGTAATTCACAAACCTTCAGAGTTATAAATGACAGCTATCGTCCAAAAATATACTGAAGTAAGGCTGCCAAGAGGACTTGAAAGCGGGGCAGAATTGCAGGAAACCGATTTCAGGAGGTAGACTGGAATTGCATTGAAAGCATAGGAAAAGAGGCAGAACGTCCACAATGATGCACTTGGCCAAAAAGGGCGTATGCGTTTTTTCCTGAATATATTCAGGAAAAAACGCATACGCCCTTATTGGCCAACCAAGCAAACTTGCAAAGTAAATCTGCACTACAATGAAGTCTCACTTCCCCCCGGTCAAAAGGGCCATCTGAAAAAAGTGTAAAATCCAGAAAGGCCGGACAGGCCATGGAGAACTGGGAGCTTTGTTATGCTGATGGGCGGGATGTAAATTGCCAACAGACACTCAGGAGAAGTGTATGGTGTTTCCTGAAACATCTAAAAAACAAAGCAACAGAGCCTAGGGCACTTCCACTTATGGTCCTATAGCTTAGGGAAATTAAAATCAAAAAGACAAAGCCACCCCAAAGTTTGGGACGCCTCCGTTTACAAGAACCTCGTTTACCGTACAAGTTCAATATCACAGAAAGTGAAAAATGGATAAAGAACTTGTGGTACTTACGTACAATGCAGTATCACTCAGCAATGAAATCTATGTCATCAGGCCCGTAGCAGCATAATGAGTGGATTCAGGTACGATGATTCTAACTGAAATAAGTCACACAGAAAAAGAAACATCATAAGATATCACTAATACACGGAATGTAAACTTGGCTACACAGGAACTGCATTCCAAAACAGAACAGGGTCTCAAATTTAGAAAACCAACTTATGCTTGCTTAAGGGGAAAGGTGAGTTGGGGTGCTGCATAAAACCAGAGATTGAAATGAGCACAGATAAAGTTCCTTAAGCCAAATATGGAATAGACAAGAGCTACTCCTTGCTCAACGAAATGGACTCAAAACCCCATATTAAACGCCTAAGAATGTACCTGACTAGTAAGTATCTTAAAACCTATGGATTGCTATGTCTCCAAAAGAGAATCAAGCATGTGTACAGGGGCATAAACGCAGCAGTGATAGGATTGGAGAGGTTCGGTGAGCAAATGAAGACCCTTTGAAGTCATATTGCATGGTACCCATTACACGGGTCTCAGCTCTCCAGGTTTAAGGTATTCTTCCTGCAGCTAAAACATGCATGTGGAACCCAGAGTATGATCAACCATGTGAACGGGAGACGTGTTCAAATATGTCTCAGTTTTCGTACCCTGGTCCTCGGGTGCAACATTCCAGACGCTTTACTAACACTCTCCCGACTTGGAGAGTCAGTCCTTTAACCTCCGGTTTGGCGCAGTTTGCAATTTCTGCGGAAGATGAACAGGAATAGCGAGAACCAATGAGAGACTAGCTGGAGGTGTCTGGACGGGCAAATTTAACTCTCATTTCCCACCAGGAAGAGGAAATAACCAAAGGCTCAGCGTGCCGTACCGGAACAAGATTAGGGCCTGAAGCCATCCTGCGGTGTTGCGGCCAGCTCAAAAGAAAGCGAGTTGAAGAAAGGAGCTCAGGAACAAACCTGCAGAGTTATAAATGACAGCTATCATCCAAAAATATACTGAAGTAAGGCTGCCAAGAGGACTTGAAAGCGGGGCAGAATTGCAGGAAACCGATTTCAGGAGGTAGACTGGAATTGCATTGAAAGCATAGGAAAAGAGGCAGAACGTCCACAATGATGCACTTGGCCAAAAAGGGCGTATGCGTTTTTTCCTGAATATATTCAGGAAAAAACGCATACGCCCTTATTGGCCAAGCAAGCAAACTTGCAAAGGAAATCTGCACTACAATGAAGTCTCACTTCCCCCCGGTCAAAAGGGCCATCTGAAAAAAGTGTAAAATCCAGAAAGGCCGGACAGGCCATGGAGAACTGGGAGCCTTGTTATGCTGATGGGCGGGATGTAAATTGCCAACAGACACTCAGGAGAAGTGTATGGTGTTTCCTGAAACATCTAAAAAACAAAGCAACAGAGCCTAGGGCACTTCCACTTATGGTCCTATAGCTTAGGGAAATTAAAATCAAAAAGACAAAGCCACCCCAAAGTTTGGGACGCCTCCGTTTACAAGAACCTCGTTTACCGTACAAGTTCAATATCACAGAAAGTGAAAAATGGATAAAGAACTTGTGGTACTTACGTACAATGCAGTATCACTCAGCAATGAAATCTATGTCATCAGGCCCGTAGCAGCATAATGAGTGGATTCAGGTACGATGATTCTAACTGAAATAAGTCACACAGAAAAAGAAACATCATAAGATATCACTAATACACGGAATGTAAACTTGGCTACACAGGAACTGCATTCCAAAACAGAACAGGGTCTCAAATTTAGAAAACCAACTTATGCTTGCTTAAGGGGAAAGGTGAGTTGGGGTGCTGCATAAAACCAGAGATTGAAATGAGCACAGATAAAGTTCCTTAAGCCAAATATGGAATAGACAAGAGCTACTCCTTGCTCAAGGAAATGGACTCAACACCGCATATTAAACGCCTAAGAATGTACCTGACTAGTAAGTATCTTACAACCTATGGATTGCTATGTCTCTGAAAGAGAATCAAGCATGTGTACAGGGGCATAAACGCAGCAGTGATAGGATTGGAGAGGTTCGGTGAGCAAATGAAGACCCTTTGAAGTCATATTGCATGGTACCCATTCCACGGGTTTCAAATACCCAGGTTTAAGGTATTCTTCCTTCAGCTAAAACATGCATGTGGAACCCAAGTATGATCAACCATGTGAACGGGAGACGGGTTCAAATATGTCTCAGTTTTCCTCCCCTGGTACTCGGGTGCAACATTCCAGACACTTTACTAACACTCTCCCGACTTGGAGAGTCAGTCCCTTTAACCTCCTGTTTGGCCCAGTTTGCAATTTCTGTGGAAGATGAACAGGAATAGCGAGAACCAATGAGAGACTAGCTCGAGGTGTCTGGATGGGCAAATTTAACTCTCATTTCCCACCAGGAAGAGGAATTAACCAAAGGCTCATCGTGCCGTGCCAGAACCAGATTAGGGCCTGAAGACATCCTGCGGTGTTGCGGCCAGGTCACAAGAAAGCGAGTTGAAGAAAGGAGCTCAGGGGCACTGTAATTCACAAACCTTCAGAGTTATAAATGACAGCTATCGTCCAAAAATATACTGAAGTAAGGCTGCCAAGAGGACTTGAAAGCGGGGCAGAATTGCAGGAAACCGATTTCAGGAGGTAGACTGGAATTGCATTGAAAGCATAGGAAAAGAGGCAGAACGTCCACAATGATGCACTTGGCCAAAAAGGGCGTATGCGTTTTTTCCTGAATATATTCAGGAAAAAACGCATACGCCCTTTTTGGCCAACCAAGCAAGCTTGCAAAGGAAATCTGCACTACAATGAAGTCTCACTTCCCCCCGGTCAAAAGGGCCATCTGAAAAAAGTGTAAAATCCAGAAAGGCAGGACAGGCCATGGAGAACTGGGAGCCTTGTCATGCTGATGGGCGGGATGTAAATTGCCAACAACCACTCGGGAGAAGTGTATGGTGTTTCCTGAAACATCTAAAAAACAAAGCAACAGAACCTAGGGCACTTCCACTTATGGTCCTATAGCTTAGGGAAATTAAAATCAAAAAGACACAGCCACCCCAAAGTTTGGATCGGCTCTGTTTACAAGAACCTCGTTTACAGTACAAGTTCAACATCGCAGAAAGTGAAAAATGGATAAAGAAGTTGTGGTATTTACTTACAAAGCAATATCACTCAGCAATGAAATCTGTGTCATCAGGCCCTTAGCAGCACAATGAGTGGATTCAGGTATGATGATTCTAACTGAAATAAGTCACACAGAAAAAGAAACATCATAAGATATCAGTAATACACGGAATGTAAACTTGGCTACACAGGAACTGAATTACAGAACAGAACAGGGTCTCAAATTTAGAAAACCAACTTATGCTTGCTTAAGGGGAAAGGTGAGTTGGGGTGCTGCATAAAACCAGAGATTGAAATGAGCACAGATAAAGTTCCTTAAGCCAAATATGGAATAGACAAGAGCTACTCCTTGCTCAACGAAATGGACTCAACACCCAATATTAAACGCCTAAGAATGTACCTGACTAGTAAGTATCTTAAAACCTATGGATTGCTATGTCTCCGAAAGAGAATCAAGCATGTGTACAGGGGCATAAACGCAGCAGTGATAGGATTGGAGAGGTTCGGTGAGCAAATGAAGACCCTTTGAAGTCATATTGCATGGTACCCATTACACGGGTCTCAACTCTCCAGGTTTAAGGTATTCTTCCTTCAGCTAAAACATGCATGTGGAACCCAGAGTATGATCAACCATGTGAACGGGAGACGTATTCAAATATGTCTCAGTTTTCCTCCCCTGGTACTCGGGTGCAACATTCCAGAGGCTTTACTAACACTCTCCCGACTTGGAGAGTCAGTCCCTTTAACCTCCTGTTTGGCCCAGTTTGCAATTTCTGTGGAAGATGAACAGGAATATCGAGAACCAATGAGAGGCTAGCTAGAGGTGTCTGGACGGGAAAATTTAACTCTCATTTCCCACCAGGAAGAGGAATTAACCAAAGGCTCAGCATGCCGGGCCGGAACCAGATTAGGGCCTGAAGCCATCCTGCGGTGTTGCGGCCAGGTCACAAGAAAGCGAGTTGAAGAAAGGAGCTCTGGGGCACTGTAATTCACAAACCAGCAGAGTTATAAATGACAGCTATCGTCCAAAAATAGACTGAAGTAAGGCTGCCAAGAGGACTTGAAAGCGGGGCAGAATTGCAGGAAACCGATTTCAGGAGGTAGACTGGAATTGCATTGAAAGCATAGGAAAAGAGGCAGAACGTCCACAATGATGCACTTGGCCAAAAAGGGCGTATGCGTTTTTTCCTGAATATATTCAGGAAAAAACGCATACGCCCTTTTTGGCCAACCAAGCAAGCTTGCAAAGGAAATCTGCACTACAATGAAGTCTCACTACCCCCCGGTCAAAAGGGCCATCTGAAAAAAGTGTAAAATCCAGAAAGGCAGGACAGGCCATGGAGAACTGGGAGCCTTGTTATGCTGATGGGCGGGATGTAAATTGCCAAGAACCACTCGGGAGAAGTCTATGGTGTTTCCTGAAACAACTAAAAAACAAAGCAACAGAACCTAGGGCACTTCCACTTATGGTCCTATAGCTTAGGGAAATTAAAATGAAAAAGACACAGCCACCCCAAAGTTTGGAACGGCTGTGTTACAAGAACCTCGTTTATAGTACAAGTTCAACATCGCAGAAAGTGAAAAATGGATAAAGAATTTGTGGTATTTACTTACAAAGCAATATCACTCAGCAATGAAATCTGTGTCATCAGGCCCTTAGCAGCACAATGAGTGGATTCAGGTATGATGATTCTAACTGAAATAAGTCACACAGAAAAAGAAACATCATAAGATATCACTAATACACGGAATGTAAACTTGGCTACACAGGAACTGCATTCCAAAACAGAACAGGGTCTCAAATTTAGAAAACCAACTTATGCTTGCTTAAGGGGAAAGGTGAGTTGGGGTGCTGCATAAAACCAGAGATTGAAATGAGCACAGATAAAGTTCCTTAAGCCAAATATGGAATAGACAAGAGCTACTCCTTGCTCAATGAAATGGACTCAAAACCCCATATTAAACGTCTAAGAATGTACCTGACTAGTAAGTATCTTAAAACCTATGGATTGCTATGTCTCCAAAAGAGAATCAAGGGTGTGTACAGGGGCATAAACGCAGCAGTGATAGGATTGGAGAGGTTCGGTGAGCAAATGAAGACCCTTTGAAGTCATATTGCATGGTACCCATTACACGGGTCTCAACTCTCCAGGTTTAAGGTATTCTTCCTTCAGCTAAAACATGCATGTGGAACCCAGAGTATGAACAACCATGTGAACGGGAGACGTGTTCAAATATGTCTCAGTTTTCCTCCCCTGGTACTCGGGTGCAACATTCCAGACCCTTTAGTAACACTCTCCCAACTTGGAGAGTCAACGCCTTTAACCTCCTGTTTGGCCCAGTTTGCAATTTCTGCGGAAAATGAACAGGAATAGCGAGAACCAATGAGAGGCTAGCTGGAGGTGTCTGGACGGGCAAATTTAACTCTCATTTCCCACCAGGAAGAGGAATTAACCAAAGGCTCAGCATGCCGGGCCGGAACAAGATTAGGGCCTGAAGCCATCCTGCAGTGTTGCGGCCAGGTCACAAGAAAGCGAGTTGAAGAAAGGAGCTCAGGGGCACTGTAATTCACAAACCTGCAGACTTATAAATGACAGCTATCGTCCAAAAATAGACTGAAGTAAGGCTGCCAAGAGGACTTGAAAGCGGGGCAGAATTGCAGGAAACCGATTTCAGGAGGTAGACTGGAATTGCATTGAAAGCATAGGAAAAGAGGCAGAACGTCCACAATGATGCACTTGGCCAAAAAGGGCGTATGCGTTTTTTCCTGAATATATTCAGGAAAAAACGCATACGCCCTTTTTGGCCAACCAAGCAAGCTTGCAAAGGAAATCTGCACTACAATGAAGTCTCACTTCCCCCCGGTCAAAAGGGCCATCTGAAAAACGTGTAAAATCCAGAAAGGCAGGACAGGCCATGGAGAACTGGGAGCCTTGTTATGCTGATGGGCGGGATGTAAATTGCCAACAGACACTCAGGAGAAGTGTATGCTGTTTCCTGAAACATCTAAAAAACAAAGCAACAGAGCCTAGGGCACTTCCACTTATGGTCCTATAGCTTAGGGAAATTAAAATCAAAAAGACACAGCCACCCCAAAGTTTGGGACGCCTCCGTTTACAAGAACCTCGTTTACCGTACAAGTTCAATATCACAGAAAGTGAAAAATGGATAAAGAACTTGTGGTACTTACGTACAATGCAGTATCACTCAGCAATGAAATCTATGTCATCAGGCCCGTAGCAGCATAATGAGTGGATTCAGGTACGATGATTCTAACTGAAATAAGTCACACAGAAAAAGAAACATCATAAGATATCACTAATACACGGAATGTAAACTTGGCTACACAGGAACTGCATTCCAAAACAGAACAGGGTCTCAAATTTAGAAAACCAACTTATGCTTGCTTAAGGGGAAAGGTGAGTTGGGGTGCTGCATAAAACCAGAGATTGAAATGAGCACAGATAAAGTTCCTTAAGCCAAATATGGAATAGACAAGAGCTACTCCTTGCTCAACGAAATGGACTCAAAACCCCATATTAAACGCCTAAGAATGTACCTGACTAGTAAGTATCTTAAAACCTATGGATTGCTATGTCTCCAAAAGAGAATCAAGCGTGTGTACAGGGGCATAAACGCAGCAGTGATAGGATTGGAGAGGTTCGGTGAGCAAATGAAGACCCTTTGAAGTCATATTGCATGGTACCCATTACACGGGTTTCAAATACACAGGTTTAAGGTATTCTTCCTTCAGCTAAAAGATGCATGTGGAACCCAAGTATGATCAACCATGTGAACGGGAGACGTGTTCAAATATGTCTCAGTTTTCCTTCCCTGGTACTCGGGTGCAACATTCCAGACGCTTTACTAACACTCTCCCGACTTGGAGAGTCAGTCCCCTTAACCTCCTGTTTGGCCCAGTTTGCAATTTCTGTGGAAGATGAACAGGAATAGCGAGAACCAATGAGAGACTAGCTGGAGGTGTCTGGACGGGCAAATTTAACTCTCATTTCCCACCAGGAAGAGGAAATAACCAAAGGCTCAGCATGCCGTGCCGGAACCAGATTAGGGCCTGAAGCCATCCTGCGGTGTTGCGGCCAGGTCACAAGAAAGCGAGTTGAAGAAAGGAGCTCAGGGGCACTGTAATTCACAAACCTTCAGAGTTATAAATGACAGCTATCGTCCAAAAATAGACTGAAGTAAGGCTGCCAAGAGGACTTGAAAGCGGGGCAGAATTGCAGGAAACCGATTTCAGGAGGTAGACTGGAATTGCATTGAAAGCATAGGAAAAGAGGCAGAACGTCCACAATGATGCACTTGGCCAAAAAGGGCGTATGCGTTTTTTCCTGAATATATTCAGGAAAAAACGCATACGCCCTTTTTGGCCAACCAAGCAAGCTTGCAAAGGAAATCTGCACTACAATGAAGTCTCACTTCCCCCCGGTCAAAAGGGCCATCTGAAAAAAGTGTAAAATCCAGAAAGGCAGGACAGGCCATGGAGAACTGGGAGCCTTGTCATGCTGATGGGCGGGATGTAAATTGCCAACAACCACTCGGGAGAAGTGTATGGTGTTTCCTGAAACATCTAAAAAACAAAGCAACAGAACCTAGGGCACTTCCACTTATGGTCCTATAGCTTAGGGAAATTAAAATCAAAAAGACACAGCCACCCCAAAGTTTGGATCGGCTCTGTTTACAAGAACCTCGTTTACAGTACAAGTTCAACATCGCAGAAAGTGAAAAATGGATAAAGAAGTTGTGGTATTTACTTACAAAGCAATATCACTCAGCAATGAAATCTGTGTCATCAGGCCCTTAGCAGCACAATGAGTGGATTCAGGTATGATGATTCTAACTGAAATAAGTCACACAGAAAAAGAAACATCATAAGATATCAGTAATACACGGAATGTAAACTTGGCTACACAGGAACTGAATTACAGAACAGAACAGGGTCTCAAATTTAGAAAACCAACTTATGCTTGCTTAAGGGGAAAGGTGAGTTGGGGTGCTGCATAAAACCAGAGATTGAAATGAGCACAGATAAAGTTCCTTAAGCCAAATATGGAATAGACAAGAGCTACTCCTTGCTCAACGAAATGGACTCAACACCCAATATTAAACGCCTAAGAATGTACCTGACTAGTAAGTATCTTAAAACCTATGGATTGCTATGTCTCCGAAAGAGAATCAAGCATGTGTACAGGGGCATAAACGCAGCAGTGATAGGATTGGAGAGGTTCGGTGAGCAAATGAAGACCCTTTGAAGTCATATTGCATGGTACCCATTACACGGGTCTCAACTCTCCAGGTTTAAGGTATTCTTCCTTCAGCTAAAACATGCATGTGGAACCCAGAGTATGATCAACCATGTGAACGGGAGACGTATTCAAATATGTCTCAGTTTTCCTCCCCTGGTACTCGGGTGCAACATTCCAGAGGCTTTACTAACACTCTCCCGACTTGGAGAGTCAGTCCCTTTAACCTCCTGTTTGGCCCAGTTTGCAATTTCTGTGGAAGATGAACAGGAATATCGAGAACCAATGAGAGGCTAGCTAGAGGTGTCTGGACGGGAAAATTTAACTCTCATTTCCCACCAGGAAGAGGAATTAACCAAAGGCTCAGCATGCCGGGCCGGAACCAGATTAGGGCCTGAAGCCATCCTGCGGTGTTGCGGCCAGGTCACAAGAAAGCGAGTTGAAGAAAGGAGCTCTGGGGCACTGTAATTCACAAACCAGCAGAGTTATAAATGACAGCTATCGTCCAAAAATAGACTGAAGTAAGGCTGCCAAGAGGACTTGAAAGCGGGGCAGAATTGCAGGAAACCGATTTCAGGAGGTAGACTGGAATTGCATTGAAAGCATAGGAAAAGAGGCAGAACGTCCACAATGATGCACTTGGCCAAAAAGGGCGTATGCGTTTTTTCCTGAATATATTCAGGAAAAAACGCATACGCCCTTTTTGGCCAACCAAGCAAGCTTGCAAAGGAAATCTGCACTACAATGAAGTCTCACTACCCCCCGGTCAAAAGGGCCATCTGAAAAAAGTGTAAAATCCAGAAAGGCAGGACAGGCCATGGAGAACTGGGAGCCTTGTTATGCTGATGGGCGGGATGTAAATTGCCAAGAACCACTCGGGAGAAGTCTATGGTGTTTCCTGAAACAACTAAAAAACAAAGCAACAGAACCTAGGGCACTTCCACTTATGGTCCTATAGCTTAGGGAAATTAAAATGAAAAAGACACAGCCACCCCAAAGTTTGGAACGGCTGTGTTACAAGAACCTCGTTTATAGTACAAGTTCAACATCGCAGAAAGTGAAAAATGGATAAAGAATTTGTGGTATTTACTTACAAAGCAATATCACTCAGCAATGAAATCTGTGTCATCAGGCCCTTAGCAGCACAATGAGTGGATTCAGGTATGATGATTCTAACTGAAATAAGTCACACAGAAAAAGAAACATCATAAGATATCACTAATACACGGAATGTAAACTTGGCTACACAGGAACTGCATTCCAAAACAGAACAGGGTCTCAAATTTAGAAAACCAACTTATGCTTGCTTAAGGGGAAAGGTGAGTTGGGGTGCTGCATAAAACCAGAGATTGAAATGAGCACAGATAAAGTTCCTTAAGCCAAATATGGAATAGACAAGAGCTACTCCTTGCTCAATGAAATGGACTCAAAACCCCATATTAAACGTCTAAGAATGTACCTGACTAGTAAGTATCTTAAAACCTATGGATTGCTATGTCTCCAAAAGAGAATCAAGGGTGTGTACAGGGGCATAAACGCAGCAGTGATAGGATTGGAGAGGTTCGGTGAGCAAATGAAGACCCTTTGAAGTCATATTGCATGGTACCCATTACACGGGTCTCAACTCTCCAGGTTTAAGGTATTCTTCCTTCAGCTAAAACATGCATGTGGAACCCAGAGTATGAACAACCATGTGAACGGGAGACGTGTTCAAATATGTCTCAGTTTTCCTCCCCTGGTACTCGGGTGCAACATTCCAGACCCTTTAGTAACACTCTCCCAACTTGGAGAGTCAACGCCTTTAACCTCCTGTTTGGCCCAGTTTGCAATTTCTGCGGAAAATGAACAGGAATAGCGAGAACCAATGAGAGGCTAGCTGGAGGTGTCTGGACGGGCAAATTTAACTCTCATTTCCCACCAGGAAGAGGAATTAACCAAAGGCTCAGCATGCCGGGCCGGAACAAGATTAGGGCCTGAAGCCATCCTGCAGTGTTGCGGCCAGGTCACAAGAAAGCGAGTTGAAGAAAGGAGCTCAGGGGCACTGTAATTCACAAACCTGCAGACTTATAAATGACAGCTATCGTCCAAAAATAGACTGAAGTAAGGCTGCCAAGAGGACTTGAAAGCGGGGCAGAATTGCAGGAAACCGATTTCAGGAGGTAGACTGGAATTGCATTGAAAGCATAGGAAAAGAGGCAGAACGTCCACAATGATGCACTTGGCCAAAAAGGGCGTATGCGTTTTTTCCTGAATATATTCAGGAAAAAACGCATACGCCCTTTTTGGCCAACCAAGCAAGCTTGCAAAGGAAATCTGCACTACAATGAAGTCTCACTTCCCCCCGGTCAAAAGGGCCATCTGAAAAACGTGTAAAATCCAGAAAGGCAGGACAGGCCATGGAGAACTGGGAGCCTTGTTATGCTGATGGGCGGGATGTAAATTGCCAACAGACACTCAGGAGAAGTGTATGGTGTTTCCTGAAACATCTAAAAAACAAAGCAACAGAGCCTAGGGCACTTCCACTTATGGTCCTATAGCTTAGGGAAATTAAAATCAAAAAGACACAGCCACCCCAAAGTTTGGGACGCCTCCGTTTACAAGAACCTCGTTTACCGTACAAGTTCAATATCACAGAAAGTGAAAAATGGATAAAGAACTTGTGGTACTTACGTACAATGCAGTATCACTCAGCAATGAAATCTATGTCATCAGGCCCGTAGCAGCATAATGAGTGGATTCAGGTACGATGATTCTAACTGAAATAAGTCACACAGAAAAAGAAACATCATAAGATATCACTAATACACGGAATGTAAACTTGGCTACACAGGAACTGCATTCCAAAACAGAACAGGGTCTCAAATTTAGAAAACCAACTTATGCTTGCTTAAGGGGAAAGGTGAGTTGGGGTGCTGCATAAAACCAGAGATTGAAATGAGCACAGATAAAGTTCCTTAAGCCAAATATGGAATAGACAAGAGCTACTCCTTGCTCAACGAAATGGACTCAAAACCCCATATTAAACGCCTAAGAATGTACCTGACTAGTAAGTATCTTAAAACCTATGGATTGCTATGTCTCCAAAAGAGAATCAAGCGTGTGTACAGGGGCATAAACGCAGCAGTGATAGGATTGGAGAGGTTCGGTGAGCAAATGAAGACCCTTTGAAGTCATATTGCATGGTACCCATTACACGGGTTTCAAATACACAGGTTTAAGGTATTCTTCCTTCAGCTAAAAGATGCATGTGGAACCCAAGTATGATCAACCATGTGAACGGGAGACGTGTTCAAATATGTCTCAGTTTTCCTTCCCTGGTACTCGGGTGCAACATTCCAGACGCTTTACTAACACTCTCCCGACTTGGAGAGTCAGTCCCCTTAACCTCCTGTTTGGCCCAGTTTGCAATTTCTGTGGAAGATGAACAGGAATAGCGAGAACCAATGAGAGACTAGCTGGAGGTGTCTGGACGGGCAAATTTAACTCTCATTTCCCACCAGGAAGAGGAAATAACCAAAGGCTCAGCATGCCGTGCCGGAACCAGATTAGGGCCTGAAGCCATCCTGCGGTGTTGCGGCCAGGTCACAAGAAAGCGAGTTGAAGAAAGGAGCTCAGGGGCACTGTAATTCACAAACCTGCAGAGTTATAAATGACAGCTATCGTCCAAAAATAGACTGAAGTAAGGCTGCCAAGAGGACTTGAAAGCGGGGCAGAATTGCAGGAAACCGATTTCAGGAGGTAGACTGGAATTGCATTGAAAGCATAGGAAAAGAGGCAGAACGTCCACAATGATGCACTTGGCCAAAAAAGGCGTATGCGTTTTTTCCTGAATATATTCAGGAAAAAACGCATACGCCCTTTTTGGCCAACCAAGCAAGCTTGCAAAGGAAATCTGCACTACAATGAAGTCTCACTTCCCCCAGGTCAAAAGGGCCATCTGAAAAAAGTGTAAAATCCAGAAAGGCAGGACAGGCCATGGAGAACTGGAAGCCTTGTTATGCTGATGGGCGGGATGTAAATTGCCAACAACCACTCGGGAGAAGTGTATGGTGTTTCCTGAAACATCTAAAAAACAAAGCAACAGAACCTAGGGCACTTCCACTTATGGTCCTATAGCTTAGGGAAATTAAAATCAAAAAGACACAGCCACCCCAAAGTTTGGGACGCCTCCGTTTACAAGAACCTCGTTTACCGTACAAGTTCAATATCACAGAAAGTGAAAAATGGATAAAGAACTTGTGGTACTTACGTACAATGCAGTATCACTCAGCAATGAAATCTATGTCATCAGGCCCGTAGCAGCATAATGAGTGGATTCAGGTACGATGATTCTAACTGAAATAAGTCACACAGAAAAAGAAACATCATAAGATATCACTAATACACGGAATGTAAACTTGGCTACACAGGAACTGCATTCCAAAACAGAACAGGGTCTCAAATTTAGAAAACCAACTTATGCTTGCTTAAGGGGAAAGGAGAGTTGGGGTGCTGCATAAAACCAGAGATTGAAATGAGCACAGATAAAGTTCCTTAAGCCAAATATGGAATAGACAAGAGCTACTCCTTGCTCAACGAAATGGACTCAACACCCCATATTAAACGCCTAAGAATGTACCTGACTAGTAAGTATCTTAAAACCTATGGATTGCTATGTCTCCAAAAGAGAATCAAGCGTGTGTACAGGGGCATAAACGCAGCAGTGATAGGATTGGAGAGGTTCGGTGAGCAAATGAAGACCCTTTGAAGTCATATTGCATGGTGCCCATTCCACGGGTTTCAACTACCCAGGTTTAAGGTATTCTTCCTTCAGCTAAAACATGCATTTGGAACCTAGAGTATTATCAACCATGTGATCGGGAGACGTGTTCAAATATGTCTCAGTTTTCGTACCCTGGTCCTCGGGTGCAACATTCCAGACGCTTTACTAACACTCTCCCCACTTGGAGAGTCAGTCCCTTTAACCTCCTGTTTGGCCCAGTTTGCAATTTCTGTGGAAGATGAACAGGAATAGCGAGAACCAATGAGAGGCTAGCTGGAGGTGTCTGGATGGGCAAATTTAACTCTCATTTCCCACCAGGAAGAGGAATTAACCAAAGACTCAGCGTGCCGTGCCAGAACCAGATTAGGGCCTGAAGACATCCTGCGGTGTTGCGGCCAGGTCACAAGAAAGCGAGTTAAAGAAAGGAGCTCAGGAGCACTGTAATTCACAAACCTGCAGAGTTATAAATGACAGCTATCGTCCAAAAATATACTGAAGTAATGCTGCCAAGAGGACTTGAAAGCGCGGCAGAATTGCAGGAAACCAATTTCAGGAGGTAGACTGGAATTGCATTGAAAGCATAGGAAAAGAGGCAGAACGTCCACAATGATGCACTTGGCCAAAAAGGGCGTATGCGTTTTTTCCTGAATATATTCAGGAAAAAACGCATACGCCCTTTTTGGCCAACCAAGCAAGCTTGCAAAGGAAATCTACACTACAATGAAGTCTCACTTCCCCCCGGTCAAAAGGGCCATCTGAAAAAAGTGTAAAATCCAGAAAGGCAGGACAGGCCATGGAGAACTGGGAGCCTTGTTATGCTGATGGGCGGGATGTAAATTGCCAACAACCACTGGGGAGAAGTGTATGGTGTTTCCTGAAACATCTAAAATACAAAGCAACAGAGCCAAGGGCACTTCCACTTATGGTCCTATAGCTTAGGGAATTTAAAATCAAAAAGACACAGCCACCCCAAAGTTTGGAACGGCTCTGTTTACAAGAACCTCGTTTACAGTACAAGTTCAACATCGCAGAAATTGAAAAATGGATAAAGAAGTTGTGGTATTTACTTACAAAGCAATATCACTCAGCAATGAAATCTGTGTCATCAGGCCCTTAGCAGCACAATGAGTGGATTCAGGTATGATGATTCTAACTGAAATAAGTCACACAGAAAAAGAAACATCATAAGATATCAGTAATACACGGAATGTAAACTTGGCTACACAGGAACTGAATTACAGAACAGAACAGGGTCTCAAATTTAGAAAACCAACTTATGCTTGCTTAAGGGGAAAGGTGAGTTGGGGTGCTGCATAAAACCAGAGATTGAAATGAGCACAGATAAAGTTCCTCAAGCCAAATATGGAATAGACAAGAGCTACTCCTTGCTCAACGAAATGGACTCAACACCGCATATTAAACGCCTAAGAATGCACCTGACTAGTAAGTATCTTAAAACCTATGGATTGCTATGTCTCCGAAAGAGAATCAAGCATGTGTACAGGGGCATAAACACAGCAGTGATAGGATTGGAGAGGTTCGGTGAGCAAATGAAGACCCTTTGAAGTCATATTGCATGGTACCCATTCCACGGGTTTCAAATACCCAGGTTTAAGGTATTCTTCCTTCAGCTAAAACATGCATGTGGAACACAAGTATGATCAACCATGTGATCGGGAGACGTGTTCAAATATGTCTCAGTTTTCGTACACTGGTACTCGGGTGCAACATTCCAGACGCTTTACTAACACTCTCCCGACTTGGAGAGTCAGTCCCTTTAACCACCTGTTTGGCCCAGTTTGCAATTTCTGTGGAAGATGAACAGGAATAGCGAGAACCAATGAAAGACTAGCTGGAGGTGTGTGGATGGGCAAATTTAACTCTCATTTCCCACCAGGAAGAAGAATTAACCAAAGGCTCAGCGTGCCATGCCGGAACCACATTAGGGCCTGAAGACATCCTGCGGTGTTGCGGCCAGCTCACAAGAAAGCGAGTTGAAGAAAGGAGCTCAGGGGCACTGTAATTCACAAACCTGCAGAGTTATAAATGACAGCTATTGTCCGAAAATAGACTGAAGTAAGGTTGCCAAGAGGACTTGAAAGTGGGGCAGAATTGCAGGAAACCGATTTCAGGAGGTAGACTGGAATTGCATTGAAAGCATAGGAAAAGAGGCAGAACGTCCACAATGATGCACTTGGCCAAAAAGGGCGTATGCGTTTTTTCCTGAATATATTCAGGAAAAAACGCATACGCCCTTTTTGGCCAACCAAGCAAGCTTGCAAAGGAAATCTGCACTACAATGAAGTCTCACTTCCCCCCGGTCAAAAGGGCCATCTGAAAAAAGTGTAAAATCCAGAAAGGCAGGACAGGCCATGGAGAACTGGGAGCCTTGTTATGCTGATGGGCGGGATGTAAATTGCCAACAGACACTCAGGAGAAGTGTATGGTGTTTCCTGAAACATCTAAAAAACAAAGCAACAGAGCCTAGGGCACTGCCACTTATGGTCCTATAGCTTAGGGAAATTAAAATCAAAAAGACACAGCCACCCCAAAGTTTGGGACGCCTCTGTTTACAAGAACCTCGTTTACAGTACAAGTTCAACATCGCAGAAAGTGAAAAATGGATAAAGAAGTTGTGGTATTTACTTACAAAGCAATATCACTCAGCAATGAAATCTGTGTCATCAGGCCCTTAGCAGCACAATGAGTGGATTCAGGTATGATGATTCTAACTGAAATAAGTCACACAGAAAAAGAAACATCATAAGATATCAGTAATACACGGAATGTAAACTTGGCTACACAGGAACTGAATTACAGAACAGAACAGTGTCTCAAATTTAGAAAACCAACTTATGCTTGCTTAAGGGGAAAGGTGAGTTGGGGTGCTGCATAAAACCAGAGATTGAAATGAGCACAGATAAAGTTCCTTAAGCCAAATATGGAATAGACAAGAGCTACTCCTTGCTCAACGAAATGGACTCAACACCGCATATTAAACGCCTAAGAATGTACCTGACTAGTAAGTATCTTAAAACCTATGGATTGCTATGCCTCCAAAAGGGAATAAAGCATGTGTACAGGGGCATAAACGCAGCAGTGATAGGATTGGAGAGGTTCGGTGAGCAAATGAAGACCCTTTGAAGTCATATTGCATGGTACCCATTCCACGGGTTTCAAATACCCAGGTTTAAGGTATTCTTCCTTCAGCTAAAACATGCATGTGGAACCCAAGTATGATCAACCATGTGAACGGGAGACGTGTTCAAATATGTCTCAGTTTTCCTCCCCTGGTACTCGGGTGCAACATTCCAGACGCTTTACTAACACTCTCCCCACTTGGAGAGTCAGCGCCTTTAACCTCCTGTTTGGCCCAGTTTGCAATTTCTTGGAAGATGAACAGGAATAGCGAGAACCAATGAGAGGCTAGCTGGAGGTGTCTGGACAGGCAAATTTAACTCTCATTTCCCACCAGGAAGAGGAATTAACCAAAGGCTCAGCGTGCCGTGCCGGAACCAGATTAGGGCCTGAAGCCATCCTGCGGTGTTGCGGCCAGGTCACAAGAAAGCGAGTTGAAGAAAGGAGCTCAGGGGCACTGTAATTCACAAACCTGCAGAGTTATAAATGACAGCTATCGTCCAAAAATAGACTGAAGTAAGGCTGCCAAGAGGACTTGAAAGCGGGGCAGAATTGCAGGAAACCGATTTCAGGAGGTAGACTGGAATTGCATTGAAAGCATAGGAAAAGAGGCAGAACGTCCACAATGATGCACTTGGCCAAAAAGGGCGTATGCGTTTTTTCCTGAATATATTCAGGAAAAAACGCATACGCCCTTTTTGGCCAACCAAGCAAGCTTGCAAAGGAAATCTGCACTACAATGAAGTCTCACTTCCCCCCGGTCAAAAGGGCCATCTGAAAAAAGTGTAAAATCCAGAAAGGCAGGACAGGCCATGGAGAACTGGGAGCCTTGTTATGCTGATGGGCGGGATGTAAATTGCCAACAACCACTCCGGAGAAGTGTATGGTGTTTCCTGAAACATCTAAAAAACAAAGCAACAGAACCTAGTGCACTTCCACTTATGGTCCTATAGCTTAGGGAAATTAAAATCAAAAAGACACAGCCACCCCAAAGTTTGGAACGGCTCTGTTTACAAGAACCTCGTTTACAGTACAAGTTCAACATCGCAGAAAGTGAAAAATGGATAAAGAAGTTGTGGTATTTACTTACAAAGCAATATCACTCAGCAATGGAATCTGTGTCATCAGGCCCTTAGCAGCACAATGAGTGGATTCAGGTATGATGATTCTAACTGAAATAAGTCACACAGAAAAAGAAACATCATAAGATATCAGTAATACACGGAATGGAAACTTGGCTACACAGGAACTGAATTACAGAACAGAACAGGGTCTCAAATTTAGAAAACCAACTTATGCTTGCTTAAGGGTAAAGGTGAGTTGGGGTGCTGCATAAAACCAGAGATTGAAATGAGCACAGATAAAGTTCCTTAAGCCAAATATGGAATAGACAAGAGCTACTCCTTGCTCAACGAAATGGACTCAACACCGCATATTAAACGCCTAAGAATGTACCTGACTAGTAAGTATCTTAAAACCTATGGATTGCTATGTCTCCGAAAGAGAATCAAGCATGTGTACAGGGGCATAAACGCAGCAGTGATAGGATTGGAGAGGTTCTGTGAGCAAATGAAGACCCTTTGAAGTCATATTGCATGGTACCCATTCCACGGGTTTCACCTACCCAGGTTTAAGGTATTCTTCCTTCAGCTAAAACATGCATGTGGAACCTAGAGTATGATCAACCATGTGATCGGGAGACGTGTTCAAATATGTCTCAGTTTTCATACCCTGGTACTCGGGTGCAACATTCCAGACACTTTACTAACACTCTCCCCACTTGGAGAGTCAGTCATTTTAACCTCCTGTTTGGCCCAGTTTGCAATTTCTGCGGAAGATGAACAGGAATAGCGAGAACCAATGAGAGACTAGCTGGAGGTGTCTGGACAGGCAAATTTAACTCTCATTTCCCACCAGGAAGAGGAAATAACCAAAGGCTCAGCGTGCCGTGCCGGAACCAGATTAGGGCCTGAAGCCATCCTGCGGTGTTGCGGCCAGGTCACAAGAAAGCGAGTTGAAGAAAGGAGCTCAGGGGCACTGTAATTCACAAACCCGCAGAGTTATAAATGACAGCTATCGTCCAAAAATAGACTGAAGTAAGGCTGCCAAGAGGACTTGAAAGCGGGGCAGAATTGCAGGAAACCGATTTCAGGAGGTAGACTGGAATTGCATTGAAAGCATAGGAAAAGAGGCAGAACGTCCACAATGATGCACTTGGCCAAAAAGGGCGTATGCGTTTTTTCCTGAATATATTCAGGAAAAAACGCATACGCCCTTTTTGGCCAACCAAGCAAGCTTGCAAAGGAAATCTGCACTACAATGAAGTCTCACTTCTCCCGGTCAAAAGGGCCATCTGAAAAAAGTGTAAAATCCAGAAAGGCAGGACAGGCCATGTAGAACTGGGAGCCTTGTTATGCTGAAGGGTGGGATGTAAATTGCCAACAAACACTCGGGAGAAGTGTATGGTGTTTCCTGAAACATCTAAAAAACAAAGCAACAGAGCCTAGGGCACTTCCACTTATGGTCCTATAGCTTAGGGAAATTAAAATCAAAAAGACACAGCCACCCCAAAGTTTGGGACGCCTCTGTTTACAAGAACCTCTTTACAGTACAAGTTCAACATCGCAGAAAGTGAAAAATGGATAAAGAAGTTGTGGTATTTACTTACAAAGCAATATCACTCAGCAATGAAATCTGTGTCATCAGGCCCTTAGCAGCACAATGAGTGGATTCAGGTATGATGATTCTAACTGAAATAAGTCACACAGAAAAAGAAGCATCATAAGATATCAGTAATACACGGAATGGAAACTTGGCTACACAGGAACTGAATTACAGAACAGAACAGGGTCTCAAATTTAGAAAACCAACTTATGCTTGCTTAAGGGGAAACGTGAGTTGGGGTGCTGCATAAAACCAGAGATTGAAATGAGCACAGATAAAGTTCCTTAAGCCAAATATGGAATAGACAAGAGCTACTCCTTGCTCAACGAAATGGACTCAACACCCCATATTAAACGCCTAAGAATGTACCTGACTAGTAAGTATCTTAAAACCTATGGATTGCTATGTCTCCGAAAGAGAATCAAGCATGTGTACAGGGGCATAAACGCAGCAGTGATAGGATTGGAGAGGTTCGGTGAGCAAATGAAGACCCTTTGAAGTCATATTGCATGGTACCCATTCCACGGGTTTCAACTACCCAGGTTTTAGGTATTCTTCCTCAGCTAAAACATGCATGTGGAACCCAAGTATGATCAACCATGTGAATGGGAGACGTGTTCAAATATGTCTCAGTTTTCGTACCCTGGTCCTCGGGTGCAACATTCCAGACGCTTTACTAACACTCTCCCCACTTGGAAAGTCAGCGCCTTTAACCTCCTGTTTGGCCCAGTTTGCAATTTCTGCGGAAGATGAACAGGAATAGCGAGAACCAATGAGAGACTAGCTGGAGGTGTCTGGACGGGCAAATTTAACTCTCATTTCCCACCAGGAAGAGGAAATAACCAAAGGCTCAGCGTGCCATGCCGGAACCAGATTAGGGCCTGAAGCCATCCTGCGGTGTTGCGGCCAGGTCACAAGAAAGCGAGTTGAAGAAAGGAGCTCAGGGGCACTGTAATTCACAAACCTGCAGAGTTATAAATGACAGCTATCGTCCAAAAATAGACTGAAGTAAGGCTGCCAAGAGGACTTGAAAGCGGGGCAGAATTGCAGGAAACCGATTTCAGGAGGTAGACTGGAATTGCATTGAAAGCATAGGAAAAGAGGCAGAACGTCCACAATGATGCACTTGGCCAAAAAGGGCGTATGCGTTTTTTCCTGAATATATTCAGGAAAAAACGCATACGCCCTTTTTGGCCAACCAAGCAAGCTTGCAAAGGAAATCTGCACTACAATGAAGTCTCACTTCCCCCCAGTCAAAAGGGCCATCTGAAAAAAGTGTAAAATCCAGAAAGGCAGGACAGGCCATGGAGAACTGGGAGCCTTGTTATGCTGATGGGCGGGATGTAAATTGCCAACAACCACTCGGGAGAAGTGTATGGTGTTTCCTGAAACATCTAAAAAACAAAGCAACAGAACCTAGTGCACTTCCACTTATGGTCCTATAGCTTAGGGAAATTAAAATCAAAAAGACACAGCCACCCCAAAGTTTGGAACGGCTCTGTTTACAAGAACCTCGTTTACAGTACAAGTTCAACATCGCAGAAATTGAAAAATGAATAAAGAACTTGTGGTACTTACGTACAATGCAGTATCACTCAGCAATGAAATCTATGTCATCAGGCCCGTAGCAGCATAATGAGTGGATTCAGGTACGATGATTCTAACTGAAATAAGTCACACAGAAAAAGAAACATCATAAGATATCAGTAATACACGGAATGGAAACTTGGCTACACAGGAACTGAATTACAGAACAGAACAGGGTCTCAAATTTAGAAAACCAACTTATGCTTGCTTAAGGGGAAAGGTGAGTTGGGGTGCTGCATAAAACCAGAGATTGAAATGAGCACAGATAAAGTTCCTTAAGCCAAATATGGAATAGACAAGAGCTACTCCTTGCTCAACGAAATGGACTCAAAACCCCATATTAAATGCCTAAGAATGTACCTGACTAGTAAGTATCTTAAAACCTATGGATTGCTATGCCTCCAAAAGAGAATAAAGCATGTGTACAGGGGCATAAACGCAGCAGTGATAGGATTGGAGAGGTTCGGTGAGCAAATGAAGACCCTTTGAAGTCATATTGCATGGTACCCATTACACGGGTCTCAACTCTCCAGGTTTAAGGTATTCTTCCTTCAGCTAAAACATGCATGTGGAACCCAGAGTATGATCAACCATGTGAATGGGAGATGTGTTCAAATATGTCTCAGTTTTCCTCCCCTGGTACTCGGGTGCAACATTCCAGACCCTTTACTAACACTCTCCCCACTTGGAAAGTCAGTCCCTTTAACCTCCTGTTTGGCCCAGTTTGCAATTTCTGCGGAAGATGAACAGGAATAGCGAGAACCAATGAGAGGCTAGCTGGAGGTGTCTGGACGGGCAAATTTAACTCTCATTTCCCACCAGGAAGAGGAATTAACCAAAGGCTCAGCATGCCGGGCCGGAACCAGATTAGGGCCTGAAGCCATCCTGCGGTGTTGCGGCCAGGTCACAAGAAAGCGAGTTGAGGAAAGGAGCTCAGGGGCACTGCAATTGACAAACCAGCAGAGCTATAAATGACAGCTATCGTCCAAAAATAGACTGAAGTAAGGCTGCGAAGAGGACTTGAAAGCGGGGCAGAATTGCAGGAAACCGATTTCAGGAGGTAGACTGGAATTGCATTGAAAGCATAGGAAAAGAGGCAGAACGTCCACAATGATGCACTTGGCCAAAAAGGGCGTATGCGTTTTTTCCTGAATATATTCAGGAAAAAACGCATACGCCCTTTTTGGCCAACCAAGCAAGCTTGCAAAGGAAATCTGCACTACAATGAAGTCTCACTTCCCCCCGGTCAAAAGGGCCATCTGAAAAAAGTGTAAAATCCAGAAAGGCAGGACAGGCCATGGAGAACTGGGAGCCTTGTTATGCTGATGGGCGGGATGTAAATTGCCAACAACCACTCAGGAGAAGTGTATGGTGTTTCCTGAAACATCTAAAAAACAAAGCAACAGAGCCTAGGGCACTGCCACTTATGGTCCTATAGCTTAGGGAAATTAAAATCAAAAAGACACAGCCACCCCAAAGTTTGGGACGCCTCTGTTTACAAGAACCTCGTTTACAGTACAAGTTCAACATCGCAGAAATTGAAAATTGGATAAAGAGGTTGTGGTATTTACTTACAAAGCAATATCACTCAGCAATGAAATCTGTGTCATCAGGCCCTTAGCAGCACAATGAGTGGATTCAGGTATGATGATTCTAACTGAAATAAGTCACACAGAAAAAGAAACATCATAAGATATCAGTAATACACGGAATGGAAACTTGGCTACACAGGAACTGAATTACAGAACAGAACAGGGTCTCAAATTTAGAAAACCAACTTATGCTTGCTTAAGGGGAAAGGTGAGTTGGGGTGCTGCATAAAACCAGAGATTGAAATGAGCACAGATAAAGTTCCTTAAGCCAAATATGGAATAGACAAGAGCTACTCCTTGCTCAACGAAATGGACTCAACACCCCATATTAAACGCCTAAGAATGTACCTGACTAGTAAGTATCTTAAAACCTATGGATTGCTATGTCTCCGAAAGAGAATCAAGCATGTGTACAGGGGCATAAACGCAGCAGTGATAGGATTGGAGAGGTTCGGTGAGCAAATGAAGACCCTTTGAAGTCATATTGCATGGTACCCATTCCATGGGTTTCAACTACCCAGGTTTTAGGTATTCTTCCTCAGCTAAAACATGCATGTGGAACCCAAGTATGATCAACCATGTGAATGGGAGACGTGTTCAAATATGTCTCAGTTTTCTTCCCCTGGTACTCGGGTGCAACATTCCAGACGCTTTACGAACACTCTCCCCACTTGGAAAGTCAGCGCCTTTAAATTCCTGTTTGGCCCAGTTTGCAATTTCTGCAGAAGATGAACAGGAATAGCGAGAACCAATGAGAGGCTAGCTGGAGGTGTCTGGACGGGCAAATTTAACTCTCATTTCCCACCAGGAAGAGGAAATAACCAAAGGCTCAGTGTGCCGTGCCAGAACCAGATTAGGGCCTGAAGCCATCCTGCAGTGTTGCGGCCAGGTCACAAGAAAGCGAGTTGAAGAAAGGAGCTCAGGGGCACTGTAATTCACAAACCTGCAGAGTTATAAATGACAGCTATCGTCCAAAAATATACTGAAGTAAGGCTGCCAAGAGGACTTGAAAGCGGGGCAGAATTGCAGGAAACCGATTTCAGGAGGTAGACTGGAATTGCATTGAAAGCATAGGAAAAGAGGCAGAACGTCCACAATGATGCACTTGGCCAAAAAGGGCGTATGCGTTTTTTCCTGAATATATTCAGGAAAAAACGCATACGCCCTTTTTGGCCAAACAAGCAAGCTTGCAAAGGAAATCTGCACTACAATGAAGTCTCACTTCCCCCCGGTCAAAAGGGCCATCTGAAAAAACTGTTAAATCCAGAAAGGCAGGACAGGCCATGGAGAACTGGGAGCCTTGTTATGCTGAAGGGCGGGATGTAAATTGCCAACAAACACTTGGTAGAAGTGTATGGTGTTTCCTGAAACATCTAAAAAACAAAGCAACAGAGCCTAGGGCACTGCCACTTATGGTCCTATAGCTTAGGGAATTTAAAATCAAAAAGACACAGCCACCCCAAAGTTTGGGACGCCTCTGTTTACAAGAACCTCGTTTACAGTACAAGTTCAACATCGCAGAAAGTGAAAAATGGATAAAGAAGTTGTGGTATTTACTTACAAAGCAATATCACTCAGCAATGAAATCTGTGTCATCAGGCCCTTAGCAGCACAATGAGTGGATTCAGGTATGATGATTCTAACTGAAATAAGTCACACAGAAAAAGAAACATCATAAGATATCAGTAATACACGGAATGGAAACTTGGCTACACAGGAACTGAATTACAGAACAGAACAGGGTCTCAAATTTAGAAAACCAACTTATGCTTGCTTAAGGGAAAAGGTGAGTTGGGGTGCTGCATAAAACCAGAGATTGAAATGAGCACAGATAAAGTTCCTTAAGCCAAATATGGAATAGACAAGAGCTACTCCTTGCTCAACGAAATGGACTCAACACCCCATATTAAACGCCTAAGAATGTACCTGACTAGTAAGTATCTTAAAACCTATGGATTGCTATGTCTCCGAAAGAGAATCAAGCATGTGTACAGGGGCATAAACGCAGCAGTGATAGGATTGGAGAGGTTCGGTGAGCAAATGAAGACCCTTTGAGGTCATATTGCATGGTACCCATTCCACGGGTTTCAACTACTCAAGTTTAAGGTATTCTTCCTTCAGCTAAAAGATGCATGTGGAACCCAAGTATGATCAACTATGTGAACGGGAGACGTGTTCAAATATGTCTCAGTTTTCCTCCCCTGGTACTTCGGTGCAACATTCCAGACGCTTTACTAACACTCTCCCCACTTGGAGAGTCAGTGCCTTTAACCTCCTGTTTGGCCCAGTTTGCAATTTCTGCGGAAGATGTACAGGAATAGGGAGAACCAATGAGAGACAAGCGGGAGGTGTCTGGATTGACAAATTTAACTCTATTTTCCCACCAGGATGAGGAATTAACCAAAGGCTCAGCGTGCCGTGCCGGAACCAGATTAGGGCCTGAAGCCATCCTGCGGTGTTGCGGCCAGGTCACAAGAAAGCGAGTTGAAGAAAGGAGCTCAGGGGCACTGTAATTCACAAACCTGCAGAGTTATAAATGACAGCTATCGTCCAAAAATACACTGAAGTAAGGCTGCCAAGAGGACTTGAAAGCGGGGCAGAATTGCAGGAAACCGATTTCAGGAGGTAGACTGGAATTGCATTGAAAGCATAGGAAAAGAGGCAGAACGTCCACAATGATGCACTTGGCCAAAAAGGGCGTATGCGTTTTTTCCTGAATATATTCAGGAAAAAGCACATACGCCCTTTTTGGCCAACCAAGCAAGCTTGCAAAGGAAATCTGCACTACAATGAAGTCTCACTTCCCCCCGGTCAAAAGGGCCATCTGAAAAAAGTGTAAAATCCAGAAAGGCAGGACAGGCCATGGAGAACTGGGAGCCTTGTTATGCTGATGGGCGGGATGTAAATTGCCAAGAAACACTGGGGACAAGTGTATGGTGTTTCCTGAAAGATCTAAAAAACAAAGCAACAGAGCCTACGGCACTTCCACTTATGGTCCTATAGCTTAGGGAAATTAAAATAAAAAAGACACAGCCACCCCAAAGTTTGGGACGCCTCTGTTTACAAGAACCTCGTTTACCATACAAGTTCAATATCACAGAAAGTGAAAAATGGATAAAGAACTTGTGGTACTTACGTACAATGCAATATCACTCAGCAATGAAATCTATGTCATCAGGCCCGTAGCAGCATAATCAGTGGATTCAGGTACGATGATTCTAACTGAAATAAGTAACACAGAAAAAGAAACAACAAAAGATATCACTAATACTCGGAATGTAAACTTGGCTACACAGGAACTGAATTCCAAAACAGAACAGGGTCTCAAATTTAGAAAACCAACATCTTCTTGCTTAAGGGTAAAGGTGAGTTGGGGTGCTGCATAAAACCAGAGATTGAAATGAGCACAGATAAAGTTCCTTAAGCCAAATATGGAATAGACAAGAGCTACTCCTTGCTCAACGAAATGGACTCAACACCGCATATTAAACGCCTAAGAATGTACCTGACTAGTAAGTATCTTAAAACCTATGGATTGCTATGTCTCCGAAAGAGAATCAAGCGTGTGTACTGGGGCATAAATGCAGCAGTGATAGGATTGGAGAGGTTCGGTGAGCAAATGAAGACTCTTTGAAGTCATATTGCATGGTACCCATTCCACGGGTCTCAACTCTCCAGGTTTAAGGTATTCTTCCTTCAGCTAAAACATGCATGTGGAACCCAGAGTATGATCAACCATGTGATCGGGAGACGTGTTCAAATATGTCTCAGTTTTCATACCCTGGTACTCGGGTGCAACATTCCAGACGCTTTACTAACACTCTCCCGACTTGGACAGTCAGTGCCTTTAACCTCCTGTTTGGCCCAGTTTTCAATTTCTGCGGAAGATGAACAGGAATAGGGAGAACCAATGAGAGACTAGCTGGAGGTGTCTGGACGGGCAAATTTAACTCTCATTTCCCACTAGGAAGAGGAATTAACCAAAGGCTCAGCGTGCCGTGGCGGAAACAGATTAGGGCCTGAAGCCATCCTGCGGTGTTGCGGCCAGCTCACAAGAAAGCGAGTTGAAGAAAGGAGCTCAGGGGCTCTGTAATTCACAAACATGCAGAGTTATAAATGACAGCTATCCTCCAAAAATATACTGAAGTAAGGCTGCCAAGAGGACTTGATAGCGGGGCAGAATTGCAGGATACCGATTTCAGGAGGTAGACTGGAATTGCATTGAAAGCGTAGGAAAAGAGGCAGAACGTCCACAATGATGCACTTTGCCAAACGGGCATATGCGTTTTTTCCTGAATATATTCAGGAAAAAACGCATACGCCCTTTTTGGCCAACCAAGCAAGCTTGCAAAGGAAATCTGCACTACAATGAAGTCTCACTTCCCCCCGGTCAAAAGGGCCATCAGAATAAAGTGTAAAATCCAGAAAGGCAGGACAGGCCATGGAGAACTGGGAGCCTTGTTATGCTGATGGGCGGGATGTAAATTGCCAACAGACACTCGGGAGAAGTGTATGGTGTTTCCTGAAACATCTAAAAAACAAAGCAACATAGCCTAGGGCACTTCCACTTATGGTCCTATAGCTTAGGGAAATTAATATCAAAAGGACACAGCAACCCCAAAATTTGGGACGGCTCTTTTTACAGGAATCTCTTCTACGGCACAAGTTAAATATCCCAGAGAGCAAATAATGGATAAAGAAGTTGCGGTACTTCTGTACAACAGAATACCACTCAGCAATGAAATCTATGTCACCAGGCCCGTACCAGCATAATGAGTGGATTGAGGCACGATGATTCTAAGTGAAATAAGTCACACAGAAAAAGAAACATCATAAGGTATCACTAATACACGGAATGTGAACTTGGCTACACAAGAACTGAATTACAAAACAGAACAGGGTCTCAAGTTTAGAAAACCAACTTATGCCTGCTTAAGGGGGAAGGTGAGTTGGGGTGCTGCATAAAAGCAGAGTTTGAAATTAGCACAGATACCGTTCCATAAGCCAAATATGTAATAGACAAGAGCTACCCCTTGCTCAACGAAATGGATTCAACAATGAGGTATCACCTCACACCTGGTAGAATAGGCATCATTGAAAATCTACAAACAAAAAATGCTGGAAAGGGTGTGGAGAAAAGGAACCCTCTTCCACTATTGTTGGGAATATAAATTGATACAGTCATTATGGAGAACAATATGGAATTTCTTAAGAAACTAACAATAGAACTACCATATGATACAGCAATCCCAGTACTGGACATATACCCAGACAAAACCATAAATCAAAAAGAGTCATTCACCGCAATGTTCATTGCATCACTATTTACAATATCGAGGTAATGGAAGCAACCTAAATGCCCACAGACAGACGAATGCATAAAGCTGTGGTACATATATAAAATGGAATATTACTAAGCCATGAAAAGGAATGAAATTGGGTCATTTGTAGAGACGTCGATGGATCTAGAGACTGTCATACAGAGTGAAGTAAGTCAGAAAGAGAAAAACAAATCTTGTATATTCATGCATATATGTGGAACCTAGAAAAACTGTACAGATTAACCATTTTGCAAGGCATAAACAGAGCAACAGATGTAGACAACAAACGTATGGACAACAAGGGGGGAAAGCTGTTGGGGGGGTGGTGGTGGGAGGAGTTGAGAGACTGGGATTGGCATGTATACATTTATATGTATAAAATAGATAACCAATAAGAACCTGCTGTATAAAAATATAAAATAAAATTCAAAATTAAAAAGAAGTAAAATTTAAAAAATAAAACAGAAAAATCAATTATTCCCTGCACATACATGTATTTATATGAATAAATTATTTCCATGCTTATATCTGTAAATACAAAAAAGAGGAATAAAATCTACCTTGAACCAAAAACGAAAAAGAGAAAAAAAACACAGAACCCACCAGTTACACAGAGGAAAACCGTATCAGGGCACTTGCTCCAGTTGTAAACAATTCTGAAGTTGGTCAGTGGTGGGGAATCGTCTCCCATTCAGCCAGCAGCCCCCACGCAACAAGCGTCCTCATTGCAAAGCTGGGGCACCGTGCCGAGGCATCTGTGAGTAAACGTGAGCTGAGCCCCAGGCCAGTTGCTGCTGAACTATTCCCACCCGTCCCAGGTAAAACACCTGAATATATACAAGGACTTGAAAGCCTAGAGGAAGGGCCATAGAGCCACACGAGTGACAGCATGCCGGCCGACTTGGTGCCTGCAGGCCAGCCAGGATGGTCCTGGCCCTGGGTGCTCTTCTGGAAGATTTCCATTTCCCTGCCTGAGATACCCGTCCTGTCCCTGCCCCCACTGCTTTTTTCCTTCCTCACCTCTGCCCAGGGAGAAATTCCAGCAGCAGGTATGGGTGACACATCCTCTTCTTTAGCAGGTGGCAGCCTGGCAACTGCTGCAGAAAGTCCAGCAGAGCCCCACTCACACTGGGCCACCCACAAAGCCGTGGCCTCTCACTCCCTCCCACCAGCCCAGCCCCGAGACTGCTGACAGGGCAGAGAAAATGGCGTCAGGCACGGCTGCAGGGGCTCTTGCTGCCTGGAGTGGTATTTATATTGATCTCAACCCAGGCACACCTGGGGAGGGCTGGCCGGCACGGTAAGGCTGCCCAGGTCAGCCAATCATCACCCCTCAGGGGCTCACAGTTGCAGAAAATGGAACTTGCTGAACCGGCCAGGTCCAAGGAACAGGTGTGGGCTCCTGAGAGTCAGGATAGACAAGGGGCTGCAGCTTTGGCTTGTTTTCTAATCATTTTATCTGGCCCATGAGTGGGAGACAACTTCAAGAAAACCCTCTCCTAATGAGAGGAACCCAGGAGTCAGGCAGAGGAGGGGTGGGTGGTGGTTGGAGACAGAGGCCTGGTGCCCCGGGTGCAGTGGAAGTCTCTGGAAGACCAGGTGGAGGGAGGCCTCACGGAGTGATGCCCAGGGTCACAGACCTGTCGCAGCTGCTGTTTGTTAGTTCAAGTCCTGCTCTGAGGTGCTCTGTGTCAGCTCTGAGCGACAGGTGAGCTGGGGGTGCTCTGCAATGAGGGCTATGTGCACGGTTCCTGTGTGCCCAGCCCTGCCACGGTACCTGCAAGGGTAGCTCTGTATCCTGGGAGGGGCCTGACCACGAGAGCCCCGTGGGCTGGGGTGGGGGTGGGGTACCTGCCCAGGTGAGCTCCATATTCTGGGATTGGTCTGACCACGAGAGCCCCATGGGCTGCTGGGGACCTGGTAAAGGATGTCAGGACAGTCAGTGAAGCCACCGAGGATATACCTCCAGTTGCTCCTAATTCCTACACCCTGCTGGTCATTCTACCAACCACCAGGACATGGTATTCTGTATTAGTCTTCAATGATGCCTTCTTTTGTATTCCATTAGTCCCAGAGTCACAAGAAATTTTGGCTTGTGAGTGGCAGGACTCAACATACAACTAAAACAATACTTCCGGGCCGTCTGGCCCCAAGGGTGCAAAAATTCCCACACCATCTTTGGGGAAAGCTTAGCTAAAGACCTAAAAGTTCTACCTCTGGAAAAGGAAACCCTCCTTCAATATGCAGACGACATTCTGATCACCAGCCCTACTAAGGAGGCCTCTGAACTACCAAGCCAATAAAGGATAGAAGTTGTCCAAGAAAAAGCTCAAATATCACAGACTGCGGTGACCTGCCTGGGCTTCATTCTCACAGAAGGTCAGAGAAGCCCATCCCAGGAAAGGGAAGAAACCATTTTCAGCCTTACCCCTTTCTAAAACTAGAAGACAGCTTAGGGGTTCCTGGGGAGGCCAGGGTTTGCTGCTTCTGGATCCCTAACTACAGTCTACTAGCTGGGCCTCTATATGAAACACTGAAAGGAAAAGATGATGATCCTTTTGAATAGAATCCAGAAGTGGCCTTTCAAGAATGGAAAGAGCAGTCAATTCAGACCCTTGCCCTGGAACTCCCTAATTTAGCTAAACCCTTTGACCTTTACATTCCCGGTGAAAGGTGAATCGCCATTGGAGAATTAGTGCAAAAACTGGGACCACTTGAAATGGAACAATGCAAGAATGCCATCCAGGTAGGATAAACTACGGTCACTAAGGGGCTTGGCCCACTGCCACATCTGGCCAAGATACTGGCGGTATCTAAAAACCTGGAAATCAGCAGCCCAAAAGGCCACCTCCCTCCTAAGGGAAAAGGACCCCACGTGGTGATCCTAACCACCAACCATGCCCTGAAGTTGCAGGGTTCGCTCCGTGGGCACACCGACCTCGAGTGAGGAGGCCCTCCAACTCCAACATCCAGAGAGATAACCGGGGGCAACAGGGCACCATGACGACTCGTGTGAACATCACTTGACCTGGAGTTTCTCTCATAAAACAACAAGAGTGTGTCCCAAAAGAGTAGACTACTGCTTGCAGGACTTACTGCACCCAGAGGGGAGCTAATAATCTTGGCGGGGGAACAGTATACCACACTGTCACCATAGAAAAGCCTACAGACACCGTGATGATGGTGGCCAATAAGACCGGCTGGACTCCTGTTTACTTCAAAAGGCTGTTGACTCAGTAGCCATCATGGTCCTTGGTCACCACTGACCCTGGACTGTCTGGGAGTTGAGCGGGCAGGGCTCTGACACCTGGTGCTGTTTGTACGTTAATTCAGGGGCCTAACTGAAGAAAGCGCAGACTACTGGTCAGAGCATCTAGGCTGGCAGAGACGGTCAGCCTAAGGTGGCCGAACAAATGTGGGGCGGGGTGAAACCGGCCCCCACAGCGTCTCTGCACATCTCTTTCCTGGACCCTTAAAGGTCATTAGAATCTATAACACTTCCAATGCTGGTGCTCAGGTGGACGAGCAGGGAGGCAGGGGTCCTGGGGACAATCAACGTCACCGGGAGGCTGCTGGGGAGAAGCTCTGACCCTCGCCCCAGGGTATGAGGGCTCCCAACTCAGCACTCAGCAGTTACAGAAGAAGGGTCTGCACCCTCAGCACTCCAAGAATGAGGAACGGGACAAAAGGCAGAGGAGGGGTTTGTCCCCAGCAAAGCCCATTAAAAATCCCTGGGAGATAAAAATAGAATCTGGGCAATAAAGTCAAGTCTAACCTTTTTTATCCTTTGTGCTTTGTCTAATTTCACGTGCTCCTAGGGTCCCGCATGCAGAGGTTCCACACCCGGCACTTCAGACCAGATTTCCTAGTGCAGAATGGCTGGGTCGACACCTCAGCTCCTGGGGCCCAGTGCAGACTCCACGATATAGAGCCTGAGCTACAGCCAACCCGGCCCTCGAGAGCTCCGCCGCCTCCCTCCCTCCCACTGACTCTGACAGGATCTCTACACAGCAGCCCAGCCCACAGCCCACGGGGTAGTGCATGCTCTCACCTCTCCATTCTCTGATCAAAATATAAAGTTTCCTTTGCTTGTGAACCAAACTCAGTCTCGATCTGTTGGCCCCAATGACACTGGGCAGGGGGACACTTGTTGGGGTCCACTCTGGAGGATCAGTAACAGAAATTGAGACTATTGTAACCTCAATGAACAGATGTGTGAGCCAAACTGTAGTTAACATAGAACAGTGTATAAGGCTCGGGTAAAATAAGATGTTTTTAACACTTCCATTTGATATTTCCATCACTTTTTATAAGCAAGTTCAGTGAAAAGGTTTCTCTTATTTGTCAGGTCAATATTAGAGAAACGAAGTGATTTCTTTCCAAGGATGTACAGCTAATAATCTTGGTTAAACCTTCAATCTTGTTTTAAATGCTTTTCCATTGAAAATGATACCTCTCTTTCAGCTCCCCCATTTCTGAGAAGTATAAAATCTTATAATTTATTATTACCAAAGGGGAAAGGTGGGAGGAGGGATAAATTAACAGTTTGGAATGAACACATACACACTGCTATGTATAAAATAGATCATCAACAAGGAACTACTGTATAGCACAGGGAACTACACTCAACATTTTGCAATAACCTATAAGGGGAAATAATCTGAAAAAGAATAGATATTTTTATTGACATCATCTATCAATGACAGTTAAAGTGTAGCCTAAGGGAAGCTGGTGGTGAGTGCTTCTGACCCTGAAGACTTCAATCATCTAAAGTTTGGACTCTGCCTACTTCCCAAGGCCCTTAATGAACATATGTGTAGCCGTAGCTTAAAAACTTCCCCAGTTTGGGTTTCGGGGAGACACTGATTTTGAAAAAGCCCTGGTGTTCTCCTTACATGAATGGGACTCTTCCTACTGCTAAAACATGTCTGTCACACCCAGAGGATGGTATACCGTCTGATCGGGAAGAGTTTGGAAAAGGCATCTCATCTCCTCATCTCCTGGTGCTCGGGTTCACCCCTCCAGCGTCTTTACTAACAGTCTCCCCACTTGGAGATGTCAGCACTGTCAACATCCTGTTGCGTACAGTTTGGAATTTGTCCAGAGGATGAAGCGGAAGGATGAGGAACAATGAGAGACAAGTCCTAGGTGTTCAGACAGGCACATGTCACTCTAATTTCCAATCAGGAAGACGAATTGACCAAAGGCTAGGGTTGCCCATGGAAACAGTATAGGGCTTGAGGAAATCCCGCTGCTTTGTGGCCAGTTCCCATAAACACGAGTTGAACAATGGAACTCAGGGGCAGTAAAATTCACAAAACTGCAGAGTTGAAAATATCCATCACTGAAAAATGTCTTGAGGAAAGTCAGAGAAAAGGACTTGTAAGCAAGGGAGAATGGCAGGAAAGGGATTTGAGGAGGTAGAAAGGACTCGCCATTAAGCACAAGAAAAGGAGCTGAACATTGCCAACATTGCAGGTGGCCAAAAAGGGTGTATGCGTTCTTTTCTGTATATATTCAAGAAAAGGGCATACACTTTTTTAGCCAACCAAACAGGTGGGCACTGGAAGTCAATACTACAAAAGATATCACTTCGCATCAGTCAGAAGAGCCATCCTCATAAAGCGTAAACAACAGAAATGCAGGACAGGGCAACGAGAAGAGGGAGCCCTGTGAGACTTATAGTGGAAATGTATATTGCCAACGGCCATTCTGGAGAAGTGTATTGTGTTTACTAAAGCATCTAAAAAATGAGCTACAGAGCATAGGGCACTTGCACTCATGGGCGTATATCTTGGGAAAAACAAAAATCGAGAGGACACAGGCACCCCAATGTTTACCCCCTCTCTGTTTAAAAGATCCTCGACTAGGATATAACTTAAATGTCTCTGGAGGGGAAAAATGGATAGAGATGTGGTACTTAGGTAGAGTGGAATATTATTCAGCCTGGAAATCAATGAAATATGGCCAGTTGTAACAACTCCGGAGGAGTTACGTATGATCATTCTAAGTGACAGAATTCAAAAAGAAAAAGACACATATCATAAGATATCACTTAAAGGTGGAATCCAAAATGGCTACACATGAAATAAATTACAAAACAAAAACATAGTCAAATATGTAGAAAACACGCATAAGGCTGCTAAACGGGAAAGGTGGGGAGGGGTGAGGCATCATCCAGGAGGTTGAAATTAGCAAAGATACCATTCCAAATACCAAACTGATAATCAACAAGGCCTACACGGTAGCTAAAAGAACTGCACTCAGCACACTCAAGTCACCGGAAAAGAATATATACGACTGGTAAGAATCTGAAAAAGAATTTATTGATGTCTCTCTGTACGCGAATCAAGTGGATGTACAGCAGCAAGAAACAGAGCTTTGAAAATCAGCTGTAACCAATATAGTAATAAATTGAAAAAAATAAACGACAGAGAGACAGAGAAAACCTCTTACAACTTTTCCTCAGGGACGGTGATGCAACATGGATTGAACACATCTAGACCCACAGCAGGATGAGACATAAGGCTGGAAACTGTTTGCGCTAAGAGAAATGTGAGGTTGGGTGAGGAAATGCACACCCTTTAAAGTAATACTACCTGGTACCCATTCAATGGGTCCCAAATCTGCAGGTTCAAGGGATCTTCCTACAGCTAAAACATGCATGGAAAACCCAGAGGACTGTACACCATGTGATCGGGAGATGTGTCTAAAATGCACCTCATTTATCCTCTCCTGGTGCTCCTGTTCACCATTCCAGCCACGCTACTTAGAATCTCCCCACTTGGAGAATCAGCACATTTAAACTTCTGTTTCACACATTTTGCAAATTGTGAGGAGGATGAACGGGAAGAGGGGGAACCAATGAGAGAAGAGTTGTAGGGGTTTGGACGGGCACATATCACTCTAATTTCCCATTAAGAATAAGAATTAAAGAAAGGCTCAGCCTGCCTCGCCGGAGCCAAAATAGGGCCTGAAGCAATCCTGCGGGTTTGAGGCCAGCTCACAAAAGAGCAACTTAAAAAATGGAGCTCAGGGTCACTGCAATTCACAAACCTGCAGAGTTATAAATGAAAACTAACGTCCAAAAATATGTTGAGGTAAGGCAAAGAAGAGGATCTGAATGCAAGACAGAATTGCAAGAAACAGATTTCAAGAGATAGATTGGACTCGTCTTTAACGCACATGAAAAGCGGCAGAATTTCGACAATGATGCAGTTGGCCCAAAAGGGCGTATGCGTTTTTTCCTGATTATATCCAGGAAAAAACGCATACGCACTTTATGGGCAACGAAGCAAGCAAGCAATGCAAATGTGCACAACAAAGAAGTCTCACTTCCCACCGGTCAAAAGGGTCATCCTAAAAAATTGTAAAAACCAGAAATGCAGGACAGGCCATGGAGAACAGGGAGCCTTTATACGCTGATGGGCAGTGTGTGAACTGCCGAGAGCCACTCTGGAGAAGTGTATGGTGGTTCCTAAATCATCTAAAAAACAGAGCTACAGAGCATAGGACACTTCCAATCATGGGAGTATATCTAGGGAAGTCTAAAAATCAACAAGACACAAGCACACCACAGTTTAGGGCTACTCTGTTTACAAGAACCTCAACTTCAGTACACCTTAAATATCCCAGGAAAGAGAACAATGGATAAAGAAGATGTGGTACTTATGTACAATGGAATATCTCTTCACCATGAAATCAATGTAATAAGGCTAGTAGAAGGATAAAGAGTGGATTTAGGTCCGAAAATACTACTTGAAATAAGTCAAACAGAAAAAGAAACATATCATAAGATATCACTTATAGAGGGAGGGTAAATATGGCTGCACAAGAAATGAATTACAGAACAGAACAGTGTCTCACATTTAGAAAACACACTTATGTCAGCTTAAGGGGAAAGGAGAGGTGGGGTGATGCATAAAACCAGAGTTTGAAATTAGCACAGATACCGTTCAATAAACCAAATAGGTATTAGACAAGATCTACACCTTGCTCAATGAACTGGCCTCAACACACCCTATACACCGCAGAGAAATATATCTGAGGAATAAGAATCTTAAAACCCATGTATTGATATATCTCCATAAGGGAATCAAGTGTGTGCAGAGCGGCACAAACACAGCAGTGAAAAGGAGCTAAACCCCATTATAGAAATAAATTTTAAAAACAAAACGCTGAAACAATGAAAGAGAGAAAAATTCTTACAAAATTCGCTCAGGGGCTGTGATGCAACCTGGATTGACCACATATAAACCCACAGCTGGATAAGACATAAGGCTGGACACTTGGGGCTGACAGGATTGGTGAGCTTTGGTGAGCAACTGCCGAAAGTTTAATGCAATACTTCATGCTACTCAGTCCAAGGGTCCCAACACTCCAGGTTGAAGGGAATCTTCCTACAGCTAAACCATGCTTGGGAAACCCAGCGACTGGTATACCATATGATCGGGAAAGGTTTCTAAAACGCACCTCATTTTTCCTCTCCTGGGGCTCCGGATCGACATTCCAGCCGCTTTACTAACAACATCCCCACATGGAGTCAATGCCTTTAAGTTCTGGTATCGCACAGTCTGCAGTTAGTGCAGAGGATGAATGGGAATAGGGGGAACCAGTGAGAAACTAGCTGTAGCGGTTTCAATGGGCACATGTCACTCTAATATCACATCAGTAAGAAGAATTAACCAAAGGCACAGCAAGATGCCCCAGAAGAAAAATAGGGCTTCAAGGAATCCTGTGGTTACGGGGCAAGACCACAAAAATAAGAGCTAAAAAATGGAGCTAAGGGCCACTGCAATTCAAAAACCAGCAGAGTTATAAAGGCCAACTATTTTTAAAAATATATTGAGGTAAGGCTATGAAGAGGCATTGAAAGCAAGGCAGAATTGCAGGAAACCGATTTCAGGAGGTAGACTGGAATTGCATTGAAAGCATATGAAGAGAGTCAGAAACTCGACAATGATGCACTTGGCCAAAAAGGGCGTATGCGTTTTTTCCTGAATATATTCAGGATAAAACGCATACGCCCTTTTGGCCAACCAAGCAAACTTGCAAAGGAAATCTGCACTACAATGAAGTCTCACTTCCCCCCGGTCAAAAGGGCCATCTGAAAAAAGTGTAAAATCCAGAAAGGCAGGACAGGCCATGGAGAACTGGGAGCCTTGTTATGCTGATGGGCGGGATGTAAATTGCCAACAACCACTCGGGAGAAGTGTATGGTGTTTCCTGAAACATCTAAAAAACAAAGCAACAGAGCCTAGGGCACTTCCACTTATGGTCCTATAGCTTAGGGAAATTAAAATCAAAAAGACACAGCCACCCCAAAGTTTGGGACACCTCCGTTTACAAGAACCTCGTTTACCGTACAAGTGCAATATCACAGAAAGTGAAAAATGGATAAAGAACTTGTGGTACTTACGTACAATGCAGTATCACTCAGCAATGAAATCTATGTCATCAGGCCCTTAGCAGCACAATGAGTGGATTCAGGTATGATGATTCTAACTGAAATAAGTCACACAGAAAAAGAAACATCATAAGATATCACTAATACACGGAATGGAAACTTGGCTACACAGGAACTGCATTCCGAAACAGAACAGGGTCTCAAATTTAGAAAACCAACTTATGCTTGCTTAAGGGTAAAGGTGAGTTGGGGTGCTGCATAAAACCAGAGATTGAAATGAGCACAGATAAAGTTCCTTAAGCCAAATATGGAATAGACAAGAGCTACTCCTTGCTCAACGAAATGGACTCAACACCCCATATTAAACGCCTAAGAATGTACCTGACTAGTAAGTATCTTAAAACCTATGGATTGCTATGTCTCCAAAAGAGAATCAAGCGTGTGTACAGGGGCATAAACGCAGCAGTGACAGGATTGGAGAGGTTCGGTGAGCAAATGAAGACCCTTTGAAGTCATATTGCATGGTACCCATTACACGGGTCTCAACTCTCCAGGTTTAAGGTATTCTTCCTTCAGCTAAAACATGCATGTGGAACACAGCGTATGATCAACCATGTGAACGGGACACGTGTTCAAATATGTCTCAGTTTTCCTCCCCTGGTACTCGGGTGCAACATTCCAGACGCTTTACTAACACTCTCCCGACTTGGAGAGTCAGTCCCTTTAACCTCCTGTTTGGCCTAGTTTGCAATTTCTGTGGAAGATGAACAGGAATAGCGAGAACCAATGAGAGACTAGCTGGAGGTGTCTGGATGGGCAAATTTAACTCTCATTTCCCACCAGGAAGAGGAATTAACCAAAGGCTCAGCGTGCCGTGCCGGAACCAGATTAGGGCCTGAAGACATCCTGCGGTGTTGCGGCCAGGTCACAAGAAAGCGAGTTGAAGAAAGGAGCTCAGGGGCACTGTAATTCACAAACCTGCAGAGTTATAAATGACAGCTATCGTCCAAAAATACACTGAAGTAAGGCTGCCAAGAGGACTTGAAAGCGGGGCAGAATTGCAGGAAACCGATTTCAGGAGGTAGACTGGAATTGCATTGAAAGCATAGGAAAAGAGGCAGAACGTCCACAATGATGCACTTGGACAAAAATGGCGTATGTGTTTTTTCCTGAATATATTCAGGAAAAAACGCATACGCCCTTTTTGGCCAACCAAGCAAACTTGCAAAGGAAATCTGCACTACAATGAAGTCTCACTTCCCCCCGGTCAAAAGGGCCATCTGAAAAAAGGGTAAAATCCAGAAAGGCAGGACAAGCCATGGAGAACTGGGAACCTTGTTATGCTGAAGGGCGGGATGTAAATTGCCAACATACACTCGGGAGAAGTGTATGGTGTTTCCTTAAACATCTAAAAAACAAAGCAACAGAGCCTATGGCACTGCCACTTATGGTCCTATAGCTTAGGGAAATTAAAATCAAAAAGACACAGCCACCCCAAAGTTTGGGACGCCTCTGTTTACAAGAACCTCGTTTACAGTACAAGTTCAACATCGCAGAAAGTGAAAAATGGATAAAGAAGTTGTGGTATTTACTTACAAAGCAATATCACTCAGCAATGAAATCTATGTCATCAGGGCCTTAGCAGCACAATGAGTGGATTCAGTTATGATGATTCTAACTGAAATAAGTCACACAGAAAAAGAAACATCATAAGATATCAGTAATACACGGAATGGAAACTTGGCTACACAGGAACTGAATTACAGAACAGAACAGGGTCTCAAATTTAGAAAACCAACTTATGCTTGCTTAAGGGGAAAGGTGAGTTGGGGTGCTGCATAAAACCAGAGATTGAAATGAGCACAGATAAAGTTCCTTAAGCCAAATATGGAATAGACAAGAGCTACTCCTTGCTCAACGAAATGGACTCAATACCGCATATTAAACGCCTAAGAATGTACCTGACTAGTAAGTATCTTAAAACCTATGGATTGCTATGTCTCCAAAAGAGAATCAAGCATGTGTACAGGGGCATAAACGCAGCAGTGATAGGATTGGAGAGGTTCGGTGAGCAAATGAAGACCCTTTGAAGTCATAGTGCATGGTACCCATTCCACGGGTTTCACCTACCCAGGTTTAAGGTATTCTTCCTTCAGCTAAAACATGCATGTGGAACCTAGAGTATGATCAACCATGTGATCGGGAGACGTGTTCAAATATGTCTCAGTTTTCCTCCCCTGGTACTCGGGTGCAACATTCCAGACGCTTTACTAACACTCTCCCCACTTGGAGAGTCAGTCCCTTTAACCTCCTGTTTGGCCCAGTTTGCAATTTCTGTGGAAGATGAACAGGAATAGCGAGAACCAATGAGAGACTAGCTGGAGGTGTCTGAACGGGCAAATTTAACTCTCATTTCCCACCAGGAAGAGGAATTAACCAAAGGCTCAGCGTGCCGTACCGGAACCAGATTAGGGCCTGAAGCCATCCTGCGGTGTTGCGGCCAGGTCACAAGAAAGCGAGTTGAAGAAAGGAGCTCAGGGGCCCTGTAATTCACAAACCTGCAGAGTTATAAATGACAGCTATCGTCCAAAAATAGACTGAAGTAAGGCTGCCAAGAGGACTTGAAAGCGGGGCAGAATTGCAGGAAACCGATTTCAGGAGGTAGACTGGAATTGCATTGAAAGCATAGGAAAAGAGGCAGAACGTCCACAATGATGCACTTGGCCAAAAAGGGTGTATGCGTTTTTTCCTGAATATATTCAGGAAAAAACGCATACGCCCTTTTTGGCCAACCAAGCAAGCTTGCAAAGGAAATCTGCACTACAATGAAGTCTCACTTCCCCCCCGGTCAAAAGGGCCATCTGAAAAAAGTGTAAAATCCAGAAAGGCAGGACAGGCCATGGAGAACTGGGAGCCTTGTTATGCTGATGGGCGGGATGTAAATTACCAACAGACACTCAGGAGAAGTGTATGGTGTTTCCTGAAACATCTAAAAAACAAAGCAACAGAGCCTAGGGCACTTCCACTTATGGTCCTATAGCTTAGGGAAATTAAAATCAAAAAGACACAGCCACCCCAAAGTTTGGGACGCCTCTGTTTACAAGAACCTCGTTTACCGTACAAGTTCAATATCACAGAAAGTGAAAAATGGATAAAGAACTTGTGGTACTTACGTACAATGCAGTATCACTCAGCAATGAAATCTATGTCATCAGGCCCGTAGCAGCATCATGAGTGGATTCAGGTACGATGATTCTAACTGAAATAAGTCACACAGAAAAAGAAACATCATAAGATATCACTAATACACGGAATGTAAACTTGGCTACACAGGAACTGAATTCCAAAACAGAACAGGTTCTCAAATTTAGAAAACCAACTTATGCTTGCTTAAGGGGAAAGGTGAGTTGGATTGCTGCATAAAACCAGAGATTGAAATGAGCACAGATAAAGTTCCTTAAGCCAAATATGGAACAGACAAGAGCTACTCCTTGCTCAATGAAATGGACTCAACACCGCATATTAAACGCCTAAGAATGTACCTGACTAGTAAGTATCTTAAAACCTATGGATTGCTATGTCTCCGAAAGAGAATCAAGCATGTGTACAGGGGCATAAACGCAGCAGTGATAGGATTGGAGATGTTCGGTGAGCAAATGAAGACCTTTGAAGTCATATTGCATGGTACCCATTACACGGGTCTCAACTCTCCAGGTTTAAGGTATTCTTCCTTCAGCTAAAACATGCATGTGGAACCCAGAGTATTATCAACCATGTGAACGGGAGACGTGTTCAAATATGTCTCAGTTTTCCTCCCCTGGTACTCGGGTGCAACATTCCAGACGCTTTACTAACACTCTCCCCACTTGGAGAGTCAGCGCCTTTAACCTCCTGTTTGGCCCAGTTTGCAATTTCTGCGGAAGATGAACAGGAATAGCGAGAACCAATGAGAGGCTAGCTGGAGGTGTCTGGACGGGCAAATTTAGCTCTCATTTCCCACCAGGAAGAGGAAATAACCAAAGGCTCAGCGTGCCGTACCGGAACCAGATTAGGGCCTGAAGCCATCCTGCAGTGTTGCGGCCAGGTCACAAGAAAGCGAGTTGAAGAAAGGAGCTCAGGGGCACTGTAATTCACAAACCTGCAGAGTTATAAATGAGAGCTATCGTCCAAAAATAGACTGAAGTAAGGCTGCGAAGAGGACTTGAAAGCGGGGCAGAATTGCAGGAAACCGATTTCAGGAGGTAGACTGGAATTGCATTGAAAGCATAGGAAAAGAGGCAGAACGTCCACAATGATGCACTTGGCCAAAAAGGGCGTATGCGTTTTTTCCTGAATATATTCAGGAAAAAACGCATACGCCCTTTTTGGCCAACCAAGCAAGCTTGCAAAGGAAATCTGCACTACAATGAAGTCTCACTTCTCCCGGTCAAAAGGGCCATCTGAAAAAAGTGTAAAATCCAGAAAGGCAGGACAGGCCATGTAGAACTGGGAGCCTTGTTATGCTGAAGGGTGGGATGTAAATTGCCAACAAACACTCGGGAGAAGTGTATGGTGTTTCCTGAAACATCTAAAAAACAAAGCAACAGAGCCTAGGGCACTTCCACTTATGGTCCTATAGCTTAGGGAATTTAAAATCAAAAAGACACAGCCACCCCAAAGTTTCGAACGGCTCTGTTTACAAGAACCTCGTTTACAGTACAAGTTCAACATCGCAGAAAGTGAAAAATGGATAATAAAGTTGTTGTATTTACTTACAAAGCAATATCACTCAGCAATGAAATCTGTGTCATCAGGCCCTTAGCAGCACAATGAGTGGATTCAGGTATGATGATTCTAACTGAAGTAAGTCACACAGAAAAAGAAACATCATAAGATATCAGTAATACACGGAATGTAAACTTGGCTACACAGGAACTGAATTACAGAACAGAACAGGGTCTCAAATTTAGAAAACCAACTTATGCTTGCTTAAGGGTAAAGGTGAGTTGGGGTGCTGCATAAAACCAGAGATTGAAATGAGCACAGATAAAGTTCCTTAAGCCAAATATGGAATAGACAAGAGCTACTCCTTGCTCAACGAAGTGGACACAACACCGCATATTAAACGCCTAAGAATGTACCTGACTAGTAAGTATCTTAAAACCTATGGATTGCTATGTCTCCGAAAGAGAATCAAGCATGTGTACAGGGGCATAAACGCAGCAGTGATAGGATTGGAGAGGTTCGGTGAGCAAATGAAGACCCTTTGAAGTCATATTGCATGGTACCCATTCCACGGGTTTCAAATACACAGGTTTAAGGTATTCTTCCTTCAGCTAAAACATGCATGTGGAACCCAAGTATGATCAACCATGTGAACGGGAGACGTGTTCAAATATTTCTCAGTTTTCCTCCCCTGGTACTCGGGTGCAACATTCCAGACGCTTTACTAACACTCTCCCGACTTGGAGAGTCAGTCCCTTTAACCTCCTGTTTGGCCCAGTTTGCAATTTCTGTGGAAGATGAACAGGAATAGCGAGAACCAATGAGAGACTAGCTGGAGGTGTCTGAACGGGCAAATTTAACTCTCATTTCCCACCAGGAAGAGGAAATAACCAAAGGCTCAGCATGCCGTGCCGGAAACAGATTAGGGCCTGAAGCCATCCTGCGGTGTTGCGGCCAGGTCACAAGAAAGCGAGTTGAAGAAAGGAGCTCAGGGGCCCTGTAATTCACAAACCTGCAGAGTTATAAATGACAGCTATCGTCCAAAAATAGACTGAAGTAAGGCTGCCAAGAGGACTTGAAAGCGGGGCAGAATTGCAGGAAACCGATTTCAGGAGGTAGACTGGAATTGCATTGAAAGCATAGGAAAAGAGGCAGAACGTCCACAATGATGCACTTGGCCAAAAAGGGCGTATGCGTTTTTTCCTGAATATATTCAGGAAAAAACGCATACGCCCTTTTTGGCCAACCAAGCAAGCTTGCAAAGGAAATCTGCACTACAATGAAGTCTCACTTCCCCCCGGTCAAAAGGGACATCTGAAAAAAGTGTAAAATCCAGAAAGGCAGGACAGGCCATGGAGAACTGGGAGCCTTGTTATGCTGATGGGCGGGATGTAAATTGCCAACAACCACTCGGGAGAAGTGTATGGTGTTTCCTGAAACATCTAAAAAACAAAGCAACAGAACCTAGGGCACTTCCACTTATGGTCCTATAGCTTAGGGAAATTAAAATCAAAAAGACACAGCCACCCCAAAGTTTGGGACGCCTCCGTTTACAAGAACCTCGTTTACCGTACAAGTTCAATATCACAGAAAGTGAAAAATGGATAAAGAACTTGTGGTACTTACGTACAATGCAGTATCACTCAGCAATGAAATCTATGTCATCAGGCCCGTAGCAGCATAATGAGTGGATTCAGGTACGATGATTCTAACTGAAATAAGTCACACAGAAAAAGAAACATCATAAGATATCACTAATACACGGAATGTAAACTTGGCTACACAGGAACTGCATTCCAAAACAGAACAGGGTCTCAAATTTAGAAAACCAACTTATGCTTGCTTAAGGGGAAAGGTGAGTTGGGGTGCTGCATAAAACCAGAGATTGAAATGAGCACAGATAAAGTTCCTTAAGCCAAATATGGAATAGACAAGAGCTACTCCTTGCTCAACGAAATGGACTCAAAACCCCATATTAAACGCCTAAGAATGTACCTGACTAGTAAGTATCTTAAAACCTATGGATTGCTATGTCTCCAAAAGAGAATCAAGCATGTGTACAGGGGCATAAACGCAGCAGTGATAGGATTGGAGAGGTTCGGTGAGCAAATGAAGACCCTTTGAAGTCATATTGCATGGTACCCATTCCACGGGTTTCACCTACCCAGGTTTAAGGTATTCTTCCTTCAGCTAAAACATGCATGTGGAACCTAGAGTATGATCAACCATGTGATCGGGAGACGTGTTCAAATATGTCTCAGTTTTCCTCCCCTGGTACTCGGGTGCAACATTCCAGACGCTTTACTAACACTCTCCCCACTTGGAGAGTCAGTCCCTTTAACCTCCTGTTTGGCCCAGTTTGCAATTTCTGTGGAAGATGAACAGGAATAGCGAGAACCAATGAGAGACTAGCTGGAGGTGTCTGAACGGGCAAATTTAACTCTCATTTCCCACCAGGAAGAGGAATTAACCAAAGGCTCAGCGTGCCGTACCGGAACCAGATTAGGGCCTGAAGCCATCCTGCGGTGTTGCGGCCAGGTCACAAGAAAGCGAGTTGAAGAAAGGAGCTCAGGGGCACTGTAATTCACAAACCTGCAGAGTTATAAATGACAGCTATCGTCCAAAAATAGACTGAAGTAAGGCTGCCAAGAGGACTTGAAAGCGGGGCAGAATTGCAGGAAACCGATTTCAGGAGGTAGACTGGAATTGCATTGAAAGCATAGGAAAAGAGGCAGAACGTCCACAATGATGCACTTGGCCAAAAAGGGTGTATGCGTTTTTTCCTGAATATATTCAGGAAAAAACGCATACGCCCTTTTTGGCCAACCAAGCAAGCTTGCAAAGGAAATCTGCACTACAATGAAGTCTCACTTCCCCCCCGGTCAAAAGGGCCATCTGAAAAAAGTGTAAAATCCAGAAAGGCAGGACAGGCCATGGAGAACTGGGAGCCTTGTTATGCTGATGGGCGGGATGTAAATTACCAACAGACACTCAGGAGAAGTGTATGGTGTTTCCTGAAACATCTAAAAAACAAAGCAACAGAGCCTAGGGCACTTCCACTTATGGTCCTATAGCTTAGGGAAATTAAAATCAAAAAGACACAGCCACCCCAAAGTTTGGGACGCCTCTGTTTACAAGAACCTCGTTTACCGTACAAGTTCAATATCACAGAAAGTGAAAAATGGATAAAGAACTTGTGGTACTTACGTACAATGCAGTATCACTCAGCAATGAAATCTATGTCATCAGGCCCGTAGCAGCATCATGAGTGGATTCAGGTACGATGATTCTAACTGAAATAAGTCACACAGAAAAAGAAACATCATAAGATATCACTAATACACGGAATGTAAACTTGGCTACACAGGAACTGAATTCCAAAACAGAACAGGTTCTCAAATTTAGAAAACCAACTTATGCTTGCTTAAGGGGAAAGGTGAGTTGGATTGCTGCATAAAACCAGAGATTGAAATGAGCACAGATAAAGTTCCTTAAGCCAAATATGGAATAGACAAGAGCTACTCCTTGCTCAATGAAATGGACTCAACACCGCATATTAAACGCCTAAGAATGTACCTGACTAGTAAGTATCTTAAAACCTATGGATTGCTATGTCTCCGAAAGAGAATCAAGCATGTGTACAGGGGCATAAACGCAGCAGTGATAGGATTGGAGATGTTCGGTGAGCAAATGAAGACCCTTTGAAGTCATATTGCATGGTACCCATTACACGGGTCTCAACTCTCCAGGTTTAAGGTATTCTTCCTTCAGCTAAAACATGCATGTGGAACCCAGAGTATTATCAACCATGTGAACGGGAGACGTGTTCAAATATGTCTCAGTTTTCCTCCCCTGGTACTCGGGTGCAACATTCCAGACGCTTTACTAACACTCTCCCCACTTGGAGAGTCAGCGCCTTTAACCTCCTGTTTGGCCCAGTTTGCAATTTCTGCGGAAGATGAACAGGAATAGCGAGAACCAATGAGAGGCTAGCTGGAGGTGTCTGGACGGGCAAATTTAGCTCTCATTTCCCACCAGGAAGAGGAAATAACCAAAGGCTCAGCGTGCCGTGCCAGAACCAGATTAGGGCCTGAAGACATCCTGTGGTGTTGCGGCCAGGTCACAAGAAAGCGAGTTAAAGAAAGGAGCTCAGGAGCACTGTAATTCACAAACCTGCAGAGTTATAAATGACAGCTATCGTCCAAAAATAGACTGAAGTAAGGCTGCCAAGAGGACTTGAAAGCGGGGCAGAATTGCAGGAAACCGATTTCAGGAGGTAGACTGGAATTGCATTGAAAGCATAGGAAAAGAGGCAGAACGTCCACAATGATGCACTTGGCCAAAAAGGGCGTATGCGTTTTTTCCTGAATATATTCAGGAAAAAACGCATACGCCCTTTTTGGCCAACCAAGCAAGCTTGCAAAGGAAATCTGCACTACGATGAAGTCTCACTTCCCCCCGGTCAAAAGGGCCATCTGAAAAAAGTGTAAAATCCAGAAAGGCAGGACAGGCCATGGAGAACTGGGAGCCTTGTTATGCTGATGGGCGGGATGTAAATTGCCAACAGACACTTGGGAGAAGTGTATGGTGTTTCCTGAAACATCTAAAAAACAAAGCAACAGAGCCTAGGGCACTTCCACTTATGGTCCTATAGCTTAGGGAAACTAAAATCAAAAAGACACAGCCACCCCAAAGTTTGGGACGCCTCTGTTTACAAGAACCTCGTTTACATTACAAGTTCAACATCGCAGAAATTGAAAAATGGATAAAGAAGTTGTGGTATTTACTTACAAAGCAATATCACTCAGCAATGAAATCTGTGTCATCAGGCCCTTAGCAGCACAATGAGTGGATTCAGGTATGATGATTCTAACTGAAATAAGTCACACAGAAAAAGAAACATCATAAGATATCAGTAATACACAGAATGTAAACTTGGCTACACAGGAACTGAATTACAGAACAGAACAGGGACTCAAATTTAGAAAACCAACTTATGCTTGCTTAAGGGGAAAGGTGAGTTGGGGTGCTGCATAAAACCAGAGATTGAAATGAGCACAGATAAAGTTCCTTAAGCCAAATATGGAACAGACAAGAGCTACTCCTTGCTCAACGAAATGGACTCAACACCCCATATTAAACGCCTAAGAATGTACCTGACTAGTAAGTATCTTAAAACCTATGGATTGCTATGTCTCCGAAAGAGAATCAAGCATGTGTACAGGGGCATAAACGCAGCAGTGATAGGATTGGAGAGGTTCGGTGAGCAAATGAAGACCCTTTGAAGTCATATTGCATGGTACCCATTCCACGGGTTTCAACTACCCAGGTTTTAGGTATTCTTCCTTCAGCTAAAACATGCATGTGGAACACAAGTATGATCAACCATGTGAATGGGAGACGTGTTCAAATATGTCTCAGTTTTCCTCCCCTGGTACTCGGGTGCAACATTCCAGACGCTTTACTAACACTCTCCCCACTTGGAAAGTCAGCGCCTTTAACCTCCTGTTTGGCCCAGTTTGCAATTTCTGTGGAAGATGAACAGGAATAGCGAGAACCAATGAGAGGCTAGCTGTTGGTGTCTGGACGGGCAAATTTAACTCTCATTTCCCACCAGGAAGAGGAAATAACCAAAGACTCAGTGTGCCGTGCCGGAACCAGATTAGGGCCTGAAGCCATCCTGCAGTCTTGCGGCTAGCTCAAAAGAAAGCGAGTTGAAGAAAGGAGCTCAGGGGCACTGTAATTCACAAACCTGCAGAGTTATAAATGACAGCTATCGTCCAAAAATAGACTGAAGTAAGGCTGCCAAGAGGACTTGAAAGCGGGGCAGAATTGCAGGAAACCGATTTCAGGAGGTAGACTGGAATTGCATTGAAAGCATAGGAAAAGAGGCAGAACGTCCACAATGATGCACTTGGCCAAAAAGGGCGTATGCGTTTTTTCCTGAATATATTCAGGAAAAAACGCATACGCCCTTTTTGGCCAACCAAGCAAGCTTGCAAAGGAAATCTGCACTACAATGAAGTCTCACTTCCCCCCGGTCAAAAGGGCCATCTGAAAAAAGTGTAAAATCCAGAAATGCAGGACAGGCCATGGAGAACTGGGAGCCTTGTTATGCTGATGGGCGGGATGTAAATTGCCAACAACCACTCGGGAGAAGTGTATGGCGTTTCCTGAAACATCTAAAAAACAAAGCAACAGAACCTAGGGCACTTCCACTTATGGTCCTATAGCTTAGGGAAATTAAAATCAAAAAGACACAGCCACCCCAAAGTTTGGAACGGCTCTGTTTACAAGAACCTCGTTTACAGTACAAGTTCAACATTGCAGAAAGTGAAAAATGGATAAAGAAGTTGTGGTATTTACTTACAAAGCAATATCACTCAGCAATGAAATCTGTGTCATCAGGCCCTTAGCAGCACAATGAGTGGATTCAGGTATGATGATTCTAACTGAAATAAGTCACACAGAAAAAGAAACATCATAAGATATCAGTAATACACGGAATGGAAACTTGGCTACACAGGAACTGAATTACAGAACAGAACAGGGTCTCAAATTTAGAAAACCAACTTATGCTTGCTTAAGGGGAAAGGTGAGCTGGGGTGCTGCATAAAACCAGAGATTGAAATGAGCACAGATAAAGTTCCTTAAGCCAAATATGGAATAGACAAGAGCTACTCCTTGCTCAACGAAATGGACTCAACACCGCATATTAAACACCTAAGAATGTACCTGACTAGTAAGTATCTTAAAACCTATGGATTGCTATGTCTCCGAAAGAGAATCAAGCATGTGTACAGGGGCATAAACGCAGCAGTGATAGGATTGGAGAGGTTCTGTGAGCAAATGAAGACCCTTTGAAGTCATATTGCATGGTACCCATTCCACGGGTTTCAACTACCCAGGTTTAAGGTATTCTTCCTTCAGCTAAAACATGCATGTGGAACCTAGAGTATGATCAACCATGTGATCGGGAGACGTGTTCAAATATGTCTCAGTTTTCGTACCCTGGTACTTGGGTGCAACATTCCAGACACTTTACTAACACTCTCCCCACTTGGAGAGTCAGTCCCTTTAACCTCCTTTTTGGCCCAGTTTGCAATTTCTGTGGAAGATGAACAGGAATAGCGAGAACCAATGAGAGACTAGCTGGAGGTGTCTGGATGGGCAAATTTAACTCTCATTTCCCACCAGGAAGAGGAATTAACCAAAGGCTCAGCGTGCCGTGCCGGAACCAGATTAGGGCCTGAAGCCATCCTGCGGTGTTGCGGCCAGGTCAAAAGAAAGCGAGTTGAAGAAAGGAGCTCAGGGGCACTGTAATTCACAAACCTGCAGAGTTATAAATGACAGCTATCGTCCAAAAATAGACTGAAGTAAGGCTGCCAAGAGGACTTGAAAGCGGGGCAGAATTGCAGGGAACCCATTTCAGGAGGTAGACTGGAATTGCATTGAAAGCATAGGAAAAGAGGCAGAACGTCCACAATGATGCACTTGGCCAAAAAGGGCGTATGCGTTTTTTCCTGAATATATTCAGGAAAAAACGCATACGCCCTTTTTGGCCAACCAAGCAAGCTTGCAAAGGAAATCTGCACTACAATGAAGTCTCACTTCCCCCCGGTCAAAAGGGCCATCTGAAAAAAGTGTAAAATCCAGAAAGGCAGGACAGGCCATGGAGAACTGGGAGCCTTGTTATGCTGATGGGCGGGATGTAAATTACCAACAGACACTCAGGAGAAGTGTATGGTGTTTCCTGAAACATCTAAAAAACAAAGCAACAGAGCCTAGGGCACTGCCACTTATGGTCCTATAGCTTAGGGAAATTAAAATCAAAAAGACACAGCCACCCCAAAGTTTGGGACGCCTCTGTTTACAAGAACCTCGTTTACAGTACAAGTTCAACATCGCAGAAATTGAAAAATGGATAAAGAAGTTGTGGTATTTACTTACAAAGCAATATCACTCAGCAATGAAATCTGTGTCATCAGGCCCTTAGCAGCACAATGAGTGGATTCAGGTATGATGATTCTAACTGAAATAAGTCACACAGAAAAAGAAACATCATAAGATATCAGTAATACACGGAATGGAAACTTGGCTACACAGGAACTGAATTACAGAACAGAACACGGTCTCAAATTTAGAAAACCAACTTATGCTTGCTTAAGGGGAAAGGTGAGTTGGGGTGCTGCATAAAACCAGAGATTGAAATGAGCACAGATAAAGTTCCTTAAGCCAAATATGGAATAGACAAGAGCTACTCCTTGCTCAACGAAATGGACTCAACACCCCATATTAAACGCCTAAGAATGTACCTGACTAGTAAGTATCTTAAAACCTATGGATTGCTATGTCTCCGAAAGAGAATCAAGCATGTGTACAGGGGCATAAACGCAGCAGTGATAGGATTGGAGAGGTTCGGTGAGCAAATGAAGACCCTTTGAAGTCATATTGCATGGTACCCATTCCACGGGTTTCAACTACCCAGGTTTAAGGTATTCTTCCTTCAGCTAAAAGATGCATGTGGAACCCAAGTATGATCAACTATGTGAACGGGAGACGTGTTCAAATATGTCTCAGTTTTCCTCCCCTGGTACTCGGGTGCAACATTCCAGACGCTTTACTAACACTCTCCCCACTTGGAGAGTCAGCGCCTTTAACCTCCTGTTTGGCCCAGTTTGCAATTTCTGCGGAAGATGAACAGGAATAGCGAGAACCAATGAGAGGCTAGCTGGAGGTGTCTGGACGGGCAAATTTAACTCTCATTTCCCGCCAGGAAGAGAAAATAACCAAAGGCTCAGCGTGCCGTGCCGGAACCAGATTAGGGCCTGAAGCCATCCTGCGGTGTTGCGGCCAGGTCACAAGAAAGCGAGTTGAAGAAAGGAGCTCAGGGGCCCTGTAATTCACAAACCTGCAGAGTTATAAATGACAGCTATCGTCCAAAAATAGACTGAAGTAAGGCTGCCAAGAGGACTTGAAAGCGGGGCAGAATTGCAGGAAACCGATTTCAGGAGGTAGACTGGAATTGCATTGAAAGCATAGGAAAAGAGGCAGAACGTCCACAATGATGCACTTGGCCAAAAAGGGCGTATGCGTTTTTTCCTGAATATATTCAGGAAAAAACGCATACGCCCTTTTTGGCCAACCAAGCAAGCTTGCAAAGGAAATCTGCACTACAATGAAGTCTCACTTCCCCCCGGTCAAAAGGGCCATCTGAAAAAAGTGTAAAATCCAGAAAGGCAGGACAGGCCATGGAGAACTGGGAGCCTTGTTATGCTGATGGGCGGGATGTAAATTGCCAACAACCACTCGGGAGAAGTGTATGGTGTTTCCTGAAACATCTAAAAAACAAAGCAACAGAACCTAGTGCACTTCCACTTATGGTCCTATAGCTTAGGGAAAATAAAATCAAAAAGACACAGCCACCCCAAAGTTTGGAACGGCTCTGTTTACAAGAACCTCGTTTACAGTACAAGTTCAACATCGCAGAAAGTGAAAAATGGATAAAGAACTTGTGGTACTTACGTACAATGCAGTATCACTCAGCAATGAAATCTATGTCATCAGGCCCATAGCAGCATAATGAGTGGATTCAGGTACGATGATTCTAACTGAAATAAGTCACACAGAAAAAGAAACATCATAAGATATCACTAATACACGGAATGGAAACTTGGCTACACAGGAACTGAATTACAGAACAGAACAGGGTCTCAAATTTAGAAAACCAACTTATGCTTGCTTAAGTGGAAAGGTGAGTTGGGGTGCTGCATAAAACCAGAGACTGAAATGAGCACAGATAAAGTTCCTTAAGCCAAATATGGAATAGACAAGAGCTACTCCTTGCTCAACGAATTGGACTCCACACCCCATATTAAACGCCTAGGAATATACCAGACTAGTAAGTATCTTAAAACCTATGGAGTGCTATGTCTCCAAAAGAGAATCAAGCGTGTGTACAAGGGTCATAAACGCAGCAGTGATAGGATTGGAGAGATTCGGTGAGCAAATGAAGACCCTTTGAAGTCATATTGCATGGTACCCATTCCACGGGTCTCAACTCTCCAGGTTTAAGGTATTCTTTCTTCAGCTAAAACATGCATGTGGAACCCAGAGTATGATCAACCGTGTGATCGGGAGACATGTTCAAATATGTCTCAGTTTTCGTCCCCTGGTACTTCGGTGCAACATTCCAGACGCTTTACTAACACTCTCCCCTCTTGGAGAGTCAGTGCCTTTAACCTCCTGTTTGGCCCAGTTTGCAATTTCTGCGCAAGATGTACAGGAATAGGGAGAACCAATGAGAGACAAGCGGGAGGTGTCTGGATTGACAAATTTAACTCTAATTTCCCACCAGGATGAGGAATTAACCAAAGGCTCAGCGTGCCGTGCCGGAACCAGATTAGGGCCTGAAGCCATCCTGCGGTGTTGCGGCCAGGTCACAAGAAAGCGAGTTGAAGAAAGGAGCTCAGGGGCACTGTAATTCACAAACCTGCAGAGTTATAAATGACAGCTATCGTCCAAAAATACACTGAAGTAAGGCTGCCAAGAGGACTTGAAAGCGGGGCAGAATTGCAGGAAACCGATTTCAGGAGGTAGACTGGAATTGCATTGAAAGCATAGGAAAAGAGGCAGAACGTCCACAATGATGCACTTGGCCAAAAAGGGCGTATGCGTTTTTTCCTGAATATATTCAGGAAAAAACGCATACGCCCTTTTTGGCCAACCAAGCAAGCTTGCAAAGGAAATCTGCACTACAATGAAGTCTCACTTCCCCCCGGTCAAAAGGGCCATCTGAAAAAAGTGTAAAATCCAGAAAGGCAGGACAGGCCATGGAGAACTGGGAGCCTTGTTATGCTGATGGGCGGGATGTAAATTGCCAACAAACACTGGGGACAAGTGTATGGTGTTTCCTGAAAGATCTAAAAAACAAAGCAACAGAGCCTAGGGCACTTCCACTTATGGTCCTATAGCTTAGGGAAATTAAAATAAAAAAGACACAGCCACCCCAAAGTTTGGGACGCCTCTGTTTACAAGAACCTCGTTTACCATACAAGTTCAATATCACAGAAAGTAAAAAATGGATAAAGAACTTGTGGTACTTACGTACAATGCAATATCACTCAGCAATGAAATCTATGTCATCAGGCCCGTAGCAGCATAATCAGTGGATTCAGGTACGATGATTCTAACTGAAATAAGTAACACAGAAAAAGAAACATCAAAAGATATCACTAATACACGGAATGTAAACTTGGCTACACAGGAACTGAATTCCAAAACAGAACAGGGTCTCAAATTTAGAAAACCAACATCTTCTTGCTTAAGGGTAAAGGTGAGTTGGGGTGCTGCATAAAACCAGAGATTGAAATGAGCACAGATAAAGTTCCTTAAGCCAAATATGGAATAGACAAGAGCTACTCCTTGCTCAACGAAATGGACTCAACACCCCATATTAAACGCCTAAGAATGTACCTGACTAGTAAGTATCTTAAAACCTAGGGATTGCTATGTCTCCGAAAGAGAATCAAGCGTGTGTACTGGGGCATAAATGCAGCAGTGATAGGATTGGAGAGGTTCGGTGAGCAAATGAAGACTCTTTGAAGTCATATTGCATGGTACCCATTCCACGGGTCTCAACTCTCCAGGTTTAAGGTATTCTTTCTTCAGCTAAAACATGCATGTGGAACCCAGAGTATGATCAACCATGTGATCGGGAGACGTGTTCAAATATGTCTCAGTTTTCATACCCTGGTACTCGGGTGCAACATTCCAGACGCTTTACTAACACTCTCCCGACTTGGACAGTCAGTGCCTTTAACCTCCTGTTTGGCCCAGTTTGCAATTTCTGCGGAAGATGAACAGGAATAGGGAGAACCAATGAGAGACTAGCTGGAGGTGTCTGGACGGGCAAATTTAACTCTCATTTCCCACTAGGAAGAGGAATTAACCAAAGGCTCAGCGTGCCGTGGCGGAAACAGATTAGGGCCTGAAGCCATCCTGCGGTGTTGCGGCCAGCTCACAAGAAAGCGAGTTGAAGAAAGGAGCTCAGGGGCTCTGTAATTCACAAACATGCAGAGTTATAAATGACAGCTATCCTCCAAAAATATACTGAAGTAAGGCTGCCAAGAGGACTTGATAGCGGGGCAGAATTGCAGGATACCGATTTCAGGAGGTAGACTGGAATTGCATTGAAAGCGTAGGAAAAGAGGCAGAACGTCCACAATGATGCACTTTGCCAAACGGGCATATGCGTTTTTTCCTGAATATATTCAGGAAAAAACGCATACGCCCTTTTTGGCCAACCAAGCAAGCTTGCAAAGGAAATCTGCACTACAATGAAGTCTCACTTCCCCCCGGTCAAAAGGGCCATCAGAATAAAGTGTAAAATCCAGAAAGGCAGGACAGGCCATGGAGAACTGGGAGCCTTGTTATGCTGATGGGCGGGATGTAAATTGCCAACAGACACTCGGGAGAAGTGTATGGTGTTTCCTGAAACATCTAAAAAACAAAGCAACAGAGCCTAGGGCACTTCCACTTATGGTCCTATAGCTTAGGGAAATTAATATCAAAAAGACACAGCAACCCCAAAATTTGGGACGGCTCTTTTTACAGGAATCTCTTCTACGGCACAAGTTAAATATCCCAGAGAGCAAATAATGGATAAAGAAGTTGCGGTACTTCTGTACAACAGAATACCACTCAGCAATGAAATCTATGTCACCAGGCCCGTACCAGCATAATGAGTGGATTGAGGCACGATGATTCTAAGTGAAATAAGTCACACAGAAAAAGAAACATCATAAGGTATCACTAATACACGGAATGTGAACTTGGCTACACAAGAACTGAATTACAAAACAGAACAGGGTCTCAAGTTTAGAAAACCAACTTATGCCTGCTTAAGGGGGAAGGTGAGTTGGGGTGCTGCATAAAAGCAGAGTTTGAAATTAGCACAGATACCGTTCCATAAGCCAAATATGTAATAGACAAGAGCTACCCCTTGCTCAACGAAATGGATTCAACAATGAGGTATCACCTCACACCTGGTAGAATAGACATCATTGAAAATCTACAAACAAAAAATGCTGGAAAGGGTGTGGAGAAAAGGAACCCTCTTCCACTATTGTTGGGAATATAAATTGATACAGTCATTATGGAGAACAATATGGAATTTCTTAAGAAACTAACAATAGAATTACCATATGATACAGCAATCCCAGTACTGGACATATACCCAGACAAAACCATAAATCAAAAAGAGTCATTCACCGCAATGTTCATTGCATCACTATTTACAATATCGAGGTAATGGAAGCAACCTAAATGCCCACAGACAGACGAATGCATAAAGCTGTGGTACATATATAAAATGGAATATTACTAAGCCATGAAAAGGAATGAAATTGGGTCATTTGTAGAGACGTCGATGGATCTAGAGACTGTCATACAGAGTGAAGTAAGTCAGAAAGAGAAAAACAAATCTTGTATATTCATGCATATATGTGGAACCTAGAAAAACTGTACAGATTAACCATTTTGCAAGGCATAAACAGAGCAACAGATGTAGACAACAAACGTATGGACAACAAGGGGGGAAAGCTGTTGGGGGGGTGGTGGTGGGAGGAGTTGAGAGACTGGGATTGGCATGTATACATTTATATGTATAAAATAGATAACCAATAAGAACCTGCTGTATAAAAATATAAAATAAAATTCAAAATTAAAAAGAAGTAAAATTTAAAAAATAAAACAGAAAAATCAATTATTCCCTGCACATACATGTATTTATATGAATAAATTATTTCCATGCTTATATCTGTAAATACAAAAAAGAGGAATAAAATCTACCTTGAACCAAAAACGAAAAAGAGAAAAAAAACACAGAACCCACCAGTTACACAGAGGAAAACCGTATCAGGGCACTTGCTCCAGTTGTAAACAATTCTGAAGTTGGTCAGTGGTGGGGAATCGTCTCCCATTCAGCCAGCAGCCCCCACGCAACAAGCGTCCTCATTGCAAAGCTGGGGCACCGTGCCGAGGCATCTGTGAGTAAACGTGAGCTGAGCCCCAGGCCAGTTGCTGCTGAACTATTCCCACCCGTCCCAGGTAAAACACCTGAATATATACAAGGACTTGAAAGCCTAGAGGAAGGGCCATAGAGCCACACGAGTGACAGCATGCCGGCCGACTTGGTGCCTGCAGGCCAGCCAGGATGGTCCTGGCCCTGGGTGCTCTTCTGGAAGATTTCCATTTCCCTGCCTGAGATACCCGTCCTGTCCCTGCCCCCACTGCTTTTTTCCTTCCTCACCTCTGCCCAGGGAGAAATTCCAGCAGCAGGTATGGGTGACACATCCTCTTCTTTAGCAGGTGGCAGCCTGGCAACTGCTGCAGAAAGTCCAGCAGAGCCCCACTCACACTGGGCCACCCACAAAGCCGTGGCCTCTCACTCCCTCCCACCAGCCCAGCCCCGAGACTGCTGACAGGGCAGAGAAAATGGCGTCAGGCACGGCTGCAGGGGCTCTTGCTGCCTGGAGTGGTATTTATATTGATCTCAACCCAGGCACACCTGGGGAGGGCTGGCCGGCACGGTAAGGCTGCCCAGGTCAGCCAATCATCACCCCTCAGGGGCTCACAGTTGCAGAAAATGGAACTTGCTGAACCGGCCAGGTCCAAGGAACAGGTGTGGGCTCCTGAGAGTCAGGATAGACAAGGGGCTGCAGCTTTGGCTTGTTTTCTAATCATTTTATCTGGCCCATGAGTGGGAGACAACTTCAAGAAAACCCTCTCCTAATGAGAGGAACCCAGGAGTCAGGCAGAGGAGGGGTGGGTGGTGGTTGGAGACAGAGGCCTGGTGCCCCGGGTGCAGTGGAAGTCTCTGGAAGACCAGGTGGAGGGAGACCTCACGGAGTGATGCCCAGGGTCACAGACCTGTCGCAGCTGCTGTTTGTTAGTTCAAGTCCTGCTCTGAGGTGCTCTGTGTCAGCTCTGAGCGACAGGTGAGCTGGGGGTGCTCTGCAATGAGGGCTATGTGCACGGTTCCTGTGTGCCCAGCCCTGCCACGGTACCTGCAAGGGTAGCTCTGTATCCTGGGAGGGGCCTGACCACGAGAGCCCCGTGGGCTGGGGTGGGGGTGGGGTACCTGCCCAGGTGAGCTCCATATTCTGGGATTGGTCTGACCACGAGAGCCCCATGGGCTGCTGGGGACCTGGTAAAGGATGTCAGGACAGTCAGTGAAGCCACCGAGGATATACCTCCAGTTGCTCCTAATTCCTACACCCTGCTGGTCATTCTACCAACCACCAGGACATGGTATTCTGTATTAGTCTTCAATGATGCCTTCTTTTGTATTCCATTAGTCCCAGAGTCACAAGAAATTTTGGCTTGTGAGTGGCAGGACTCCACATACAACTAAAACAATACTTCCGGGCCGTCTGGCCCCAAGGGTGCAAAAATTCCCACACCATCTTTGGGGAAAGCTTAGCTAAAGACCTAAAAGTTCTACCTCTGGAAAAGGAAACCCTCCTTCAATATGCAGACGACATTCTGATCACCAGCCCTACTAAGGAGGCCTCTGAACTACCAAGCCAATAAAGGATAGAAGTTGTCCAAGAAAAAGCTCAAATATCACAGACTGCGGTGACCTGCCTGGGCTTCATTCTCACAGAAGGTCAGAGAAGCCCATCCCAGGAAAGGGAAGAAACCATTTTCAGCCTTACCCCTTTCTAAAACTAGAAGACAGCTTAGGGGTTCCTGGGGAGGCCAGGGTTTGCTGCTTCTGGATCCCTAACTACAGTCTACTAGCTGGGCCTCTATATGAAACACTGAAAGGAAAAGATGATGATCCTTTTGAATAGAATCCAGAAGTGGCCTTTCAAGAATGGAAAGAGCAGTCAATTCAGACCCTTGCCCTGGAACTCCCTAATTTAGCTAAACCCTTTGACCTTTACATTCCCGGTGAAAGGTGAATCGCCATTGGAGAATTAGTGCAAAAACTGGGACCACTTGAAATGGAACAATGCAAGAATGCCATCCAGGTAGGATAAACTACGGTCACTAAGGGGCTTGGCCCACTGCCACATCTGGCCAAGATACTGGCGGTATCTAAAAACCTGGAAATCAGCAGCCCAAAAGGCCACCTCCCTCCTAAGGGAAAAGGACCCCACGTGGTGATCCTAACCACCAACCATGCCCTGAAGTTGCAGGGTTCGCTCCGTGGGCACACCGACCTCGAGTGAGGAGGCCCTCCAACTCCAACATCCAGAGAGATAACCGGGGGCAACAGGGCACCATGACGACTCGTGTGAACATCACTTGACCTGGAGTTTCTCTCATAAAACAACAAGAGTGTGTCCCAAAAGAGTAGACTACTGCTTGCAGGACTTACTGCACCCAGAGGGGAGCTAATAATCTTGGCGGGGGAACAGTATACCACACTGTCACCATAGAAAAGCCTACAGACACCGTGATGATGGTGGCCAATAAGACCGGCTGGACTCCTGTTTACTTCAAAAGGCTGTTGACTCAGTAGCCATCATGGTCCTTGGTCACCACTGACCCTGGACTGTCTGGGAGTTGAGCGGGCAGGGCTCTGACACCTGGTGCTGTTTGTACGTTAATTCAGGGGCCTAACTGAAGAAAGCGCAGACTACTGGTCAGAGCATCTAGGCTGGCAGAGACGGTCAGCCTAAGGTGGCCGAACAAATGTGGGGCGGGGTGAAACCGGCCCCCACAGCGTCTCTGCACATCTCTTTCCTGGACCCTTAAAGGTCATTAGAATCTATAACACTTCCAATGCTGGTGCTCAGGTGGACGAGCAGGGAGGCAGGGGTCCTGGGGACAATCAACGTCACCGGGAGGCTGCTGGGGAGAAGCTCTGACCCTCGCCCCAGGGTATGAGGGCTCCCAACTCAGCACTCAGCAGTTACAGAAGAAGGGTCTGCACCCTCAGCACTCCAAGAATGAGGAACGGGACAAAAGGCAGAGGAGGGGTTTGTCCCCAGCAAAGCCCATTAAAAATCCCTGGGAGATAAAAATAGAATCTGGGCAATAAAGTCAAGTCTAACCTTTTTTATCCTTTGTGCTTTGTCTAATTTCACGTGCTCCTAGGGTCCCGCATGCAGAGGTTCCACACCCGGCACTTCAGACCAGATTTCCTAGTGCAGAATGGCTGGGTCGACACCTCAGCTCCTGGGGCCCAGTGCAGACTCCACGATATAGAGCCTGAGCTACAGCCAACCCGGCCCTCGAGAGCTCCGCCGCCTCCCTCCCTCCCACTGACTCTGACAGGATCTCTACACAGCAGCCCAGCCCACAGCCCACGGGGTAGTGCATGCTCTCACCTCTCCATTCTCTGATCAAAATATAAAGTTTCCTTTGCTTGTGAACCAAACTCAGTCTCGATCTGTTGGCCCCAATGACACTGGGCAGGGGGACACTTGTTGGGGTCCACTCTGGAGGATCAGTAACAGAAATTGAGACTATTGTAACCTCAATGAACAGATGTGTGAGCCAAACTGTAGTTAACATAGAACAGTGTATAAGGCTCGGGTAAAATAAGATGTTTTTAACACTTCCATTTGATATTTCCATCACTTTTTATAAGCAAGTTCAGTGAAAAGGTTTCTCTTATTTGTCAGGTCAATATTAGAGAAACGAAGTGATTTCTTTCCAAGGATGTACAGCTAATAATCTTGGTTAAACCTTCAATCTTGTTTTAAATGCTTTTCCATTGAAAATGATACCTCTCTTTCAGCTCCCCCATTTCTGAGAAGTATAAAATCTTATAATTTATTATTACCAAAGGGGAAAGGTGGGAGGAGGGATAAATTAACAGTTTGGAATGAACACATACACACTGCTATGTATAAAATAGATCATCAACAAGGAACTACTGTATAGCACAGGGAACTACACTCAACATTTTGCAATAACCTATAAGGGGAAATAATCTGAAAAAGAATAGATATTTTTATTGACATCATCTATCAATGACAGTTAAAGTGTAGCCTAAGGGAAGCTGGTGGTGAGTGCTTCTGACCCTGAAGACTTCAATCATCTAAAGTTTGGACTCTGCCTACTTCCCAAGGCCCTTAATGAACATATGTGTAGCCGTAGCTTAAAAACTTCCCCAGTTTGGGTTTCGGGGAGACACTGATTTTGAAAAAGCCCTGGTGTTCTCCTTACATGAATGGGACTCTTCCTACTGCTAAAACATGTCTGTCACACCCAGAGGATGGTATACCGTCTGATCGGGAAGAGTTTGGAAAAGGCATCTCATCTCCTCATCTCCTGGTGCTCGGGTTCACCCCTCCAGCGTCTTTACTAACAGTCTCCCCACTTGGAGATGTCAGCACTGTCAACATCCTGTTGCGTACAGTTTGGAATTTGTCCAGAGGATGAAGCGGAAGGATGAGGAACAATGAGAGACAAGTCCTAGGTGTTCAGACAGGCACATGTCACTCTAATTTCCAATCAGGAAGACGAATTGACCAAAGGCTAGGGTTGCCCATGGAAACAGTATAGGGCTTGAGGAAATCCCGCTGCTTTGTGGCCAGTTCCCATAAACACGAGTTGAACAATGGAACTCAGGGGCAGTAAAATTCACAAAACTGCAGAGTTGAAAATATCCATCACTGAAAAATGTCTTGAGGAAAGTCAGAGAAAAGGACTTGTAAGCAAGGGAGAATGGCAGGAAAGGGATTTGAGGAGGTAGAAAGGACTCGCCATTAAGCACAAGAAAAGGAGCTGAACATTGCCAACATTGCAGGTGGCCAAAAAGGGTGTATGCGTTCTTTTCTGTATATATTCAAGAAAAGGGCATACACTTTTTTAGCCAACCAAACAGGTGGGCACTGGAAGTCAATACTACAAAAGATATCACTTCGCATCAGTCAGAAGAGCCATCCTCATAAAGTGTAAACAACAGAAATGCAGGACAGGGCAACGAGAAGAGGGAGCCCTGTGAGACTTATAGTGGAAATGTATATTGCCAACGGCCATTCTGGAGAAGTGTATTGTGTTTACTAAAGCATCTAAAAAATGAGCTACAGAGCATAGGGCACTTGCACTCATGGGCGTATATCTTGGGAAAAACAAAAATCGAGAGGACACAGGCACCCCAATGTTTACCCCCTCTCTGTTTAAAAGATCCTCGACTAGGATATAACTTAAATGTCTCTGGAGGGGAAAAATGGATAGAGATGTGGTACTTAGGTAGAGTGGAATATTATTCAGCCTGGAAATCAATGAAATATGGCCAGTTGTAACAACTCCGGAGGAGTTACGTATGATCATTCTAAGTGACAGAATTCAAAAAGAAAAAGACACATATCATAAGATATCACTTAAAGGTGGAATCCAAAATGGCTACACATGAAATAAATTACAAAACAAAAACATAGTCAAATATGTAGAAAACACGCATAAGGCTGCTAAACGGGAAAGGTGGGGAGGGGTGAGGCATCATCCAGGAGGTTGAAATTAGCAAAGATACCATTCCAAATACCAAACTGATAATCAACAAGGCCTACACGGTAGCTAAAAGAACTGCACTCAGCACACTCAAGTCACCGGAAAAGAATATATACGACTGGTAAGAATCTGAAAAAGAATTTATTGATGTCTCTCTGTACGCGAATCAAGTGGATGTACAGCAGCAAGAAACAGAGCTTTGAAAATCAGCTGTAACCAATATAGTAATAAATTGAAAAAAATAAACGACAGAGAGACAGAGAAAACCTCTTACAACTTTTCCTCAGGGACGGTGATGCAACATGGATTGAACACATCTAGACCCACAGCAGGATGAGACATAAGGCTGGAAACTGTTTGCGCTAAGAGAAATGTGAGGTTGGGTGAGGAAATGCACACCCTTTAAAGTAATACTACCTGGTACCCATTCAATGGGTCCCAAATCTGCAGGTTCAAGGGATCTTCCTACAGCTAAAACATGCATGGAAAACCCAGAGGACTGTACACCATGTGATCGGGAGATGTGTCTAAAATGCACCTCATTTATCCTCTCCTGGTGCTCCTGTTCACCATTCCAGCCACGCTACTTAGAATCTCCCCACTTGGAGAATCAGCACATTTAAACTTCTGTTTCACACATTTTGCAAATTGTGAGGAGGATGAACGGGAAGAGGGGGAACCAATGAGAGAAGAGTTGTAGGGGTTTGGACGGGCACATATCACTCTAATTTCCCATTAAGAGTAAGAATTAAAGGAAGGCTCAGCCTGCCTCGCCGGAGCCAAAATAGGGCCTGAAGCAATCCTGCGGGTTTGAGGCCAGCTCACAAAAGAGCAACTTAAAAAATGGAGCTCAGGGTCACTGCAATTCACAAACCTGCAGAGTTATAAATGAAAACTAACGTCCAAAAATATGTTGAGGTAAGGCAAAGAAGAGGATCTGAATGCAAGACAGAATTGCAAGAAACAGATTTCAAGAGATAGATTGGACTCGTCTTTAACGCACATGAAAAGCGGCAGAATTTCGACAATGATGCAGTTGGCCCAAAAGGGCGTATGCGTTTTTTCCTGATTATATCCAGGAAAAAACGCATACGCACTTTATGGGCAACGAAGCAAGCAAGCAATGCAAATGTGCACAACAAAGAAGTCTCACTTCCCACCGGTCAAAAGGGCCATCCTAAAAAATTGTAAAAACCAGAAATGCAGGACAGGCCATGGAGAACAGGGAGCCTTTATACGCTGATGGGCAGTGTGTGAACTGCCGAGAGCCACTCTGGAGAAGCGTATGGTGGTTCCTAAATCATCTAAAAAACAGAGCTACAGAGCATAGGACACTTCCAATCATGGGAGTATATCTAGGGAAGTCTAAAAATCAACAAGACACAAGCACACCACAGTTTAGGGCTACTCTGTTTACAAGAACCTCAACTTCAGTACACCTTAAATATCCCAGGAAAGAGAACAATGGATAAAGAAGATGTGGTACTTATGTACAATGGAATATCTCTTCACCATGAAATCAATGTAATAAGGCTAGTAGAAGGATAAAGAGTGGATTTAGGTCCGAAAATACTACTTGAAATAAGTCAAACAGAAAAAGAAACATATCATAAGATATCACTTATAGAGGGAGGGTAAATATGGCTGCACAAGAAATGAATTACAGAACAGAACAGTGTCTCACATTTAGAAAACACACTTATGTCAGCTTAAGGGGAAAGGAGAGGTGGGGTGATGCATAAAACCAGAGTTTGAAATTAGCACAGATACCGTTCAATAAACCAAATAGGTATTAGACAAGATCTACACCTTGCTCAATGAACAGGCCTCAACACACCCTATACACCGCAGAGAAATATATCTGAGGAATAAGAATCTTAAAACCCATGTATTGATATATCTCCATAAGGGAATCAAGTGTGTGCAGAGCGGCACAAACACAGCAGTGAAAAGGAGCTAAACCCCATTATAGAAATAAATTTTAAAAACAAAACGCTGAAACAATGAAAGAGAGAAAAATTCTTACAAAATTCGCTCAGGGGCTGTGATGCAACCTGGATTGACCACATATAAACCCACAGCTGGATAAGACATAAGGCTGGACACTTGGGGCTGACAGGATTGGTGAGCTTTGGTGAGCAACTGCCGAAAGTTTAATGCAATACTTCATGCTACTCAGTCCAAGGGTCCCAACACTCCAGGTTGAAGGGAATCTTCCTACAGCTAAACCATGCTTGGGAAACCCAGCGACTGGTATACCATATGATCGGGAAAGGTTTCTAAAACGCACCTCATTTTTCCTCTCCTGGGGCTCCGGATCGACATTCCAGCCGCTTTACTAACAACATCCCCACATGGAGTCAATGCCTTTAAGTTCTGGTATCGCACAGTCTGCAGTTAGTGCAGAGGATGAATGGGAATAGGGGGAACCAGTGAGAAACTAGCTGTAGCGGTTTCAATGGGCACATGTCACTCTAATATCACATCAGTAAGAAGAATTAACCAAAGGCACAGCAAGGTGCCCCAGAAGAAAAATACGGCTTCAAGGAATCCTGTGGTTACGGGGCAAGACCACAAAAATAAGAGCTAAAAAATGGAGCTAAGGGCCACTGCAATTCAAAAACCTGCAGAGTTATAAAGGCCAACTATTTTTAAAAAATATATTGAGGTAAGGCTATGAAGAGGCATTGAAAGCAAGGCAGAATCGCAGGAAACCGATTTCAGGAGGTAGACTGGAATTGCATTGAAAGCATATGAAGAGAGTCAGAAACTCGACAATGATGCACTTGGCCAAAAAGGGCGTATGCGTTTTTTCCTGAATATATTCAGGAAAAAACGCATACGCCCTTTTTGGCCAACCAAGCAAGCTTGCAAAGGAAATCTGCACTACAATGAAGTCTCACTTCCCCCCGGTCAAAAGGGCCATCTGAAAAAAGTGTAAAATCCATAAAGGCACGACAGGCCATGGAGAACTGGGAGCCTTCTTATGCTGATGGGCGGGATGTAAATTGCCAACAGCCACTCTGGAGAAGTGTATGGTGTTTCCTGAAACATCTAAAAAACAAAGCAACAGAGCCTAGGGCACTTCCACTTATGGTCCTATAGCTTAGGGAAATTAAAATCAAAAAGACACAGCCACCCCAAAGTTTGGGACGCCTCTGTTTACAAGAACCTCGTTTACGGTACAAGTTCAATATCGCAGAAAGTGAAAAATGGATAAAGAACTTGTGGTACTTACGTACAATGCAATATCACTCAGCAATGAAATCTATGTTATCAGGCCCGTAGCAGCATAATGAGTGGATTCAGGTATGATGATTCGAACTGAAATAAGTCACACAGAAAAGAAACATCATAAGGTATCACTAATACACAGAATGTGAACTTGGCTACACATGAACTGAATTACAAAACAGAACAGTGTCTCAAGTTTAGAAAACCAACTTACGCTTGCTTAAGGGGGAAGGTGAGTTGGGGTGCTGCATAAAACCAGAGATTGAAATGAGCACAGATAAAGTTCCTTAAGCCAAATATGGAATAGACAAGAGCTACTCCTTGCTCAACGAAATGGACTCAACACCCCATATTAAACGCCTAAGAATGTACCTGACTAGTAAGTATCTTAAAACCTATGGATTGCTATGTCTCTGAAAGAGAATCAAGCGTGTGTACAGGGGCATAAACGCAGCAGTGATAGGATTGGAGAGGTTCGGTGAGCAAATGAAGACCCTTTGAAGTCATATTGCATGGTACCCATTCCACGGGTCTCAACTCTCCAGGTTTAAGATATTCTTCCTTCAGCTAAAACATGCATGTGGAACCCCGAGTATGATCAACCGTGTGAACGGGAGACGTGTTCAAATATGTCTCAGTTTTCCTCCCCTGGTACTCGGGTGCAACATTCCAGACCCTTTATAACACTCTCCCAACTTGGAGAGTCAGCGCCTTTAACCTCCTGTTTGGCCCAGTTTGCAATTTCTGCGGAAGATGAACAGGAATAGGGAGAACCAATGAGAGACTAGCTGGAGGTGTCTGGACGGGCAAATTTAACTCTCATTTCCCACCAGGAAGAGGAAATAACCAAAGGCTCAGCGTGCCGTGCCGGAACCAGATTAGGGCCTGAAGCCATCCTGCAGTGTTGCGGCCAGCTCAAAAGAAAGCGAGTTGAAGAAAGGAGCTCAGGGCCTCTGTAATTCACAAACCTGCAGAGTTATAAATGACAGCTATCGTCCAAAAATAGACTGAAGTAAGGTTTCCAAGAGGACTTGAAAGCGGGGCAGAATTGCAGGATACCGATTTCAAGAGGTAGACTGGAATTGCATTGAAAGCGTAGGAAAAGAGTCAGAACGTCCACAATGATGCACTTTGCCAAAAGGGCATATGCGTTTTTTCCTGAATATATTCAGGAAAAAACGCATACGCCCTTTTTGGCCAACCAAGCAAGCTTGCAAAGGAAATCTGCACTACAATGAAGTCTCACTTCCCCCCGGTCAAAAGGGCCATCAGAATAAAGTGTAAAATCCAGAAAGGCAGGACAGGCCATGGAGAACTGGGAGCCTTGTTATGCTGATGGGCGGGATGTAAATTGCCAACAGACACTCGGGAGAAGTGTATGGTGTTTCCTGAAACATCTAAAAAACAAAGCAACAGAGCCTAGGGCACTTCCACTTATGGTCCTATAGCTTAGGGAAATTTATATCAAAAAGACACAGCAACCCCAAAATTTGGGACGGCTCTTTTTACAGGAATCTCTTCTACGGCACAAGTTAAATATCCCAGAGAGCAAATAATGGATAAAGAAGTTGCGGTACTTCTGTACAACAGAATACCACTCAGCAATGAAATCTATGTCACCAGGCCCGTACCAGCATAATGAGTGGATTGAGGCACGATGATTCTAAGTGAAATAAGTCACACAGAAAAAGAAACATCATAAGGTATCACTAATACACGGAATGTGAACTTGGCTACACATGAACTGAATTACAAAACAGAACAGGGTCTCAAGTTTAGAAAACCAACTTATGCCTGCTTAAGGGGGAAGGTGAGTTGGGGTGCTGCATAAAAGCAGAGTTTGAAATTAGCAGAGATACCGTTCCATAAGCCAAATATGTAATAGACAAGAGCTACCCCTTGCTCAACGAAATGGATTCAACAATGAGGTATCACCTCACACCTGGTAGAATAGGCATCATTGAAAATCTACAAACAAAAAATGCTGGAAAGGGTGTGGAGAAAAGGAACCCTCTTCCACTATTGTTGGGAATATAAATTGATACAGTCATTATGGAGAACAATATGGAATTTCTTAAGAAACTAACAATAGAATTACCATATGATACAGCAATCCCAGTACTGGACATATACCCAGACAAAACCATAAATCAAAAAGAGTCATTCACCGCAATGTTCATTGCATCACTATTTACAATATCGAGGTAATGGAAGCAACCTAAATGCCCACAGACAGACGAATGCATAAAGCTGTGGTACATATATAAAATGGAATATTACTAAGCCATGAAAAGGAATGAAATTGGGTCATTTGTAGAGACGTCGATGGATCTAGAGACTGTCATACAGAGTGAAGTAAGTCAGAAAGAGAAAAACAAATCTTGTATATTCATGCATATATGTGGAACCTAGAAAAACTGTACAGATTAACCATTTTGCAAGGCATAAACAGAGCAACAGATGTAGACAACAAACGTATGGACAACAAGGGGGGAAAGCTGTTGGGGGGGTGGTGGTGGGAGGAGTTGAGAGACTGGGATTGGCATGTATACATTTATATGTATAAAATAGATAACCAATAAGAACCTGCTGTATAAAAATATAAAATAAAATTCAAAATTAAAAAGAAGTAAAATTTAAAAAATAAAACAGAAAAATCAATTATTCCCTGCACATACATGTATTTATATGAATAAATTATTTCCATGCTTATATCTGTAAATACAAAAAAGAGGAATAAAATCTACCTTGAACCAAAAACGAAAAAGAGAAAAAAAACACAGAACCCACCAGTTACACAGAGGAAAACCGTATCAGGGCACTTGCTCCAGTTGTAAACAATTCTGAAGTTGGTCAGTGGTGGGGAATCGTCTCCCATTCAGCCAGCAGCCCCCACGCAACAAGCGTCCTCATTGCAAAGCTGGGGCACCGTGCCGAGGCATCTGTGAGTAAACGTGAGCTGAGCCCCAGGCCAGTTGCTGCTGAACTATTCCCACCCGTCCCAGGTAAAACACCTGAATATATACAAGGACTTGAAAGCCTAGAGGAAGGGCCATAGAGCCACACGAGTGACAGCATGCCGGCCGACTTGGTGCCTGCAGGCCAGCCAGGATGGTCCTGGCCCTGGGTGCTCTTCTGGAAGATTTCCATTTCCCTGCCTGAGATACCCGTCCTGTCCCTGCCCCCACTGCTTTTTTCCTTCCTCACCTCTGCCCAGGGAGAAATTCCAGCAGCAGGTATGGGTGACACATCCTCTTCTTTAGCAGGTGGCAGCCTGGCAACTGCTGCAGAAAGTCCAGCAGAGCCCCACTCACACTGGGCCACCCACAAAGCCGTGGCCTCTCACTCCCTCCCACCAGCCCAGCCCCGAGACTGCTGACAGGGCAGAGAAAATGGCGTCAGGCACGGCTGCAGGGGCTCTTGCTGCCTGGAGTGGTATTTATATTGATCTCAACCCAGGCACACCTGGGGAGGGCTGGCCGGCACGGTAAGGCTGCCCAGGTCAGCCAATCATCACCCCTCAGGGGCTCACAGTTGCAGAAAATGGAACTTGCTGAACCGGCCAGGTCCAAGGAACAGGTGTGGGCTCCTGAGAGTCAGGATAGACAAGGGGCTGCAGCTTTGGCTTGTTTTCTAATCATTTTATCTGGCCCATGAGTGGGAGACAACTTCAAGAAAACCCTCTCCTAATGAGAGGAACCCAGGAGTCAGGCAGAGGAGGGGTGGGTGGTGGTTGGAGACAGAGGCCTGGTGCCCCGGGTGCAGTGGAAGTCTCTGGAAGACCAGGTGGAGGGAGGCCTCACGGAGTGATGCCCAGGGTCACAGACCTGTCGCAGCTGCTGTTTGTTAGTTCAAGTCCTGCTCTGAGGTGCTCTGTGTCAGCTCTGAGCGACAGGTGAGCTGGGGGTGCTCTGCAATGAGGGCTATGTGCACGGTTCCTGTGTGCCCAGCCCTGCCACGGTACCTGCAAGGGTAGCTCTGTATCCTGGGAGGGGCCTGACCACGTGAGCCCCGTGGGCTGGGGTGGGGGTGGGGTACCTGCCCAGGTGAGCTCCATATTCTGGGATTGGTCTGACCACGAGAGCCCCATGGGCTGCTGGGGACCTGGTAAAGGATGTCAGGACAGTCAGTGAAGCCACCGAGGATATACCTCCAGTTGCTCCTAATTCCTACACCCTGCTGGTCATTCTACCAACCACCAGGACATGGTATTCTGTATTAGTCTTCAATGATGCCTTCTTTTGTATTCCATTAGTTCCAGAGTCACAAGAAATTTTGGCTTGTGAGTGGCAGGACTCCACATACAACTAAAACAATACTTCCGGGCCGTCTGGCCCCAAGGGTGCAAAAATTCCCACACCATCTTTGGGGAAAGCTTAGCTAAAGACCTAAAAGTTCTACCTCTGGAAAAGGAAACCCTCCTTCAATATGCAGACGACATTCTGATCACCAGCCCTACTAAGGAGGCCTCTGAACTACCAAGCCAATAAAGGATAGAAGTTGTCCAAGGAAAAGCTCAAATATCACAGACTGCGGTGACCTGCCTGGGCTTCATTCTCACAGAAGGTCAGAGAAGCCCATCCCAGGAAAGGGAAGAAACCATTTTCAGCCTTACCCCTTTCTAAAACTAGAAGACAGCTTAGGGGTTCCTGGGGAGGCCAGGGTTTGCTGCTTCTGGATCCCTAACTACAGTCTACTACCTGGGCCTCTATATGAAACACTGAAAGGAAAAGATGATGATCCTTTTGAATAGAATCCAGAAGTGGCCTTTCAAGAATGGAAAGAGCAGTCAATTCAGACCCTTGCCCTGGAACTCCCTAATTTAGCTAAACCCTTTGACCTTTACATTCCCGGTGAAAGGTGAATCGCCATTGGAGAATTAGTGCAAAAACTGGGACCACTTGAAATGGAACAATGCAAGAATGCCATCCAGGTAGGATAAACTACGGTCACTAAGGGGCTTGGCCCACTGCCACATCTGGCCAAGATACTGGCGGTATCTAAAAACCTGGAAATCAGCAGCCCAAAAGGCCACCTCCCTCCTAAGGGAAAAGGACCCCACGTGGTGATCCTAACCACCAACCATGCCCTGAAGTTGCAGGGTTCGCTCCGTGGGCACACCGACCTCGAGTGAGGAGGCCCTCCAACTCCAACATCCAGAGAGATAACCGGGGGCAACAGGGCACCATGACGACTCGTGTGAACATCACTTGACCTGGAGTTTCTCTCATAAAACAACAAGAGTGTGTCCCAAAAGAGTAGACTACTGCTTGCAGGACTTACTGCACCCAGAGGGGAGCTAATAATCTTGGCGGGGGAACAGTATACCACACTGTCACCATAGAAAAGCCTACAGACACCGTGATGATGGTGGCCAATAAGACCGGCTGGACTCCTGTTTACTTCAAAAGGCTGTTGACTCAGTAGCCATCATGGTCCTTGGTCACCACTGACCCTGGACTGTCTGGGAGTTGAGCAGGCAGGGCTCTGACACCTGGTGCTGTTTGTACGTTAATTCAGGGGCCTAACTGAAGAAAGCGCAGACTACTGGTCAGAGCATCTAGGCTGGCAGAGACGGTCAGCCTAAGGTGGCCGAACAAATGTGGGGCGGGGTGAAACCGGCCCCCACAGCGTCTCTGCACATCTCTTTCCTGGACCCTTAAAGGTCATTAGAATCTATAACACTTCCAATGCTGGTGCTCAGGTGGACGAGCAGGGAGGCAGGGGTCCTGGGGACAATCAACGTCACCGGGAGGCTGCTGGGGAGAAGCTCTGACCCTCGCCCCAGGGTATGAGGGCTCCCAACTCAGCACTCAGCAGTTACAGAAGAAGGGTCTGCACCCTCAGCACTCCAAGAATGAGGAACGGGACAAAAGGCAGAGGAGGGGTTTGTCCCCAGCAAAGCCCATTAAAAATCCCTGGGAGATAAAAATAGAATCTGGGCAATAAAGTCAAGTCTAACCTTTTTTATCCTTTGTGCTTTGTCTAATTTCACGTGCTCCTAGGGTCCCGCATGCAGAGGTTCCACACCCGGCACTTCAGACCAGATTTCCTAGTGCAGAATGGCTGGGTCGACACCTCAGCTCCTGGGGCCCAGTGCAGACTCCACGATATAGAGCCTGAGCTACAGCCAACCCGGCCCTCGAGAGCTCCGCCGCCTCCCTCCCTCCCACTGACTCTGACAGGATCTCTACACAGCAGCCCAGCCCACAGCCCACGGGGTAGTGCATGCTCTCACCTCTCCATTCTCTGATCAAAATATAAAGTTTCCTTTGCTTGTGAACCAAACTCAGTCTCGATCTGTTGGCCCCAATGACACTGGGCAGGGGGACACTTGTTGGGGTCCACTCTGGAGGATCAGTAACAGAAATTGAGACTATTGTAACCTCAATGAACAGATGTGTGAGCCAAACTGTAGTTAACATAGAACAGTGTATAAGGCTCGGGTAAAATAAGATGTTTTTAACACTTCCATTTGATATTTCCATCACTTTTTATAAGCAAGTTCAGTGAAAAGGTTTCTCTTATTTGTCAGGTCAATATTAGAGAAACGAAGTGATTTCTTTCCAAGGATGTACAGCTAATAATCTTGGTTAAACCTTCAATCTTGTTTTAAATGCTTTTCCATTGAAAATGATACCTCTCTTTCAGCTCCCCCATTTCTGAGAAGTATAAAATCTTATAATTTATTATTACCAAAGGGGAAAGGTGGGAGGAGGGATAAATTAACAGTTTGGAATGAACACATACACACTGCTATGTATAAAATAGATCATCAACAAGGAACTACTGTATAGCACAGGGAACTACACTCAACATTTTGCAATAACCTATAAGGGGAAATAATCTGAAAAAGAATAGATATTTTTATTGACATCATCTATCAATGACAGTTAAAGTGTAGCCTAAGGGAAGCTGGTGGTGAGTGCTTCTGACCCTGAAGACTTCAATCATCTAAAGTTTGGACTCTGCCTACTTCCCAAGGCCCTTAATGAACATATGTGTAGCCGTAGCTTAAAAACTTCCCCAGTTTGGGTTTCGGGGAGACACTGATTTTGAAAAAGCCCTGGTGTTCTCCTTACATGAATGGGACTCTTCCTACTGCTAAAACATGTCTGTCACACCCAGAGGATGGTATACCGTCTGATCGGGAAGAGTTTGGAAAAGGCATCTCATCTCCTCATCTCCTGGTGCTCGGGTTCACCCCTCCAGCGTCTTTACTAACAGTCTCCCCACTTGGAGATGTCAGCACTGTCAACATCCTGTTGCGTACAGTTTGGAATTTGTCCAGAGGATGAAGCGGAAGGATGAGGAACAATGAGAGACAAGTCCTAGGTGTTCAGACAGGCACATGTCACTCTAATTTCCAATCAGGAAGACGAATTGACCAAAGGCTAGGGTTGCCCATGGAAACAGTATAGGGCTTGAGGAAATCCCGCTGCTTTGTGGCCAGTTCCCATAAACACGAGTTGAACAATGGAACTCAGGGGCAGTAAAATTCACAAAACTGCAGAGTTGAAAATATCCATCACTGAAAAATGTCTTGAGGAAAGTCAGAGAAAAGGACTTGTAAGCAAGGGAGAATGGCAGGAAAGGGATTTGAGGAGGTAGAAAGGACTCGCCATTAAGCACAAGAAAAGGAGCTGAACATTGCCAACATTGCAGGTGGCCAAAAAGGGTGTATGCGTTCTTTTCTGTATATATTCAAGAAAAGGGCATACACTTTTTTAGCCAACCAAACAGGTGGGCACTGGAAGTCAATACTACAAAAGATATCACTTCGCATCAGTCAGAAGAGCCATCCTCATAAAGCGTAAACAACAGAAATGCAGGACAGGGCAACGAGAAGAGGGAGCCCTGTGAGACTTATAGTGGAAATGTATATTGCCAACAGCCATTCTGGAGAAGTGTATTGTGTTTACTAAAGCATCTAAAAAATGAGCTACAGAGCATAGGGCACTTGCACTCATGGGCGTATATCTTGGGAAAAACAAAAATCGAGAGGACACAGGCACCCCAATGTTTACCCCCTCTCTGTTTAAAAGATCCTCGACTAGGATATAACTTAAATGTCTCTGGAGGGGAAAAATGGATAGAGATGTGGTACTTAGGTAGAGTGGAATATTATTCAGCCTGGAAATCAATGAAATATGGCCAGTTGTAACAACTCCGGAGGAGTTACGTATGATCATTCTAAGTGACAGAATTCAAAAAGAAAAAGACACATATCATAAGATATCACTTAAAGGTGGAATCCAAAATGGCTACACATGAAATAAATTACAAAACAAAAACATAGTCAAATATGTAGAAAACACGCATAAGGCTGCTAAACGGGAAAGGTGGGGAGGGGTGAGGCATCATCCAGGAGGTTGAAATTAGCAAAGATACCATTCCAAATACCAAACTGATAATCAACAAGGCCTACACGGTAGCTAAAAGAACTGCACTCAGCACACTCAAGTCACCGGAAAAGAATATATACGACTGGTAAGAATCTGAAAAAGAATTTATTGATGTCTCTCTGTACGCGAATCAAGTGGATGTACAGCAGCAAGAAACAGAGCTTTGAAAATCAGCTGTAACCAATATAGTAATAAATTGAAAAAAATAAACGACAGAGAGACAGAGAAAACCTCTTACAACTTTTCCTCAGGGACGGTGATGCAACATGGATTGAACACATCTAGACCCACAGCAGGATGAGACATAAGGCTGGAAACTGTTTGCGCTAAGAGAAATGTGAGGTTGGGTGAGGAAATGCACACCCTTTAAAGTAATACTACCTGGTACCCATTCAATGGGTCCCAAATCTGCAGGTTCAAGGGATCTTCCTACAGCTAAAACATGCATGGAAAACCCAGAGGACTGTACACCATGTGATCGGGAGATGTGTCTAAAATGCACCTCATTTATCCTCTCCTGGTGCTCCTGTTCACCATTCCAGCCACGCTACTTAGAATCTCCCCACTTGGAGAATCAGCACATTTAAACTTCTGTTTCACACATTTTGCAAATTGTGAGGAGGATGAACGGGAAGAGGGGGAACCAATGAGAGAAGAGTTGTAGGGGTTTGGACGGGCACATATCACTCTAATTTCCCATTAAGAGTAAGAAATAAAGGAAGGCTCAGCCTGCCTCGCCGGAGCCAAAATAGGGCCTGAAGCAATCCTGCGGGTTTGAGGCCAGCTCACAAAAGAGCAACTTAAAAAATGGAGCTCAGGGTCACTGCAATTCACAAACCTGCAGAGTTATAAATGAAAACTAACGTCCAAAAATATGTTGAGGTAAGGCAAAGAAGAGGATCTGAATGCAAGACAGAATTGCAAGAAACAGATTTCAAGAGATAGATTGGACTCGTCTTTAATGCACATGAAAAGCGGCAGAATTTCGACAATGATGCAGTTGGCCCAAAAGGGCGTATGCGTTTTTTCCTGATTATATCCAGGAAAAAACGCATACGCACTTTATGGGCAACGAAGCAAGCAAGCAATGCAAATGTGCACAACAAAGAAGTCTCACTTCCCACCGGTCAAAAGGGCCATCCTAAAAAATTGTAAAAACCAGAAATGCAGGACAGGCCATGGAGAACAGGGAGCCTTTATACGCTGATGGGCAGTGTGTGAACTGCCGAGAGCCACTCTGGAGAAGCGTATGGTGGTTCCTAAATCATCTAAAAAACAGAGCTACAGAGCATAGGACACTTCCAATCATGGGAGTATATCTAGGGAAGTCTAAAAATCAACAAGACACAAGCACACCACAGTTTAGGGCTACTCTGTTTACAAGAACCTCAACTTCAGTACACCTTAAATATCCCAGGAAAGAGAACAATGGATAAAGAAGATGTGGTACTTATGTACAATGGAATATCTCTTCACCATGAAATCAATGTAATAAGGCTAGTAGAAGGATAAAGAGTGGATTTAGGTCCGAAAATACTACTTGAAATAAGTCAAACAGAAAAAGAAACATATCATAAGATATCACTTATAGAGGGAGGGTAAATATGGCTGCACAAGAAATGAATTACAGAACAGAACAGTGTCTCACATTTAGAAAACACACTTATGTCAGCTTAAGGGGAAAGGAGAGGTGGGGTGATGCATAAAACCAGAGTTTGAAATTAGCACAGATACCGTTCAATAAACCAAATAGGTATTAGACAAGATCTACACCTTGCTCAATGAACAGGCCTCAACACACCCTATACACCGCAGAGAAATATATCTGAGGAATAAGAATCTTAAAACCCATGTATTGATATATCTCCATAAGGGAATCAAGTGTGTGCAGAGCGGCACAAACACAGCAGTGAAAAGGAGCTAAACCCCATTATAGAAATAAATTTTAAAAACAAAACGCTGAAACAATGAAAGAGAGAAAAATTCTTACAAAATTCGCTCAGGGGCTGTGATGCAACCTGGATTGACCACATATAAACCCACAGCTGGATAAGACATAAGGCTGGACACTTGGGGCTGACAGGATTGGTGAGCTTTGGTGAGCAACTGCCGAAAGTTTAATGCAATACTTCATGCTACTCAGTCCAAGGGTCCCAACACTCCAGGTTGAAGGGAATCTTCCTACAGCTAAACCATGCTTGGGAAACCCAGCGACTGGTATACCATATGATCGGGAAAGGTTTCTAAAACGCACCTCATTTTTCCTCTCCTGGGGCTCCGGATCGACATTCCAGCCGCTTTACTAACAACATCCCCACATGGAGTCAATGCCTTTAAGTTCTGGTATCGCACAGTCTGCAGTTAGTGCAGAGGATGAATGGGAATAGGGGGAACCAGTGAGAAACTAGCTGTAGCGGTTTCAATGGGCACATGTCACTCTAATATCACATCAGTAAGAAGAATTAACCAAAGGCACAGCAAGGTGCCCCAGAAGAAAAATAGGGCTTCAAGGAATCCTGTGGTTACGGGGCAAGACCACAAAAATAAGAGCTAAAAAATGGAGCTAAGGGCCACTGCAATTCAAAAACCTGCAGAGTTATAAAGGCCAACTATTTTTAAAAAATATATTGAGGTAAGGCTATGAAGAGGCATTGAAAGCAAGGCAGAATCGCAGGAAACCGATTTCAGGAGGTAGACTGGAATTGCATTGAAAGCATATGAAGAGAGTCAGAAACTCGACAATGATGCACTTGGCCAAAAAGGGCGTATGCGTTTTTTCCTGAATATATTCAGGAAAAAACGCATACGCCCTTTTTGTCCAACCAAGCAAGCTTGCAAAGGAAATCTGCACTACAATGAAGTCTCACTTCCCCCCGGTCAAAAGGGCCATCTGAAAAAAGTGTAAAATCCAGAAAGGCACGACAGGCCATGGAGAACTGGGAGCCTTCTTATGCTGATGGGCAGGATGTAAATTGCCAACAGCCACTCTGGAGAAGTGTATGGTGTTTCCTGAAACATCTAAAAAACAAAGCAACAGAGCCTAGGGCACTGCCACTTATGGTCCTATAGCTTAGGGAAATTAAAATCAAAAAGACACAGCCACCCCAAAGTTTGGGACGCCTCTGTTTACAAGAACCTCGTTTACGGTACAAGTTCAATATCGCAGAAAGTGAAAAATGGATAAAGAACTTGTGGTACTTACGTACAATGCAATATCACTCAGCAATGAAATCTATGTTATCAGGCCCGTAGCAGCATAATGAGTGGATTCAGGTATGATGATTCGAACTGAAATAAGTCACACAGAAAAGAAACATCATAAGGTATCACTAATACACAGAATGTGAACTTGGCTACACATGAACTGAATTACAAAACAGAACAGCGTCTCAAGTTTAGAAAACCAACTTATGCTTGCTTAAGGGGGAAGGTGAGTTGGGGTGCTGCATAAAACCAGAGATTGAAATGAGCACAGATAAAGTTCCTTAAGCCAAATATGGAATAGACAAGAGCTACTCCTTGCTCAACGAAATGGACTCAACACCCCATATTAAACGCCTAAGAATGTACCTGACTAATAAGTATCTTAAAATCTATGGATTGCTATGTCTCTGAAAGAGAATCAAGCGTGTGTACAGGGGCATAAACGCAGCAGTGATAGGATTGGAGAGGTTCGGTGAGCAAATGAAGACCCTTTGAAGTCATATTGCATGGTACCCATTCCACGGGTTTCAACTACCCAGGTTTAAGGTATTCTTCCTTCAGCTAAAACATGCATGTGGAACCCCGAGTATGATCAACCGTGTGAACGGGAGACGTGTTCAAATATGTCTCAGTTTTCCTCCCCTGGTACTCGGGTGCAACATTCCAGACCCTTTACTAACACTCTCCCAACTTGGAGAGTCAGCGCCTTTAACCTCCTGTTTGGCCCAGTTTGCAATTTCTGCGGAAGATGAACAGGAATAGGGAGAACCAATGAGAGACTAGCTGGAGGTGTCTGGACGGGCAAATTTAACTCTCATTTCCCACCAGGAAGAGGAAATAACCAAAGGCTCAGCGTGCCGTGCCGGAACCAGATTAGGGCCTGAAGCCATCCTGCGGTGTTGCGGCCAGCTCAAAAGAAAGCGAGTTGAAGAAAGGAGCTCAGGGCCTCTGTAATTCACAAACCTGCAGAGTTATAAATGACAGCTATCGTCCAAAAATAGACTGAAGTAAGGCTTCCAAGAGGACTTGAAAGCGGGGCAGAATTGCAGGATACCGATTTCAGGAGGTAGACTGGAATTGCATTGAAAGCGTAGGAAAAGAGTCAGAACGTCCACAATGATGCACTTTGCCAAAAGGGCATATGCGTTTTTTCCTGAATATATTCAGGAAAAAACGCATACGCCCTTTTTGGCCAACCAAGCAAGCTTGCAAAGGAAATCTGCACTACAATGAAGTCTCACTTCCCCCCGGTCAAAAGGGCCATCAGAATAAAGTGTAAAATCCAGAAAGGCAGGACAGGCCATGGAGAACTGGGAGCCTTGTTATGCTGATGGGCGGGATGTAAATTGCCAACAGCCACTCTGGAGAAGTGTATGGTGTTTCCTGAAACATCTAAAAAACAAAGCAACAGAGCCTAGGGCACTTCCACTTATGGTCCTATAGCTTAGGGAAATTTATATCAAAAAGACACAGCAACCCCAAAATTTGGGACGGCTCTTTTTACAGGAATCTCTTCTACGGCACAAGTTAAATATCCCAGAGAGCAAATAATGGATAAAGAAGTTGCGGTACTTCTGTACAACAGAATACCACTCAGCAATGAAATCTATGTCACCAGGCCCGTACCAGCATAATGAGTGGATTGAGGCACGATGATTCTAAGTGAAATAAGTCACACAGAAAAAGAAACATCATAAGGTATCACTAATACACGGAATGTGAACTTGGCTACACATGAACTGAATTACAAAACAGAACAGGGTCTCAAGTTTAGAAAACCAACTTATGCCTGCTTAAGGGGGAAGGTGAGTTGGGGTGCTGCATAAAAGCAGAGTTTGAAATTAGCAGAGATACCGTTCCATAAGCCAAATATGTAATAGACAAGAGCTACCCCTTGCTCAACGAAATGGATTCAACAATGAGGTATCACCTCACACCTGGTAGAATAGGCATCATTGAAAATCTACAAACAAAAAATGCTGGAAAGGGTGTGGAGAAAAGGAACCCTCTTCCACTATTGTTGGGAATATAAATTGATACAGTCATTATGGAGAACAATATGGAATTTCTTAAGAAACTAACAATAGAATTACCATATGATACAGCAATCCCAGTACTGAACATATACCCAGACAAAACCATAAATCAAAAAGAGTCATTCACCGCAATGTTCATTGCATCACTATTTACAATATCGAGGTAATGGAAGCAACCTAAATGCCCACAGACAGACGAATGCATAAAGCTGTGGTACATATATAAAATGGAATATTACTAAGCCATGAAAAGGAATGAAATTGGGTCATTTGTAGAGACGTCGATGGATCTAGAGACTGTCATACAGAGTGAAGTAAGTCAGAAAGAGAAAAACAAATCTTGTATATTCATGCATATATGTGGAACCTAGAAAAACTGTACAGATTAACCATTTTGCAAGGCATAAACAGAGCAACAGATGTAGACAACAAACGTATGGACAACAAGGGGGGAAAGCTGTTGGGGGGGTGGTGGTGGGAGGAGTTGAGAGACTGGGATTGGCATGTATACATTTATATGTATAAAATAGATAACCAATAAGAACCTGCTGTATAAAAATATAAAATAAAATTCAAAATTAAAAAGAAGTAAAATTTAAAAAATAAAACAGAAAAATCAATTATTCCCTGCACATACATGTATTTATATGAATAAATTATTTCCATGCTTATATCTGTAAATACAAAAAAGAGGAATAAAATCTACCTTGAACCAAAAACGAAAAAGAGAAAAAAAACACAGAACCCACCAGTTACACAGAGGAAAACCGTATCAGGGCACTTGCTCCAGTTGTAAACAATTCTGAAGTTGGTCAGTGGTGGGGAATCGTCTCCCATTCAGCCAGCAGCCCCCACGCAACAAGCGTCCTCATTGCAAAGCTGGGGCACCGTGCCGAGGCATCTGTGAGTAAACGTGAGCTGAGCCCCAGGCCAGTTGCTGCTGAACTATTCCCACCCGTCCCAGGTAAAACACCTGAATATATACAAGGACTTGAAAGCCTAGAGGAAGGGCCATAGAGCCACACGAGTGACAGCATGCCGGCCGACTTGGTGCCTGCAGGCCAGCCAGGATGGTCCTGGCCCTGGGTGCTCTTCTGGAAGATTTCCATTTCCCTGCCTGAGATACCCGTCCTGTCCCTGCCCCCACTGCTTTTTTCCTTCCTCACCTCTGCCCAGGGAGAAATTCCAGCAGCAGGTATGGGTGACACATCCTCTTCTTTAGCAGGTGGCAGCCTGGCAACTGCTGCAGAAAGTCCAGCAGAGCCCCACTCACACTGGGCCACCCACAAAGCCGTGGCCTCTCACTCCCTCCCACCAGCCCAGCCCCGAGACTGCTGACAGGGCAGAGAAAATGGCGTCAGGCACGGCTGCAGGGGCTCTTGCTGCCTGGAGTGGTATTTATATTGATCTCAACCCAGGCACACCTGGGGAGGGCTGGCCGGCACGGTAAGGCTGCCCAGGTCAGCCAATCATCACCCCTCAGGGGCTCACAGTTGCAGAAAATGGAACTTGCTGAACCGGCCAGGTCCAAGGAACAGGTGTGGGCTCCTGAGAGTCAGGATAGACAAGGGGCTGCAGCTTTGGCTTGTTTTCTAATCATTTTATCTGGCCCATGAGTGGGAGACAACTTCAAGAAAACCCTCTCCTAATGAGAGGAACCCAGGAGTCAGGCAGAGGAGGGGTGGGTGGTGGTTGGAGACAGAGGCCTGGTGCCCCGGGTGCAGTGGAAGTCTCTGGAAGACCAGGTGGAGGGAGGCCTCACGGAGTGATGCCCAGGGTCACAGACCTGTCGCAGCTGCTGTTTGTTAGTTCAAGTCCTGCTCTGAGGTGCTCTGTGTCAGCTCTGAGTGACAGGTGAGCTGGGGGTGCTCTGCAATGAGGGCTATGTGCACGGTTCCTGTGTGCCCAGCCCTGCCACGGTACCTGCAAGGGTAGCTCTGTATCCTGGGAGGGGCCTGACCACGAGAGCCCCGTGGGCTGGGGTGGGGGTGGGGTACCTGCCCAGGTGAGCTCCATATTCTGGGATTGGTCTGACCACGAGAGCCCCATGGGCTGCTGGGGACCTGGTAAAGGATGTCAGGACAGTCAGTGAAGCCACCGAGGATATACCTCCAGTTGCTCCTAATTCCTACACCCTGCTGGTCATTCTACCAACCACCAGGACATGGTATTCTGTATTAGTCTTCAATGATGCCTTCTTTTGTATTCCATTAGTCCCAGAGTCACAAGAAATTTTGGCTTGTGAGTGGCAGGACTCCACATACAACTAAAACAATACTTCCGGGCCGTCTGGCCCCAAGGGTGCAAAAATTCCCACACCATCTTTGGGGAAAGCTTAGCTAAAGACCTAAAAGTTCTACCTCTGGAAAAGGAAACCCTCCTTCAATATGCAGACGACATTCTGATCACCAGCCCTACTAAGGAGGCCTCTGAACTACCAAGCCAATAAAGGATAGAAGTTGTCCAAGGAAAAGCTCAAATATCACAGACTGCGGTGACCTGCCTGGGCTTCATTCTCACAGAAGGTCAGAGAAGCCCATCCCAGGAAAGGGAAGAAACCATTTTCAGCCTTACCCCTTTCTAAAACTAGAAGACAGCTTAGGGGTTCCTGGGGAGGCCAGGGTTTGCTGCTTCTGGATCCCTAACCACAGTCTACTACCTGGGCCTCTATATGAAACACTGAAAGGAAAAGATGATGATCCTTTTGAATAGAATCCAGAAGTGGCCTTTCAAGAATGGAAAGAGCAGTCAATTCAGACCCTTGCCCTGGAACTCCCTAATTTAGCTAAACCCTTTGACCTTTACATTCCCGGTGAAAGGTGAATCGCCATTGGAGAATTAGTGCAAAAACTGGGACCACTTGAAATGGAACAATGCAAGAATGCCATCCAGGTAGGATAAACTACGGTCACTAAGGGGCTTGGCCCACTGCCACATCTGGCCAAGATACTGGCGGTATCTAAAAACCTGGAAATCAGCAGCCCAAAAGGCCACCTCCCTCCTAAGGGAAAAGGACCCCACGTGGTGATCCTAACCACCAACCATGCCCTGAAGTTGCAGGGTTCGCTCCGTGGGCACACCGACCTCGAGTGAGGAGGCCCTCCAACTCCAACATCCAGAGAGATAACCGGGGGCAACAGGGCACCATGACGACTCGTGTGAACATCACTTGACCTGGAGTTTCTCTCATAAAACAACAAGAGTGTGTCCCAAAAGAGTAGACTACTGCTTGCAGGACTTACTGCACCCAGAGGGGAGCTAATAATCTTGGCGGGGGAACAGTATACCACACTGTCACCATAGAAAAGCCTACAGACACCGTGATGATGGTGGCCAATAAGACCGGCTGGACTCCTGTTTACTTCAAAAGGCTGTTGACTCAGTAGCCATCATGGTCCTTGGTCACCACTGACCCTGGACTGTCTGGGAGTTGAGCGGGCAGGGCTCTGACACCTGGTGCTGTTTGTACGTTAATTCAGGGGCCTAACTGAAGAAAGCGCAGACTACTGGTCAGAGCATCTAGGCTGGCAGAGACGGTCAGCCTAAGGTGGCCGAACAAATGTGGGGCGGGGTGAAACCGGCCCCCACAGCGTCTCTGCACATCTCTTTCCTGGACCCTTAAAGGTCATTAGAATCTATAACACTTCCAATGCTGGTGCTCAGGTGGACGAGCAGGGAGGCAGGGGTCCTGGGGACAATCAACGTCACCGGGAGGCTGCTGGGGAGAAGCTCTGACCCTCGCCCCAGGGTATGAGGGCTCCCAACTCAGCACTCAGCAGTTACAGAAGAAGGGTCTGCACCCTCAGCACTCCAAGAATGAGGAACGGGACAAAAGGCAGAGGAGGGGTTTGTCCCCAGCAAAGCCCATTAAAAATCCCTGGGAGATAAAAATAGAATCTGGGCAATAAAGTCAAGTCTAACCTTTTTTATCCTTTGTGCTTTGTCTAATTTCACGTGCTCCTAGGGTCCCGCATGCAGAGGTTCCACACCCGGCACTTCAGACCAGATTTCCTAGTGCAGAATGGCTGGGTCGACACCTCAGCTCCTGGGGCCCAGTGCAGACTCCACGATATAGAGCCTGAGCTACAGCCAACCCGGCCCTCGAGAGCTCCGCCGCCTCCCTCCCTCCCACTGACTCTGACAGGATCTCTACACAGCAGCCCAGCCCACAGCCCACGGGGTAGTGCATGCTCTCACCTCTCCATTCTCTGATCAAAATATAAAGTTTCCTTTGCTTGTGAACCAAACTCAGTCTCGATCTGTTGGCCCCAATGACACTGGGCAGGGGGACACTTGTTGGGGTCCACTCTGGAGGATCAGTAACAGAAATTGAGACTATTGTAACCTCAATGAACAGATGTGTGAGCCAAACTGTAGTTAACATAGAACAGTGTATAAGGCTCGGGTAAAATAAGATGTTTTTAACACTTCCATTTGATATTTCCATCACTTTTTATAAGCAAGTTCAGTGAAAAGGTTTCTCTTATTTGTCAGGTCAATATTAGAGAAACGAAGTGATTTCTTTCCAAGGATGTACAGCTAATAATCTTGGTTAAACCTTCAATCTTGTTTTAAATGCTTTTCCATTGAAAATGATACCTCTCTTTCAGCTCCCCCATTTCTGAGAAGTATAAAATCTTATAATTTATTATTACCAAAGGGGAAAGGTGGGAGGAGGGATAAATTAACAGTTTGGAATGAACACATACACACTGCTATGTATAAAATAGATCATCAACAAGGAACTACTGTATAGCACAGGGAACTACACTCAACATTTTGCAATAACCTATAAGGGGAAATAATCTGAAAAAGAATAGATATTTTTATTGACATCATCTATCAATGACAGTTAAAGTGTAGCCTAAGGGAAGCTGGTGGTGAGTGCTTCTGACCCTGAAGACTTCAATCATCTAAAGTTTGGACTCTGCCTACTTCCCAAGGCCCTTAATGAACATATGTGTAGCTGTAGCTTAAAAACTTCCCCAGTTTGGGTTTCGGGGAGACACTGATTTTGAAAAAGCCCTGGTGTTCTCCTTACATGAATGGGACTCTTCCTACTGCTAAAACATGTCTGTCACACCCAGAGGATGGTATACCGTCTGATCGGGAAGAGTTTGGAAAAGGCATCTCATCTCCTCATCTCCTGGTGCTCGGGTTCACCCCTCCAGCGTCTTTACTAACAGTCTCCCCACTTGGAGATGTCAGCACTGTCAACATCCTGTTGCGTACAGTTTGGAATTTGTCCAGAGGATGAAGCGGAAGGATGAGGAACAATGAGAGACAAGTCCTAGGTGTTCAGACAGGCACATGTCACTCTAATTTCCAATCAGGAAGACGAATTGACCAAAGGCTAGGGTTGCCCATGGAAACAGTATAGGGCTTGAGGAAATCCCGCTGCTTTGTGGCCAGTTCCCATAAACACGAGTTGAACAATGGAACTCAGGGGCAGTAAAATTCACAAAACTGCAGAGTTGAAAATATCCATCACTGAAAAATGTCTTGAGGAAAGTCAGAGAAAAGGACTTGTAAGCAAGGGAGAATGGCAGGAAAGGGATTTGAGGAGGTAGAAAGGACTCGCCATTAAGCACAAGAAAAGGAGCTGAACATTGCCAACATTGCAGGTGGCCAAAAAGGGTGTATGCGTTCTTTTCTGTATATATTCAAGAAAAGGGCATACACTTTTTTAGCCAACCAAACAGGTGGGCACTGGAAGTCAATACTACAAAAGATATCACTTCGCATCAGTCAGAAGAGCCATCCTCATAAAGCGTAAACAACAGAAATGCAGGACAGGGCAACGAGAAGAGGGAGCCCTGTGAGACTTATAGTGGAAATGTATATTGCCAACGGCCATTCTGGAGAAGTGTATTGTGTTTACTAAAGCATCTAAAAAATGAGCTACAGAGCATAGGGCACTTGCACTCATGGGCGTATATCTTGGGAAAAACAAAAATCGAGAGGACACAGGCACCCCAATGTTTACCCCCTCTCTGTTTAAAAGATCCTCGACTAGGATATAACTTAAATGTCTCTGGAGGGGAAAAATGGATAGAGATGTGGTACTTAGGTAGAGTGGAATATTATTCAGCCTGGAAATCAATGAAATATGGCCAGTTGTAACAACTCCGGAGGAGTTACGTATGATCATTCTAAGTGACAGAATTCAAAAAGAAAAAGACACATATCATAAGATATCACTTAAAGGTGGAATCCAAAATGGCTACACATGAAATAAATTACAAAACAAAAACATAGTCAAATATGTAGAAAACACGCATAAGGCTGCTAAACGGGAAAGGTGGGGAGGGGTGAGGCATCATCCAGGAGGTTGAAATTAGCAAAGATACCATTCCAAATACCAAACTGATAATCAACAAGGCCTACACGGTAGCTAAAAGAACTGCACTCAGCACACTCAAGTCACCGGAAAAGAATATATACGACTGGTAAGAATCTGAAAAAGAATTTATTGATGTCTCTCTGTACGCGAATCAAGTGGATGTACAGCAGCAAGAAACAGAGCTTTGAAAATCAGCTGTAACCAATATAGTAATAAATTGAAAAAAATAAATGACAGAGAGACAGAGAAAACCTCTTACAACTTTTCCTCAGGGACGGTGATGCAACATGGATTGAACACATCTAGACCCACAGCAGGATGAGACATAAGGCTGGAAACTGTTTGCGCTAAGAGAAATGTGAGGTTGGGTGAGGAAATGCACACCCTTTAAAGTAATACTACCTGGTACCCATTCAATGGGTCCCAAATCTGCAGGTTCAAGGGATCTTCCTACAGCTAAAACATGCATGGAAAACCCAGAGGACTGTACACCATGTGATCGGGAGATGTGTCTAAAATGCACCTCATTTATCCTCTCCTGGTGCTCCTGTTCACCATTCCAGCCACGCTACTTAGAATCTCCCCACTTGGAGAATCAGCACATTTAAACTTCTGTTTCACACATTTTGCAAATTGTGAGGAGGATGAACGGGAAGAGGGGGAACCAATGAGAGAAGAGTTGTAGGGGTTTGGACGGGCACATATCACTCTAATTTCCCATTAAGAATAAGAATTAAAGAAAGGCTCAGCCTGCCTCGCCGGAGCCAAAATAGGGCCTGAAGCAATCCTGCGGGTTTGAGGCCAGCTCACAAAAGAGCAACTTAAAAAATGGAGCTCAGGGTCACTGCAATTCACAAACCTGCAGAGTTATAAATGAAAACTAACGTCCAAAAATATGTTGAGGTAAGGCAAAGAAGAGGATCTGAATGCAAGACAGAATTGCAAGAAACAGATTTCAAGAGATAGATTGGACTCGTCTTTAACGCACATGAAAAGCGGCAGAATTTCGACAATGATGCAGTTGGCCCAAAAGGGCGTATGCGTTTTTTCCTGATTATATCCAGGAAAAAACGCATATGCACTTTATGGGCAACGAAGCAAGCAAGCAATGCAAATGTGCACAACAAAGAAGTCTCACTTCCCACCGGTCAAAAGGGCCATCCTAAAAAATTGTAAAAACCAGAAATGCAGGACAGGCCATGGAGAACAGGGAGCCTTTATACGCTGATGGGCAGTGTGTGAACTGCCGAGAGCCACTCTGGAGAAGTGTATGGTGGTTCCTAAATCATCTAAAAAACAGAGCTACAGAGCATAGGACACTTCCAATCATGGGAGTATATCTAGGGAAGTCTAAAAATCAACAAGACACAAGCACACCACAGTTTAGGGCTACTCTGTTTACAAGAACCTCAACTTCAGTACACCTTAAATATCCCAGGAAAGAGAACAATGGATAAAGAAGATGTGGTACTTATGTACAATGGAATATCTCTTCACCATGAAATCAATGTAATAAGGCTAGTAGAAGGATAAAGAGTGGATTTAGGTCCGATAATACTACTTGAAATAAGTCAAACAGAAAAAGAAACATATCATAAGATATCACTTATAGAGGGAGGGTAAATATGGCTGCACAAGAAATGAATTACAGAACAGAACAGTGTCTCACATTTAGAAAACACACTTATGTCAGCTTAAGGAGAAAGGAGAGGTGGGGTGATGCATAAAACCAGAGTTTGAAATTAGTACAGATACCGTTCAATAAACCAAATAGGTATTAGACAAGATCTACACCTTGCTCAGTGAACTGGCCTCAACACACCCTATACACCGCAGAGAAATATATCTGAGGAATAAGAATCTTAAAACCCATGTATTGATATATCTCCATAAGGGAATCAAGTGTGTGCAGAGCGGCACAAACACAGCAGTGAAAATGAGCTAAACCCCATTATAGAAATAAATTTTAAAAACAAAACGCTGAAACAATGAAAGAGAGAAAAATTCTTACAAAATTCGCTCAGGGGCTGTGATGCAACCTGGATTGACCACATATAAACCCACAGCTGGATAAGACATAAGGCTGGACACTTGGGGCTGACAGGATTGGTGAGCTTTGGTGAGCAACTGCCGAAAGTTTAATGCAATACTTCATGCTACTCAGTCCAAGGGTCCCAACACTCCAGGTTGAAGGGAATCTTCCTACAGCTAAACCATGCTTGGGAAACCCAGCGACTGGTATACCATATGATCGGGAAAGGTTTCTAAAACGCACCTCATTTTTCCTCTCCTGGGGCTCCGGATCGACATTCCAGCCGCTTTACTAACAACATCCCCACATGGAGTCAATGCCTTTAAGTTCTGGTATCGCACAGTCTGCAGTTAGTGCAGAGGATGAATGGGAATAGGGGGAACCAGTGAGAAACTAGCTGTAGCGGTTTCAATGGGCACATGTCACTCTAATATCACATCAGTAAGAAGAATTAACCAAAGGCACAGCAAGGTGCCCCAGAAGAAAAATAGGGCTTCAAGGAATCCTGTGGTTACGGGGCAAGACCACAAAAATAAGAGCTAAAAAATGGAGCTAAGGGCCACTGCAATTCAAAAACCTGCAGAGTTATAAAGGCCAACTATTTTTAAAAAATATATTGAGGTAAGGCTATGAAGAGGCATTGAAAGCAAGGCAGAATTGCAGGAAACCGATTTCAGGAGGTAGACTGGAATTGCATTGAAAGCATATGAAGAGAGTCAGAAACTCGACAATGATGCACTTGGCCAAAAAGGGCGTATGCGTTTTTTCCTGAATATATTCAGGAAAAAACGCATACGCCCTTTTTGGCCAACCAAGCAAGCTTGCAAAGGAAATCTGCACTACAATGAAGTCTCACTTCCCCCCGGTCAAAAGGGCCATCTGAAAAAAGTGTAAAATCCATAAAGGCACGACAGGCCATGGAGAACTGGGAGCCTTCTTATGCTGATGGGCGGGATGTAAATTGCCAACAGCCACTCTGGAGAAGTGTATGGTGTTTCCTGAAACATCTAAAAAACAAAGCAACAGAGCCTAGGGCACTTCCACTTATGGTCCTATAGCTTAGGGAAATTAAAATCAAAAAGACACAGCCACCCCAAAGTTTGGGACGGCTCTGTTTACAAGAACCTCGTTTACGGTACAAGTTCAATATCGCAGAAAGTGAAAAATGGATAAAGAACTTGTGGTACTTACGTACAATGCAATATCACTCAGCAATGAAATCTATGTCATCAGGCCCGTAGCAGCATAATGAGTGGATTCAGGTATGATGATTCGAACTGAAATAAGTCACACAGAAAAGAAACATCATAAGGTATCACTAATACAGAGAATGTGAACTTGGCTACACATGAACTGAATTACAAAACAGAACAGTGTCTCAAGTTTAGAAAACCAACTCACGCTTGCTTAAGGGGGAAGGTGAGTTGGGGTGCTGCATAAAACCAGAGATTGAAATGAGCACAGATAAAGTTCCTTAAGCCAAATATGGAATAGACAAGAGCTACTCCTTGCTCAATGAAATGGACTCAACACCCCATATTAAACGCCTAAGAATGTACCTGACTAGTAAGTATCTTAAAACCTATGGATTGCTATGTCTCCGAAAGAGAATCAAGCGTGTGTACAGGGGCATAAACGCAGCAGTGATAGGATTGGAGAGGTTCGGTGAGCAAATGAAGACCCTTTGAAGTCATATTGCATGGTACCCATTCCACGGGTCTCAACTCTCCAGGTTTAAGGTATTCTTCCTTCAGCTAAAACATGCATGTGGAACCCCGAGTATGATCAACCGTGTGAACGGGAGACGTGTTCAAATATGTCTCAGTTTTCCTCCCCTGGTACTCGGGTGCAACATTCCAGACCCTTTACTAACACTCTCCCAACTTGGAGAGTCAGCGCCTTTAACCTCCTGTTTGGCCCAGTTTGCAATTTCTGCGGAAGATGAACAGGAATAGGGAGAACCAATGAGAGACTAGCTGGAGGTGTCTGGACGGGCAAATTTAACTCTCATTTCCCACCAGGAAGAGGAAATAACCAAAGGCTCAGCGTGCCGTGCCGGAACCAGATTAGGGCCTGAAGCCATCCTGCGGTGTTGCGGCCAGGTCACAAGAAAGCGAGTTGAAGAAAGGAGCTCAGGGGCACTGTAATTCACAAACCTGCAGAGTTATAAATGACAGCTATCGTCCAACAATAAACTGAAGTAAGGCTGCAAAGAGGACTTGAAAGCGGGGCAGAATTGCAGGAAACCGATTTCAGGAGGTAGACTGGAATTGCATTGAAAGCATAGGAAAAGAGGCAGAATGTCCACAATGATGCACTTGGCCAAAAAGGGCGTATGCGTTTTTTCCTGAATATATTCAGGAAAAAACGCATACGTCCTTTTTGGCCAACCAAGCAAGCTTGCAAAGGAAATCTGCACTACAATGAAGTCTCACTTCCACCCGGTCAAAAGGGCCATCTGAAAAAAGTGTAAAATCCAGAAAGGCAGGACAGGCCATGGAGAACTGGGAGCCTTGTTATGCTGATGGGCGGGATGTAAATTGCCAACAGACACTCGGGAGAAGTGTATGGTGTTTCCTGAAACATCTAAAAAACAAAGCAACAGAGCCTAGGGCACTTCCACTTATGGTCCTATAGCTTAGGGAAATTAAAATCAAAAAGACACAGCCACCCCAAAGTTTGGGACGCCTCTGTTTACAAGAAACTCGTTTACAGTACAAGTTCAACATCGCAGAAAGTGAAAAATGGATAAAGAAGTTGTGGTATTTACTTACAATGCAGTATCACTCAGCAATGAAATCTATGTCATCAGGCCCGTAGCAGCATAATGAGTGGATTCAGGTACGATGATTCTAACCGAAATACGTCACACAGAAAAAGAAACATCATAAGATATCACTAATACACGGAATGTAAACTTGGCTACACAGGAACTGAATTACAGAACAGAACAGGGTCTCAAATTTAGAAAACCAACTTATGCTGGCTTAAGGGGAAAGGTGAGTTGGGGTGCTGCATAAAACCAGAGATTGAAATGAGCACAGATAAAGTTCCTTAAGCCAAATATGGAATAGACAAGAGCTACTCCTTGCTCAACGAAATGGACTCAACACCGCATATTAAATGCCTAAGAATGTACCTGACTAGTAAGTATCTTAAAACCTATGGATTGCTATGTCTCCGAAAGAGAATCAAGCATGTGTACAGGGGCATAAACGCAGCAGTGATACGATTGGAGAGGTTCGGTGAGCAAATGAAGACCCTTTGAAGTCATATTGCATGGTACCCATTACACGGGTCTCAACTCTCCAGGTTTAAGGTATTCTTCCTTCAGCTAAAACATGCATGTGGAACCCAGAGTATGATCAACCGTGTGAATGGGAGACGTGTTCAAATATGTCTCAGTTTTCCTCCCCTGGTACTCGGGTGCAACATTCCAGACGCTTTACTAACACTCTCCCCACTTGGAGAGTCAGCGCCTTTAACCTCCTGTATGGCCCAGTTTGCAATTTCTGCGGAAGATGAACAGGAATAGCGAGAACCAATCAGAGACTAGCTGGAGGTGTCTGGACGGGCAAATTTAACTCTCATTTCCCACCAGGAAGAGGAATTAACCAAAGGCTCAGCGTGCCGTGCCAGAACCAGATTAGGGCCTGAAGCCATCCTGCGGTGTTGCGGCCAGGTCACAAGAAAGCGAGTGGAAGAAAGGAGCTCAGGGGCACTGTAATTCACAAACCTGCAGAGTTATAAATGACAGCTATCGTCCAAATATATACTGAAGTAAGGCTGCCAAGGGGACTTGAAAGCGGGGCAGAATTGCAGGAAACCGATTTCAGGAGGTAGACTGGAATTGCATTGAAAGCATAGGAAAAGAGGCAGAACGTCCACAATGATGCACTTGGCCAAAAAGGGCGTATGCGTTTTTTCCTGAATATATTCAGGAAAAAACGCATACGCCCTTTTTGGCCAACCAGGCAAGCTTGCAAAGGAAATCTGCACTACAATGAAGTCTCACTTCCCCCCGGTCAAAAGGGCCATCTGAAAAAAGTGTAAAATCCAGAAAGGCAGGACAGGCCATGGAGAACTGGGAGCCTTGTTATGCTGATGGGCGGGATGTAAATTGCCAACAGACACTCGGGAGAAGTGTATGGTGTTTCCTGAAACATCTAAAAAACAAAGCAACAGAGCCTAGGGCACTTCCACTTACGGTCCTATAGCTTAGGGAAATTAAAATCAAAAAGACACAGCCACCCCAAAGTTTGGGACGCCTCTGTTTACAAGAACCTCGTTTACCGTACAAGTTCAATATCACAGAAAGTGAAAAATGGATAAAGAACTTGTGGTACTTACGTACAATGCAGTATCACTCAGCAATGAAATCTATGTCATCAGGCCCGTAGCAGCATAATGAGTGGATTCAGGTACGATGATTCTAACTGAGATAAGTCACACAGAAAAAGAAACATCATAAGATATCAGTAATACACGGAATGTAAACTTGGCTACACAGGAACTGAATTCCAAAACAGAACAGGGTCTCAAATTCAGAAAACCAACTTATGCTTGCTTAAGGGGAAAGGTGAGTTGGGGTGCTGCATAAAACCAGAGATTGAAATGAGCACAGATAAAGTTCCTTAAGCCAAATATGGAATAGACAAGAGCTACTCCTTGCTCAACGAAATGGACTCAACACCCCATATTAAACGCCTAAGAATGTACCTGACTAGTAAGTATCTTAAAACCTATGGATTGCTATGTCTCCGAAAGAGAATGAATCCAGTGCACAGGGGCATAAACACAGCAGTGATAGGATTGGAGAGGTTCGGTGAGCAAATGAAGACCCTTTGAAGTCATATTGCATGGTACCCATTACACGGGTCTCAACTCTCCAGGTTTAAGGTATTCTTCCTTCAGCTAAAACATGCATGTGGAACCCAGAGTATGATCAACCATGTGAACGGGAGACGTGTTCAAATATATCTCAGTTTTCCTCCCCTGGTACTCGGGTGCAACATTCCAGACGCTTTTATAACAGTCTCCCCACTTGGAGAGTCAGCGCCTTTAACTTCCTGTTTGGCCCAGTTTGCAATTTCTGCGAAAGATGAACAGGAATAGGGAGAACCAATGAGAGACTAGCTGGAGGTGTCTGGATGGGCAAATTTAACTCTCATTTCCCACCAGGAAGGGGAAATAACCAAAGGCTGAGCGTGCCGTGCCGGAACCAGATTAGGGCCTGAAGCCATCCTGCGGTGTTGCGGCCAGGTCACAAGTAAGCGAGTTGAAGAAAGGAGCTCAGGGGCACTGTAATTCACAAACCTGCAGAGTTATAAATGACAGCTATCGTCCAAAAATAGACTGAAGTAAGGCTGCCAAGAGGACTTGAAAGCGGGGCAGAATTGCAGGAAACCGATTTCAGGAGGTAGACTGGAATTGCATTGAAAGCATAGGAAAAGAGGCAGAACGTCCACAATGATGCACTTGGCCAAAAAGGGCGTATGCGTTTTTTCCTGAATATATTCAGGAAAAAACGCATACGCCCTTTTTGGCCAACCAAGCAAGCTTGCAAAGGAAATCTGCACTACAATGAAGTCTCACTTCCCCCCAGTCAAAAGGGCCATCTGAAAAAAGTGTAAAATCCAGAAAGGCAGGACAGGCCATGGAGAACTGGGAGCCTTGTTATGCTGATGGGCGGTATGTAAATTGCCAACAGACACTCGGGAGAAGTGTATGGTGTTTCCTGAAACATCTAAAAAACAAAGCAACAGAGCCTACGGCACTTCCACTTATGGTCCTATAGCTTAGGGAAATTAAAATCAAAAAGACACAGCCACCCCAAAGTTTGGGACGCCTCTGTTTACAAGAACCTCGGTTACCGTACAAGTTCAATATCACAGAAAGTGAAAAATGGATAAAGAACTTGTGGTACTTACGTACAATGCAGTATCACTCAGCAATGAAATCTATGTCATCAGGCCCGTAGCAGCATAATGAGTGGATTCAGGTACGATGATTCTAACTGAAATAAGTCACACAGAAAAAGAAACATCATAAGATATCAGTAATACACGGAATGTAAACTTGGCTACACAGGAACTGAATTCCAAAACAGAACAGGGTCTCAAATTTAGAAAAGCAACTTATGCTTGCTTAAGGGGAAAGGTGAGTTGGGGTGCTGCATAAAACCAGAGATTGAAATGAGCACAGATAAAGTTCCTTAAGCTAAATATGGAATAGACAAGAGCTACTCCTTGCTCAACGAAATGGACTCAACACCCCATATTAAACGCCTAAGAATGTACCTGACTAGTAAGTATCTTAAAACCTATGGATTACTATGTCTCCAAAAGAGAATCAAGCGTGTGTACAGGGGCATAAACGCAGCAGTGATAGGATTGGAGAGGTTCGGTGAGCAAATGAAGACCCTTTGAAGTCATATTGCATGGTACCCATTCCACGGGTCTCAACTCTCCAGGTTTAAGGTATTCTTCCTTCAGCTAAAACATGCATGTGGAACCCAGAGTATGATACACCCTAACCCTTCCCCGAAGCCTTACCCTAACCCATTCCCTAGTACTAACCCGTACGCTAACACTAACCCATGCCCTCACACGTACGCTCACCCTAAACCGTTTTCGTACCCGCACCTGGACCCTAAAACGTACTCAAACCCTAACCCTAACCCTAGCCCGAACCCTAACTCTAACACTTCCCCAGAGCCTTCCCCTCACCCGTCACCTAATCCTAACCCGAACGCTAACACTAAACCGTGCCCTCACACGTACGCTCCCCCTAAACCATTGTCATACGCTCATCTGGACCCTAAACCGTCCCCATAACCTACCCCTAACCCTAGACCGAACCCTAACCCTAACCCTTCCCCGAAGCCTTCCCCTCACACGTCCCCTAATCCTAACCCGTACGCTAACACTAACCCGTGCCCTCACACGCACGCTCCCCCTGAAACGATGTCATACCCTCACCTGGACCCTAAACCGTCCCCGTTCCCTAACCCTAAACTTACCCCGAACCCTAACCCTAACCCTTCCCCGGAGCCTTCCCTTCACCCGTCCCCTAATCCTAACCCGTATGCAAACAGTAACCCGTGCTCTCACACGTACGCTCCACCTAGACCGTTGTCATACCCTCACCTGGACCTTAAACCGTCCCCGTCCCCTAACCCTAAGTCTAGCCTGAACCCTAACCCTCTTTCCCGAAGCCTTCCCCTCACCCGTCCCCTAATCCTAAGCCGTACGCTAACATTTACCCATTCCCTCACACGTACGCTCCCCCTAAACCGTTGTCGTACGCTCACCTGGACCCTAAACCGTCCCCGTCCCCTAACGCTAACCCTAGCCCGAACACTAACCCTAACCCTTCCCCGAAGCTTTCCCCTCTCACGTCCCCTAATCCTAACCCGTACGCTAACACTAACCCATGCCCTCACACGTACCCTCCCCCTAAACCGTTGTCGTAACCTGACCTGGACCCTAAACCATCCCCGTACCCTAACCTTAACCCTAGCCCGAACCCTAACCGTAACCCTTCCCTGAAGCCTTCCCCTCACCCGTCCCCTAATCCTAACCCGTATGCTAACACTATCCCGAGCCTTCACATGAACACTCCCCCTAAACCGTAGTCGTACCCTAACCTGGACCCTAAACCGTCCCCGTCCCCTAATCCTAACCCTAGCCCGAACCCTAACCCTAACCCTTCCCCGAAGCCTTCCCCTCACCCGTGCCCTAATCCTAAGCCGTTTGCTAACACTAACCCGTGCCCTCACAAGTACGCACCCCCTAAACGGTTGTCGTACCCTCACCTGGACCCTAAACCATCCCCGTCCCCTAACCCTAACCCTAGCCCGAACCCTAACCCTTCCCCGAAGCCTTACTTTCACCCGTCCCCTAATCCTAACCTGTACGCTAACACTAACAATTGCCCTCACAAGTACGCTCCCCCTAAACCGTTGTCGTACCCTCACCTGGACCCTAAACGGTCCTTGTCCCCTAACGCTAACCCTAGACCGAACCCTAACCCTAACCCTTCTCCGAAGCCCTCCCCTCACCCGTCCCCTAATCCGAACCCGTACACTCACACTAACCCGTGCCCTCACACGTACCCTCCCCCTAAACCGTTGTCGTAACCTGACCTGGACTCTAAACCGTCCCCGTACCCTAACCTTAACCCTAGCCCGAACCCTAACCCTAACCCTTCCCTGAAGCCTTCCCCTCACCCGTCCCCTAATCCTAACCCGTATGCTAACACTATCCCGAGCCCTCACACGAACACTCCCCCCAAACCGTAGTCGTACCCTAACCTGGACCCTAAACCGTCCCCGTCCCCTAATCCTAACCCTAGCCCGAACCCTAACCCTAACCCTTCCCCGAAGCCTTCCCCTCACCCTTCCCCGAATCCTAACCCGTACGTTAACACTAACCTGTGCCCTCACACGTACGCTCCCCCTAATCCGTTGTCGTACCCTCACCTGGACCCTAATCTGTCCCCGTTCCCGTCCCCTAACCCTAGCCCGAACCCTAATCCTAACCCTTCCCCGAAGCCTTCCCCTCACCCGTCCCCTAATCCTAACCCGTACTCTAACACTAACCTGTGCTCTCACACGTACTCTCCCCCTAAACCGTTGTCGTACCCTCAACTGGACCCTAAACCATACCCTTCCCCTAACCCTAACCCTATCCCGAACCCTAACACTAAGCCTTCCCCGAAGCCTTCCCCTCATCTGTCCCCTAATCCTAACCCGTACTCTAACACTAACCCGTGCCCTCACACGTACGCTCCCCCTAAACCGTTGTCATACACTCACCTGGACCCTAAACCGTCCCCATCCCGTAACCCTAAACCTAGCCGGAACCCTAACCCTAACCCTTCCCAGGAGCCTTCCCCTCACCTGTCCCCTAATCCAAACCCGTACGCTAACATAAACCGTGCCCTCACACGTACGCTCCCCCTAAACAGTTGTCGTACCCTCACCTGGACCCTAAACCGTCCCCGTCCCCTAACACTAACCCTAGCCCGAAACCTAACCCTAACACTTCCCCGAAGCCTGACCCTCACCCGTCCCCTAATCCTAACCCGTACGCGAACACTAACATGCGCCCTCACAGGTACGCTCCCCCTAAAGCATTGTCGTACCCTCCCGTGGACCCTAAACCGTCCCCATCCCCTAACACTAACCCTAACCCGAACCCTAACCCTAACACTTCCCCGAAGCCTGACCCTCACCCGTCCCCTAATCCTAACCCGTACGCGAACACTAACATGCGCCCTCACAGGTACGCTCCCCCTAAAGCGTTGTCGTACCCTCCCCGGGACCCTAAACCATCCCCGTCCCCTAAACCTAACCATAGCCTGAACCCTAACCCTAACACTTTCCCGAAGCCTGACCCTCACCCGTCCCCTAATCCTAACCCGTACGCTAACACTAACCCGCGCCCTCACACCTACGCTCCCCCAATTCGTTGCCGTACCCTCCCATGGACCCTAAACCGTCCCCATCCCCTAACCCTAACCTTAGCCCGAACCCTAACCCTAACCCTTCCCCGAAGCCTGACCCTCACCCGAAACCTAATCCTAACCAGTACGCTAACACTAACCCGCGCCCTCACACATACGCTCCCCGTAAAGCATTGTCGTACCCTCCCCTGGACCCTAAACCGTCCCCGTCCCCTAACCCTAACCCTAGCCCGAACCTTAACCCTAACCCTTCCCTGAAGCCTGACCCTCACCCGTCCCCTAATCCTAACCCGTACGCTAACACTAACCCGTGCCCTCACACGTACGCTCCCCCTAAAGCGTTGTCGTACCCTCCCCTAGACCCTAAACCGTCCCCGTCCCCTAACACTATCCCTAGGCCGAACCCTAACCCTAACACTTCCCCGAAGCCTCACACTCACCCGTCCCCTAATCCTAACCCGTACGCAAACACTAACCCGCGCCCTCACACGTACGCTCCCCCTAAAGCATTGTCGTACCCTCCCATGGACCCTAAACCGTCCCCATCCCCTAACCCTAACCCTCGCCCGAACCCTAACCCTAACCCTTCCCCGAAGCCTGACCCCCACTCGTCCCCTTATGCTAACCCATAAGCGAACACTAACCCGCGCCCTCACACCTACGCTCCCCCAATTCGTTGCCGTACCCTCCCATGGACCCTAAACCGTCCCCGTCCCCTAACCCTAAGCCTAGCCCGAACCCTAACCCTAACCCTTCCCCGAAGCCTGACCCTCACGCGAAACCTAATCCTAACCAGTACGCTAACACTAACCCGCGCCCTCACACGTACGCTCCCCCTAAAGCGTTGTCGTACCCTCCCCTGGACCCTAAACCGTCGCCGTCCCCTAACCCTAACCCTAGCCCGAACCCTAACACTAAGCATTTCCCGAAGCCTTCCCCTCATCTGTCTCCTAATCCTAACCCATACTCTAACACTAACCCGTGCCCTCACACGTACGCTCCCCCTAAACCGTTGTCATACACTCACCTGGACCCTAAACCGTCCCCATCCCGTAACCCTAACCCAGCCGGAACTCTAACCCAAAACCTTCCCTGGAGCCTTCCACTCAGCCGTCCCCTAATCCAAACCCGTACGCTAACATAAATCGTGCCCTCACACGTATGCTCCCCCTAAACAGTTGTCGTACCCTCACCTGGACCCTAAACCGTCCCCGTCCCCTAACAATAACCCTAGCCCGAACCCTAACACTAAACCTTCCCCGAAGCCTTCCTCTCACCCGTCCTCTATTACTAAGCCGTACGCTAACACTAACCCGTGCCCTCACACGTACGCTCCCCCTAAAACGTTGTTGTACACTCACCTGGACCCTAAACAGTCCCCGTCCCCTAACACTAACCCTAGCCCGAACCGTAACCGTAACTCTTCCCCGAAGCCTTCCCCTCACCCGTGCCCTAATCCTAAGCCGTTTGCTAACACTAACCCGTGCCCTCACAAGTACGCACCCCCTAAACGGTTGTCGTACCCTCACCTGGACCCTAAACCATCCCCGTCCCCTAACCCTAACCCTAGCCCGAACCCTAACCCTAACCCTTCCCCGAAGCCTTACTTTCACCCGTCCCCTAATCCTAACCTGTACGCTAACACTAACAATTGCCCTCACACGTACGCTCCCCCAAACCGTTGCCGTACCCTCTCATGGACCCTAAACCGTTCCCGTCCCCTAAACCTAACCCTAACCCTAGCCTGAACCCTAACCCTAACCCTTCCCCGAAGCCTGACCCTCACCCGTCCCCTAATCCTAACCCGTACGCTAACACTAACCCGTGCCCTCACACGTACGCTCCCCCTAAAGCGTTGTCGTACCCTCCCCTGGACCCTAAACCGTCCCCGTCCCCTAACCCTAACCCTACCAGAACCCTAACCCTAACCCTTCCCCTAAGCCTGACCCTCAACCGTCCCCTAATCCTAACCCGTTCGCTAACACTAACCCGGGCCCTCACACGTACGCTCCCCCTAAAGCGTTGTCGTACCCTCCCCTGGACCCTAAACCGTCCCCGTCCCCTAACCCTAACCCTAGCCCGAACCCTAACCCTAACACTTCCCCGAAGCCTGACCCTCACCCGTCCCCTAATCCTAACCCGTACGCTAACACTAACCCGCGCCCTCACACGTAACCTCCCCCTAAAGCGTTGTCGTACACTCCCCTGGACCCTAAACCGTCCCCGTCCCCTAACCCTAACCCTAGCCCGAACCCTAATCCTAACCCTTCCCCGAAGCCTGACACTAACCCGTCCCCTAATCCTAACCCGTACGCGAACACTAACCCGCGCCCTCACACGTACGCTCCCCGTAAAGCGTTGTCGTACCCTCCCCTGGACCCTAAACCGTCCCCGTCCCCTAACCCTAAACATAGCCCGAACCCTAACCCTAAACCTTCCCCGAAGCCTGACCCTCATCCGTCCCCTAATCCTAACCCGGACGCGAACACTAACCCGCGCCCTCACACCTACGCTCCCCCTAAAGCGTTGTCGTACCTTCCCCTGGACTCTAAACCGTCCCCGTCCCCTAACCCTAATCCTAGCCCGAAACCTAACTCTAACCCTTCCCCGAAGCCTGACCCCCACCCGTCCCCTAATCCTAACCCGTAAGCGAACACTAACAAGCGCCCTCACACCTACGCTCCCCCAATTCGTTGCCGTACCCTCCCATGGACCCTAAACCGTCCCCGTCCCCTAACCCTAACCCTAGCCCGAACCCTAACCCTAACCCTTCCCCGAATCCTGACCCTCACGCGAAACCTAAACCTAACCTGTACGCTAACACTAACAATTGCCCTCACACGTACGCGCCCCCTAAACCGTTGTCGTACCCTCACCTGGACCCTAAACCGTCCTTGTCCCCTAACGCTAACCCTAGACCGAACCCTAACCCTAACCCTTCTCCGAAGCCCTCCCCTCACCCGTCCCCTAATCCGAACCCGTACACTAACACTAACACGTGCCCTCACACATACGCTCCCCGTGAACCGTTGTCGTAACCTCACCTGGACCCTAAACCGTCCCCGTCCCCTAACCCTAACCCTAGCCCAAAATCTAAACCTAACCATTCCCCGAAGCCTTCCCCTCACCCGTCCCCTAATCCTAACACATATGCTAACACTAAACCGTGCCCTCACAGGTATACTCCTGTTAAACTGTTGTCGTACCCTCACCTGGACCCTAAAGCGTCCCCGTCCCCTAACCCTAACCCTAACCCGAACCCTAACCCTAACACTTCCCCGAAGACTTCCCCTCACCCGTCCCCTAATCCTAACCCGTACGCTAACACTAACCCATGCCCTCAAACGTACGCTCCCCCTAAACTGTTGTCGTACACTCACCTGACCCTAAACCGTCCCCGTCCCCTAACCCTAACCCTAGCCCGAACCCTAAATCTAACACTTCCCCAAAGACTTCCCCTCACCCGTCCCCTAATCCTAACCCGTACGCTAACACTAACCCGGGCCCTCACACGTACGCTCCCCCTAAAGCATTGTCGTACCATCCCCTGGACCCTAAACCGTCCCCGTCCCCTAACCCTAACCCTAGCCCGAACCCTAACCCTAAACCTTCCCAGAAGCCTGACCCTCGCACGTCCCCTAATCCTAACCCGTACGCTAACACTAACCCGCACCCTCACACGTACGCTCCCCCTAAAGCATTGTCGTACCCTCCCCTGGACCCTAAACCGTCCCCGACCCTATCACTAACCCTATCCCGAACCCTAACCCTAACACTTCCCCGAAGCCTGACGCTCACCCGTCCCCTAATCCTAACCCGTAAGCGAACACTAACCCGCACACTCACAACTACGCTCCCCCAAATCGTTGCCGTACCCTCTCATGGACCCTAAACCGTTCCCGTCCCCTAACCCTAACCCTAGCCTGAACCCTAACCCTAACCCTTCCCCGAAGCCTGACCCTCACCCGTCCCCTAATCCTAACCCGTAGGCTAACACTAACCCGTGCCCTCACACGTACGCTCCCCCTAAAGCGTTGTCGTACCCTCCCCTGGACCCTAAACCGTCCCCGTCCCCTAACCCTAACCCTACCAGAACCCTAACCCTAACCCTTCCCCGAAGCCTGACCCTCACCCGTCCCCTAATCCTAACCCGTTCGCTAACACTAACCCGGGCCCTCACACGTACGCTCCCCCTAAAGCATTGTCGTACCCTCCCCTGGACCCTAAACCGTCCCCGTCCCCTAACCCTAACCCTAGCCCGAACCCTAACCCTAACACTTCCCCGAAGCCTGACCCTCACCCGTCCCCTAATCCTAACCCGTACGCTAACACTAACCCGCGCCCTCACACGTAACCTCCCCCTAAAGCGTTGTCGTACCCTCCCCTGGACCCTAAACCGTCCCCGTCCCCTAACCCTAACCCTAGCCCGAACCCTAATCCTAACCCTTCCCCGAAGCGTGACACTAACCCGTCCCCTAATCCTAACCCGTACGCGAACACTAACCCGCGCCCTCACAAGTACGCTCCCCGTAAAGCGTTGTCGTACCCTCCCCTGGACCCTAAACCGTCCCTGTCCCCTAACCCTAAACCTAGCCCGAACCCTAACCCTAAACCTTCTCCGAAGCCTGACCCTCACCCGTTCCCTAATCCTAACCCGGACGCGAACACTAACCCGCGCCCTCACACCTACGCTCCCCCTAAAGCGTTGTCGTACCCTCCCCTGGACTCTAAACTGTCCCCGTCCCATAACCCTAATCCTAGCCCGAAACCTAACTCTAACCCTTCCCCGAAGCCTGACCCCCACCCGTCCCCTAATCCTAACCCGTAAGCGAACACTAACACGCGCCCTCACACCTACGCTCCCCCAATTCGTTGCCGTACCCTCCCATGGACCCTAAACCGTCCCCGTCCCCTAACCCTAACCCTAGCCCGAACCCTAACCCTAACCCTTCCCCGAAGCCTGACCCTCACTCAAAACAATCCTAACCAGTACGCTAACACTAACCCGCGCCCTCAGATGTACGCTCCCCCTAAAGCATTTTCGTACCCTCCCCTGGACCCTAAACCGTCCCCGTCCCCTAACCCTAACCCTAGCCCGAACCCTAACCCTAATCCTTCCCCGAAGCCTGACACTCACCCGTCCCCTAATCCTAACCCATACGCGAACACTAACCCGCGCCCTCACACGTACGCTCCCCCTAAAGCGTTTTCGTACCCTCCCCTGGACCCTAAACCGTCCCCATCCCCTAACCCTAACCCTAGCCCGAACCCTAACCCTAACACTTCCCCGAAGGCTGACGCTCACCCGTCCCCTAATCCTAACCCGTAAGCGAACACTAACCCGCGCCCTCACACCTACGCTCCCCCAAATCGTTGCCGTACACTCCCATGGACCCTAAACCGTCCCCGTCCCCTAACCCTAATCCTAGCTCGAACCCTAACCCTAACCCTTCCCCGAAGCCTGACCCTCACCCGTCCCCTAATCCTAACTCGTACGCGAACACTAACCCGCGCCCTCACACGCACGCTCCCCCTAAAGCGTTGTTGTACACACCCCTGGACCCTATACCGTCCCCGTCCCCTAACCCTAACCCTAACCCTAGCCTGAACCCTAACCCTAACCCTTCCCCGAAGTTTGACCCTCACCCGTCCCCTAATCCTAACCCTTACGCTAATACTAACCCGCGCCTTCACACGTACGCTCCCCCTAAAGCGTTGTTGTACCCTCCCCTGGACCCTAAACCGTCCCCATCCCCTAACCCTAACCGTAGCCCGAACCCTAACCCTAAAATTTCCCCGAAGCCTGACCCTCACCCGTCCCCTAATCCTAACCCGTACGCTAACACTAACCCGCGCCCTCACACGTACGCTCCCCCTAAAGCGTTGTCGTACACTCCCCTGCACCCTAAACCGTCCCCGTCCCCTAATCCTAACCCTAGCCTGAACCCTAACCCTAACACTTCCCCGAAGCCTGACCCCCACCCGTCCCCTAGTCCTAACCCATAAGCGAACACTAACCCGCGCCCTCACACCTACGCTCCCCCAATTCGTTGCCGTACCCTTCCATGGACCCTAAACCGTCCCCGTCCCCTAACCCTAACCCTAGCCCGAACCCTAAACCTAACCCTTCCCCGAAGCCTGACCCTCACCCGAAACCTAATCCTAACCAGTACGCTAACACTAACCTGCGCCCTCACACGTACGCTCCCCCTAAAGCGTTGTCGTACCCTCCCCTGGACACTAAACCGTCCCCGTCCCCTAACCCTAAACTTAGCCCGAACCCTGACCCTAACACTTCCCCGAAGCCTGACCCTCACCTGTCCCCTAATCCTAACCCGTACGCGAACACTAACCCACGCCCTCACACATACGCTCCCCCTAAAGCGTTGTTGTACCCGCCCCTGGTCCCTATACCGTCCCCGTCCCCTAACCTTAACCCTAGCCTGAACCCTAACCCTAACCCTTCCCCGAAGCCTGACCCTCACCCGTCCCCTAAATCTAACCTGTACGCTAACACTAACCCGCGTCCTCACACGTACGCTCCCCCTAAAGCATTGTCGTTCCCTCCCCTGGACCCTAAACCGTCCCCGTCCCCTAACCCTAACCAGAGTCCGAACCCTAAACCTAACACTTCCCCGAAGCCTGACCCTCACACGTCCCCTAATCCTAACCCGTACGCTAACACTAACCTGCGCCCTCACACGTACGCTCCCCCTAAAGCATTGCTGTACCCTCCGCTGGACCCTAAACTGTTCCCGTCCCCTAACACTAACCCTAGCCCGAACCCTAACCCTAACTCTTCCCCGAAGCCTGACCCTCACAGGTCCCCTAATCCTAACCCGTACGCTCACACTAACCTGCACCCTCACACGTACGCTCCCCCTAAAGCGTTGCTGTACCCTCCCATGGACCCTAAACCGTCCCCGTCCCCTAACACTAACCCTAGCCCGAACCCTAACCCTAACCCTTCCCCGAAGCCTGACCCTCACGCGAAACCTAATCCTAACCAGTACGCTAACACTAACCCGCGCCCTCACACGTACGCTCCCCCTAAAGCGTTGTCGTACCCTCCCCTGGACCCTAAACCGTCGCCGTCCCCTAACCCTAACCCTAGCCCGAACCCTAACACTAAGCATTTCCCGAAGCCTTCCCCTCATCTGTCTCCTAATCCTAACCCATACTCTAACACTAACCCGTGCCCTCACACGTACGCTCCCCCTAAACCGTTGTCATACACTCACCTGGACCCTAAACCGTCCCCATCCCGTAACCCTAACCCAGCCGGAACCCTAACCCAAAACCTTCCCTGGAGCCTTCCACTCAGCCGTCCCCTAATCCAAACCCGTACGCTAACATAAATCGTGCCCTCACACGTATGCTCCCCCTAAACAGTTGTCGTACCCTCACCTGGACCCTAAACCGTCCCCGTCCCCTAACAATAACCCTAGCCCGAACCCTAACACTAAACCTTCCCCGAAGCCTTCCTCTCACCCGTCCTCTATTACTAAGCCGTACGCTAACACTAACCCGTGCCCTCACACGTACGCTCCCCCTAAAACGTTGTTGTACACTCACCTGGACCCTAAACAGTCCCCGTCCCCTAACACTAACCCTAGCCCGAACCGTAACCGTAACTCTTCCCTGAAGCCTTCCCTACACCCGTGCCCTAATCCTAAGCCGTTTGCTAACACTAACCCGTGCCCTCACAAGTACGCACCCCCTAAACGGTTGTCGTACCCTCACCTGGACCCTAAACCATCCCCGTCCCCTAACCCTAACCCTAGCCCGAACCCTAACCCTAACCCTTCCCCGAAGCCTTACTTTCACCCGTCCCCTAATCCTAACCTGTACGCTAACGCTAACAATTGCCCTCACACGTACGCTCCCCCAAACCGTTGCCGTACCCTCTCATGGACCCTAAACCGTTCCCGTCCCCTAAACCTAACCCTAACCCTAGCCTGAACCCTAACCCTAACCCTTCCCCGAAGCCTGACCCTCACCCGTCCCCTAATCCTAACCCGTACGCTAACACTAACCCGTGCCCTCACACGTACGCTCCCCCTAAAGCGTTGTCGTACCCTCCCCTGGACCCTAAACCGTCCCCGTCCCCTAACCCTAACCCTACCAGAACCCTAACCCTAACCCTTCCCCTAAGCCTGACCCTCAACCGTCCCCTAATCCTAACCCGTTCGCTAACACTAACCCGGGCCCTCACACGTACGCTCCCCCTAAAGCGTTGTCGTACCCTCCCCTGGACCCTAAACCGTCCCCGTCCCCTAACCCTAACCCTAGCCCGAACCCTAACCCTAACACTTCCCCGAAGCCTGACCCTCACCCGTCCCCTAATCCTAACCCGTACGCTAACACTAACCCGCGCCCTCACACGTAACCTCCCCCTAAAGCGTTGTCGTACCCTCCCCTGGACCCTAAACCGTCCCCGTCCCCTAACCCTAACCCTAGCCCGAACCCTAATCCTAACCCTTCCCCGAAGCCTGACACTAACCCGTCCCCTAATCCTAACCCGTACGCGAACACTAACCCGCGCCCTCACACGTACGCTCCCCGTAAAGCGTTGTCGTACCCTCCCCTGGACCCTAAACCGTCCCCGTCCCCTAACCCTAAACATAGCCCGAACCCTAACCCTAAACCTTCCCCCAAGCCTGACCCTCATCCGTCCCCTAATCCTAACCCGGACGCGAACACTAACCCGCGCCCTCACACCTACGCTCCCCCTAAAGCGTTGTCGTACCTTCCCCTGGACTCTAAACTGTCCCCGTCCCCTAACCCTAATCCTAGCCCGAAACCTAACTCTAACCCTTCCCCGAAGCCTGACCCCCACCCGTCCCCTAATCCTAACCCGTAAGCGAACACTAACAAGCGCCCTCACACCTACGCTCCCCCAATTCGTTGCCGTACCCTCCCATGGACCCTAAACCGTCCCCGTCCCCTAACCCTAACCCTAGCCCGAACCCTAACCCTAACCCTTCCCCGAAGCCTGACCCTCACGCGAAACCTAATCCTAACCTGTACGCTAACACTAACAATTGCCCTGACACGTACGCTCCCCCTAAACCGTTGTCGTACCCTCACCTGGACCCTAAACCGTCCTTGTCCCCTAACGCTAACCCTAGACCGAACCCTAACCCTAACCCTTCTCCGAAGCCCTCCCCTCACCCGTCCCCTAATCCGAACCGTACACTAACACTAACACGTGCCCTCACACATACGCTCCCCGTGAACCGTTGTCGTAACCTCACCTGGACCCTAAACCGTCCCCGTCCCCTAACCCTAACCCTAGCCCAAAACCTAAACCTAACCATTCCCCGAAGCCTTCCCCTCACCCGTCCCCTAATCCTAACACATATGCTAACACTAAACCGTGCCCTCACATGTACGCACCCCCTAAACCGTTGTGGTACATTCACCTAGACCCTAAACCATCCCCGTCCCCTAACCCTAACCCTAGCCCGAACCCTAACCCTAACACTTACCTGAACCCTTCCCCTCACCCATCCCCTAATCATAACCCGTACACTAACACTAAACCGTGCCCTCACAGGTATACTCCTGTTAAACTGTTGTCGTACCCTCACCTGACCCTAAACCGTCCCCGTCCCCTAACCCTAACCCTAGCCCGAACCCTAAATCTAACACTTCCCCAAAGACTTCCCCTCACCCGTCCCCTAATCCTAACCCGTACGCTAACACTAAACCGGGCCCTCACACGTACGCTCCCCCTAAAGCATTGTCGTACCATCCCCTGGACCCTAAACCGTCCCCGTCCCCTAACCCTAACCCTAGCCCGAACCCTAACCCTAAACCTTCCCCGAAGCCTGACCCTCACACGTCCCCTAATCCTAACCCGTACGCTAACACTAACCCGCACCCTCACACGTACGCTCCCCCTAAAGCATTGTCGTACCCTCCCCTGGACCCTAAACCGTCCCCGACCCTATCACTAACCCTATCCCGAACCCTAACCCTAACACTTCCCCGAAGCCTGACGCTCACCCGTCCCCTAATCCTAACCCGTAAGCGAACACTAACCCGCACACTCACAACTACGCTCCCCCAAATCGTTGCCGTACCCTCTCATGGACCCTAAACCGTTCCCGTCCCCTAACCCTAACCCTAGCCTGAACCCTAACCCTAACCCTTCCCCGAAGCCTGACCCTCACCCGTCCCCTAATCCTAACCCGTAGGCTAACACTAACCCGTGCCCTCACACGTACGCTCCCCCTAAAGCGTTGTCGTACCCTCCCCTGGACCCTAAACCGTCCCCGTCCCCTAACCCTAATCCTAGCCCGAAACCTAACTCTAACCCTTCCCCGAAGCCTGACCCCCACCCGTCCCCTAATCCTAACCCGTAAGCGAACACTAACACGCGCCCTCACACCTACGCTCCCCCAATTCGTTGCCGTACCCTCCCATGGACCCTAAACCGTCCCCGTCCCCTAACCCTAACCCTAGCCCGAACCCTAACCCTAACCCTTCCCCGAAGCCTGACCCTCACCCGTTCCCTAATCCTAACCCGGACGCGAACACTAACACGCGCCCTCACACCTACGCTCCCCCTAAAGCGTTGTCGTACCCTCCCCTGGACTCTAAACTGTCCCCGTCCCCTAACCCTAATCCTAGCCCGAAACCTAACTCTAACCCTTCCCCGAAGCCTGACCCCCACCCGTCCCCTAATCCTAACCCGTAAGCGAACACTAACACGCGCCCTCACACCTACGCTCCCCCAATTCGTTGCCGTACCCTCCCATGGACCCTAAACCGTCCCCGTCCCCTAACCCTAACCCTAGCCCGAACCCTAACCCTAACCCTTCCCCGAAGCCTGACCCTCACTCAAAACAATCCTAACCAGTACGCTAACACTAACCCGCGCCCTCAGACGTACGCTCCCCCTAAAGCATTTTCGTACCCTCCCCTGGACCCTAAACCGTCCCCGTCCCCTAACCCTAAACCTAGCCCGAACCCTAACCCTAACACTTCCCTGAAGCCTGACCCTCACCCGTCCCCTAATCCTAACCCGTACGCGAACACTAACCCGCGCCCTCACACGTACGCTCCCCCTAAAGCGTTGTTGTACCCACCCCTGGACCCTATACCGTCCCCGTCCCCTAACCCTAACCCTAGACGGAACCCTAACCCTAACCCTTCCCCGAAGCCGGACCCTCACCCGTCCCCTAAATCTAACCCGTACGCTAACACTAAACCGCGCCCTCACACGTACGCTCCCCCTAAAGCGTTGCCGTACCCTCCCCTGGACCCTAAACTGTCCCCGTCCCCTAACCCTAACCCTAGCCCGAACCCTAACCCTAACCCTTCCCCGAAGCCTGACCCTCACCCGTCCCCTAATCCTAACCCGTACGCTCACACTAACCCACACCCTCACACGTACGCTCCCCCTAAAGCGTTGCTGTACCCTCCCCTGGACCCTAAACCGTCCCCGTCCCCTACCCTAACCCTAGCCCGAACCCTAACCCTAACCCTTCCCCAAAGCCTGACACTCACCCGTCCCCTAATCCTAACCCGTAAGCGAACACTAACCCGCACACTCACAACTACGCTCCCCCAAATCGTTGCCGTACCCTCTCATGGACCCTAAACCGTTCCCGTCCCCTAACCCTAACCCTAGCCTGAACCCTAACCCTAACCCTTCCCCGAAGCCTGACCCTCACCCGTCCCCTAATCCTAACCCGTAGGCTAACACTAACCCGTGCCCTCACACGTACGCTCCCCCTAAAGCGTTGTCGGACCCTCCCCTGGACCCTAAACCGTCCCCGTCCCCTAACCCTAACCCTACCAGAACCCTAACCCTAACCCTTCCCCGAAGCCTGACCCTCACCCGTCCCCTAATCCTAACCCGTTCGCTAACACTAACCCGGGCCCTCACACGTACGCTCCCCCTAAAGCGTTGTCGTACCCTCCCCTGGACCCTAAACCGTCCCCGTCCCCTAACCCTAACCCTAGCCCGAACCCTAACCCTAACACTTCCCCGAAGCCTGACCCTCACCCGTCCCCTAATCCTAACCCGTACGCTAACACTAACCCGCGCCCTCACACGTAACCTCCCCCTAAAGCGTTGTCGTACCCTCCCCTGGACCCTAAACCGTCCCCGTCCCCTAACCCTAACCCTAGCCTGAACCCTAATCCTAACCCTTCCCCGAAGCCTGACCCTCACCCGTCCCCTAATCCTAACCCGTACGCGAACACTAACCCGCGCCCTCACAAGTACGCTCCCCGTAAAGCGTTGTCGTACCCTCCCCTGGACCCTAAACCGTCCCCGTCCCCTAACCCTAAACCTAGCCCGAACCCTAACCCTAAACCTTCTCCGAAGCCTGACCCTCACCCGTTCCCTAATCCTAACCCGGACGCGAACACTAACCCGCGCCCTCACACCTACGCTCCCCCTAAAGCGTTGTCGTACCCTCCCCTGGACTCTAAACTGTCCCCGTCCCCTAACCCTAATCCTAGCCCGAAACCTAACTCTAACCCTTCCCCGAAGCCTGACCCCCACCCGTCCCCTAATCCTAACCCGTAAGCGAACACTAACACGCGCCCTCACTCCTACGCTCCCCCAATTCGTTGCCGTACCCTCCCATGGACCCTAAACCGTCCCCGTCCCCTAACCCTAACCCTAGCCCGAACCCTAACCCTAACCCTTCCCCGAAGCCTGACCCTCACTCAAAACAATCCTAACCAGTACGCTAACACTAACCCGCGCCCTCAGACGTACGCTCCCCCTAAAGCATTTTCGTACCCTCCCCTGGACCCTAAACCGTCCCCGTCCCCTAACCCTAAACCTAGCCCGAACCCTAACCCTAACACTTCCCCGAAGCCTGACCCTCACCCGTCCCCTAATCCTAACCCGTAGGCTAACACTAACCCGTGCCCTCACACGTACGCTCCCCCTAAAGCGTTGTCGTACCCTCCCCTGGACCCTAAACCGTCCCCGTCCCCTAACCCTAATCCTAGCCCGAAACCTAACTCTAACCCTTCCCCGAAGCCTGACCCCCACCCGTCCCCTAATCCTAACCCGTAAGCGAACACTAACACGCGCCCTCACACCTACGCTCCCCCAATTCGTTGCCGTACCCTCCCATGGACCCTAAACCGTCCCCGTCCCCTAACCCTAACCCTAGCCCGAACCCTAACCCTAACCCTTCCCCGAAGCCTGACCCTCACCCGTTCCCTAATCCTAACCCGGACGCGAACACTAACACGCGCCCTCACACCTACGCTCCCCCTAAAGCGTTGTCGTACCCTCCCCTGGACTCTAAACTGTCCCCGTCCCCTAACCCTAATCCTAGCCCGAAACCTAACTCTAACCCTTCCCCGAAGCCTGACCCCCACCCGTCCCCTAATCCTAACCCGTAAGCGAACACTAACACGCGCCCTCACACCTACGCTCCCCCAATTCGTTGCCGTACCCTCCCATGGACCCTAAACCGTCCCCGTCCCCTAACCCTAACCCTAGCCCGAACCCTAACCCTAACCCTTCCCCGAAGCCTGACCCTCACTCAAAACAATCCTAACCAGTACGCTAACACTAACCCGCGCCCTCAGACGTACGCTCCCCCTAAAGCATTTTCGTACCCTCCCCTGGACCCTAAACCGTCCCCGTCCCCTAACCCTAAACCTAGCCCGAACCCTAACCCTAACACTTCCCCGAAGCCTGACCCTCACCCGTCCCCTAATCCTAACCCGTACGCGAACACTAACCCGCGCCCTCACACGTACGCTCCCCCTAAAGCGTTGTTGTACCCGCCCCTGGACCCTATACCGTCCCCGTCCCCTAACCCTAACCCTAGACGGAACCCTAACCCTAACCCTTCCCCGAAGCCGGACCCTCACCCGTCTCCTAAATCTAACCCGTACGCTAACACTAAACCGCGCCCTCACACGTACGCTCCCCCTAAAGCGTTGCCGTACCCTCCCCTGGACCCTAAACTGTCCCCGTCCCCTAACCCTAACCCTAGCCCGAACCCTAACCCTAACCCTTCCCCGAAGCCTGACCCTCACCCGTCCCCTAATCCTAACCCGTACGCTCACACTAACCCGCACCCTCACACGTACGCTCCCCCTAAAGCGTTGCTGTACCCTCTCCTGGACCCTAAACCGTCCCCGTCCCCTACCATAACCCTAGCCCGAACCCTAACCCTAACCCTTCCCCAAAGCCTGACACTCACCCGTCCCCTAATCCTAACCCGTACGCGAACACTAACCCGCTCCCTCACACGTACGCTCCCCCTAAAGCGTTGTCACACCCTCCCCTGGACCCTAAACCGTCCCCGTCCCCTAACCCTAACCCTAGCCCGAACCCTAACCCTAATCCTTCCCCGAAGCCTGACACTCACCCGTCCCCTAATCCTAACCCATACGCGAACACTAACCCGCGCCCTCACACGTACACGCCCCCTAAAGCGTTGCCGTACCCTCCCCTGGACCCTAAACCGTCCCCGTCCCCTAACCCTAACCCTAGCCCGAACCCTAACCCTAACCCTTCCCCGAAGCCTGACCCTCACCCGTCCCATAATCCTAACCCGTACGCTTACACTAACCCGCGCCCTCACACGTACGTTTCCCCTAAAGCGTTGTCATACCCTCCCCTGGACCCTAAACCGTCCCCGTCTCCTAACCCTAACCCTAGCCCGAACCCTAACCCTAACCCTTCACCGAAGCCTGACCCTCACCCGTCCCCTAATCCTAACCCGTACGCGAACACTAACCCGCGCCCTCACATGTACACTCCCCCTAAAGCGTTGTCGTACCCTCCCCTGGATCCTAAACCGTCCCCGTCCCCTAACCCTAACCCTAGCCCGAACCCTAACCCTAACCCTTCCCTGAAGCCTGACCCTCACCCGTCCCCTAATCATAACCCGTACGCTAACACTAACATGCGCCGTCACACGTACGCTCCCCCTAAAGCGTTTTCGTACCCTCCCCTAGACCCTAAACCGTCCCCATCCCCTAACCCTAACCCTAGCCCGAACCCTAACCCTAACACTTCCCCGAAGGCTGACGCTCACCCGTCCCCTAATCCTAACCCGTACGCTAACACTAACCCGCGCCCTCACACGTACGCTCCCCCTAAAGCGTTGTCGTACCCTCCCCTGGACCCTAAACCGTCCCCGTCCCCTAACCCTAAACTTAGCCCGAACCCTGACCCTAACACTTCCCCGAAGCCTGACCCTCACCTGTCCCCTAATCCTAACCCGTACGCGAACACTAACCCACGCCCTCACACGTACGCTCCCCCTAAAGCGTTGTTGTACCCGCCCCTGGTCCCTATACCGTCCCCGTCCCCTAACCTTAACCCTAGCCTGAACCCTAACCCTAACCCTTCCCCGAAGCCTGACCCTCACCCGTCCCCTAAATCTAACCTGTACACTAACACTAACCCGCGTCCTCACACGTACGCTCCCCCTAAAGCATTGTCGTTCCCTCCCCTGGACCCTAAACCGTCCCCGTCCCCTAACCCTAACCAGAGTCCGAACCCTAAACCTAACACTTCCCCGAAGCCTGACCCTCACACGTCCCCTAATCCTAACCTGTACGCTAACACTAACCTGCGCCCTCACACGTACGCTCCCCCTAAAGCATTGCCGTACCCTCCGCTGGACCCTAAACTGTTCCCGTCCCCTAACCCTAACCCTAGCCCGAACCCTAACCCTAACTCTTCCCCGAAGCCTGACCCTCACAGGTCCCCTAATCCTAACCCGTACGCTCACACTAACCTGCACCCTCACACGTACGCTCCCCCTAAAGCGTTGCTGTACCCTCCCCTGGACCCTAAACCGTCCCCGTCCCCTAACACTAACCCTAGCCCGAACCCTAAACCTAAACCTTCCCCGAAGCCTGACCCTCACAGGTCCCCTAATCCTAACCCGTACGCGAACACTAACACGCGCCCTCACACGTACGCACCCCCTAAAGCGTTGTCGTAACCTCCCCTTGACGCTAAACCGTCCCCGTCCCTTAACCCTAACCCTAGCCCGAACCCTAACCCTAACCCTTCCCCGAAGCCTGACCCTCAACCATCCCCTAATACTAACCCGTACGCTAACACTAAACCGCGCCCTCACACGTACGCTCCCCCTAAAGCGTTGCTGTACCCTCCCCTGGACCCTAAACTGTCCCCGTCCCCTAACCCTAACCCTAGCCCGAACCCTAACCCTAACACTTCCCCGAAGCCTGACCCTCACCCGTCCCCTAATCCTAACCAGTATGCTAACACTAACCCGCGCGCTCACACGTACGCTCCCCCTAAATCTTTGTCGTACCCTCCCCTGGACCCTAAACCGTCCCCGTCCCCTAACCGTAAACCTAGGCCGAACCCTAACCCTAACCCTTCCCCGAAGCCTGACCCTCACCCGTCCCCTAATCCTAACCCGTACGCGAACACTAGCACGCGCCCTCACACGTAAGTTCCCCCTAATGCGTTGCCATACACTCCCCTGGACCCTAAACCAACCCCGTCCCCTAACCCTAACCCTAGCCCGAACCCTAACCCTAACCCTTCCCCGAAGCCTGACCCTCACCCGTCCCCTAATCCTAACCGGTACGCGAACACTAACACGCGCCCTCACACGTACGCTCCCCCTAAAGCGTTGTCGTACCCTCCCCTAAACCCTAAACCGTCCCCGTCCCTTAACCCTAACCCTAGCCCGAACCCTAACCCTAACCCTTCCCCGAAGCCTGACCCTCACCCATCCCCTAATCCTAACACGTACGCGAACACTAACCCGCGCCCTCACACGCACGCTCCCCCTAAAGCGTTTTCGTACACTCCCCTGGACCCTAAACCGTCCCCGTCCCCTAACCCTAACCCTAGCCCGAACCCTAACCCTAACCCTTCCCCGAAGCCTGACCCTCACCCGTCCCCTAATCCTAACCCGTACGCTAAGACTAATCTGCGCCCTCACACGTACGCTCCCCCTAAAGCGTTGTCGTACCCTCCCGTGGACCCTAAACCGTCCCCGTCCCCTAACCCTAACCCTAGCCGGAACCCTAACCCTAACCCTTCCCAGAAGCCTGACCCTCACCCGTCCCCTAATCCTAACCCGTACGCCAACACTAACCCGCACCCCCACACGCACGCTCCACCTACAGCGTTGCCGTACCCTCACCTGGACCCTAAACCGTCCCCGTCCCCTAACCCTAACCAGAGTCCGAACCCTAAACCTAACACTTCCCCGAAGCCTGACCCTCACCTCTCCCCTAATCCTAACCCGTACGCTAACACTAACCCGCGTCCTCACACGCATGCTCCACCTAAAGCGTTGCTGTACCCTCACCTGGACCCTAAACCGTCCCCGTCCCCTATCCCTAACCCGAGCCCGAACCCTAACCCTAACCCTTCCCCGAAGCCTGACCCTCACCCGTCCCCTAATCCTAGCCCGTACGATAACACTAACCCGTGCCCTCACACGCACGCCCCCCCTAAAGCGTTGCCGTACCCTCACCTGGACCCTAAACCGTCCCCGTCCCCTAACCCTAACCCTAGCCCGAACCCTAACCCTAACCCTTCCCCGAAGCCTGACCCTCACCCGTCCCCTAATCCTTACCCGTACGCGAACACTAACCCGCGCCCTCACACGTACGCTCCCCCTAAAGAGTTGTCGTACACTCACCTGGACCCTAAAACGTCCCCGTCCCCTAACCCTAACCTTAGCCTGAACCCTAACCCTAACCCTTTCCCAAAGCCTGACCCTCACCCGTCCCCTAATCCTAACCCGTACGCAAACACTAACCCGCGCCCTCACACGTACGCTCCCCCTAAACCGTTGCCATACCCTCCCCTGGACCCTAAACCATCCCCGTCCCTTAACCCTAACCCTAGCCCGAACCCTAACCCTAACCCTTTCCCGAAGCCTGACCTTCACACGTACCCTAATCCTAACCCGTACGCTAACAGTAACCCACGCCCTCACACGTACGTTACCCCTAAAACATTGTCGTACCCTCCCCTGGTCCCAAAACCGTCCCCGTCCCCTAACCCCAACCCTAGCCCGAACCCTAAACCTAACCCTTCCCCGAAGCCTGACCCTCACCCGTCCCCTAATCCTAACCCGTACGCTAACACTAACCCACGCCCTCACACGCACGCTCCCCCTAAAGCGTTGCCGTACCCTCTCCAGGACCCTAAACCGTCCCGGTACCCTAACCCTAACCCTAGCCCGAACCCTAACCCTAACCCTTCCCCGAAGCCTGACCCTCACCCGTCCCCTAATCCTAACCCGTACGCTAACAGTAACCCACGCCCTCACACGTACGCTCCCCCTAAAGCGTTGTTGTACCCTCCCCTGGACCCTAAACCGTCCCCGTCCCCTAACCCTAACCCTAGCCCGAACCCTAACCCTAACCCTTCCCCGAAGCCTGACCCTCACCCATCCCCTAATCTTAACCCATACGCTAACGCTAACCCGCGCCCTCACACGGACGCTCCCCCTAAAGCGTTGTCGTACCCTCACCTGGACCCTAAACCGTCCCCGTCCCCTAACCCTAACCAGAGTCCGAACCCTAAACCTAACACTTCCCCGAAGCCTGACCCTCACCCGTCCCCTAATCCTAACCCGTACGCCAACACTAACCCGCGCCCCCACACGCACGCTCCCCCTACAGCGTTGCCATACCCTCACCTGGACCCTAAACCGTCCCCGTCCCCTAACCCTAACCAGAGTCCGAACCCTAAACCTAACACTTCCCCGAAGCCTGACCCTCACTTGTCCCCTAATCCTAACCCGTACGCTAACACTAACCCGCGCCCTCACACGCACGCTACCCCTAAAGCGTTGCCGTACCCTCCCCTGGACCCTAAACCGTCCCCGTCCCCTAACCCTAACCTTAGCCCGAACCCTAACCCTAAACCTTCCCCGAAGCCTGACCCTCACCCGTCCCCTAATCCTAACCCGTACGCTAACACTAACCCGCGCCCTCACATGCACGCTCCCCCTAAAGCGTTGCCGTACCCTCACCTGGACCCTAAACCGTCCCCGTCCCCTACCATAACCCTAGCCCGAACCCTAACCCTAACCCTTCCCCAAAGCCTGACACTCACCCGTCCCCTAATCCTAACCCGTTCGCTAACACTAACCCGGGCCCTCACACGTACGCTCCCCCTAAAGCGTTGTCGTACCCTCCCCTGGACCCTAAACCGTCCCCGTCCCCTAACCCTAACCCTAGCCCGAACCCTAACCCTAACACTTCCCCGAAGCCTGACCCTCACCCGTCCCCTAATCCTAACCCGTACGCTAACACTAACCCGCGCCCTCACACGTAACCTCCCCCTAAAGCGTTGTCGTACCCTCCCCTGGACCCTAAACCGTCCCCGTCCCCTAACCCTAACCCTAGCCTGAACCCTAATCCTAACCCTTCCCCGAAGCCTGACCCTCACCCGTCCCCTAATCCTAACCCGTGCGCGAACACTAACCCGTGCCCTCACAAGTACGCTCCCCGTAAAGCGTTGTCGTACCCTCCCCTGGACCCTAAACCGTCCCCGTCCCCTAACCCTAAACCTAGCCCGAACCCTAACCCTAAACCTTCTCCGAAGCCTGACCCTCACCCGTTCCCTAATCCTAACCCGGACGCGAACACTAACCCGCGCCCTCACACCTACGCTCCCCCTAAAGCGTTGTCGTACCCTCCCCTGGACTCTAAACTGTCCCCGTCCCCTAACCCTAATCCTAGCCCGAAACCTAACTCTAACCCTTCCCCGAAGCCTGACCCCCACCCGTCCCCTAATCCTAACCCGTAAGCGAACACTAACACGCGCCCTCACTCCTACGCTCCCCCAATTCGTTGCCGTACCCTCCCATGGACCCTAAACCGTCCCCGTCCCCTAACCCTAACCCTAGCCCGAACCCTAACCCTAACCCTTCCCCGAAGCCTGACCCTCACTCAAAACAATCCTAACCAGTACGCTAACACTAACCCGCGCCCTCAGACGTACGCTCCCCCTAAAGCATTTTCGTACCCTCCCCTGGACCCTAAACCGTCCCCGTCCCCTAACCCTAAACCTAGCCCGAACCCTAACCCTAACACTTCCCCGAAGCCTGACCCTCACCCGTCCCCTAATCCTAACCCGTAGGCTAACACTAACCCGTGCCCTCACACGTACGCTCCCCCTAAAGCGTTGTCGTACCCTCCCCTGGACCCTAAACCGTCCCCGTCCCCTAACCCTAATCCTAGCCCGAAACCTAACTCTAACCCTTCCCCGAAGCCTGACCCCCACCCGTCCCCTAATCCTAACCCGTAAGCGAACACTAACACGCGCCCTCACACCTACGCTCCCCCAATTCGTTGCCGTACCCTCCCATGGACCCTAAACCGTCCCCGTCCCCTAACCCTAACCCTAGCCCGAACCCTAAACCTAACCCTTCCCCGAAGCCTGACCCTCACCCGTTCCCTAATCCTAACCCGGACGCGAACACTAACACGCGCCCTCACACCTACGCTCCCCCTAAAGCGTTGTCGTACCCTCCCCTGTACTCTAAACTGTCCCCGTCCCCTAACCCTAATCCTAGCCCGAAACCTAACTCTAACCCTTCCCCGAAGCCTGACCCCCACCCGTCCCCTAATCCTAACCCGTAAGCGAACACTAACACGCGCCCTCACACCTACGCTCCCCCAATTCGTTGCCGTACCCTCCCATGGACCCTAAACCGTCCCCGTCCCCTAACCCTAACCCTAGCCCGAACCCTAACCCTAACCCTTCCCCGAAGCCTGACCCTCACTCAAAACAATCCTAACCAGTACGCTAACACTAACCCGCGCCCTCAGACGTACGCTCCCCCTAAAGCATTTTCGTACCCTCCCCTGGACCCTAAACCGTCCCCGTCCCCTAACCCTAAACCTAGCCCGAACCCTAACCCTAACCCTTCCCCGAAGCCTGACCCTCACCCGTCCCCTAATCCTAACCCGTACGCTCACACTAACCCGCGCCCTCACACGTACGCTCCCCCTAAAGCGTTGCTGTACCCGCCCCTGGACCCTAAACCGTCCCCGTCCCCTAACCCTAACCCTAGACGGAACCCTAACCCTAACCCTTCCCCGAAGCCGGACCCTCACCCGTCCCCTAATCCTAACCCGTACGCGAACACTAACCCGCTCCCTCACACGTACGCTCCCCCTAAAGCGTTGTCACACCCTCCCCTGGACCCTAAACCGTCCCCGTCCCCTAACCCTAACCCTAGCCCGAACCCTAACCCTAATCCTTCCCCGAAGCCTGACACTCACCCGTCCCCTAATCCTAACCCATACGCGAACACTAACCCGCGCCCTCACACGTACACGCCCCCTAAAGCGTTGCCGTACCCTCCCCTGGACCCTAAACCGTCCCCGTCCCCTAACCCTAACCCTAGCCCGAACCCTAACCCTAACCCTTCCCCGAAGCCTGACCCTCACCCGTCCCATAATCCTAACCCGTACGCTTACACTAACCCGCGCCCTCACACGTACGTTTCCCCTAAAGCGTTGTCATACCCTCCCCTGGACCCTAAACCGTCCCCGTCTCCTAACCCTAACCCTAGCCCGAACCCTAACCCTAACCCTTCACCGAAGCCTGACCCTCACCCGTCCCCTAATCCTAACCCGTACGCGAACACTAACCCGCGCCCTCACATGTACACTCCCCCTAAAGCGTTGTCGTACCCTCCCCTGGATCCTAAACCGTCCCCGTCCCCTAACCCTAACCCTAGCCCGAACCCTAACCCTAACCCTTCCCTGAAGCCTGACCCTCACCCGTCCCCTAATCATAACCCGTACGCTAACACTAACATGCGCCGTCACACGTACGCTCCCCCTAAAGCGTTTTCGTACCCTCCCCTGGACCCTAAACTGTCCCCGTCCCCTAACCCTAACCCTAGCCCGAACCCTAACCCTAACACTTCCCCGAAGCCTGACCCTCACCCGTCCCCTAATCCTAACCAGTATGCTAACACTAACCCGCGCGCTCACACGTACGCTCCCCCTAAATCTTTGTCGTACCCTCCCCTGGACCCTAAACCGTCCCCGTCCCCTAACCGTAAACCTAGGCCGAACCCTAACCCTAACCCTTCCCCGAAGCCTGACCCTCATCCGTCCCCTAATCCTAACCCGTACGCGAACACTAGCACGCGCCCTCACACGTAAGTTCCCCCTAATGCGTTGCCATACACTCCCCTGGACCCTAAACCAACCCCGTCCCCTAACCCTAACCCTAGCCCGAACCCTAACCCTAACCCTTCCCCGAAGCCTGACCCTCACCCGTCCCCTAATCCTAACCGGTACGCGAACACTAACACGCGCCCTCACACGTACGCTCCCCCTAAAGCGTTGTCGTACCCTCCCCTAAACCCTAAACCGTCCCCGTCCCTTAACCCTAACCCTAGCCCGAACCCTAACCCTAACCCTTCCCCGAAGCCTGACCCTCACCCATCCCCTAATCCTAACACGTACGCGAACACTAACCCGCGCCCTCACACGCACGCTCCCCCTAAAGCGTTTTCGTACACTCCCCTGGACCCTAAACCGTCCCCGTCCCCTAACCCTAACCCTAGCCCGAACCCTAACCCTAACCCTTCCCCGAAGCCTGACCCTCACCCGTCCCCTAATCCTTACCCGTACGCGAACACTAACCCGCGCCCTCACACGTACGCTCCCCCTAAAGCGTTGTCGTACACTCACCTGGACCCTAAAACGTCCCCGTCCCCTAACCCTAACCTTAGCCTGAACCCTAACCCTAACCCTTTCCCAAAGCCTGACCCTCACCCGTCCCCTAATCCTAACCCGTACGCAAACACTAACCCGCGCCCTCACACGTACGCTCCCCCTAAACCGTTGCCATACCCTCCCCTGGACCCTAAACTGTTCCCGTCCCTTAACCCTAACCCTAGCCCGAACCCTAACCCTAACCCTTTCCCGAAGCCTGACCTTCACACGTACCCTAATCCTAACCCGTACGCTAACAGTAACCCACGCCCTCACACGTACGTTACCCCTAAAACATTGTCGTACCCTCCCCTGGTCCCAAAACCGTCCCCGTCCCCTAACCCCAACCCTAGCCCGAACCCTAAACCTAACCCTTCCCCGAAGCCTGACCCTCACCCGTCCCCTAATCCTAACCCGTACGCTAACACTAACCCACGCCCTCACACGCACGCTCCCCCTAAAGCGTTGCCGTACCCTCTCCAGGACCCTAAACCGTCCCGGTACCCTAACCCTAACCCTAGCCCGAACCCTAACCCTAACACTTCCCCGAAGCCTGACCCTCACCCGTCCCCTAATCCTAACCCGTACGCTAACAGTAACCCACGCCCTCACACGTACGCTCCCCCTAAAGCGTTGCTGTACCCTCCCCTGGACCCTAAACCGTCCCCGTCCCCTAACCCTAACCCTAGCCCGAACCCTAACCCTAACCCTTCCCCGAAGCCTGACCCTCACCCATCCCCTAATCTTAACCCGTACGCTAACGCTAACCCGCGCCCTCACACGTACGCTCCCCATAAAGCGTTGTCGTACCCTCACCTGGACCCTAAACCGTCCCCGTCCCCTAACCCTAACCAGAGTCCGAACCCTAAACCTAACACTTCCCCGAAGCCTGACCCTCACCCGTCCCCTAATCCTAACCCGTACGCCAACACTAACCCGCGCCCCCACACGCACGCTCCCCCTACAGCGTTGCCATACCCTCACCTGGACCCTAAACCGTTCCCGTCCCCTAACCCTAACCAGAGTCCGAACCCTAAACCTAACACTTCCCCGAAGCCTGACCCTCACCCGTCCCCTAATCCTAACCCATACACTAAACCTAACCTGCGCCCTCACACGCAAGCTCCCCCTAAAGCGTTGCTGTACCCTCACCTGGACCCTAAACCTTCCCCATCCCCTAACCCTAACCCTAGCCCGAACCCTTACCCTAACCCTTCCCCGAAGCCTGACCCTCACCCGTCCCATAATCCTAACACGTACGCGAACACTAACATGCGCCCTCACACGTACGCACCCCCTAAAGCGTTGTCGTAACCTCCCCTTGACCCTAAACCGTCCCCGTCCCCTAACCTTAACCTTAGCCCGAACACTAACCCTAACCCTTCCCCGAAGCCTGACCCTCACCCGTTCCCTAATCCTAAACCGTACGCTAACACTAACCCGCGCCCTCACACGTACGCTCCCCCTAAAGCGTTGTCGTACACTCCCCTGGACTCTAAACCGTCCCCGTCCCCTAAGACTAACCCTAGCCCAAACCCTAACCCTAACCCTTCCCCGAAGCCTGACCCCCACCCGTCCCCTAATCCTAACCCGTAAGCGAAAACTAACCCGCGCCCTCACACCTACGCTCCCCCAATTCGTTGCCGTACCCTCCCATGGACCCTAAACCGTCCCCGTCCCCTAACACTAACCCTAGCCCGAACCCTAACCCTAACCCTTCCCCGAAGCCTGACCCTCACCCGAAACCTAATCCTACCAGTACGCTAACACTAACTCGCGCCCTCAGACTTACGCTCCCCCTAAAGCGTTGTCGTACCCTCCCCTGGACCCTAAACCGTCCCCGTCCCCTAACCCTAAACCTAGCCCGAACCCTAACCCTAAACCTTCCCCGAACCTGACCCTCACCCGTCCCCTAAATCTAACCCGTACGCTAACACTAACCCGCGCCCTCACACGTACGCTCCCCCTAAAGCATTGTCGTACCCTCCCCTGGACCCTAAACCGTCCCCGTCCCCTAACACTAACCCTAGCCCGAACCCTAATCCTAAACCTTCCCCGAAACCTGACCCTCACCCGTCCCCTAATCCTAACCCGTACGCTAACACTAACCTGCGCCCTCACACTTACACTCCCCTTAAAGCGTTGTCGTACCCTCCCCTGGACTATAAACCGTCCCCGTCCCCTAAGCCTAACCCTAGCCCGAACCCTAACCCTAACCCTTCCCCGAAGCCTGACCCCCACCCGTCCCCTAATCCTAACCCGTAAGCGAAAACAAACCCGCGCCCTCACAGCTACGCTCCCCCAATTCGTTGCCGTACCCTCCCATGGACCCTAAACCGTCCCCGTCCCCTAACCCTAACCCTAGCCCGAACCCTAACCCTAACCCTTCCCCGAAGCCTGACCCTCACCCGAAACCTAATCCTAACCAGTACGCTAACACTAACCCGCGCCCTCAGACGTACGCTCCCCGTAAAGCATTGTCGTACACTCCCCTGGACCCTAAACAGTCCCCGTCCTCTAACACTAACCCTAGCCCGAACCCTAACCCTAACCCTTCCCCGAAGCCTGACCCTCACCCGTCCCCTAATCGTAACCCGTACGCTAACACTAACCCGCGCCCTCACAAGTACGCTCCCCCTAAAGCGTTCCCGTACCCTCCCCTGGACCCTAAATCGTCCCCGTCCCCTAACCCTAACCCTAGCCCGAACCCTAACCCTGAGACTTCCCCGAAGCCTGACCCTCACCAGTCCCCTAATGCTAACCCGTACGCTAACACTAACCCGCGCCCTCACACGTACGCTGCCCCTAAAGCGTTGTCGTACCCTCCCATGGACCCTAAACCGTCCGCGTCCCCTAACCCTAACCCTAGCCCGAACCCTAATCCTAACCCTTCCCCGAAGTTTGACCCTCACCCGTCCCCTAATCCTAACCCGTACGCTAACACTAACCCGCGCCCTCACACGTACGCTCCCCCTAAAGCGTTGTGTACCCTCCCCTGGACCCTAAACCGTCCCCATCCCCTAACCCTAACCGTAGACCGAACCCTAACCCTAACCCTTCCCCGAAGCCTGACCCCCACCCGTCCCCTAATCCTAACACGTATGCTAACACTAACCCGCGCCCTCACACGTACGCTCCCCATAAAGCGTTGTCGTACCCTCCCCTGGACCCTAAACCGTCCCCGTCCCCTAACACTAACCCTAGCCCGAACCCTAACACTAACCCTTCCCCGAAGCCTGACCCTCACCCGTCCCCTAATTCTAAACCGTACGCTAACACTAACCAGCTCCCTCACACGTACGCTCCCCCTAAAGCGTTGTCGTACACTCCCCTGGACCCTAAACCGTCCCCATCCCCTAAACTTAACCCTAGCCCGAACCCTAACCCTAACCCTTCCCCAAAGCCTGACCCTCACCCGTCCCCTAATCCTAACCGGTACGCTAACACTAACCCACGCCCTCACACGTACGCTCCTCCTAAAGCGTTGCCGTACCCTCCCCTGGACCGTAAACCATCCCCGTCCTCTAATCCTAACCCTAGACCGAACCCTAACCCTAACCCTTCCCCGAAGCCTGACCCTCACACGTCCCCTAATCCTAAGACGTACGCTAACACTAACCCGCGCCCTCACACGTACGCTCCCCCTAAAACGTTGCCGTACCCTCACCTGGACCCTAAACCGTCCACGTCCCCTAACCGTAACCCTAGCCCGAACCCTAACCCTAACACTTCCACGAAGCCTGACCCTCACCCGTCCCCTAATCCTAACCCGTACGCTAACAGTAACCCGCGCCCTCACACGTACGCTCCCCCTAAAGCATTGTCGTACCCTCCTCTGGTCCCTAAACCGTCCCCGTCCCCTAACCCTAACCCTAGCCCGAACCCTAACCCTAACCCTTCCCCGAAGCCTGACCCTCACCCGTCCCCTAATCCTAACCCGTACACTCACACTAACCCACGCGCTGACACGCGCGCTCCCCCTAAAGCCTTGCCGTACCCTCACTTGGACCCTAAACCATCCCCGTCCCGTAACCATAACCCTACCCCGAACCCTAACCCTAACCCTTCCCCGAAGCCTGACCCTCACCCGTCCCCTAATCCTAACCCGTACGCTAACACTAACCCGTGCCCTCACACGCACGCTCCCCCTAAAGCGTTGCCGTACCCTCACCTGGACCCTAAACCGTCCCCGTCCCCTAACACTAACCCTAGCCCGAACCCTAACCCTAACCCTTCCCCGAAGCCTGACCCTCACACGTCCCCTAATCCTTACCCGTATGCGAACACTAACCCGCGCCCTCACACGTACGCTCCCCCTAAAGAGTTGTCGTACACTCACCTGGACCCTAAAACGTCCCCGTCCCCTAACCCTAACCCTAGCCTGAACCCTAATCCTAACCCTTTCCCAAAGCCTGACCCTCACCTGTCCCCTAATCCTAACCGGTACGCAAACACTAACCCGCGCCCTCACACGTACGCTCCCCCTAAAGCGTTGCCGTACCCTCCCCTGGACCCTAAACCATCCCCGTCCCTTAACCCTAACCCTAGCCCGAACCCTAACCCTAACCCTTTCCCGAAGCCTGACCTTCACACGTACCCTAATCCTAACCCGTACGCTAACAGTAACCCGCGCCCTCACACGTACGCTACCCCTCAGCATTGTCGTACCCTCCCCTGGTCCCAAAACCGTCCCCGTCCCCTAACCCTAACCCTAGCCCGAACCCTAACCCTAACCCTTCCCCGAAGCCTGACCCTCACCCGTCCCCTAATCCTAACCCGTACGCTAACACTAACCCACGCCCTCACATGCACGCTCCCCCTAAAGCGTTGCCGTACCCTCTCCAGGACCCTAAACCGTCCCGGTACCCAAAGCCTAACACTAGCCCGAACCCTAACCCTAACCCTTCCCCGAAGCCTGACCCTCACCCGTCCCCTAATCCTAACCCGTACGCCAACACTAACCCTCTCCCCCACACGCACGCTCCCCCTACAGCGTTGCCATACCCTCACCTGGACCCTAAACCGTCCCCGTCCCCTAACCCTAACCAGAGTCCGAACCCTAAACCTAACACTTCCCCGAAGCCTGACCCTCACCTGTCCCCTAATCCTAACCCGTACGCTAACACTAACCCGCGCCCTCACACGCACGCTCCCCCTACAGCGTTGCCATACCCTCACCTGGACCCTAAACCGTCCCCGTCCCCTAACCCTAACCAGAGTCCGAACCCTAAACCTAACACTTCCCCGAAGCCTGACCCTCACCTGTCCCCTAATCCTAACCCGTACGCTAACACTAACCCGCGCCCTCACACGCACGCTCCCCCTAAAGCGTTGCCCTACCCTCCCCTGGACCCTAAACCGTCCCCGTCCCCTAACCCTAACCTTAGCCCGAACCCTAACCCTAAACCTTCCCCGAAGCCTGACCCTAAACCGTCCCCTAATCCTAACCCGTACGCTAACACTAACCCGCGCCCTCACATGCACGCTCCCCCTAAAGCGTTGCCGTACCCTCACCTGGACCCTAAACCGTCCCCGTCCCCTAACCCTAACCCTAGCCCGAACCCTAACCCTGAAGCTTCCCTGAAGCCTGACCCTCACCCGTCCCCTAATCCTAACCCGTACGCTAACACTAACCCGCGCCCTCACACGCACGCTCCCCCTAAAGTGTTGCCGTACCCTCACCTGGACCCTAAACCGTCCCCTTCCCCTAACCCTAACCCTAGCCCGAACCCTAACCCTGACGCTCCCCAAAGCCTGACCCTCACCCGTCCCCTAATCCTAACCCGTACGCTAACACTAACCCGCGCCCTCACACGCACGCTCCCTCTAAAGCGTTGCCGTACCCTCACCTGGACCCTAAACCGTCCCCGTCCCCTAACCCTAATCCTAGCCCGAACCCTAACCCTAACCCTTCCCCGAAGCCTGACCCTCACCCGTCCCCTAATCCTAACCCGTACGCTAACACTAACCCACGCCCTCACACGCACGCTCCCCCTAAAGCGTTGCCGTACCCTCACCTGGACCCTAAACCGTCCCCGTCCCCTAACCCTAACCCTAGCCCGAACCCTAACCCTAACACTTCCCCGAAGCCTGACCCTCACCTGTCCCCTAATCCTAACCCGTACGCTAACACTAACCCGCGCCCTCACACGCACGCTCCCCCTAAAGCGTTGCCGTACCCTCACATGGACCCGAAACCGTCCCCGTCCCCTAACCCTAACCCTAGCCCGAACCCTAACCCTAACACTTCCCCGAAGCCTGACCCTCACCCGTCCCCTAATCCTAACCCGTACGCTAACACTAACCCGCGCCCTCACACGCACGCTCCCCCTAAAGCGTTGCCGTACCCTCACATGGACCCGAAACCGTCCCCGTCCCCTAACCCTAACCCTAGCCCGAACCCTAACCCTAACACTTCCCCGAAGCCTGACCCTCACCCGTCCCCTAATCCTAACCCGTACGCTAACACTAACCCGCGCCCTCACACGCACGCTCCCCCTAAAGCGTTGCCGTACCCTCACATGGACCCGAAACCGTCCCCGTCCCCTAACCCTAACCCTAGCCCGAACCCTAACCCTAACACTTCCCCGAAGCCTGACCCTCACCCGTCCCCTAATCCTAACCCGTACGCTAACACTAACCCGCGCCCTCACATGCACGCTCCCTCTAAAGCGTTGCCGTACCCTCCCCTGGACCCTAAACCGTCCCCGTCCCCTATCCCAAACCCAAGTCCGAACCCGAACCCTAACCCTTCCCCGAAGCCTGACCCTCACCCGTCCCCTAATCCTAACCCGTACGCTAACACTAACCCGCGCCCTCACACGCACGCTCCCCCTAATGCGTTGCCGTACCCTCACCTGGACCCTAAAACGTCCCCGTCCCCTATCCCAAACCCTAGTCCGAACACGAACCCTAACCCTTCCCCGAAGCCTGACCTTCACCCGTCCCCGAATCCTAACCCGTACGCTAACACTAACCCGCGCCCTCACACGCACGCTCCCCCTAAAGCGTTGCCGTACCCTCACCTGGACCCTAAAACGTCCCCATCCCCTAACCCTAACCCTAGCCCGAACACTAACACTTACCCTTCCCCGAAGCCTGACCCTCACCCGTCCCCGAATCCTAACCCGTACGCTAACACTAACCCACGCCCTCACACGCACGCTCCCCCTAAAGCGTTGCCGTACCCTCACCAGGACCCTAAACCGTCCCCGTCCGTAACCCTAACCCTAGCCCGAACCCTAACCCTAACCCTTCCCCGAAGCCTGACACTCACCCGTCCCCTAATCCTAACCTGTACGCTAACACTAACCCGCGCCCTCACACCACGCTCCCCCTAAAGTGTTGCCGTACCCTCACCTGGACCCTAAACTGCCCCCGTGCCCTAACCCTAACCCTAGCCCGAACCCTAACCCTGACGCTTCCCTGAAGACTGACCCTCACCCGTCCTCTAATCCTAACCCGTACGCTAACACTCACCCCCGCCCTCACACGCACGCTCCCCCTTAAGCGTTGCCGTACCCTCACCTGGACCCTAAACCGTCCCCGTCCCCTAACCCTAACCCTAGCCCGAACCCTAACCCTAACCCTTCCCCGAAGCCTGACCCTCACCCGTCCGCTAATCCTAATCCGTACTCTAACACTAACCCACGCCCTCACACGCACGCTACCCCTAAAGCGTTGCCGTACCCTCACCTGGAACCTAAACCGTCCCCGACCCCTAACCCTAACCCTAGCCCGAACCCTAACCCTAACACTTCTCCGAAGCCTGACCCTCACCCATCCCCTAATCCTAATCCGTACGCTAACACTAACCCGCGCCCTCACACGCATGCTACCCCTAAAGCGTTGCCGTACCCTCACCTGGACCCTAAACCGTCCCCGTCCCCTAACACTAACCCTAGCCGGAACCCTAACCCTAACTCTTCCCCGAAGCCTGACCCTCATCCGTTCCCTAATCCTAACCCGTACGCTAACACTAACCCGCGCCCTCACACGCACGCTCCCCCTAAAGCGTTGCCGTACCCTCACCTGGATCCTAAACCGTCCCCTTCCCCTAACCCTAACCGTAGACCTAACCCTCTCCCTAACCCTTCCCCGAAGCCTGACCCTCACCCATCCCCTAATCCTAACCCGTACGCTAACACTAACCCGCGCCCTCACACGTACGCTCCCCCTAAAGCGTTGCCGTACCCTCACCTGGACCGTGAACAGTCCCCGTCCCCGAACCCTAACCAAGACCGAACCCTAACGCTAAACCTTCCCCGAAGCCTGACCCTCACCCTTCCCTGAATCCTCACCCGTACGCTAACACTAACCCGCGCCCTCACACGCACGCTCCCCCTAAAGCGTTGCCGTACCCTCACCTGGACCCTAAAACGTCCCCATCCCCTAACCCTAACCCTAGCCCGAACCGTAACCCTAACCCTTCCCCGAAGCCTGACACTCACCCGTCCCCTAATCCTAACCTGTACGCTAACACTAACCCACGCCCTCACACGCACGCTCCCCCTAAAGCGTTGCCGTACCATCCCCTGGACCCTAAACCGTCCCCATCCCCTAACCCTAACCCTAGCCCGAACCCTAACCCTAACACTTCCCCGAAGCCTGAACCTCACCCGTCCCCTAATCCTAACCCGTACGCTAACACTAACCCGCGCCCTCACACGCACGCTCCCCCTAAAGCGTTGCCGTACCCTCACCTGGACCCTAAACCGTCCCCTAACCCTAAACCTAACCCTAGCCCGAACCCTAACCCTAACCCTTCCCCGGAGCCTGACCCTCACCCGTCCCCTAATCCTAACCCGTACGCTAACACCAACCCGCGCCCTCACACGCACGCTCCCCCTAAAGCGTTGCCGTACCCTCACCTGGACCCTAAACCGTCCCCGTCCCCTAACCCTAACCCTAGAACGAACCCTCTCCCTAACCCTTCCCCGAAGCCTGACCCTCACCCATCCCCTAATCCTAACCCGTACGCTAACACTAACCTGCGCCCTCACACGTACGCTCCCCCTAAAGCATTGCCGTACCCTCAACTGGACCGTAAACACTCCCCGTCCCCTAACCCTAACCCTAGCCCGAACCCTAACCCTAACCCTTCCCCGAAGCCTGACCCTCACCCGTCCCCGAATCCTCACCCGTACGCTAACACTAACCCGCGCCCTCACACGCACGCTCACCCTAAAGTGTTGTCGTACCCTCACCTGGACCCTAAACCGTCCCCGTCCCCTAACTCTAACCCTAGCCCGAACCCCAACCCTAACCCTTCCCCGAAGCCTGACCCTCACCCGTCCCCTAATCCTAACCCGTACGCTAACACTAACCCATGCCCTCACATGCACGCTCCCCCTAAAGCGTTGCCATACCCTCACCTGGACCCTAAACCGTCCCCGTCCCCTAACCCTAACCGGAAACCTCTCCCTAACCCTTCCCCGAAGCCTGACCCTCACCCGTCCCCTAATCCTAACCCGTACGCTAACACTAACCCACGACCTCACACGCACGCTCCCCCTAAAGCGTTGCCGTACCCTCACCTGGACCCTAAACCGTCCCCGTCCCCTAACCCTAACCCTAGCCCGAACCTTAACCCTAACCCTTCCCCGAAGCCTGACCCTCACCCGTCCCCTAATCCTAACGCGTACGCTAACACTAACCCGCTCCCTCACACGCACGCTCCCCCTAAAGCGTTGCCGTACCCTCTCCTGGACCCTGAACCGTCCCCGACCCCTAACCCTAACCCTAGCCCGAACCCTAACCCTAACCCTTCCCCGAAGCCTGACCCTCACCCGTCCCCTAATCCTAACCCGTACGCTAACACTAACCCACGTCCTCACACGCACGCTCCCCCTAAAGCGTTGCCGTACCCTCACCTGGACCCTAAACCGTCCCCGTCCCCTAACCCTAACCCTAGACCGAACCCTCTCCCTAACCCTTCCCCGAAGCCTGACACTCACCCATCCCCTAATCCTAACCCGTACGCTAACACTAACCTGCGCCCTCACACGTACGCTCCCCCTAAAGCGTAGCCGTACCCAAAACTGGACCGTAAACAGTCCCCGTCCCCTAACCCTAACCAAGCCCGAACCCTAAACCTAACCCTTCCCCGAAGCCTGACCCTCACCCGTCCCCGAATCCTCATCCGTACGCTAACACTAACCCGCGCCCTCACACGCACGCTCCCCCTAAAGTGTTGCCGTACCCTCACCTGGACTCTAAACCGTCCCCGTCCCCTAACCCTAACCCTAGCCCGAACCCTAACCCTAACACTTCCCCGAAGCCTGACCCTCACCCGTCCCCTAATCCTAACCCGTACGCTAACACTAACCCACGCCCTCACACGCACGCTCCCCCTAAAGCATTGCCGTACACTCCCCTGGACCCTAAACCGTCCCCGTCCCCTAACCCTAACCCTAGCCCGAACCCTATCCCTAACCCTTCCCCGAAGCCTGACCCTCACCCGTCCCCAAATCTTAACCCGTACGCTAACACTAACCCGCGCCCTCACACGCACGCTCCCCCTAAAGCGTTGCCGTACCCTCACCTGGACCCTAAACCGTCCCCGTCCCGTAACTCTAACCCTAGCCCGAACCCCAACCCTAACCCTTCCCCGAAGCCTGACCCTCACCCGTCCCCTAATCCTAACCCGTACGATAACACTAACCCGCGCCCTCACACGCACGCTCCCCCTAAAGCTTTGCCGTACCCTCACCTGGACCCTAAAACGTCCCCATCCCCTAACCCTAACCCTAGCCCGAACCCTAACCCTTACCCTTCCCCGAAGCCTGACCCTCACCTGTCCCCTAATCCTAACCCGTACGCTAACACTAACCCGCGCCCTCACACGCACGCTCCCCCTAAAGCGTTGCCGTACCCTCACCTGGACCCTAAGCCGTCCCCGTCCCCTAACCCTAACCCTAGCCCGAACCCTAACACTAACCCTTCCCCGAAGGCTGACCCTCACCCATCCCCTAATCCTAACCCATACGCTAACACTAACCCGTGCCCTCACACGCACGCTCCCCCTAAAGCGTTGCCGTACCCTCACCTGGACCCTAAACCGTCCCCGTCGCCTAACTCTAACCCTTGCCCGAACCCTAACCCTAACACTTCCCCGAAGCCTGACCCTCACCCATCCCCTAATCCTAACCCGTACGGTAACACTAACCCGCGCCCTCTCACGCACGCTCCCCCTAAAGCGTTGCCGTACCCTCACCTGGACCCTAAACCGTCCCCGTCCCCTAACCCTAACCCTAGTCCGAACCCTAACCCTAAACCTTCCCCGAAGCCTGACCCTCACCCGTCCCCTAATCCTAACCCGTACGCTAACACTAACCCACGCCCTCACACGCACGCTCCCCCTAAAGCGTTGCCGTACCCTCACCTGGACCCTAAACGGTCCCCGTCCCCTAACCCTATCCCTAGCCCGAACCCTAACCCTTACCCTTCCCCGAAGCCTAACCCTCACCCGTCCCCTAATCCTAACCCGTACACTAACACTAACCCGCGCCCTCACACGCACGCTCCCCCTAAAACGTTGCCGTACCCTCACCTGGACCCTAAACCGTCCCCGTCCCCTAACCCTAACCCTAGCCCGAACCCTAAACCTAACCCTTCCCCGAAGCCTGACCCTCACCCGTCCCCTAATCCTAACCCGTACACTAACACTAACCCGCGCACTCACATGCACGCTCCCCCTAAAGCGTTGCCGTACCCTCACCTGGACCCTAAACCGTCCCCGTCCCCTAACCCTAACCCTAGCCCGAACCCTCTCCCTAACCCTTCCCCGAAGCCTGACCGTCACCCGTCCCCTAATTCTAACCCGTACGCTAACACTAACCCGCGCCCTCACACGCACGCTCCCCCTAAAGCGTTGCCGTACCCTCACCTGGACCCTAAACCGTCCCCGTCCGTAACCCTAACCCTAGCCCGAACCCTAACCCGAACCCTTCCCCGAAGCCTGACACTCACCCGTCCCCTAATCCTAACCCGTACGCTAACACTAACCCGCGCCCTCACACGCACGCTCCCCCTAAAGCGTTGCCGTACCCTCACCTGGACCCTAAACTGCCCCCGTGCCCTAACCCTAATCCTAGCCCGAACCCTAACCCTGACGCTTCCCTGAAGCCTGACCCTCACCCGTCCGCTAATCCTAACCCGTACGCTAACACTAACCCACGCCCTCACACGTACGCTCCCCCTAAAGCGTTGCCGTACCCTCACCTGGACCGTGAACAGTCCCCGTCCCCTAACCCTAACCAAGACCGAACCCTAACCCTAACCCTTCCCCGAAGCCTGACCCTCACCCGTCCCCGAATCCTCACCCGTACGCTAACACTAACCCGCGCCCTCACACGCACGCTCCCCCTAAAGCGTTGCCGTACCCTCACCTGGATCCTAAACCGTCCCCGTTCCCTAACCCTAACCGTAGACCGAACCCTCTCCCTAACCCTTCCCCGAAGCCTGACCCTCACCCATCCCCTAATCCTAACCCGTACGCTAACACTAACCCGCGCCCTCACACGAACGCTCCCCCTAAAGCGTTGCCGTACCCTCACCTGGACCGTGAACAGTCCCCGTCACCTAACCCTAACCAAGACCGAACCCTAACCCTAACCCTTCCCCGAAGCCTGACCCTCACCCGTCCCCGAATCCTCACCCGTACGCTAACACTAACCCACGCCCTCACACGCACGCTCCCCCTAAAGTGTTACCGTACCCTCACCTGGACCCTAAACCGTCCCCGACCCCTAACCCTAACCCTAGCCCGAACCCTAACCCTAACCCTTCCCCGAAGCCTGACCCTCACCCGTCCCCTAATCCTAACCCGTACGCTAACACTAACCCGTGCCCTCACTCGCACGCTCCCCCTAAAGCGTTGCCGTACCCTCACCTGGATCGTAAACCGTCCCCGTCCCCTAACCCTAACCCTAGCCCGTACCCTAACCCTAACCCTTCCCCGAAGCCTGACCCTCACCCGTCCCCTAATCCTAACCCGTACGCTAACACTAACCCATGCCCTCACATGCACGCTCCCCCTAAAGCGTTGCCATACCCTCACCTGGACCCTAAACCGTCCCCGTCCCCTAACCCTAACCGGAAACCTCTCCCTAACCCTTCCCCGAAGCCTGACCCTCACCCGTCCCCTAATCCTAACCCGTACGCTAACACTGACCCGCGCCCTCACACGCACGCTCCCCCTAAAGCATTGCCGTACCCTCACCTGGACCCTAAACCGTCCCCTTCCCCTAAACCTAACCCTAGCCCGAACCCTAACCCTAACCCTTCCCCGAAGCCTGACCCTCACCCGTACCCTAATCCTAACCCGTACGCTAACACTAACCCGCGCCCTCACACGCATGCTCCCCCTAAAGCGTTGCCGTACCCTCACCTGGACCCTAAGCCGTCCCCTTCCCCTAACCCTAACCCTAGCCCGAACCATAACCCTAACCCTTCCCCGAAGCCTGACCCGCACCCGTCCCCTAATCCTAATCCGTACGCTAACACTAACCCGCGCCCTCACACGCACGCTCCCCCTAAAGCGTTGCCGTACCCTCACCTGGACCCTAAACCGTCCCCGTCCCCTAACCCTTACCCTAGCCCGAACCTTAACCCTAAACCTTCCCCGAAGCCTGACCCTCACCCGTCCCCTAATCCTAACCCGTACGCTAACACTAACCCACGCCCTCACACACACGCTCCCCCTAAAGCGTTGCCGTACCCTCACCTGGACCCTAAACCGTCCCCGTCCCCTAACCCTAACCCTAGCCCGAACCCTAACCCTAACCCTTCCCCGAAGCCTGACCCTCACCCGTCCCCTAATCCTAACCCGTACGCTAACACTAACCCGCGCCCTCACACGCACGCTCCCCCTAAAGCGTTGCCGTACCCTCACCTGGACCCTAAACCGTCCCCGACCCCTAACCCTAACCCTAGCCCGAACCCTAACCCTAACACTTCCCCGAAGCCTGACCCTCACCCATCCCCTATTCCTAACCCGTACGCTAACACTAACCCGCGCCCTCACACGTACGCTCCCACTAAAGCGTTGCCGTACCCTCACCTGGACCGTGAACAGTCCCCGTCCCCTAACCCTAACCAAGACCGAACCCTAACCCTAACCCTTCCCCGAAGCCTGACCCTCACCCGTCCCCGAATCCTCACCCGTACGCTAACACTAACCCGCGCCCTCACACGCACGCTCCCCCTAAAGCGTTGCCGTACCCTCACCTGGACCCTAAAACGTCCCCATTCCCTAACCCTAACCCTAGCCCGAACCCTAACCCTTACCCTTCCCTGAAGCCTGACTCTCACCTGTCCCCTAATCCTAACCCGTACGCTAACACTAACCCGCGCCCTCACACGCACGCTCCCCCTAAAGCGTTGCCGTACCCTCACCTGGACCCTAAGCCGTCCCCGTCCCCTAACCCTAAAACTAGCCCGAACCCTAACACTAACCCTTCCCCGAAGCCTGACCCTCACCCATCCCCTAATCCTAACCCGTACGCTAACACTAACCCGTGCCCTCACACGCACGCTCCCCCTAAAGCGTTGCCGTACCCTCACCTGGAACCTAAACCGTCCCCGTCGCCTAACTCTAACCCTAGCCCGAACTCTAACCCTAACCCTTCCCCGAAGCCTGACCCTCACCCATCACCTAATCCTAACCCGTACGCTAACACTAACCCGCGCCCTCTCACGCACGCTCCCCCTAAAGCGTTGCCGTACCCTCATCTAGACCCTAAACCGTCCCCGTCCCCTAACCCTAACCCTAGTCTGAACCCTAACCCTAAACCTTCACCGAAGCCTGACCCTCACCCGTCCCCTAATCCTAACCCGTACGCTAACACTAACCCGCTCCCTCACACGCACGCTCCCCCTAAAGCGTTGCCGTACCCTCACCTGGACCCTAAACGGTCCCCGTCTCCTAACCCTATCCCTAGCCCGAACCCTAACCCTTACCCTTCCCCGAAGCCTGACCCTCACCCGTCCCCTAATCCTAACCCGTACACTAACACTAACCCGCGCCCTCACACGCACGCTCACCCTAAAGCGTTGCCGTACCCTCACCTGAACCCTAAACCGTCCCTGTCCGTAACCCTAACCCTAGCCCGAACCCTAAACCTAACCCTTCCCCGAAGCCTGACCCTCACCCGTCCCCTAATCCTAACACGTACACTAACACTAACCCGCGCCCTCACACGCACGCTCCCCCTAAAGCGTTGCCGTACCCTCACCTGGACCCTAAATCGTTCCCGTCCCCTAACCCTAACCCTAGTCCGAACCCTCTCCCTAACCCTTCCCCGAAGCCTGACCCTCAACCGTCCCCTAATCCTAACCCGTACGCTAACACTAACCCGCGCCCTCACACGCACGCTCCCCCTAAAGCGTTGCCGTACCCTCACCTGGACCCTAAACCGTCCCCTTCCCCTAAACCTAACCCTAGCCCGAACCCTAACCCTAACCCTTCCCCGAAGCCTGACCCTCACCCGTCCCCTAATCCTCACCCGTACGCTAACACTAACCTGCGCCCTCACACGCACGCTCCCCCTAAAGCGTTGCCGTACCCTCACCTGGACCCTAAAACGTCCCCATTCCCTAACCCTAACCCTAGCCCGAACCCTAACCCTTACCCTTCCTCGAAGCCTGACCCTCACCCGTCGCCTAATCCTAACCCGTACGCTAACACTAACCCGCGCCCTCACACGCACGCTCCCCCTAAAGCGTTGCCGTACCCTCACCTGGACCCTAAGCCGTCCCCGTCCCCTAACCCTAACCCTAGCCCGAACCCTAACACTAACCCTTCCCCGAAGCCTGACCCTCACCCATCCCCTAATCCTAACCCGTACGCTAACACTAACCCACGCCCTCACACGCACTCTCCCCCTAAAGCGTTGCCGTACCCTCATCTGGACCCTAAACCGTTCCCGTCCCCTAACCCTAACCCTAGTCCGAACCCTCTCCCTAACCCTTCCCCGAAGCCTGACCCTCAACCGTCCCCTAATCCTAACCCGTACGCTAACACTAACCCGCGCCCTCACACGCACGCTCCCCCTAAAGCGTTGCCGTACCCTCACCTGGACCCTAAACCGTCCCCGTCCGTAACCCTAACCCTAGCCCGAACCCTAACCCTAACCCTTCCCCGAAGCCTGACCCTCACCCGTCCCCGAATCCTCACCCGTACGCTAACACTAACCCACGCCCTCACACGCACGCTCCCCCTAAAGTGTTGCCGTACCCTCACCTGGAACCTAAGCCGTCCCCGTACCCTAACCCTAACCCTAGGCCGAACCCTAACACTAACACTTCCCCGAAGCTTGACCGTCACACGTCCCCTAATCCTAACCCGTACGCTAACACTAACCCACGCCCTCACACGCACGCTCCCCCTAAAGCGTTGCCGTACCCTCCCCTGGACCCTAAACCGTCCCCGTCCCCTAACCCTAACGCTAGCCCGAACCCTAACTCTAACCGTTCCCCGAAGCCTGACCCTCACCCGTCCACTAATCCTAACCCGTACTCTAACACTAACCCACGCCCTCACACGCATGCTCCCCCTAAAGCGTTGCCGTACCCTCACCTGGACCCTAAACCATCCCCGACCCCTAACCCTAACCCTAGCCCGAACCCTAACCCTAACACTTCCCCGAAGCCTGACCCTCACCCATCCCCTAATCCTAACCCGTACGCTAACACTAACCCACGCCCTCACACGCACGCTCCCCCTAAAGCGTTGCCGTACCCTCACCTGGATCCTAAACCGTCCCCGTCCCCTAACCCTAACCCTAGCCCGAACCCTAACCCTAACCCTTCCCCGAAGCCTGACCCTCACCCGTCCCGTAATCCTAACCGGTAGGCTAACACTAACCCACGCCTTCACACGCACGCTCCCCCTATAGCGTTGCCGTACCCTCACCTGGACCCTAAACCGTCCCCGTCCCCTAACCCTAACCCTAGCCCGAACCCTAACCCTAACCCTTCCCCGAAGACTGACCCTCACCCGTCCCCTAATCCTAACCCGTACGCTAACACTAACCCACGCCTTCACACACACGCTCCCCCTAAAGCGTTGCCGTACACTCAACTGGACCCTAAACCGTCCCTGTCCCATAACCCTAACCCTAGCCTGAACCCTATCCCTAACCCTTCCCCGAAGCCTGACACTCACCCGTCCCCTAATCCTAACCCGTACGCTAACAGTAACCCGCGCCCTCACACGCACGCTCCCCCTAAAGCTTTGCCGTACCCTCACCTGGACCCTAAACCGTCCCCGTCCCCTAACCCTAACCCTAGCACGAACCCTAACCCTAACCCTTCCCCGAAGACTGACCCTCACCCGTCCCCTAATCCTAACCCGTACGCTAACACTAACCCACGCCCTCACACACACGCTCCCCCTAAAGCGTTGCCGTACACTCAACTGGACCCTAAACCGTCCCTGTCCCATAACCCTAACCCTAGCCCGAACCCTATCCCTAACCCTTCCCCGAAGCCTGACACTCACCCGTCCCCTAATCCTAACCCGTACGCTAACACTAACCCACGCCCTCACACGCACGCTCCCCCTAAAGCGTTGCCGTACCCTCACCTGGACCCTAAACCGTCCCCGTCCCCTAACCCTAACCCTAGCCCGAACCCTAACCCTAACCATTCCCGAAGACTGACCCTCACCCGTTCCCTAATCCTAACCCGTACGCTAACACTAACCCGCGCCCTCACACGCACGCTCCCCCTAAAGCGTTGCCGTACCCTCACCTGGACCGTGAACAGTCCTCGTCCCCTAACCCTAACCAAGACCGAACCCTAACCCTAACCCTTCCCTGAAGCCTGACCCTCACCCGTACCCGAATCCTCACCCGTACGCTAACACTAACCCACGCCCTCACACGCACGCTCCCCCTAAAGTGTTGCCGTACCCTCACCTGGACCCTAAGCCGTCCCCGTACCCTAACCCTAACCCTAGCCCGAACCCTAACCCTAACCCTTCCCTGAAGCCTGACCCTCAACCGTCCCCTAATCCTAACCCGTACGCTAACACTAACCCGCGCCCTCACACGCACGCTCCCCCTAAAGCGTTGCCGTACCCTCCCCTGGACCCTAAACCGTCCCCGACCCCTAACCCTATCCCTAGCCCGAACCCTAACCCTAAACCTTCCCCGAAGCCTGACACTCACCCGTCCCCTAATCCTAACCCGTACGATAACACTAACCCGCGCCCTCACACGCACGCTCCCCCTAAAGCGTTGCCGTACCCTCACCTGGACCCTAAACCGTCCCCGTCCCCTAACCCTAACCCTAGCCCAAACCCTAACCCTAACCCTTCCCCGAAGCCTGACCCTCACCCGTCCCCTAATCCTAACACGTACGCTAACAATAACCCGCGCCCTCACACGCACGCTCCCTCTAAAGCGTTGCCGTACCCTCACCTGGACCCTAAACCGTCCCCGTCCCCTAACCCTAACCCTAGCCCGAACCCTAACCCTAACCCTTCCCCGAAGCCTGACCCTCACCCGTCTCCTAATCCTAACCCGTACGCTAACACTATAACGCGCCCTCACACGCACGCTCCCCCTAAAGCGTTGCCGTACCCTCAACTGGACCCTAAACCGTCCCCGTCCCCGTCCCCTAACCCTAGCCCGAACCCTAACCCTAACCCTTCCCCGAAACCTGACCCTCACCCGTCCCCTAATCCTAACCCGTACGCTAACACTAACCCGCACCCTCACACGCACGCTCCCCCTAAAGGGTTGCCGTACCCTCACCTGGACCCTATACCGCCACCGTGCCCTAACCCTAACCCTAGCCCGAACCCTAACCCTGACGCTTCTCTGAAGCCTGACCCTCACCCGTCCCCTAATCCTAACACGTACGCTAATACTAACCCGCGCCCTCACACGCACGCTCCCCCTTAAGCGTTGCCGTACCCTCACCTGGACCCTAAACCGTCCCCGTCCCCTAACCCTAACCCTAGCCCGAACCCTAACCCTGACCCTTCCCAGAAGCCTGACCCTCACCCGTCCACTAATCCCAACCCGTACGCTAACACTAATCCGTGCCCTCACATGCACGCTCCCCCTAAAGCGTTGCCGTACCCTCACCTGGACCCTAAACCGTCCCCGTCCCCTAACACTAACCCTAGTCGGAACCCTAACCCTAACCCTTCCCCGAAGCCTGACCCTCACCCGTCCCCTAATCCTAACCCGAACGCTAACACTAACCCGAGCCCGCACACGCACGCTCCCCCTAAAACGTTGCCGTACCCTCAACTGGACCCTAAACCGTCCCCGTCCCCTAACCCTAACCCTAGCCCGAACCCTAACCCTAACCCTTCCCCGAAGCCTGACCCTCACCCGTCCCCTAATCCTAACACGTACTCTAACAATAACCCGCGTCCTCACACGCACGCTCCCTCTAAAGCGTTGCCATACCCTCACCTGGACCCTAAACCGTCCCCGTCCCCTAACCCTAACCCTAGCCCGAACCCTTACCCTAACCCTTCCCCGAAGCCTGACCCTCACCCGTCCCCTAATCCTAACCCGTACGCTAACACTAACCCGCGCCCTCACACGCACGCTCCCCCTAAAGCGTTGCCGTACCCTCCCCTGGACCCTAAACCGTCCCCGTCCCCTAACCCTAACCCTAGCCCGAACCCTAACCCTAACCCTCCCCCGAAGCCTGACCCTCACCCGTCCCCTAATCCTAACCCGTACGCTAACACTAACCCGCGCCCTCACACGCACGCTCCCCCTAAAGCGTTGCCGTACCCTCACCTGGACCCTAAACCGTCCCCGTCCCATAACCCTAACCCTAGCCCGAACCATAACCCTAACCCTTCCCCGAAACCTGACCCTCACCCGTCCCCTAATCCTAACCCGTACGCTAACACTAACCCGCGCCCTCACACGCATGCTCCCCTTAAAGGTTTGCCGTACCCTCACCTGGAACCTAAACCGTCCCCGTCCCCTAACCCTAACCCTAGCCCGAACCCTAACCCTAACACTTCCCCGAAGCCTGACCCTCTCCGTCCCCTAATCCTAACCCGTACGCTAACACTAACCCACGCCCTCACACGCACGCTCCCCCTAAAGCGTTGCCGTACCCTCCCCTGGACCCTAAACCGTCCCCGTCCCCTAACCCTAACCCTAGCCCGAACCCTAACCCTAACCCTTCCCCGAGCCTGACCCTCACCCGTCCACTAATCCTAACCCGTACTCTAACACTAACCCACGCCCTCACACGCACACTCCCCCTAAAGCGTTGCCGTACCCTCACCTGGACCCTAAACCGTCCCCGACCCCTAACCCTAACCCTAGCCCGAACCCTAACCGTAACCCTTCCCCGAAGCCTGACCCTCACCCGTCCCCTAATCCTAACCCGTACGCTAACACTAACCCGTGCCCACACACGCACGCTCCCCCTAAAGCGTTGCCGTACCCTCACCTGGACCCTAAACCGTCCCCGTCCCCTAACCCTAACCCTAGCCCGAACCCTCTCCCTAACCCTTCCCCGAAGCCTGACCCTCACCCGTCCCCTAATCCTAACCCATACACTAACACTAACCCGCGCCCTCACACGCACGCTCCCCCTAAAGCGTTGCCGTACTCTCACCTGGACCCTAAACCGCCCCCGTGCCCTAAACCTAACCCTAGCCCGAACCCTAACCCTGATGCTTCCCCGAAGCCTGACCATCACCCGTCCCCTAATCCTAACCCGTACGCTAACACTAACCCGCGCCCTCACACGCACGATCCCCCTAATGCGTTGCCGTACCCTCACCTGGACCCTAAACCGTCCCCGTCCCCTAACCCTAACCCTAGCCCGAACCCTAACCCTAACCCTTCCCTGAAGCCTGACCCTCAACCGTCCCCTAATCCTAACCCGTACGCTAACACTAACCCGCGCCCTCACACGCACGCTCCCCCTAAAGCGTTGCCGTACCCTCCCCTGGACCCTAAACCGTCCCCGACCCCTAACCCTAACCCTAGCCCGAACCCTAACCCTAAACCTTCCCCGAAGCCTGACCCTCACCCGTCCCCTAATCCTAACCCGTACGATAACACTAACCCGCGCCCTCACACGCACGCTCCCCCTAAAGCGTTGCCGTACCCTCACCTGGACCCTAAACCGTCCCCGTCCCCTAACCCTAACCCTAGCCCGAACCCTAACCCTAACCCTTCCCCGAAGCCTGACCCTCACCCGTCCCCTAATCCTAACACGTACGCTAACAATAACCCCGCCCTCACACGCACGTTCCCTCTAAAGCGTTGCCGTACCCTCACCTGGACCCTAAACCGTCCCCATCCCCTAACCCTAACCCTAGCCCGAACCCTAACCCTAACCCTTCCCCGAAGCCTGACCCTCACCCGTCCCCTAATCCTAACCCGTACGCTAACACTAACCCGCGCCCTCACACGCACGCTCCCCCTAAAGCGTTGCCGTACCCTCACCTGGACCCTAAACCGTCCCCGTCCCATAAACCTAACCCTAGCCCGAACCATAACCCTAACCCTTCCCCGAAGCCTGACCCTCACCCGTCCCCTAATCCTAACCCGTACGCTAACACTAACCCGCGCCCTCACACGCACGCTCCCCTTAAAGGGTTGCCGTACCCTCACCTGGAACCTAAACCGTCCCCGTCCCCTAACCCTAACCCTAGCCCGAACCCTAACCCTAACCCTTCCCCGAAGCCTGACCCTCACCCGTCCCCTAATCCTAACCCGTACGCTAACACTAACCCGCGCCCTCACACGCACGCTCCCCCTAAAGCGTTGCCGTACCCTCACCTGGACCCTAAACCGTCCCCGTCCCCTAACCCTAACCCTAGCCCGAACCCTAACCCTAACCCTTCCCCGAAGCCTGACCCTCAGCCGTCCCATAATCCTAACCCGTACGCTAACACTATCACGCGCCCTCACTCGCACGCTCCCCCTAAAGCGTTGCCGTACCCTCAACTGGACCCTAAACCGTCCCTGTCCCCGTCCCCTAACCCTAGCCCGAACCCTAACCCTAACCCTTCCCCGAAGCCTGACCCTCACCCGTCCCCTAATCCTAACCCGTACGCTAACACTAACCCGCACCCTCACACGCACGCTCCCCCTAAAGGGTTGCCGTACCCTCACCTGGACCCTATACCGCCCCCGTGCCCTAACCCTAACCCTAGCCCGAACCCTAACCCTGACGCTTCTCTGAAGCCTGACCCTCACCCGTCCCCTAATCCTAACCCGTACGCTAATACTAACCCGCGCCCTCACACGCACGCTCCCCCTAAAGCGTTGCCGTACCCTCACCTGGACCCTAAACCGTCCCCGTCCCCTAACCCTAACCCTAGCCCGAACCCTAACCCTGACCCTTCCCAGAAGCCTGACCCTCACCCGTCCACTAATCCCAACCCGTACGCTAAAACTAATCCGTGCCCTCACATGCACGCTCCCCCTAAAGCGTTGCCGTACCCTCACCTGGACCCTAAACCGTCCCCGTCCCCTAACCCTAACCCTAGCCGGAACCCTAACCCTAACACTTCCCCGAAGCCTGACCCTCACCCGTCCCCTAATCCTAACCTGAACGCTAACACTAACCCGAGCCCGCACACGCACGCTCCCCCTAAAACGTTGCCGTACCCTCAACTGGACCCTAAACCGTCCCCGTCCCCTAACCCTAACCCTAACCCGAATCCTAACCCTAACACTTCCCCGAAGCCTGACCCTCACCTGTCCCCTAATCATAACCCGTACGCTAACACTAACCCGCGCCCTCACACGCACGCTCCCCCTAAAGCGTTGCCGTACCCTCACTTGGACCCTAAACCGTCCCCGTCCCCTAACCCTAACCCTAGCCCGAACACTAACCCTAACCCTTCCCCGAAGCCTGACCCTCACCCGTCCCCTAATCCTAACCCGTACGCTAACACTCACCCGTGCCCTCACACGCATGCTTCCCCTTAAGCGTTGCCGTACTCTCACCTGGACCCTAAACCGTCCCCGTCCCCTAACCCTAACCCTAGCCCGAACCCTAACCCTAACCCTTCCCCGAAGCCTGACCCTCACCCGTCCCCTAATCCTAACCTGTACGCTAACACTAACCCGCGCCCTCACACGCACGCTCCCCCTAAAGCGTTGCTGTACCCTCACCTGGACGCTAAACCGTCCCCGTCCCCTAACCCTAACCCTAGCCCGAACCCTAACCCTAACCCTTCCCCGAAGCCTGACACTCACCCGTCCCCTAATCCTAACCTGTACGCTAACACTAACCCGCGCCCTCACATGCACACTCCCTCTAAAGCGTTGCCGTACCCTCCCCTGGAACCTAAACCGTCCCCGTCCCCTAACCCTAACCCTAGCCCGAACCCTAACCCTAACCCTTCCCCGAAGCCTGACCCTCACCCGTCCCCTAATCCTAACACGTACGCTAACACTAACCTGCGCCCTCACACGCACGCTCCCCCTAAAGCGTTGCCATACCCTCACCTGGAACCTAAACCGTCCCCGTCCCCTAACCCTAACCCTAGCCCGAACCCTAAACTTAACCCTTCCCCGAAGCCTGACCCTCACCCGTCCCCTAATCCTAACCCGTACGCTAACACTAACCCGCGCCCTCACACGCACGCTCCCCCTAAAGCGTTGCCGTACCCTCACCTGGACCCTAAACCGTCCCCGTCCCCTAACCCTAACCCTAGCCCGAACCCTAAACTTAACTCTTCCCCGAAGCCTGACCCTCACCCGTCCCCTAATCCTAACCCGTACGCTAACACTAACCCGCGCCCTCACACGCACGCTCCCCCTAAAGCGTTGCCGTACCCTCACCTGGACCCTAAACTGTCCCCGTCCCCTAACCCTAACCCTAGCCCGAACCCTAACCCTAACCCTTCCCCGAAGCCTGACCCTCACCCATCCCCTAATCCTAACCCGTACGCTAACACTAACCCACGCCCTCACACGCACGCTCCCCCTAAAGCGTTGCCGTACCCTCACCTGGACCCTAAAACGTCCCCGTCCCCTAACCCTAACCCTAGGCGGAACCCTCTCCCTAACCCTTCCCCGAAGCCTGAGCCTCACCCGTCCCCTAATCCTAACCCGTACGCTAACACTAACCCGCGCCCTCACACGCACGCTCCCCCTAAAACGTTGCCGTACCCTCACCTGGACCCTAAACCGTCCCCGTCCCGTAATCCTAACCCTAGACCGAACCCTAACCCTAACCCTTCCCCGAAGCCTGACCCTCACCCGTCCCCTAATCCTAACCCGTACGCTAACACTAACCCGCGCCCTCACACGCACGCTCCCCCTAAAGCGTTGCCGTACCCTCACCTGGACCCTAAACTGCCCCCGTGCCCTAACCCTAACCCTAGCCCGAAACCTAACACTGACGCTTCCCTGAAGCCTGACCCTCACCCTTCCCCTAATCCTAACCCTTACGCTAACACTCACCCGCGCCCTCACACGCACGCTCCCCCTAAAGCGTTGCCGTACCCTCACCTGGACCATAAACCGTCCCCGTCCCCTAACCCTAACCCTAGCCCGAACCCTAACCCTAAACCTTACCCGAAGCCTGACCCTCACCCGTCCCGTAATCCTAACCCATAGGCTAACACTAACCCGCGCCCTCACACGCACGCTCCCCCTATAGCGTTGCCGTACCCTCACCTGGACCCTAAACCGTCCCCGTCCCCTAACCCTAACCCTAGCCCGAACCCTAACTCTGACGCTTCCCCGAAGCCTGACCCTCACCCGTCCCCTAATCCTAACCCGTACGCTAACACTGACCCGCGCCCTCACACGCACGCTCCCCCTAAAGTGTTGCCGTACCCTCACCTGGACCCTAAACCGTCCCCGTCCCCTAACCCTAACCCTAGCCCGAACCCTAACCCTTACCCTTCCCCGAAGCCTGACCCTCACCCGTCCCCTAATCCTAACCCATACACTAACACTAACCCGCGCCCTCACACGCACGCTCCCCCTAAAGCGTTGCCGTACTCTCACCTGGACCCTAAACCGTCCCCGTCCCCTAACCCTAACCCTACCCCGAACCCTAACCCTGACGCTTCCCCGAAGCCTGACCCTCACCCGTCCCCTAATCCTAACCCGTACGCTAACACTAACCTGCGCCCTCACACGCACACTCCCCCTAAAGCGTTGCCGTACCCTCACCTGGACCCTAAACCGTCCCCGTCCCCTAACCCTAACCCTAGCCCGAACCCTAACCCTTACCCTTCCCCGAAGCCTGACCCTCACCCGTCCCCTAATCCTAACCCATACACTAACACTAAGCCGCGCCCTCACACGCACGCTCCCCCTAAAGCGTTGCCGTACCCTCACCTGAACCCTAATCCGTCCCCGTCCCCTAACCCTAACCCTAGCCCGAACCCTAACCCTAACCCTTCCCCGAAGCCTGACCCTCACCCATCCCCTAATCCTAACCCGTACGCTAACACTAACCCACGCCCTCACACGCACGCTCCCCCTGAAGCATTGCCGTACCCTCACCTGGACCCTAAACCGTCCCCGTCCCCTAACCCTAACGCTAGCCCGAACCCTATCCCTAACACTTCACCGAAGCCTGACCCTAACCCGTCCCCAAATCTTAACCCGTAAGCTAACACTAACCCACGCCCTCACACGCACGCTCCCCCTAAAGCGTTGCCGTACCCTCACCTGGACCCTAAACCGTCCCCGTCCCGTAACCCTAACCCTAGCCCGAACCCTAACCCTAACCCTTCCCCGAAGCCTGACCCTCACCCGTCCCCTAATCCTAACCCGTACGCTAACACTAACCCGCGCCCTCACACACACCCTCCCCCTAAAGCGTTGCCGTACCCTCACCTGGACCCTAAACCGCACCCGTGCCCTAACCCTAACCCTAGCCCGAACCCTAACCCTGACGCTTCCCCGAAGCCTGACCCTCACCCGTCCCCTAATCCTAACCCGTACGCTAACACTAACCCGCGCCCTCACACGCACGCTCCCCCAAATGCGTTGCCGTACCCTCACCTGGACCCTAAACCGTCCCCATCCCCTAACCCTAACCCTAGCCCGAACCCTAACCCTAAACCTTCCCTCAAGCCTGACCCTCACCCGTCCCCTAATCCTAACCCGTACGCTAACACTAACCCGCGCCCTCACACGCACGCTCCCCCTAATGTGTTGCCGTACCCTCACCTGGACCCTAAACCGTCCCCGTCCCCTAACCCTAACCCTAGCCCGAACCCTAACCCTAACCCTTCCCCGAAGCCTGACCCTCACCCGTCCCCTAATCCTAACCCGTACGCTCACACTAACCCGCGCCCTCACATGCACGCTCCCCCTCAAGCGTTGCCGTACCCTCACCTGGACCCGAAACCGTCCCCGACCCCTAACCCTAACCCTAGCCCGAACCCTAAACCTAACACTTCCCTGAAGCCTGACCCTCACCCGTCCCCTAATCCTAACCCGTACGCTAACACTAAACCACGCCCTCACACGCACGCTCCCCCTAAAGGGTTGCCGTACCCTCACCTGGACCCTAAACCGTCCCCATCCCCGTCCCCTAACCCTAACCCTAGCCCGAACCCTAACCCTAACCCTTCCCCGAAGCCTGACCCTCACCCGTTCCCTAATCCTAACCCGTACGCTAACACTAACCCGCGCCCTCACACGCACGCTCCCCCTAAAGCGTTGCCGTACCCTCACCTGGACCCTAAACCGTCCCCGTCCCCTAAACCTAACCCTAGCCCGAACCCTAACCCTAAACCTTACCCGAAGCCTGACCCTCACCCGTCCCGTAATCCTAACCTGTAGGCTAACACTAACCCGCGCCCTCACACGCACGCTCCCCCTATAGCGTTGCCGTACCCTCACCTGGACCCTAAACCGTCCCCATCCCCTAACCCTAACCCTAGCGCGAACCCTAACCCTGACGCTTCCCCGAAGCCTGACCCTCACCCGTCCCCTAATCCTAACCCGTACGCCAACACTAACCCGCGCCCTCACACGCACGCTCCCCCTAAAGTTTTGCCGTACCCTCACCTGGACCCTAAACCGTCCCCGTCCCCTAACCCTAACCCTAGCCCGAACCCTAACCCTTACCCTTCCCCGAAGCCTGACCCTCACCCGTCCCCTAATCCTAACCCATACACTAACACTAACCCGCGCCCTCACACGCATGCTACCCCTAAAGCGTTGCCGTCCCCTCACCTGGACCCTAAACCGTCCCCATCCCCTAACCCTAACCCTAGCCCGAACCCTAACCCTGACGCTTCCCCGAAGCCTGACCCTCACCCGTCCCCTAATCCTAACCCGTACGCTAACACTAACCTGCGCCCTCACACGCACACTCCCCCTAAAGCGTTGCCGTACCCTCACCTGGACCCTAAACCGTCCCCGTCCCCTAACCCTAACCCTAGCCCGAACCCTAACCCTTACCCTTCCCCGAAGCCTGACCCTCACCCGTCCCCTAATCCTAACCCGTTCGCTAACACTAACGCACGCCCTCACACGCACGCTCCCCCTAAAGCATTGCCGTACCCTCACCTGGACCCTAAACCGTCCCCGTCCCCTAACCCTAACGCTAGCCCGAACCCTATCCCTAACACTTCACCGAAGCCTGACCCTAACCCGTCCCCAAATCTTAACCCGTACGCTAACACTAACCCACGCCCTCACACGCATGCTCCCCCTAAAGCGTTGCCGTACCCTCACCTGGACCCTAAACCGTCCCCGTCCCGTAACCCTAAGCCTAGCCCGAACCCTAACCCTAACCCTTCCCCGAAGCCTGACCCTCACCCGTCCCCTAATCCTAACCCGTACGCTAACACTAACCCGCGCCCTCACACGCAACCTCCCCCTAAAGCGTTGCCGTACCCTCACCTGGACCCTAAACCGCCCCCGTGCCCTAACCCTAACCCTAGCCCAAACCCTAACCCTAACACTTCCCCGAAGCCTGACCCTCACCCGTCTCCTAATCCTGACCCGTACGCTAACACTAACCCGTGCACTCACACGCACGCTCCCCCTAAAGCGTTGCCGTACCCTCACCTGGACCCTAAACCGTCCCCGTCCCGTAACCCTAACCCTAGCCCGAACCCTAACCCTAACCCTTCCCCGAAGCCTAACTCTCACCCGTCCCCTAATCCTAACCCGTACGCCAACACTAACCCGCGCCCTCACACGCACGCTCCCCCTAAAGCGTTGCCGTACCCTCACCTGGACCCTAAACCGTCCCCGTCCCCTAACCCTAACCCTAGCCCGAACCATAACCCTAACCCTTCCCCGAAGCCTGACCCTCACCCGTCCCCTAATCCTAACCCGTACGCTAACACTAACCCGTGCCCTCACACGCACGCTCCCCCTAAAGCGTTGCCGTACCCTCACCTGGACCCTAAACCGTCCCCATCCCCTAACCCTAACCCTAGCCCATACCCTAACCCTAACCCTTCCCCGAAGCATGACCCTCACCCGTCACCGAATCCTAACCCGTACGCTAACACTAACCCGCGCCCTCACACGCACGCTCCCCCTAAAGCGTTGCCGTACCATCACCTGGACCCTAAACCGTCCCCGTCCCCTAACCCTAACCCTAGCCCGAACCCTAACCCTAACCCTTCCCCGAAGCCTGACCCTCACCCGTCCCCTAATCCTAAGCCGTACGCTAACACTAACCCGCGCCCTCACACGCACGCTCCCCCTAAAACGTTGCCGTACCCTCACCTGGACCCTAAACCATCCCCGTACCCTAACCCTAACCCTAGCCCGAACCCTAACCCTAACCCTTCCCTGAAGCCTGACCCTCACCCGTCCCCTAATCCTAAGCCGTACGCTAACACTAACGCGCGCCCTCACACGCACGCTCCCCCTAAAGCGTTGCCGTACCCTCACCTGGACCCTAAACCGTCCCCGTCCCCTAACCCTAAACCTAGCCCGAACCCTAACCCTAACCCTTCCCCGAAGCCTGACCCTCACCCGTCCCCTAATACTAACCCGTACGCCAACACTAACCCGCGCCCTCACACGCACGCTCCCTCTAAAGCGTTGCCGTACCCTCACCTGGACCCTAAACCGTCCCCGTCCCCTAACCCAAACCCTAGCCGAACCCTAACCCTAACACTTCCCCGAAGCCTGACCCTCTCCCGTCCCCTAATCCTAACCCGTACGCTAACACTAATCCGCGCCCTCACACGCACGCTCCCCCTAAAGCGTTGCCGTACCCTCACCTGCACCCTAAACCGTCCCCATCCCCTAACCCTAACCCTAGCCCGAACCCTAACCCTAACCCTTCCCCGAAGCCTGACCCTCACCCGTCCCCTAATCCTAAACCCGTACGCTAACACTAACCCGCGCCCTCACACGCACGCTCCCCCTAAAGCGTTGCCGTCCCCTCACCTGGACCCTAAACCGTCCCCGTACCCTAACCCTAACCCTAGCAGAACCCTAAACCTAAACCTTCCCCGAAGCCTGACCCTCACCCGTCCCCTAATCCTAACCCGTACGCTAACACTAACCCGCGCCCTCACACGCACGCTCCCCCTAAAGCGTTGCCGTACCCTCACCTGGACCCTAAACCGTCCCCATCCCCTAACCCTAACCCTAGCCCGAACCCTAACCCTAACCCTTCCCCGAAGACTGACCCTCACCCGTACCCTAATCCTAACCCGTATGCTAAAACTAATCCGCGCCCTCACACGCACGCTCCCCCTAAAGCGTTGCCGTACCCTCACCTGGACCCTAAACCGTCCCCGTCCCCTAAACCTAACCCTAGCGGAAACCCTAACACTAACCCTTACCCGAAGCCTGACCCTCACCCGTACCCTAATCCTAACCCGTACGCTAACACTAACCCGCCCCTCACACGCACGCTCCCCCTAAAGTGTTGCCGTACCCTCACCTGGACCCGAAACCGTCCCCGTCCCCTAACCCTACCCCTAGGCCGAACCCTAACCCTAACCCTTCCCCGAAGCCTGACCCTCACCCGTCCCCTAATCCTAACCCGTACGCTAACACTAACGCGCGCCCTCACACACACGCTCCCCCTAAAGCGTTGCCGTACCCTCACCTGGACCCTAAACCATCCCCGTCCCCCAACCCTAAACCTAGCCCGAACCCTAACCCTAACCCTTCCCCGAAGCCTGACCCTCACCCGTCCCCTAATCCTAACCCGTACGCCAACACTAACCCGCGCCCTCACACGCACGCTCCTTCTAAAGCGTTGCCGTACCCTCACCTGGACCCTAAACCGTCCCCGTCCCCTAACCCAAACCCTAGCCGAACCCTAACCCTAACCCTTCCCCGAAGCCTGACCCTCTCCCGTCCCCTAATCCTAACCCGTATGCTAAAACTATCCCGCGCCCTCACACGCACGCTCCCCCTAAAGCGTTGCCGTACCCTCACCTGGACCCTAAACCGTCCCCATCCCCTAACCCTAACCCTAGCCCGAACCCTAACCCTAACCCTTCTCCGAAGCCTGACCCTCACCCGTCCCCTAATCCTAATCCGTACGCTAACACTAACCCGCGCCCTCACACGCACGCTCCCCCTAAAGCGTTGCCGTCCCCTCACCTGGACCCTAAACCGTCCCCGTCCCCTAACCCTAACCCTAGCCCGAACCCTAACTCTGACGCTTCCCCGAAGCCTGACCCTCACCCGTCCCCTAATCCTAACCCGTACGCTAACACTAACCCGCGCCCTCACACGCACGCTCCCCCTAATGTGTTGCCGTACCCTCACCTGGACCCTAAACCGTCCCCGTCCCCTAACCCTAACCCTAGCCCGAACCCTAACCCTAACCCTTCCCCGAAGCCTGACCCTCACCCGTCCCCTAATCCTAACCCGTACGCTCACACTAACCCGCGCCCTCACATGCACGCTCCCCCTCAAGCGTTGCCGTACCCTCACCTGGACCCGAAACCGTCCCCGACCCCTAACCCTAACCCTAGCCCGAACCCTAAACCTAACACTTCCCCGAAGCCTGACCCTCACCCGTCCCCTAATCCTAACCCGTACGCTAACACTAAACCACGCCCTCACACGCACGCTCCCCCTAAAGGGTTGCCGTACCCTCACCTGGACCCTAAACCGTCCCCATCCCCGTCCCCTAACCCTAGCCCGAACCCAAACCCTAACCGTTACCCGAAGCCTGACCCTCAACCGTCCCCTAATCCTAACCCGTACGCTAACACTAACCCGCGCCCTCACACGCACGCTCCCCCTAAAGCGTTGCCGTACCCTCACCTGGACCCTAAACCGTCCCCGACCCCTAACCCTAATCCTAGCCCGAACCCTAACCCTAAACCTTCCCAGAAGCCTGACCCTCACCCGTCCCCTAATCCTAACCCGTACGATAACACTAACCCGCGCCCTCACACGCACGCTCCCCCTAAAGCGTTGCCGTACCCTCACCTGTACCCTAAACCGTCCCCGTCCCCTAACCCTAACCCTAGCCCGAACCCTAACCCTAACCCTTCCCCGAAGCCTGACCCTCACCCGTCCCCTAATCCTAACACGTACGCTAACACTAACCTGCGCCCTCACACGCACGCTCCCCCTAAAGCGTTGCCGTACCCTCACCTGGACCCTAAACCGTCCCTGTCCCCTAACCCTAACCCTAGTCCGAACCCTAACCCTAACCCTTCCCCGAAGCCTGACCCTCACCCGTCCCCTAATCCTAACCCGTACGCTAACACTAACCCGCGCCCTCACACACACGCTCCCCCTAAAGCGTTGCTGTACCCTCACCTGGACCCTAAACGGTCCCCGTCCCCTAACCCTAACCCTAGCCCGAACCCTAACCCTAACCCTTCCCCGAAGCCTGACCCTCACCCGTCGCCTAATCCTAACCCGTACGCTAACACTAACCCGCGCCCTCACACGCACGCTCCCCCTAAAGCGTTGCCGTACCCTCACCTGGACCCTAAACCGTCCCCGTCCCCTAACCCTAACCCTAGCCCGAACCCTAACCCTAACCCTTCCCCGAAGCCTGACCCTCAACCGTCCCCTAATCCTAACACGTACACTAACACTAACCCGCGCCCTCACACGCACGCTCCCCCTAAAGCGTTGCCGTACCCTCACCTGGACCCTAAACCGTCCCCGTCCCCTAACCCTAACCCTAGCCCGAACACTAACCCTTACCCTTCCCCGAAGCCTGACCCTCACCCGTCCCCTAATCCTAACCCGTTCGCTAACACTAACGCACGCCCTCACACGCACGCTCCCCCTAAAGCATTGCCGTACCCTCACCTGGACCCTAAACCGTCCCCGTCCCCTAACCCTAACGCTAGCCCGAACCCTATCCCTAACACTTCACCGAAGCCTGACCCTAACCCGTCCCCAAATCTTAACCCGTACGCTAACACTAACCCACGCCCTCACACGCACGCTCCCCCTAAAGCGTTGCCGTACCCTCACCTGGACCCTAAACCGTCCCCGTCCCGTAACCCTAAGCCTAGCCCGAACCCTAACCCTAACCCTTCCCCGAAGCCTGACCCTCACCCGTCCCCTAATCCTAACCCGTACGCTAACACTAACCCGCGCCCTCACACGCAACCTCCCCCTAAAGCGTTGCCGTACCCTCACCTGGACCCTAAACCGCCCCCGTGCCCTAACCCTAACCCTAGCCCAAACCCTAACCCTAACACTTCCCCGAAGCCTGACCCTCACCCGTCTCCTAATCCTGACCCGTACACTAACACTAACCCGTGCACTCACACGCACGCTCCCCCTAAAGCGTTGCCGTACCCTCACCTGGACCCTAAACCGTCCCCGTCCCGTAACCCTAACCCTAGCCCGAACCCTAACCCTAACCCTTCCCCGAAGCCTAACTCTCACCCGTCCCCTAATCCTAACCCGTACGCCAACACTAACCCGCGCCCTCACACGCACGCTCCCCCTAAAGCGTTGCCGTACCCTCACCTGGACCCTAAACCGTCCCCGTCCCCTAACCCTAACCCTAGCCCGAACCATAACCCTAACCCTTCCCCGAAGCCTGACCCTCACCCGTCCCCTAATCCTAACCCGTACGCTAACACTAACCCGTGCCCTCACACGCACGCTCCCCCTAAAGCGTTGCCGTACCCTCACCTGGACCCTAAACCGTCCCCATCCCCTAACCCTAACCCTAGCCCATACCCTAACCCTAACCCTTCCCCGAAGCATGACCCTCACCCGTCACCGAATCCTAACCCGTACGCTAACACTAACCCGCGCCCTCACACGCACGCTCCCCCTAAAGCGTTGCCGTACCATCACCTGGACCCTAAACCGTCCCCGTCCCCTAACCCTAACCCTAGCCCGAACCCTAACCCTAACCCTTCCCCGAAGCCTGACCCTCACCCGTCCCCTAATCCTAAGCCGTACGCTAACACTAACCCGCGCCCTCACACGCACGCTCCTCCTAAAGCGTTGCCGTACCCTCACCTGGACCCTAAACCATCCCCGTACCCTAACCCTAACCCTAGCCCGAACCCTAACCCTAACCCTTCCCTGAAGCCTAACCCTCACCCGTCCCCTAATCCTAAGCCGTACGCTAACACTAACGCGCGCCCTCACACGCACGCTCCCCCTAAAGCGTTGCCGTACCCTCACCTGGACCCTAAACCGTCCCCGTCCCCTAACCCTAAACCTAGCCCGAACCCTAACCCTAACCCTTCCCCGAAGCCTGACCCTCACCCGTCCCCTAATACTAACCCGTACGCCAACACTAACCCGCGCCCTCACACGCACGCTCCCTCTAAAGCGTTGCCGTACCCTCACCTGGACCCTAAACCGTCCCCGTCCCCTAACCCAAACCCTAGCCGAACCCTAACCCTAACCCTTCCCCGAAGCCTGACCCTCTCCCGTCCCCTAATCCTAACCCGTACGCTAACACTAATCCGCGCCCTCACACGCACGCTCCCCCTAAAGCGTTGCCGTACCCTCACCTGCACCCTAAACCGTCCCCATCCCCTAACCCTAACCCTAGCCCGAACCCTAACCCTAACCCTTCCCCGAAGCCTGACCCTCACCCGTCCCCTAATCCTAAACCCGTACGCTAACACTAACCCGCGCCCTCACACGCACGCTCCCCCTAAAGCGTTGCCGTCCCCTCACCTGGACCCTAAACCGTCCCCGTACCCTAACCCTAACCCTAGCAGAACCCTAAACCTAAACCTTCCCCGAAGCCTGACCCTCACCCGTCCCCTAATCCTAACCCGTACGCTAACACTAACCCGCGCCCTCACACGCACGCTCCCCCTAAAGCGTTGCCGTACCCTCACCTGGACCCTAAACCGTCCCCATCCCCTAACCCTAACCCTAGCCCGAACCCTAACCCTAACCCTTCCCCGAAGACTGACCCTCACCCGTACCCTAATCCTAACCCGTATGCTAAAACTAATCCGCGCCCTCACACGCACGCTCCCCCTAAAGCGTTGCCGTACCCTCACCTGGACCCTAAACCGTCCCCGTCCCCTAAACCTAACCCTAGCGGAAACCCTAACACTAACCCTTACCCGAAGCCTGACCCTCACCCGTACCCTAATCCTAACCCGTACGCTAACACTAACCCGCCCCTCACACGCACGCTCCCCCTAAAGTGTTGCCGTACCCTCACCTGGACCCGAAACCGTCCCCGTCCCCTAACCCTACCCCTAGGCCGAACCCTAACCCTAACCCTTCCCCGAAGCCTGACCCTCACCCGTCCCCTAATCCTAACCCGTACGCTAACACTAACGCGCGCCCTCACACACACGCTCCCCCTAAAGCGTTGCCGTACCCTCACCTGGACCCTAAACCATCCCCGTCCCCCAACCCTAAACCTAGCCCGAACCCTAACCCTAACCCTTCCCCGAAGCCTGACCCTCACCCGTCCCCTAATCCTAACCCGTACGCCAACACTAACCCGCGCCCTCACACGCACGCTCCTTCTAAAGCGTTGCCGTACCCTCACCTGGACCCTAAACCGTCCCCGTCCCCTAACCCAAACCCTAGCCGAACCCTAACCCTAACCCTTCCCCGAAGCCTGACCCTCTCCCGTCCCCTAATCCTAACCCGTATGCTAAAACTATCCCGCGCCCTCACACGCACGCTCCCCCTAAAGCGTTGCCGTACCCTCACCTGGACCCTAAACCGTCCCCATCCCCTAACCCTAACCCTAGCCCGAACCCTAACCCTAACCCTTCTCCGAAGCCTGACCCTCACCCGTCCCCTAATCCTAACCCGTACGCTAACACTAACCCGCGCCCTCACACGCACGCTCCCCCTAAAGCGTTGCCGTCCCCTCACCTGGACCCTAAACCGTCCCCGTCCCCTAACCCTAACCCTAGCAGAACCCTAAACCTAACCCTTCCTCGAAGCCTGACCCTCACCCGTCCCCTAATACTAACCCGTACGCTAACACTAACCCGCGCCCTCACACGCACGCTCCCCCTAAAGCGTTGCCGTACCCTCACCTGGACCCTAAACCGTCCCCGTCCCCTAACCCTAACCCTAGCCCGAACCCTAACCCTAACCCTTCCCCGAAGCCTGACCCTCACCCATCCCCTAATCCTAACCCGTATGCTAAAACTAACCCGCGCCCTCACACGCACGCTCCCCCTAAAGCGTTGCCGTACCCTCACCTGGACCCTAAACCGTCCCCATCCCCTAACCCTAACCCTAGCCCGAACCCTAACCCTAACCCTTCCCCGAAGACTGACCCTCACCCGTACCCTAATCCTAACCCGTATGCTAAAACTAAGCCGCGCCCTCACACGCACGCTCCCCCTAAAGCGTTGCCGTACCCTCACCTGGACCCTAAACCGTCCCCGTCCCCTAAACCTAACCCTAGCGGAAACCCTAACACTAACCCTTACCCGAAGCCTGACCCTCACCCGTACCCTAATCCTAACCCGTACGCTAACACTAACCCGCCCCTCACACGCACGCTCCCCCTAAAGTGTTGCCGTACCCTCACCTGGACCCGAAACCGTCCCCGTCCCCTAACCCTACCCCTAGGCCGAACCCTAACCCTAACCCTTCCCCGAAGCCTGACCCTCTCCCGTCCCCTAATCCTAACCCGTATGCTAAAACTATCCCGCGCCCTCACACGCACGCTCCCCCTAAAGCGTTGCCGTACCCTCACCTGGACCCTAAACCGTCCCCATCCCCTAACCCTAACCCTAGCCCGAACCCTAACCCTAACCCTTCTCCGAAGCCTGACCCTCACCCGTCCCCTAATCCTAACCCGTACGCTAACACTAACCCGCGCCCTCACACGCACGCTCCCCCTAAAGCGTTGCCGTCCCCTCACCTGGACCCTAAACCGTCCCCGTCCCCTAACCCTAACCCTAGCAGAACCCTAAACCTAACCCTTCCTCGAAGCCTGACCCTCACCCGTCCCCTAATACTAACCCGTACGCTAACACTAACCCGCGCCCTCACACGCACGCTCCCCCTAAAGCGTTGCCGTACCCTCACCTGGACCCTAAACCGTCCCCGTCCCCTAACCCTAACCCTAGCCCGAACCCTAACCCTAACCCTTCCCCGAAGCCTGACCCTCACCCATCCCCTAATCCTAACCCGTATGCTAAAACTAACCCGCGCCCTCACACGCACGCTCCCCCTAAAGCGTTGCCGTACCCTCACCTGGACCCTAAACCGTCCCCGTCCCCTAAACCTAACCCCAGCCCGAACCCTAACACTAACCCTTCCCCGAAGCCTGACCCTCACCCGTAGCCTAATCCTAACCCGTACGCTAACACTAACCCGCCCCTCACACGCACGCTCCCCCTAAATCGTTGCCGTACCCTCACTTGGACCCTAAACCTTCCCCGTCCCCTAACCCTAACCCTAGCCCGAACCCTAACCCTAACCCTTCCCCGAAGCCTGACCCTCACCCTTCCCCTAATCCTATCCCGTACGCTAACACTAACCCGCGCCCTCACACGCACGCTCCCCCTAAAGTGTTGCCGTACCCTCACCTGGACCCTAAACCGTCCCCATCCCCTAACCCTAACCCTAGCCGAACCTTAACCCTAACCCTTCCCCGAAGCCTGACCCTCACCCGTCCCCTAATCCTAAGCCGTACGTTAACACTAAACCGCGCCCTCACACGCACGCTCCCCCTAAAGCGTTGCCGTACCCTCACCTGGACCCGAAACCGTCCCCGTCCCCTAACCCTAACCCTAGCCCGAACCCTAACCCTAACCCTTCCCCGAAGCCTGACCCTCACCCGTCCCCTAATCCTAACCCGTACGCTAACACTAACCCGCGCCCTCAGACGCACGCTCCCCCTAAAGCGTTGCTGTACCCTCACCTGGACCCTAAACCGTCCCCGTCCCCTAACCCTAACCCTAGCCCGAACCCTAACCCTAACCCTTCCCCGAAGCCTGACCCTCACCCGTCCCCTAATCCTAACCCGTACGCTAACACTAACCCGCGCCCTCACACGCACGCTCCCCCTAAAGCGTTGCCGTACCCTCACCTGGACCCTAAACCGTCCCCGTCCCCTAACCCTAACCCTAGCCCGAACCCTAACCCTAACCCTTCCCCGAAGCCTGACCCTCACCTGTCCCCTAATCCTAACCCGTACGCCAACACTAACCCGCGCCCTCACACGCCCGCTCCCCCTAAAGCGTTGCCGTTCCCCCACCTGGACCCTAAACCGTCCCCGTCCCCTAACCCTAACCCTAGCCGAACCCTAACCCTAACACTTCCCCGAAGCCTGACCCTCACCCGTCCCCTAATCCTAAGCCGTACGCTAACACTAACCCGCGCCCTCACACGCACGCTCCCCCTAAAGCGTTGCCGTACCCTCACCTGGACCCTAAACCGTCCCCGTCCCCTAACCCTAACCGTAGCCCGAACCCTAACCCTAACCCTTCCCCGAAGCCTGACCCTCACCCGTCCCCTAATCCTAACCCGTACGCTAACACTAACCCGCGCCCTCACACGCACGCTCCCCCTAAAGCGTTGCCGTTCCCTCACCTGGACCGTAAACCGTCCCCGTCCCCTAACCCTAACCCTAGCCCGAACCATAACCCTAACACTTCCCCGAAGCCTGACACTCACCCTTCCCCTAATCCTAACCCGTACGCTAACACTAACCCGTGCCCTCACATGCACGCTCCCCCTAAAGCGTTGCCATACCCTCACCTGGACCCTAAACCGTCCCCGTCCCCTAACCCTAACCCTAGCCCGAACCGTAACCCTAAACCTTCCCTGAAGCCTGACCCTCACCCGTCCCGTAATCCTAACCCGTACGCTAACACTAACCCGCGCCCTCACACGCACGCTCCCCCTAAAGCGTTGCCGTCCCCTCACCTGGACCCTAAACCTTCCCCGTCCCCTAACCCTAACCCTAGCAGAACCCTAAACCTAACCCTTCCCCGAACCCTGACCCTCACCCGTCCCCTAATCCTAACCCGTACGCTAACACTAACCCGCGCCCTCACACGCACGCTCCCCCTAAAGCGTTGCCGTACCCTCACCTGGACCCTAAACCGTCCCCGTCCCCTAACCCTAACCCTAGCCCGAACCCTAACCCTAACCCTTCCCCGAAGCCTGACCCTCACCCGTCCCCTAATCCTAACCCGTATGCTAAAACTAACCCGCGCCCTCACACACACGCTCCCCCTAAAGCGTTGCCGTACCCTCACCTGGACCCTAAACCGTCCCCGTCCCCTAAACCTAACCCTAGCCCGAACCCTAACACTAACCCTTCCCCGAAGCCTGACCCTCACCCGTACCCTAATCCTAACCCGTACGCTAACACTAACCCGCCCCTCACACGCACGCTCCCCCTAAAGCATAGCCATACCCTCACCTGGACCCTAAACCGTCCCCGTCCCCTAACCCTAACCCTAGCCCGAACCCTAACCCTAACCCTTCCCCGAAGCCTGACCCTCACCCGTCCCCTAATCCTAACCCGTACGCTAACACTAAACCGCGCCCTCACACGCACGCTCCCCCTAAAGTGTTGCCGTACCCTCACCTGGACCCTAAACTGTCCCCGCCCCCTAACCCTAACCCTAGCCGAACCTTAACCCTAACCCTTCCCCGAACCCTGACCCTCACCCGTCCCTTAATCCTAACCCGTACGTTAACACTAAACCGCGCCCTCACACGCACGCTCCCCCTAAAGCGTTGCCGTACCCTCACCTGGACCCTAAACCGTCCCCGTCCCCTAACCCTAACCCTAGCCCGAACCCTAACCCTAACCCTTCCCCGAAGCCTGACCCTCACCCGTCCCCTAATCCTAACCCGTACACTAACACTAACCCGCGCCCTCAGACGCACGCTCCCCCTAAAGCATTGCCGTACCCTCACCTGGACCCTAAACCGTCCCCGTCCCCTAACCCTAACCCTAGCCCGAACCCTAACCCTAACCCTTCCCCGAAGCCTGACCCTCACCCGTCCCCTAATCCTAAGCCGTACGCTAACACTAACCCGCGCCCTCACACGCACGCTCCCCCTAAAGCGTTGCCGTACCCTCACCTGGACCCTAAACCGTCCCCGTACCCTAACCCTAACCCTAGCCCGAACCCTAACCCTAACCCTTCCCTGAAGCCTGACCCTCACCCGTCCCCTAATCCTAAGCCGTACGCTAACACTAACCCGCGCCCTCACACGCACGCTCCCCCTAAAGCGTTGCCGTACCCTCACCTGGACCCTAAACCGTCCCCGTCCCCTAACCCTAAACCTAGCCCGAACCCTAACCCTAACCCTTCCCCGAAGCCTGACCCTCACCCGTCCCCTAATCCTAACCCGTACGCCAACACTAACCCGCGCCCTCACACGCACGCTCCCACTAAAGTGTTGCCGTACCCTCACCTGGACCCTAAACCGTCCCCATCCCCTAACCCAAACCCTAGCCGAACCCTAACCCTAACACTTCCCCGAAGCCTGACCCTCTCCCGTCCCCTAATCCTAACCCGTACGCTAACACTAACCCGCGCCCTCACACGCACGCTCCCCCTGAAGCGTTGCCGTACCCTCACCTGGACCCTAAACCGTCCCCATCCCCTAACCCTAACCCTAGCCCGAACCCTAACCCTAACCCTTCCCCGAAGCCTGACCCTCACCCGTCCCCTAATCCTAACCCGTACGCTAACACTAACCCGCGCCCTCACACGCACGCTCCCCCTAAAGCGTTGCCGTCCGCTCACCTGGACCCTAAACCGTCCCCGTCCCCTAACCCTAACCCTAGCAGAACCCTAAACCTAACCCTTCCCCGAAGCCTGACCCTCACCCGTCCCCTAATCCTAACCCGTACGCTAACACTAACCCGCGCCCTCACACGCACGCTCCCCCTAAAGCGTTGCCGTACCCTCACCTGGACCCTAAACCGTCCCCGTCCCCTAACCCTAACCCTAGCCCGAACCCTAACCCTAACCCTTCCCCGAAGCCTGACCCTCACCCGTCCCCTAATCCTAACCCGTATGCTAAAACTAACCCGCGCCCTCACACGCACGCTCCCCCTAAAGCGTTGCCGTACCCTCACCTGGACCCTAAACCGTCCCCGTCCCCTAAACCTAACCCTCTCCCGAACCCTAACACTAACCCTTCCCCGAAGCCTGACCCTCACCTGTACCCTAATCCTAACCCGTACGCTAACACTAACCCGCCCCTCACACGCAAGCTCCCCCTAAATCGTTGCCATACCCTCACCTGGACCCTAAACCGTCCCCGTCCCCTAACCCTAACCCTAGCCCGAACCCTAACCCTAACCCTTCCCCGAAGCCTGACCCTCACCCGTCCCCTAATCCTAACCCGTACGCTAACACTAACCCGTGCCCTCACACGCACGCTCCCCCTAAAGTGTTGCCGTACCCTCACCTGGACCCTAAACCGTCCCCTTCCCCTAACCCTAACCCTAGCCGAACCTTAACCCTAACCCTTCCCCGAAGCCTGACCCTCACCCGTCCCCTAATCCTAACCCGTAGGTTAACACTAAACCGCGCCCTCACACACACGCTCCCCCTAAAGCGTTGCCGTACCCTCACCTGGACCCGAAACCGTCCCCGTCCCCTAACCCTAACCCTAGCCCGAACCCTAACCCTAACCCTTCCCCGAAGCCTGACCCTCACCCGTCCCCTAATCCTAACCCATACGCTAACACTAACCCACGCCCTCAGACGCACGCTCCCCCTAAAGCGTTGCTGTACCCTCACCTGGACCCTAAACCGTCCCCGTCCCCTAACCCTAACCTTAGCCCGAACCCTAACCCTAAACCTTCCCCGAAGCCTGACCCTCACCCGTCCCCTAATCCTAACCCGTACGCCAACACTAACCCGCGCCCTCACACGCACGCTCCCCCTAAAGCGTTGCCGTTCCCCCACCTGGACCCTAAACCGTCCCCGTCCCCTAACCCTAACCCTAGCCGAACCCTAACCCTAACACTTCCCCGAAGCCTGACCCTCACCCGTCCCCTAATCCTAAGCCGTACGCTAACACTAACCCGCGCCCTCACACGCACGCTCCCCCTAAAGCGTTGCCGTACCCTCACCTGGACCCTAAACCGTCCCCGTCCCCTAACCCTAACCCTAGCCCGAACCCTAACCCTAACCCTTCCCCGAAGCCTGACCCTCACCCGTCCCCTAATCCTAACCCGTACGCTAACACAAACCTGCGCCCTCACACGCACGCTCCCCCTAAAGCGTTGCCGTTCCCTCACCTGGACCGTAAACCGTCCCCGTCCCCTAACCCTAACCCTAGCCCGAACCCTATCCCTAACACTTCCCCGAAGCCTGACCCTCACCCTTCCCCTAATCCTAACCCGTACGCTAACACTAACAAGCGCCCTCACATGCACGCTCCCCCTAAAGCGTTGCCGTACCCTCACCTGGACCCTAAACCGTCCCCGTCCCCTAACCCTAACCCTAGCCCGAACCGTAAACCTAAACCTTCCCTGAAGCCTGACCCTCACCCGTCCCCTAATCCTAACCCGTACGCTAACACTAACCCGCGCCCTCACACGCACGCTCCCCCTAAAGGGTTGCCGTACCCTCACCTGGACCCTAAACCGTCCCCGTCCCCTAACCCTAACCCAATCCCAAACCCTAACCCTAACCCTTCCCCGAAGCCTGACCCTCACCCGTCCCCTAATCCTAACCAGTACGCTAACACTAACCCGCGCCCTCACACGCACGCTCCCCCTAAAGCGTTGCCGTACCCTCTCCTGGACCCTAAACCGTCCCCGTCCCCTAACCCTAACCCTAGCCCGAACCATAACCCTAACGCTTCCCCGAAGCCTGACCCTCACCCGTCCCCTAATCCTAACCCGTACGCTAACACTAACCCGCGCCCTCACACGCGCACTCCCCCTAAAGCGTTGCCGTCCCCTCACCTGGACCCTAAACCGTCCCCATCCCCTAACCCTAACCCTAGCCCGAACCCTAACCCTAACCCTTCCCCGAAGCCTGACCCTCACCCGTCCCCTAATCCTAACCCGTATGCTAAAACTAACCCGCGCCCTCACACGCACGCTCCCCCAAAAGCGTTGCCGTACCCTCACCTGGACCCTAAACCGTCCCCGCCCCCTAACCCTAACCCTAGCCCGAACCCTAACCCTAACCCTTCCCCGAAGCCTGACCCTCACCCGTCCCCTAATCCTAACCCGTATGCTAACACTAACCCGCGCCCTCACACGCACGCTCCCCCTAAAGCGTTGCCGTACCCTCACCTGGACCCTAAACTGTCCCCGCCCCCTAACCCTAACCCTAGCCGAACCTTAACCCTAACCCTTCCCCGAAGCCTGACCCTCACCCGTCCCTTAATCCTAACCCGTACGTTAACACTAAACCGCGCCCTCACACGCACGCTCCCCCTAAAGCGTTGCCGTACCCTCACCTGGACCCTAAACCGTCCCCGTCCCCTAACCCTAACCCTAGCCCGAACCCTAACCCTAACCCTTCCCCGAAGCCTGACCCTCACCCGTCCCCTAATCCTAACCCGTACGCTAACACTAACCCGCGCCCTCAGACGCACGCTCCCCCTAAAGCATTGCCGTACCCTCTCCTGGACCCTAAACCGTCCCCGTCCCCTAACCCTAACCCTAGCCCGAACCCTAACCCTAACCCTTCCCCGAAGCCTGACCCTCACCCGTCCCCTAATCCTAAGCCGTACGCTAACACTAACCCGCGCCCTCACACGCACGCTCCCCCTAAAGCGTTGCCGTACCCTCACCTGGACCCTAAACCGTCCCCGTCCCCTAACCCTAACCCTAGCCCGAACCCTAACCCTAACCCTTCCCTGAAGCCTGACCCTCACCCGTCCCCTAATCCTAAGCCGTACGCTAACACTAACGCGCGCCCTCACACGCACGCTCCCCCTAAAGCGTTGCCGTACCCTCACCTGGACCCTAAACCGTCCCCGTCCCCTAACCCTAAACCTAGCCCGAACCCTAACCCTAACCCTTCCCCGAAGCCTGACCCTCACCCGTCCCCTAATCCTAACCCGTACGACAACACTAACCCGCGCCCTCACACGCACGCTCCCCCTAAAGCGTTGCCGTACCCTCACCTGGACCCTAAACCGTCCCCATCCCCTAACCCAAACCCTAGCCGAACCCTAACCCTAACCCTTCCCCGAAGCCTGACCCTTACCCGTCCCCTATCCTAACCTGTACGCTAACACTAACCCGCGCCCTCACACGCACGCTCCCCCTAAAGCGTTGCCGTCCCCTCACCTGGACCCTAAACCGTCCCCGTCCCCTAACCCTAACCCTAGCAGAACCCTAAACCTAACCCTTCCCCGAAGCCTGACCCTCACCCGTCCCCTAATCCTAACCCGTACGCTAACACTAACCCGCGCCCTCACACGCACGCTCCCCCTAAAGCGTTGCCGTACCCTCACCTGGACCCTAAACCGTCCCCGTCCCCTAACCCTAACCCTAGCCCGAACCCTAACCCTAACCCTTCCCCGAAGCCTGACCCTCACCCGTCCCCTAATCCTAACCCGTATGCTAAAACTAACCCGCGCCCTCACACGCACGATCCCCCTAAAGCGTTGCCGTACCCTCACCTGGACCCTAAACCGTCCCCGTCCCCTAAACCTAACCCTAGCCCGAACCCTAACACTAACCCTCCCCGAAGCCTGACCCTCACCCGTACCCTAATCCTAACCCGTACGCTAACACTAACCCGCCCCTCACACGCACGCTCCCCCTAAATCGTTGCCATACCCTCAACTGGACCCTAAACCGTCCCCGTCCCCTAACCCTAACCCTAGCCCGAACCATAACCCTAACGCTTCCCCGAAGCCTGACCCTCACCCGTCCCCTAATCCTAACCCGTACGCTAACACTAACCCGCGCCCTCACACGCACACTCCCCCTAAAGCGTTGCCGTCCCCTCACCTGGACCCTAAACCGTCCCCGTCCCCTAACCCTAACCCTAGCAGAACCCTAACCCTAACCCTTCCCCGAAGCCTGACCCTCACCCGTCCCCTAATCCTAACCCGTACGCTAACACTAACCCGCGCCCTCACACGCACGCTACCCCTAAAGCGTTGCCGTCCCCTCACCTGGACCCTAAACCGTCCCCGTCCCCTAACCCTAACCCTAGCCGAACCCTAACCCTAACCCTTCCCCAAATCCTGACACTCACCCGTCCCCTAATCCTAACCCGTACGCTAACACTAACCCGCGCCCTCACACGCACGCTCCCCCTAAAGCGTTGCTGTACCCTCACCTGGACCCTAAACCGTCCCCATCCCCTAACCCTAACCCTAGCCCGAACCCTAACCCTAACCCTTCCCCGAAGCCTGACCCTCACCCGTCCCCTAATCCTAACCCGTACGCTAACACTAACCCGCGCCCTCACACGCACGCTCCCCCTAAAGCGTTGCCGTACCCTCACCTCGACCCTAAACCGTCCCCGTCTCCTAACCCTAACCCTAGCCCGAACCCTAACCCTAACACTTCCCCGAAGCCTGACCCTCACCCGTCCCCTAAACCTAACCCGTACGCTAATACTAACCCACCCCCTCACACGCACGCTCCCCCTAAAGCGTTGCCGTACCCTCACCTGGACCCTAAACCGTCCCCGTCCCCTAACCCTAACCCTAGCCCGAACCCTAACCCTAACCCTTCCCCAAAGCCTGACCCTCACCAGTCCCCTAATCCTAACCCCTACGCTAACACTAACCCGCGCCCTCACACGCACGCTCCCCCTAAAGCGTTGCCGTACCCTCACCTGGACCCGAAACCGTCCCCGTCCCCTAACCCTAACCCTAGCCCGAACCCTAACCCTAACCCTTCCCAGAAGCCTGACCCTCACCCGTCCCCTAATCCTAACCCGTACGCTAACACTAACACGCGCCCTGACACGCACGCTCCCCCTCAAGCGTTGCCGTACCCTCACCTGGACCCTAAACCGTCCCCGTCCCCGAACCCTAACCCTAGACCGAACCCTAACCCTAACCCTTCCCCGAAGCCTGACCCTCACCCGTCCCCTAATCCTAACCCGTAGGCTAACACTAACCCACGTCCTCACACGCACGCTCCCCCTAAAGCGTTGCCGTACCCTCACCTGGACCCTAAACCGTCCCCGTCCCATAACCCTAACCCTAGCCCGAACCCTAACCCTAACCCTTCCCCGAAGCCTGACCCTCACCCGTCCCCTAATCCTAACCCGTACGCTAACACTAACCCGCGCCCTCACACGCACGGTCCCCCTAAAGCGTTGCCGTACCCTCACCTGGACCCTAAACCGTCCCCATCCCCTAACCCTAACCCTAGCCCGAACCCTAACCCTGACCCTTCCCCGAAGCCTGACCCTCACCCGTCCCCTAATCCTAACCCGTACGCTAACACTAACCCGAGCCCTCACACGCACGCTCCCCCTATAGTGTTGCCGTACCCTCACCTGGACCCAAAACCGTCCCCGTCCCCTAACCCTAACCCTAGCCCGAACCCTAACCCTAACCCTTCCCCGAAGCCTGACCCTCATCCGTCCCCTAATCCTAACCCGTACGCTAACACTAAACCGCGCCCTCACACGCACGCTCCCCCTAAAGCGTTGCCGTACCCTCACCTGGACCCGAAACCGTCCCCGTCCCCTAACCCTAAACCTAGCCCGAACCCTAACCCTAACCCTTCCCCGATACCTGACCCTCACCCGTCCCCTAATCCTAAACCGTACGCTAACACTAACGCGCGCCCTCACACGCACGCTCCCCCTAAAGCGTTGCCGTACCCTCTCCTGGACCCTAAACCGTCCCCGTCCCCTAACCCTAACCCTAGCCCGAACCCTAACCCTAACCCTTCCCCGAAGCCTGACCCTCACCCGTACCCTAATTCTAACCCGTACGCTAACACTAACCCGCGCCCTCACATGCACGCTCCCCCTAAAGCGTTGCCGTACCCTCACCTGGACCCTAAACCGTCCCCGTCCCCTAACCCTAACCCTAGCCCGAACCCTAACCCTAACACTTCCCCGAAGCCTAACCCTCACCCGTCCCCTAATCCTAACCCGTACGCTAACACTAGCCCACGCCCTCACACGCACGCTCCCCCTAAAGCGTTGCCGTACCCTCACCTGGACCCTAAACCATCCCCGTCCCCTAACCCTACCCCTAGCCCGAACCCTAACCCTAACCCTTCCCCGAAGCCTGATCCTCACCCGTCCCCTAATCCTAACCCGTACGCTAACACTAACCCGCGCCCTCACACGCACGCTCCTCCTCAAGCGTTGCCCTACCCTCACCTGGACCCTAAACCGTCCCCGTCCCCGAACCCTAACCCTAGCCCGAACCCTAACCCTAACCCTTCCCCGAAGCCTGACCCTCACCCGTCCCCTAATCCTAACCCGTACGCTAACACTAACCCGCGCCCTCACACGCACGCTCCCCCTAAAGCGTTGCCGTACCCTCACCTGGACCCTAAACCGTCCCCGTCACCTAACCCTAACCCTAGCCCGAACCCTAACCCTAACCCTTCCCCGAAGCCTGACCCTCACCCGTCCCCTAATCCTAACCCGTACGCTAACACTAACCCGCGCCCTCACACGCACAGTCCCCCTAAAGCGTTGCCGTACCCTCACCTGGACCCTAAACCATCCCCATCCCCTAACCCTAACCCTAGCCCGAACCCTAACCCTGACCCTTCCCCGAAGCCTGACCCTCACCCGTCCCCTAATCCTAACCCATACACTAACACTAACCCGAGCCCTCACACGCACGCTCCCCCTAAAGTGTTGCCGTACCCTCACCTGGACCCAAAACCGTCCCCGTCCCCTAACCCTAACCCTAGCCCGAACCCTAACCCTAACCCTTCCCCGAAGCCTGACCCTCATCCGTCCCCTAATCCTAACCCGTACGCTAACACTAACCCGTGCCCTCACACGCACGCTCCCCCTAAAGCGTTGCCGTACCCTCACCTGGACCCGAAACCGTCCCCTAACCCTAACCCTAACCCTAGCCCGAACCCTAACCCTAACCCTTCCCCGATACCTGACCCTCACCCGTCCCCTAATCCTAAACCGTACGCTAACACTAACCAGCGCCCTCACACGCACGCTCCCCCTAAAGCGTTGCCGTACCCTCCCCTGGACCCTAAACCGTCCCCGTCCCCTAACCCTAACCCTAGCCCGAACCCTAACCCTAACCCTTCCCCGAAGCCTGACCCTCACCCGTCCCCTAATCCTAACCCGTACGCTAACACTCACCCGCACCCTCACACGCACGCTCCCCCTAAAGCGTTGCCGTACCCTCACCTGGACCCTAAACCGTCCCCGTCCCCTAACCCTAACCCTAGCCCGAACCCTAACCCTAACACTTCCCCGAAGCCTGACCATCCCCCGTCCCCTAATCCTAACCCGTACGCTAACACTAACCCGCGCCCTCACACGCACGCTCCCCCTAAAGCGTTGCCATACCCTCACCTGGACCCTAAACCGTCCCCGTCCCCTAACCCTACCCCTAGCCCGAACCCTAACCCTAACCCTTCCCCGAAGCCTGACCCTCACCCGTCCCCTAATCCTAACCCGTACGCTAACACTACCCCGCGCCCTCACACGCACGCTTCCCCTAAAGCGTTGCCGTACCCTCACCTGGACCCTAAACCGTCCCCGTCCCCTAACCCTAACCCTAACCCTTCCCCGAAGCCTGAGCCTCACCCGTCCCCTAATCCTAAACCGTACGCTAACACTAACCCGCGCCCTCACACGCACGCTCCCCCTAAAGCGTTGCCGTACCCTCACCTGGACCCTAAACCGTCCCCATCCCTTAAACCTAACCCTAGCCCGAACCCTAACCCTAATCCTTCCCCGAAGCCTGACCCTCACACGTCCCCTAATCCTAACCCGTACGCTAACACTAACCCGCACCCTCACACGCACGCTCCCCCTAAAGCGTTGCCGTACCCTCACCTGGACCCTAAACCGTCCCCGTCCGCTTACCCTAACCCTAGCCCGAACCCTAACCCTAACACTTCCCCGAAGCCTGACCCTCACACGTCCCCTAATCCTGACCCGTACGTTAACACTAACCCGCGCCCTCACACGCACGCTCCCCCTAAAGCGTTGCCGTAACCTCACCTGGACACTAAACCGTCCCCGTCCCCTAACCCTAACCCTAGCCCGAACCCTAACTCTAACCCTTCCCCGAAGCCTGACCCTCTCCCGTCCCCTAATCCTAACCCGTACGCTAACACTAACCCGCGCCCTCACACGCACGCTCCCCTTAAAGCGTTGCCGTACCCTCACCTGGACCCTAAACCGTCCCCGTCCCCTAACCCTAACCCTAGCCCGAACCCTAACCCTAACCCTTCCCCGAAGCCTGACCCTCACCCGTCCCCTAATCCTAACCCGTACGCTAACACTAACCCGCGCCCTCACACGCACGCTACCCCTAAAGCGTTGCCGTACCCTCACCTGGACCCTAAACCGTCCCCATCCCCTAAACCTAACCCTAGCCCGAACCCTAACACTAACCCTTCCCCGAAGCCTCACCCTCACCCATCCCCTAATCCTAACCCGTACGCTAACACTCACCCCCGCCCTCACACGCACGCTCCCCCTAAAGCGTTGCCATACCCTCACCTGGACCCTAAACCGTCCCCGTCCCCTAACCCTAACCCTAGCCCGAACCCTAACCCTAACCCTTCCCCGAAGCCTGACCCTCAACGGTCCCCTAATCCTAACCCGTAGGCTAACACTAACCCACGTCCTCACACGCACGCTCCCCCTAAAGCGTTGCCGTACCCTCACCTGGACCCTAAATCGTCCCCGTCCCATAACCCTAACCCTAGCCCGAACCCTAACCCTAACCCTTCCCCGAAGCCTGACCCTCACCCGTCCCCTATTCCTAACCCGTACGCTAACACTAACCCGCGCCCTCACACGCACGGTCCCCCTAAAGCGTTGCCGTACCCTCACCTGGACCCTAAACCGTCCCCATCCCCTAACCCTAACCCTAGCCCGAACCCTAACCCTGACCCTTCCCCGAAGCCTGACCCTCACCCGTCCCCTAATCCTAACCCGTACGCTAACACTAACCCGCGCCCTCACACGCACGCTCCCCCTAAAGCGTTGCCGTACCCTCACCTGGACCCTAAACCGTCCCCATCCCCTAAACCTAACCCTAGCCCGAACCCTAACACTAACCCTTCCCCGAAGCCTCACCCTCACCCATCCCCTAATCCTAACCCGTAGGCTAACACTCACCCCCGCCCTCACACGCACGCTCCCCCTAAAGCGTTGCCATACCCTCACCTGGACCCTAAACCGTCCCCGTCCCCTAACCCTAACCCTAGCCCGAACCCTAACCCTAACCCTTCCCCGAAGCCTGACCCTCAACGGTCCCCTAATCCTAACCCGTAGGCTAACACTAACCCACGTCCTCACACGCACGCTCCCCCTAAAGCGTTGCCGTACCCTCACCTGGACCCTAAATCGTCCCCGTCCCATAACCCTAACCCTAGCCCGAACCCTAACCCTAACCCTTCCCCGAAGCCTGACCCTCACCCGTCCCCTATTCCTAACCCGTACGCTAACACTAACCCGAGCCCTCACACGCACGCTCCCCCTATAGTGTTGCCGTACCCTCACCTGGACCCAAAACCGTCCCCGTCCCCTAACCCTAACCCTAGCCCGAACCCTAACCCTAACCCTTCCCCGAAGCCTGACCCTCATCCGTCCCCTAATCCTAACCCGTACGCTAACACTAACCCGCGCCCTCACACGCACGCTCCCCCTAAAGCGTTGCCGTACCCTCACCTGGACCCGAAACCGTCCCCGTCCCCTAACCCTAAACCTAGCCCGAACCCTAACCCTAACCCTTCCCCGATACCTGACCCTCACCCGTCCCCTAATCCTAAACCGTACGTTAACACTAACGCGCGCCCTCACACGCACGCTCCCCCTAAAGCGTTGCCGTACCCTCTCCTGGACCCTAAACCGTCCCCGTCCCCTAACCCTAACCCTAGCCCGAACCCTAACCCTAACCCTTCCCCGAAGCCTGACCCTCACCCGTCCCCGAATCCTAACCCGTACGCTAACACTAACCCGCGCCCTCACATGCACGCTCCCCCTAAAGCGTTGCCGTACCCTCACCTGGACCCTAAACCGTCCCCGTCCCCTAACCCTAACCCTAGCCCGAACCCTAACCCTAACACTTCCCCGAAGCCTAACCCTCACCCGTCCCCTAATCCTAATCCGTACGCTAACACTAGCCCACGCCCTCACACGCACGCTCCCCCTAAAGCGTTGCCGTACCCTCACCTGGACCCTAAACCATCCCCGTCCCCTAACCCTACCCCTAGCCCGAACCCTAACCCTAACCCTTCCCCGAAGCCTGACCCTCACCCGTCCCCTAATCCTAACCCGTACGCTAACACTAACCCGCGCCCTCACACGCACGCTCCTCCTCAAGCGTTGCCCTACCCTCACCTGGACCCTAAACCGTCCCCGTCCCCGAACCCTAACCCTAGCCCGAACCCTAACCCTAACCCTTCCCCGAAGCCTGACCCTCACCCGTCCCCTAATCCTAACCCGTACGCTAACACTAACCCGCGCCCTCACACGCACGCTCCCCCTAAAGCGTTGCCGTACCCTCACCTGGACCCTAAACCGTCCCCGTCCCCTAACCCTAACCCTAGCCCGAACCCTAACCCTAACCCTTCCCCGAAGCCTGACCCTCACCCGTCCCCTAATCCTAACCCGTACGCTAACACTAACCCGCGCCCTCACACGCACAGTCCCCCTAAAGCGTTGCCGTACCCTCACCTGGACCCTAAACCATCCCCATCCCCTAACCCTAACCCTAGCCCGAACCCTAACCCTGACCCTTCCCCGAAGCCTGACCCTCACCCGTCCCCTAATCCTAACCCGTACACTAACACTAACCCGAGCCCTCACACGCACGCTCCCCCTAAAGTGTTGCCGTACCCTCACCTGGACCCAAAACCGTCCCCGTCCCCTAACCCTAACCCTAGCCCGAACCCTAACCCTAACCCTTCCCCGAAGCCTGACCCTCATCCGTCCCCTAATCCTAACCCGTACGCTAACACTAACCCGTGCCCTCACACGCACGCTCCCCCTAAAGCGTTGCCGTACCCTCACCTGGACCCGAAACCGTCCCCTAACCCTAACCCTAACCCTAGGCCGAACCCTAACCCTAACCCTTCCCCGATACCTGACCCTCACCCGTCCCCTAATCCTAAACCGTACGCTAACACTAACCAGCGCCCTCACACGCACGCTCCCCCTAAAGCGTTGCCGTACCCTCCCCTGGACCCTAAACCGTCCCCGTCCCCTAACCCTAACCCTAGCCCGAACCCTAACCCTAACCCTTCCCCGAAGCCTGACCCTCACCCGTCCCCTAATCCTAACCCGTACGCTAACACTAACCCGCACCCTCACACGCACGCTCCCCCTAAAGCGTTGCCGTACCCTCACCTGGACCCTAAACCGTCCCCGTCCCCTAACCCTAACCCTAGCCCGAACCCTAACCCTAACACTTCCCCGAAGCCTGACCATCCCCCGTCCCCTAATCCTAACCCGTACGCTAACACTAACCCGCGCCCTCACACGCACGCTCCCCCTAAAGCGTTGCCATACCCTCACCTGGACCCTAAACCGTCCCCGTCCCCTAACCCTACCCCTAGCCCGAACCCTAACCCTAACCCTTCCCCGAAGCCTGACCCTCACCCGTCCCCTAATCCTAACCCGTACGCTAACACTACCCCGCGCCCTCACACGCACGCTTCCCCTAAAGCGTTGCCGTACCCTCACCTGGACCCTAAACCGTCCCCGTCCCCTAACCCTAACCCTAACCCTTCCCCGAAGCCTGAGCCTCACCCGTCCCCTAATCCTAAACCGTACGCTAACACTAACCCGCGCCCTCACACGCACGCTCCCCCTAAAGCGTTGCCGTACCCTCACCTGGACCCTAAACCGTCCCCATCCCTTAAACCTAACCCTAGCCCGAACCCTAACCCTAATCCTTCCCCGAAGCCTGACCCTCACACGTCCCCTAATCCTAACCCGTACGCTAACACTAACCCGCACCCTCACACGCACGCTCCCCCTAAAGCGTTGCCGTACCCTCACCTGGACCCTAAACCGTCCCCGTCCGCTTACCCTAACCCTAGCCCGAACCCTAACCCTAACACTTCCCCGAAGCCTGACCCTCACACGTCCCCTAATCCTGACCCGTACGTTAACACTAACCCGCGCCCTCACACGCACGCTCCCCCTAAAGCGTTGCCGTAACCTCACCTGGACACTAAACCGTCCCCGTCCCCTAACCCTAACCCTAGCCCGAACCCTAACTCTAACCCTTCCCCGAAGCCTGACCCTCTACCGTCCCCTAATCCTAACCCGTACGCTAACACTAACCCGCGCCCTCACACGCACGCTCCCCTTAAAGCGTTGCCGTACCCTCACCTGGACCCTAAACCGTCCCCGTCCCCTAACCCTAACCCTAGCCCGAACCCTAACCCTAACCCTTCCCCGAAGCCTGACCCTCACCCGTCCCCTAATCCTAACCCGTACGCTAACACTAACCCGCGCCCTCACACGCATGCTCCCCCTAAAGCGTTGCCGTACCCTCACCTGGACCCTAAACCGTCCCCATCCCCTAAACCTAACCCTAGCCCGAACCCTAACACTAACCCTTCCCCGAAGCCTCACCCTCACCCATCCCCTAATCCTAACCCGTACGCTAACACTCACCCCCGCCCTCACACGCACGCTCCCCCTAAAGCGTTGCCATACCCTCACCTGGACCCTAAACCGTCCCCGTCCCCTAACCCTAACCCTAGCCCGAACCCTAACCCTAACCCTTCCCCGAAGCCTGACCCTCAACGGTCCCCTAATTCTAAGCCGTACGCTAACACTAACGCGCGCCCTCACACGCACGCTCCCCCTAAAGCGTTGCCGTACCCTCACCTGGACCCTAAACCGTCCCCGTCCGCTAACCCTAAACCTCGCCCAAACCCTAACCCTAGCACTTCCCCGAAGCCTGACCCTCACCCGTCCCCTAATCCTAACCCGTACGCTAAAACTAACCTGCGCCCTAACACGCACGCTCCCCCTAAAGCGTTGCCGTACCCTCACCTGGACCCTAAACCGTCCCCGTCCCCTATCCCTAACCCTAGCCCGAACCCTAACACTAACCGTTCCGCGAAGCCTGACCCTCACCCGTCCCCTAATCCTAACCCGTACGCTAACACTAACCCGCGCCCTCACATGCACGCTCCCCCTAAAGCGTTGCCATACCCTCACCTGGACCCTAAACCGTCCCCGTCCCCTAACCCTAACCCTAGCCCGAACCCTAACCCTAACCCTTCCCCGAAGCCTGACCCTCACCCGTCCCCTAATCCTAACCCGTACGCTAACACTAACCCGCGCCCTCACACGCACGCTCCCCCTAAAGCGTTGCCGTACCCTCACCTGGACCCTAAACCGTCCCCGTCCCCTAACACTAACCCTAGCCCGAACCCTTACCCTAACCCTTCCCCGAAGCCTGACCCTCACCCGTCCCCTAATCCTAACCCGTACGCTAACACTAACCCGCGCCCTCACACGCACGCTCCCCCTAAAGCGTTGCCGTACCCTCACCTGGACCCTAAACCGTCCCCGGTCCTAACCCTAAACCTAGCCCGAACCCTAACCCTAACCCTTTCCCGAAGCCTGACCCTCACCCGTCCCCTAATCCTAACACGTACGCTAACACTACCCCGCGCCCTCACACGCACGCTTCCCCTAAAGCGTTGCCGTACCCTCACCTGGACCCTAAACCGTCCCCGTCCCCTAACCCTAACCCTAACCCTTCCCCGAAGCCTGACCCTCACCCGTCCCCTAATCCTAACCCGTACGCTAACACTAACCCGCGCCCTCACACGCACGCTCCCCCTAAAGCGTTGCCGTACCCTCACCTGGACCCTAAACCGTCCCCATCCCTTAATCCTAACCCTAGCCCGAACCCTAACCCTAATCCTTGCCCGAAGCCTGACCCTCACACGTCCCCTAATCCTAACCCGTACGCTAACACTAACCCGCACCCTCACACGCACGCTCCCCCTAAAGCATTGCCGTACCCTCACCTGGACCCTAAACCGTCCCCGTCCGCTTACCCTAACCCTAGCCCGAACCCTAACCCTAACACTTCCCCGAAGCCTGACCCTCACACGTCCCCTAATCCTGACCCGTACGCTAACACTAACCCGCGCCCTCACACGCACGCTCCCCCTAAAGCGTTGCCATAACCTCACCTGGACACTAAACCGTCCCCGTCCCCTAACCCTAACCCTAGCCCGAACCCTAACCCTAACCCTTCCCCGAAGCCTGACCCTCTCCCGTCCCCTAATCCTAACCCGTACGCTAACACTAACCCGCGCTCTCACACGCACGCTCCCCCTAAAGCGTTGCCGTACCCTCACCTGGACCCTAAACCGTCCCCGTCCCCTAACCCTAACCCTAGCCCGAACCCTAACCCTAACCCTTCCCCGAAGCCTGACCCTCACCCGTCCCCTAATCCTAACCCGTACGCTAACACTAACCCGCGCCCTCACACGCACCCTCCCCCTAAAGCGTTGCCGTACCCTCACCTGGACCCTAAACCGTCCCCATCCCCTAAACCTAACCCTAGCCGGAACCCTAACACTAACCCTTCCCCGAAGCCTCACCCTCACCCATCCCCTAATCCTAACCCGTATGCTAACACTCACCCCCGCCCTCACACGCACGCTCCCCCTAAAGCGTTGCCGTACCCTCACCTGGACCCTAAACCGTCCCCGTCCCCTAACCCTAACCCTAGCCCGAACCCTAACCCTAACCCTTCCCCGAAGCCTGACCCTCACACGTCCCCTAATCCTCACCCGTACGCTAAAACTAACCCGTGCCCTCACACGCTCGCTCTGCCTAAAGCGTTGCCGTACCCTCACCTGGACCCTAAACCGTCCCCGTCCCCTAACCCTAACCCTAGCCCGAACCCTAACCCTAACCCTTCCCCGAAGCCTGACCCTCACCCGTCCCCTAATCCTAACCCGTACGCTAACACTAACCCGCGCCCTCACACGCACGCTCCCCCTAAAGCGTTGCCGTACCCTCACCTGGACCCTAAACCGTCCCCATCCCCTAACCCTAACCCTAGCCCGAACCCTAACCCTAACCCTTCCCCGAAGCCTGACCCTCACACGTCCCCTAATCCTAACCCGTACGCTAACACTAACCCACGCCCTCACACGCACGCTCCCCCTAAATCTTTGCCGTACCCTCACCTGGACCCTAAACCGTCCCTGTCCCCTAACCCTAACCCTAGCCCGAACCCTAACCCTAACCCTTCCCCGAAGCCTGACCCTCACCCGTCCCCTAATCCTAACCCGTACGCTAACACTAACCCGCGCCCTCACACGCTCGCTCCGCCTAAAGCGTTGCCGTACCATCACCTGGACCCTAAACTGTCCCCGTCCCCTAACCCTAACTCTAGCCCGAACCCTAACCCTAACCCTTCCCCGAAGCCTGACCCTCACCCGTCCCTTAATCCTAACCAGTACGCTGACACTAACCCGCGCCCTCACACGCACGCTCCCCCTAAAGCGTTGCCGTACCCTCACCTGGACCCTAAACCGTCCCCGGTCCTAACCCTAACCCTAGCCCGAACCCTAACCCTAACCCTTCCCCGAAGCCTGACCCTCACCCGTCCCCTAATCCTAACCCGTGCGCTAACACTAACCCGCGCCCTCACACGCACGCTCCCCCTAAAGCGTTGCCGTACCGTCACCTGGACCTTAAACCGTCCCCGTCCCCTAACCCTAACCCTCGCCCAAACCCTAACCCTTCCCCGAAGCATGACCCTCACACGTCCCCTAATCCTAACCCGTACGCTAACACTAACCCGCGCCCTCACACGCACGCTCCCCCTAAAGCGTTGCCGTACCCTCACCTGGACCCTAAACCGTCCCCGTCCCCTAACCCTAACCCTAGACCGAACCCTAACCCTAACGCTTCCCCGAAGCCTGACCCTCACCCGTCCCCTAATCCTAACCCGTACGCTAACACTAACCCACGCCCTCACACGCACAGTCCCCCTAAAGCGTTGCCGTACCCTCACCTGGACCCTAAACCATCCCCATCCCCTAACCCTAACCCTAGCCCGAACCCTAACCCTGACCCTTCCCCGAAGCCTGACCCTCACCCGTCCCCTAATCCTAACCCGTACACTAACACTAACCCGAGCCCTCACACGCACGCTCCCCCTAAAGTGTTGCCGTACCCTCACCTGGACCCAAAACCGTCCCCGTCCCCTAACCCTAACCCTAGCCCGAACCCTAACCCTAACCCTTCCCCGAAGCCTGACCCTCATCCGTCCCCTAATCCTAACCCGTACGCTAACACTAACCCGTGCCCTCACACGCACGCTCCCCCTAAAGCGTTGCCGTACCCTCACCTGGACCCGAAACCGTCCCCTAACACTAACCCTAACCCTAGCCCGAACCCTAACCCTAACCCTTCCCCGATACCTGACCCTCACCCGTCCCCTAATCCTAAACCGTACGCTAACACTAACCAGCGCCCTCACACGCACGCTCCCCCTAAAGCGTTGCCGTACCCTCCCCTGGACCCTAAACCGTCCCCGTCCCCTAACCCTAACCCTAGCCCGAACCCTAACCCTAACCCTTCCCCGAAGCCTGACCCTCACCCGTCCCCTAATCCTAACCCGTACGCTAACACTAACCCGCACCCTCACACGCACGCTCCCCCTAAAGCGTTGCCGTACCCTCACCTGGACCCTAAACCGTCCCCGTCCCCTAACCCTAACCCTAGCCCGAACCCTAACCCTAACACTTCCCCGAAGCCTGACCATCCCCCGTCCCCTAATCCTAACCCGTACGCTAACACTAACCCGCGCCCTCACACGCACGCTCCCCCTAAAGCGTTGCCATACCCTCACCTGGACCCTAAACCGTCCCCGTCCCCTAACCCTACCCCTAGCCCGAACCCTAACCCTAACCCTTCCCCGAAGCCTGACCCTCACCCGTCCCCTAATCCTAACCCGTACGCTAACACTACCCCGCGCCCTCACACGCACGCTTCCCCTAAAGCGTTGCCGTACCCTCACCTGGACCCTAAACCGTCCCCGTCCCCTAACCCTAACCCTAACCCTTCCCCGAAGCCTGAGCCTCACCCGTCCCCTAATCCTAAACCGTACGCTAACACTAACCCGCGCCCTCACACGCACGCTCCCCCTAAAGCGTTGCCGTACCCTCACCTGGACCCTAAACCGTCCCCATCCCTTAAACCTAACCCTAGCCCGAACCCTAACCCTAATCCTTCCCCGAAGCCTGACCCTCACACGTCCCCTAATCCTAACCCGTACGCTAACACTAACCCACACCCTCACACGCACGCTCCCCCTAAAGCGTTGCCGTACCCTCACCTGGACCCTAAACCGTCCCCGTCCGCTTACCCTAACCCTAGCCCGAACCCTAACCCTAACACTTCCCCGAAGCCTGACCCTCACACGTCCCCTAATCCTGACCCGTACGTTAACACTAACCCGCGCCCTCACACGCACGCTCCCCCTAAAGCGTTGCCGTAACCTCACCTGGACACTAAACCGTCCCCGTCCCCTAACCCTAACCCTAGCCCGAACCCTAACTCTAACCCTTCCCCGAAGCCTGACCCTCTCCCGTCCCCTAATCCTAACCCGTACGCTAACACTAACCCGCGCCCTCACACGCACGCTCCCCTTAAATCGTTGCCGTACCCTCACCTGGACCCTAAACCGTCCCCGTCCCCTAACCCTAACCCTAGCCCGAACCCTAACCCTAACCCTTCCCCGAAGCCTGACCCTCACCCGTCCCCTAGTCCTAACCCGTACGCTAACACTAACCCGCGCCCTCACACGCACGCTCCCCCTAAAGCGTTGCCGTACCCTCACCTGGACCCTAAACCGTCCCCATCCCCTAAACCTAACCCTAGCCCGAACCCTAACACTAACCCTTCCCCGAAGCCTCACCCTCACCCATCCCCTAATCCTAACCCGTACGCTAACACTCACCCCCGCCCTCACACGCACGCTCCCCCTAAAGCGTTGCCATACCCTCACCTGGACCCTAAACCGTCCCCGTCCCCTAACCCTAACCCTAGCCCGAACCCTAACCCTAACCCTTCCCCGAAGCCTGACCCTCAACGGTCCCCTAATTCTAAGCCGTACGCTAACACTAACGCGCGCCCTCACACGCACGCTCCCCCTAAAGCGTTGCCGTACCCTCACCTGGACCCTAAACCGTCCCCGTCCGCTAACCCTAACCCTCGCCCAAACCCTAACCCTAGCACTTCCCCGAAGCCTGACCCTCACCCGTCCCCTAATCCTAACCCGTACGCTAACACTAACCCGCGCCCTCACACGCACGCTCCCCCTAAAGCGTTGCCGTACCCTCACCTGGACCCTAAACCGTCCCCGTCCCCTAACACTAACCCTAGCCCGAACCCTTACCCTAACCCTTCCCCGAAGCCTGACCCTCACCCGTCCCCTAATCCTAACCCGTACGCTAACACTAACCCGCGCCCTCACACGCACGCTCCCCCTAAAGCGTTGCCGTACCCTCACCTGGACCCTAAACCGTCCCCGGTCCTAACCCTAACCCTAGCCCGAACCCTAACCCTAACCCTTTCCCGAAGCCTGACCCTCACCCGTCCCCTAATCCTAACCCGTACGCTAACACTACCCCGCGCCCTCACACGCACGCTTCCCCTAAAGCGTTGCCGTACCCTCACCTGGACCCTAAACCGTCCCCGTCCCCTAACCCTAACCCTAACCCTTCCCCGAAGCCTGACCCTCACCCGTCCCCTAATCCTAACCCGTACGCTAACACTAACCCGCGCCCTCACACGCACGCTCCCCCTAAAGCGTTGCCGTACCCTCACCTGGACCCTAAACCGTCCCCATCCCTTAATCCTAACCCTAGCCCGAACCCTAACCCTAATCCTTGCCCGAAGCCTGACCCTCACACGTCCCCTAATCCTAACCCGTACGCTAACACTAACCCGCACCCTCACACGCACGCTCCCCTTAAAGCATTGCCGTACCCTCACCTGGACCCTAAACCGTCCCCGTCCGCTTACCCTAACCCTAGCCCGAACCCTAACCCTAACACTTCCCCGAAGCCTGACCCTCACACGTCCCCTAATCCTGACCCGTACGCTAACACTAACCCGCGCCCTCACACGCACGGTCCCCCTAAAGCGTTGCCGTAACCTCACCTGGACACTAAACCGTCCCCGTCCCCTAACCCTAACCCTAGCCCGAACCCTAACCCTAACCCTTCCCCGAAGCCTGACCCTCTCCCGTCCCCTAATCCTAACCCGTACGCTAACACTAACCCGCGCTCTCACACGCACGCTCCCCCTAAAGCGTTGCCGTACCCTCACCTGGACCCTAAACCGTCCCCGTCCCCTAACCCTAACCCTAGCCCGAACCCTAACCCTAACCCTTCCCCGAAGCCTGACCCTCACCCGTCCCCTAATCCTAACCCGTACGCTAACACTAACCCGCGCCCTCACACGCACCCTCCCCCTAAAGCGTTGCCGTACCCTCACCTGGACCCTAAACCGTCCCCATCCCCTAAACCTAACCCTAGCCGGAACCCTAACACTAACCCTTCCCCGAAGCCTCACCCTCACCCATCCCCTAATCCTAACCCGTATGCTAACACTCACCCCCGCCCTCACACGCACGCTCCCCCTGAAGCGTTGCCGTACCCTCACCTGGACCCTAAACCGTCCCCGTCCCCTAACCCTAACCCTAGCCCGAACCCTAACCCTAACCCTTCCCCGAAGCCTGACCCTCACACGTCCCCTAATCCTCACCCGTACGCTAAAACTAACCCGTGCCCTCACACGCTCGCTCTGCCTAAAGCGTTGCCGTACCCTCACCTGGACCCTAAACCGTCCCCGTCCCCTAACCCTAACCCTAGCCCGAACCCTAACCCTAACCCTTCCCCGAAGCCTGACCCTCACCCGTCCCCTAATCCTAACCCGTACGCTAACACTAACCCGCGCCCTCACACGCACGCTCCCCCTAAAGCGTTGCCGTACCCTCACCTGGACCCTAAACCGTCCCCATCCCCTAACCCTAACCCTAGCCCGAACCCTAACCCTAACCCTTCCCCGAAGCCTGACCCTCACACGTCCCCTAATCCTAACCCGTACGCTAACACTAACCCACGCCCTCACACGCACGCTCCCCCTAAATCTTTGCCGTACCCTCACCTGGACCCTAAACCGTCCCTGTCCCCTAACCCTAACCCTAGCCCGAACCCTAACCCTAACCCTTCCCCGAAGCCTGACCCTCACCCGTCCCCTAATCCTAACCCGTATGCTAACACTAACCCGCGCCCTCACACGCTCGCTCCGCCTGAAGCGTTGCCGTACCATCACCTGGACCCTAAACTGTCCCCGTCCCCTAACCCTAACTCTAGCCCGAACCCTAACCCTAACCCTTCCCCGAAGCCTGACCCTCACCAGTCCCTTAATCCTAACCAGTACGCTGACACTAACCCGCGCCCTCACACGCACGCTCCCCCTAAAGCGTTGCCGTACCCTCACCTGGACCCTAAACCGTCCCCGGTCCTAACCCTAACCCTAGCCCGAACCCTAACCCTAACCCTTCCCCGAAGCCTGACCCTCACCCGTCCCCTAATCCTAACCCGTGCGCTAACACTAACCCGCGCCCTCACACGCACGCTCCCCCTAAAGCGTTGCCGTACCCTCACCTGGACCTTAAACCGTCCCCGTCCCCTAACCCTAACCCTAGCCCGAACCCTAACCCTTCCCCGAAGCATGACCCTCACACGTCCCCTAATCCTAACCCGTACGCTAACACTAACCCGCGCCCTCACACGCACGCTCCCCCTAAAGCGTTGCCGTACCCTCACCTGGACCCTAAACCGTCCCCGTCCCCTAACCCTAACCCTAGACCGAACCCTAACCCTAACGCTTCCCCGAAGCCTGACCCTCACCCGTCCCCTAATCCTAACCCGTACGCTAACACTAACCCGCGCCCTCACACGCACGCTCCCCCTAAAAGGTTGCAGTACCCTCACCTGGACCCTAAACCGTCCCCGGTCCTAACCCTAACCCTAGCCCGAACCCTAACCCTAACCCTTCCCCGAAGCCTGACCCTCACCCGTCCCCTAATCCTAACCCGTACGCTAACACTAACCTGCGCCCTCACACGCACGCTCCCCCTAAAGCATTGCCGTACCCTCACCTGGACCCTAAACAGTCCCCATCCCCTAACCCTAACCCTAGCCCGAACCCTAACCCTAACCCTTCCCCGAGGCCTGACCCTCACACGTCCCCTAATCCTAACCCATACGCTAACACTAACCCGCACCCTCACACGCACGCTCCCCCTAAAGCGTTGCCGTACCCTCACTTGGACCCTAAATCGTCCCCGTCCCCTAACCCTAACCCTAGCCCGAACCCTAACCCTAACCCTTCCCCGAAGCCTGACCCTCCCCCGTCCCCTAATCCTAACCCGTACGCTAACACTAACCCGCGCCCTCACACGCACGCTCCCCCTAAAGCGTTGCCGTACCCTCACCTGGACCCTAAACCGTCCCCGGTCCTAACCCTAACCCTAGCCCGAACCCTAACCCTAACCCTTCCCCGAAGCCTGACCCTCACCCTTCCCCTAATCCTAACCCGTACGCTAACACTAACCCGCGCCCTCACACGCACGCTCCCCCTAAAGCGTTGCCGTACCCTCACCTGGACCCTAAACCGTCCCCATCCCCTAACCCTAACCCTAGCCCGAACCCTAACCCTAACACTTCCCCGAAGCCTGACCCTCACACGTCCCCTAATCCTAACCCGTACGCTAACACTAACCCGCGCCCTCACACGCACGCTCCACCTAAAGCGTTACCGTACCCTCACCTGGACCCTAAACCGTCCCCGTCCCCTAACCCTAACCCTAGCCCGAACCCTAACCCTAACCCTTCCCCGAAGCCTGACCCTCACACGTCCCCTAATCCTCAAACGTACGCTAACACTAACCCGTGCCCTCACACGCTCGCTCTGCCTAAAGCGTTGCCGTACCCTCACCTGGACACTAAACCGTCCCCGTCCCCTAACCCTAACCCTAGCCCGAACCCTTACCCTAACACTTCCCCGAAGCCTGACCCTCCCCCGTCCCCTAATCCTAACCCGTACGCTAACACTAACCCGCGCCCTCACACGCACGCTCCCCTTAAAGCGTTGCCGTACCCTCACCTGGACCCTAAACCGTCCCCGTCCCCTAACCCTAACCCTAGCCCGAACCCTAACCCTAACCCTTCCCCGAAGCCTGACCCTCACCCGTCCCCTAATCCTAACCCGTACGCTAACACTAACCCGCGCCCTCACACGCACGCTCCCCCTAAAGCGTTGCCGTACCCTCACCTGGACCCTAAACCGTCCCCATCCCCTAAACCTAACCCTAGCCCGAACCCTAACACTAACCCTTCCCCGAAGCCTCACCCTCACCCATCCCCTAATCCTAACCCGTACGCTAACACTCACCCCCGCCCTCACACGCACGCTCCCCCTACAGCGTTGCCATACCCTCACCTGGACCCTAAACCGTCCCCGTCCCCTAACCCTAACCCTAGCCCGAACCCTAACCCTAACCCTTCCCCGAAGCCTGACCCTCAACGGTCCCCTAATTCTAAGCCGTACGCTAACACTAACGCGCGCCCTCACACGCACGCTCCCCCTAAAGCGTTGCCGTACCCTCACCTGGACCCTAAACCGTCCCCGTCCGCTAACCCTAACCCTCGCCCAAACCCTAACCCTAGCACTTCCCCGAAGCCTGACCCTCACCCGTCCCCTAATCCTAACCCGTACGCTAAAACTAACCTGCGCCCTAACACGCACGCTCCCCCTAAAGCGTTGCCGTACCCTCACCTGGACCCTAAACCGACCCCGTCCCCTAACCCTAACCCTAGCCCGAACCCTAACACTAACCGTTCCGCGAAGCCTGACCCTCACCCGTCCCCTAATCCTAACCCGTACGCTAACACTAACCCGCGCCCTCACATGCACGCTCCCCCTAAAGCGTTGCCATACCCTCACCTGGACCCTAAACCGTCCCCGTCCCCTAACCCTAACCCTAGCCGGAACCCTAACCCTAACCCTTCCCCGAAGCCTGACCCTCACCCGTCCCCTAATCCTAACCCGTACGCTAACACTAACCCGCGCCCTCACACGCACGCTCCCCCTAAAGCGTTGCCGTACCCTCACCTGGACCCTAAACCGTCCCCGTCCCCTAACACTAACCCTAGCCCGAACCCTTACCCTAACCCTTCCCCGAAGCCTGACCCTCACCCGTCCCCTAATCCTAACCCGTACGCTAACACTAACCCGCGCCCTCACACGCACGCTCCCCCTAAAGCGTTGCCGTACCCTCACCTGGACCCTAAACCGTCCCCGGTCCTAACCCTAACCCTAGCCCGAACCCTAACCCTAACCCTTTCCCGAAGCCTGACCCTCACCCGTCCCCTAATCCTAACCCGTACGCTAACACTACCCCGCGCCCTCACACGCACGCTTCCCCTAAAGCGTTGCCGTACCCTCACCTGGACCCTAAACCGTCCCCGTCCCCTAACCCTAACCCTAACCCTTCCCCGAAGCCTGACCCTCACCCGTCCCCTAATCCTAACCCGTACGCTAACACTAACCCGCGCCCTCACACGCACGCTCCCCCTAAAGCGTTGCCGTACCCTCACCTGGACCCTAAACCGTCCCCATCCCTTAATCCTAACCCTAGCCCGAACCCTAACCCTAATCCTTGCCCGAAGCCTGACCCTCACACGTCCCCTAATCCTAACCCGTACGCTAACACTAACCCGCACCCTCACACGCACGCTCCCCTTAAAGCATTGCCGTACCCTCACCTGGACCCTAAACCGTCCCCGTCCGCTTACCCTAACCCTAGCCCGAACCCTAACCCTAACACTTCCCCGAAGCCTGACCCTCACACGTCCCCTAATCCTGACCCGTACGCTAACACTAACCCGCGCCCTCACACGCACGGTCCCCCTAAAGCGTTGCCGTAACCTCACCTGGACACTAAACCGTCCCCGTCCCCTAACCCTAACCCTAGCCCGAACCCTAACCCTAACCCTTCCCCGAAGCCTGACCCTCTCCCGTCCCCTAATCCTAACCCGTACGCTAACACTAACCCGCGCTCTCACACGCACGCTCCCCCTAAAGCGTTGCCGTACCCTCACCTGGACCCTAAACCGTCCCCGTCCCCTAACCCTAACCCTAGCCCGAACCCTAACCCTAACCCTTCCCCGAAGCCTGACCCTCACCCGTCCCCTAATCCTAACCCGTACGCTAACACTAACCCGCGCCCTCACACGCACCCTCCCCCTAAAGCGTTGCCGTACCCTCACCTGGACCCTAAACCGTCCCCATCCCCTAAACCTAACCCTAGCCGGAACCCTAACACTAACCCTTCCCCGAAGCCTCACCCTCACCCATCCCCTAATCCTAACCCGTATGCTAACACTCACCCCCGCCCTCACACGCACGCTCCCCCTGAAGCGTTGCCGTACCCTCACCTGGACCCTAAACCGTCCCCGTCCCCTAACCCTAACCCTAGCCCGAACCCTAACCCTAACCCTTCCCCGAAGCCTGACCCTCACACGTCCCCTAATCCTCACCCGTACGCTAAAACTAACCCGTGCCCTCACACGCTCGCTCTGCCTAAAGCGTTGCCGTACCCTCACCTGGACCCTAAACCGTCCCCGTCCCCTAACCCTAACCCTAGCCCGAACCCTAACCCTAACCCTTCCCCGAAGCCTGACCCTCACCCGTCCCCTAATCCTAACCCGTACGCTAACACTAACCCGCGCCCTCACACGCACGCTCCCCCTAAAGCGTTGCCGTACCCTCACCTGGACCCTAAACCGTCCCCATCCCCTAACCCTAACCCTAGCCCGAACCCTAACCCTAACCCTTCCCCGAAGCCTGACCCTCACACGTCCCCTAATCCTAACCCGTACGCTAACACTAACCCACGCCCTCACACGCACGCTCCCCCTAAATCTTTGCCGTACCCTCACCTGGACCCTAAACCGTCCCTGTCCCCTAACCCTAACCCTAGCCCGAACCCTAACCCTAACCCTTCCCCGAAGCCTGACCCTCACCCGTCCCCTAATCCTAACCCGTACGCTAACACTAACCCGCGCCCTCACACGCTCGCTCCGCCTGAAGCGTTGCCGTACCATCACCTGGACCCTAAACTGTCCCCGTCCCCTAACCCTAACTCTAGCCCGAACCCTAACCCTAACCCTTCCCCGAAGCCTGACCCTCACCAGTCCCTTAATCCTAACCAGTACGCTGACACTAACCCGCGCCCTCACACGCACGCTCCCCCTAAAGCGTTGCCGTACCCTCACCTGGACCCTAAACCGTCCCCGGTCCTAACCCTAACCCTAGCCCGAACCCTAACCCTAACCCTTCCCCGAAGCCTGACCCTCACCCGTCCCCTAATCCTAACCCGTGCGCTAACACTAACCCGCGCCCTCACACGCACGCTCCCCCTAAAGCGTTGCCGTACCCTCACCTGGACCTTAAACCGTCCCCGTCCCCTAACCCTAACCCTAGCCCGAACCCTAACCCTTCCCCGAAGCATGACCCTCACACGTCCCCTAATCCTAACCCGTACGCTAACACTAACCCGCGCCCTCACACGCACGCTCCCCCTAAAGCGTTGCCGTACCCTCACCTGGACCCTAAACCGTCCCCGTCCCCTAACCCTAACCCTAGACCGAACCCTAACCCTAACGCTTCCCCGAAGCCTGACCCTCACCCGTCCCCTAATCCTAACCCGTACGCTAACACTAACCCGCGCCCTCACACGCACGCTCCCCCTAAAAGGTTGCAGTACCCTCACCTGGACCCTAAACCGTCCCCGGTCCTAACCCTAACCCTAGCCCGAACCCTAACCCTAACCCTTCCCCGAAGCCTGACCCTCACCCGTCCCCTAATCCTAACCCGTACGCTAACACTAACCTGCGCCCTCACACGCACGCTCCCCCTAAAGCATTGCCGTACCCTCACCTGGACCCTAAACAGTCCCCATCCCCTAACCCTAACCCTAGCCCGAACCCTAACCCTAACCCTTCCCCGAGGCCTGACCCTCACACGTCCCCTAATCCTAACCCATACGCTAACACTAACCCGCACCCTCACACGCACGCTCCCCCTAAAGCGTTGCCGTACCCTCACTTGGACCCTAAATCGTCCCCGTCCCCTAACCCTAACCCTAGCCCGAACCCTAACCCTAACCCTTCCCCGAAGCCTGACCCTCCCCCGTCCCCTAATCCTAACCCGTACGCTAACACTAACCCGCGCCCTCACACGCACGCTCCCCCTAAAGCGTTGCCGTACCCTCACCTGGACCCTAAACCGTCCCCGGTCCTAACCCTAACCCTAGCCCGAACCCTAACCCTAACCCTTCCCCGAAGCCTGACCCTCACCCTTCCCCTAATCCTAACCCGTACGCTAACACTAACCCGCGCCCTCACACGCACGCTCCCCCTAAAGCGTTGCCGTACCCTCACCTGGACCCTAAACCGTCCCCATCCCCTAACCCTAACCCTAGCCCGAACCCTAACCCTAACACTTCCCCGAAGCCTGACCCTCACACGTCCCCTAATCCTAACCCGTACGCTAACACTAACCCGCGCCCTCACACGCACGCTCCACCTAAAGCGTTACCGTACCCTCACCTGGACCCTAAACCGTCCCCGTCCCCTAACCCTAACCCTAGCCCGAACCCTAACCCTAACCCTTCCCCGAAGCCTGACCCTCACACGTCCCCTAATCCTCAAACGTACGCTAACACTAACCCGTGCCCTCACACGCTCGCTCTGCCTAAAGCGTTGCCGTACCCTCACCTGGACACTAAACCGTCCCCGTCCCCTAACCCTAACCCTAGCCCGAACCCTTACCCTAACACTTCCCCGAAGCCTGACCCTCCCCCGTCCCCTAATCCTAACCCGTACGCTAACACTAACCCGCGCCCTCACACGCACGCTCCCCTTAAAGCGTTGCCGTACCCTCACCTGGACCCTAAACCGTCCCCGTCCCCTAACCCTAACCCTAGCCCGAACCCTAACCCTAACCCTTCCCCGAAGCCTGACCCTCACCCGTCCCCTAATCCTAACCCGTACGCTAACACTAACCCGCGCCCTCACACGCACGCTCCCCCTAAAGCGTTGCCGTACCCTCACCTGGACCCTAAACCGTCCCCATCCCCTAAACCTAACCCTAGCCCGAACCCTAACACTAACCCTTCCCCGAAGCCTCACCCTCACCCATCCCCTAATCCTAACCCGTACGCTAACACTCACCCCCGCCCTCACACGCACGCTCCCCCTACAGCGTTGCCATACCCTCACCTGGACCCTAAACCGTCCCCGTCCCCTAACCCTAACCCTAGCCCGAACCCTAACCCTAACACTTCCCCGAAGCCTGACCCTCAACGGTCCCCTAATTCTAAGCCGTACGCTAACACTAACGCGCGCCCTCACACGCACGCTCCCCCTAAAGCGTTGCCGTACCCTCACCTGGACCCTAAACCGTCCCCGTCCGCTAACCCTAACCCTCGCCCAAACCCTAACCCTAGCACTTCCCCGAAGCCTGACCCTCACCCGTCCCCTAATCCTAACCCGTACGCTAAAACTAACCTGCGCCCTAACACGCACGCTCCCCCTAAAGCGTTGCCGTACCCTCACCTGGACCCTAAACCGACCCCGTCCCCTAACCCTAACCCTAGCCCGAACCCTAACACTAACCGTTCCGCGAAGCCTGACCCTCACCCGTCCCCTAATCCTAACCCGTACGCTAACACTAACCCGCGCCCTCACATGCACGCTCCCCCTAAAGCGTTGCCATACCCTCACCTGGACCCTAAACCGTCCCCGTCCCCTAACCCTAACCCTAGCCGGAACCCTAACCCTAACCCTTCCGCGAAGCCTGACCCTCACCCGTCCCCTAATCCTAACCCGTACGCTAACACTAACCCGCGCCCTCACACGCACGCTCCCCCTAAAGCGTTGCCGTACCCTCACCTGGACCCTAAACCGTCCCCGTCCCCTAACACTAACCCTAGCCCGAACCCTTACCCTAACCCTTCCCCGAAGCCTGACCCTCACCCGTCCCCTAATCCTAACCCGTACGCTAACACTAACCCGCGCCCTCACACGCACGCTCCCCCTAAAGCGTTGCCGTACCCTCACCTGGACCCTAAACCGTCCCCGGTCCTAACCCTAACCCTAGCCCGAACCCTAACCCTAACCCTTTCCCGAAGCCTGACCCTCACCCGTCCCCTAATCCTAACCCGTACGCTAACACTACCCCGCGCCCTCACACGCACGCTTCCCCTAAAGCGTTGCCGTACCCTCACCTGGACCCTAAACCGTCCCCGTCCCCTAACCCTAACCCTAACCCTTCCCCGAAGCCTGACCCTCACCCGTCCCCTAATCCTAACCCGTACGCTAACACTAACCCGCGCCCTCACACGCACGCTCCCCCTAAAGCGTTGCCGTACCCTCACCTGGACCCTAAACCGTCCCCATCCCTTAATCCTAACCCTAGCCCGAACCCTAACCCTAATCCTTGCCCGAAGCCTGACCCTCACACGTCCCCTAATCCTAACCCGTACGCTAACACTAACCCGCATCCTCACACGCACGCTCCCCTTAAAGCATTGCCGTACCCTCACCTGGACCCTAAACCGTCCCCGTCCGCTTACCCTAACCCTAGCCCGAACCCTAACCCTAACACTTCCCCGAAGCCTGACCCTCACACGTCCCCTAATCCTGACCCGTACGCTAACACTAACCCGCGCCCTCACACGCACGCTCCCCCTAAAGCGTTGCCGTAACCTCACCTGGACACTAAACCGTCCCCGTCCCCTAACCCTAACCCTAGCCCGAACCCTAACCCTAACCCTTCCCCGAAGCCTGACCCTCTCCCGTCCCCTAATCCTAACCCGTACGCTAACACTAACCCGCGCTCTCACACGCACGCTCCCCCTAAAGCGTTGCCGTACCCTCACCTGGACCCTAAACCGTCCCCGTCCCCTAACCCTAACCCTAGCCCGAACCCTAACCCTAACCCTTCCCCGAAGCCTGACCCTCACCCGTCCCCTAATCCTAACCCGTACGCTAACACTAACCCGCGCCCTCACACGCACCTTCCCCCTAAAGCGTTGCCGTACCCTCACCTGGACCCTAAACCGTCCCCATCCCCTAAACCTAACCCTAGCCGGAACCCTAACACTAACCCTTCCCCGAAGCCTCACCCTCACCCATCCCCTAATCCTAACCCGTATGCTAACACTCACCCCCGCCCTCACACGCACGCTCCCCCTAAAGCGTTGCCGTACCCTCACCTGGACCCTAAACCGTCCCCGTCCCCTAACCCTAACCCTAGCCCGAACCCTAACCCTAACCCTTCCCCGAAGCCTGACCCTCACACGTCCCCTAATCCTCACCCGTACGCTAAAACTAACCCGTGCCCTCACACGCTCGCTCTGCCTAAAGCGTTGCCGTACCCTCACCTGGACCCTAAACCGTCCCCGTCCCCTAACCCTAACCCTAGCCCGAACCCTAACCCTAACCCTTCCCCGAAGCCTGACCCTCACCCGTCCCCTAATCCTAACCCGTACGCTAACACTAACCCGCGCCCTCACACGCACGCTCCCCCTAAAGCGTTGCCGTACCCTCACCTGGACCCTAAACCGTCCCCATCCCCTAACCCTAACCCTAGCCCGAACCCTAACCCTAACCCTTCCCCGAAGCCTGACCCTCACACGTCCCCTAATCCTAACCCGTACGCTAACACTAACCCACGCCCTCACACGCACGCTCCCCCTAAATCTTTGCCGTACCCTCACCTGGACCCTAAACCGTCCCTGTCCCCTAACCCTAACCCTAGCCCGAACCCTAACCCTAACCCTTCCCCGAAGCCTGACCCTCACCCGTCCCCTAATCCTAACCCGTACGCTAACACTAACCCGCGCCCTCACACGCTCGCTCCGCCTAAAGCGTTGCCGTACCATCACCTGGACCCTAAACTGTCCCCGTCCCCTAACCCTGACTCTAGCCCGAACCCTAACCCTAACCCTTCCCCGAAGCCTGACCCTCACCCGTCCCTTAATCCTAACCAGTACGCTGACACTAACCCGCGCCCTCACACGCACGCTCCCCCTAAAGCGTTGCCGTACCCTCACCTGGACCCTAAACCGTCCCCGGTCCTAACCCTAACCCTAGCCCGAACCCTAACCCTAACCCTTCCCCGAAGCCTGACCCTCACCCGTCCCCTAATCCTAACCCGTGCGCTAACACTAACCCGCGCCCTCACACGCACGCTCCCCCTAAAGCGTTGCCGTACCCTCACCTGGACCTTAAACCGTCCCCGTCCCCTAACCCTAACCCTAGCCCGAACCCTAACCCTTCCCCGAAGCATGACCCTCACACGTCCCCTAATCCTAACCCGTACGCTAACACTAACCCGCGCCCTCACACGCACGCTCCCCCTAAAGCGTTGCCGTACCCTCACCTGGACCCTAAACCGTCCCCGTCCCCTAACCCTAACCCTAGACCGAACCCTAACCCTAACGCTTCCCCGAAGCCTGACCCTCACCCGTCCCCTAATCCTAACCCGTACGCTAACACTAACCCGCGCCCTCACACGCACGCTCCCCCTAAAAGGTTGCAGTACCCTCACCTGGACCCTAAACCGTCCCCGGTCCTAACCCTAACCCTAGCCCGAACCCTAACCCTAACCCTTCCCCGAAGCCTGACCCTCACCCGTCCCCTAATCCTAACCCGTACGCTAACACTAACCTGCGCCCTCACACGCACGCTCCCCCTAAAGCATTGCCGTACCCTCACCTGGACCCTAAACAGTCCCCATCCCCTAACCCTAACCCTAGCCCGAACCCTAACCCTAACCCTTCCCCGAGGCCTGACCCTCACACGTCCCCTAATCCTAACCCGTACGCTAACACTAACCCGCACCCTCACACGCACGCTCCCCCTAAAGCGTTGCCGTACCCTCACTTGGACCCTAAATCGTCCCCGTCCCCTAACCCTAACCCTAGCCCGAACCCTAACCCTAACCCTTCCCCGAAGCCTGACCCTCCCCCGTCCCCTAATCCTAACCCGTACGCTAACACTAACCCGCGCCCTCACACGCACGCTCCCCCTAAAACGTTGCCGTACCCTCACCTGGACCCTAAACCGTCCCCGGTCCTAACCCTAACCCTAGCCCGAACCCTAACCCTAACCCTTCCCCGAAGCCTGACCCTCACCCTTCCCCTAATCCTAACCCGTACGCTAACACTAACCCGCGCCCTCACACGCACGCTCCCCCTAAAGCGTTGCCGTACCCTCACCTGGACCCTAAACCGTCCCCATCCCCTAACCCTAACCCTAGCCCGAACCCTAACCCTAACACTTCCCCGAAGCCTGACCCTCACACGTCCCCTAATCCTAACCCGTACGCTAACACTAACCCGCGCCCTCACACGCACGCTCCCCCTAAAGCGTTACCGTACCCTCACCTGGACCCTAAACCGTCCCCGTCCCCTAACCCTAACCCTAGCCCGAACCCTAACCCTAACCCTTCCCCGAAGCCTGACCCTCACACGTCCCCTAATCCTCAAACGTACGCTAACACTAACCCGTGCCCTCACACGCTCGCTCTGCCTAAAGCGTTGCCGTACCCTCACCTGGACCCTAAACCGTCCCCGTCCCCTAACCCTAACCCTAGCCCGAACCCTTACCCTAACACTTCCCCGAAGCCTGACCCTCCCCCGTCCCCTAATCCTAACCCGTACGCTAACACTAACCCGCGCCCTCACACGCACGCTCCCCCTAAAGCGTTGCCTTTCACTCACCTGGACCCTAAACCGTCCACTTCCCCTAACCCTAACCCTAGCCCGAACCCTAACCCTAAACCTTCCCCGAAGCCTGACCCTCCCCCGTCCCCTAATCCTAACCCGTACGCTAACACTAACCCGCGCCCTCACACGCACGCTCCCCGTAAAGCGTTGCCGTACCCTCACCTGGACCCTAAACCGTCCCCGTCCCCTAACCCTAACCCTAGCCCGAACCCTAACCCTAACCATTCCCCGAAGCCTGACCCTCAACGGTCCCCTAATCCTAAGCCGTACGCTAACACTAATGCGCGCCCTCACACGCATGCTCCCCCTAAAACGTTGCCGTACCCTCACCTGGACCCTAAACCGTCCCCGTCCCCTAACCCTAACCCTAGCCCGAACCCTAACCCTAACACTTCCCTGAAGCCTGACCCTCACCCGTCCCCTAATCCTAACCCGTACGCTAACACTAACCCGCACCCTCACACGCACGCTCCCCCTAAAGCGTTGCCGTACACTCACCTGGACCCTAAACCGTCCCCGTCCCCTAACCCTAACCCTAGCCCGAACCCTAACCCTAACCCTTCCCCGAAGCCTGACCCTCACCCGTCCCCTAATCCTAAGCCGTACGCTAACACTAATGCGCGCCCTCACACGCACGCTCCCCCTAAAGCGTTGCCGTACCCTCACCTGGACTCTAAACCGTCCCCGTCCCCTAACCCTAACCCTAGCCCGAACCCTAACCCTAGCACTTCCCCGAAGCCTGACCCTCACCCGTCCCCTAATCCTAACGCGTACGCTAACACTAACCTGCGCCCTAACACGCACGCTCCCCCTAAAGCGTTGCCGTACCCTCACCTGGACCCTAAACCGTCCCCGTCCCCTAACCCTAACCCTAGCCCGAACCCTAACCCTAACCCTTCCCCGAAGCCTGACCCTCACCCGTCCCCTAATCCTAACCCGTACGCTAACACTAACCCACGCCCTCACACGCACGCTCCCCCTAAACCGTTGCCGTACCCTCACCTGGACCCTAAACCGTCCCCGTCCCCTAACCCTAACCCTAGCCCGAACCCTAACCCTAACCCTTCCCCGAAGCCTGACCCTCACCCGTCCCATAATCCTAACCCGTACGCTAACACTACCCCGCGCCCTCACACGCACGCTCCCCCTAAAGCGTTGCCGTACCCTCACCTGGACCCTAAACCGTCCCCGTCCCCTAACCCTAACCCTAGCCCGAACCCTAACCCTAACCCTTCCCCGAAGCCTGACCCTCCCCCGTCCCCTAATCCTAACCCGTACGCTAACACTAACCCGCGCCCTCACACGCACGCTCCCCCTAAAGCGTTGCCGTACCCTCACCTGGACCCTAAACCGTCCCCGGTCCTAACCCTAACCCTAGCCTGAACCCTAACCCTAACACTTCCCCGAAGCCTGACCCTCACCCGTCCCCTAATCCTGACCCGTGCGCTAACACTAACCCGCGCCCTCACACGCACGCTCCCCCTAAAGCGTTGCCGTACCCTCACCTGGACCCTAAACCGTCCCCATCCCCTAACCCTAACCCTAGCCCGAACCCTAACCCTAACCCTTCCCCGAAGCATGACCCTCACACGTCCCCTAATCCTAACCCGTACGCTAACACTAACCCGCGACCTCACACGCACGCTCCCCCTAAAGCGTTGCCGTACCCTCACCTGGACCCTAAACCGTCCCCGTCCCCTAACCCTAACCCTAGACCGAACCCTAACCCTAACCCTTCCCCGAAGCCTGACCCTCACCCGTCCCCTAATCCTAACCCGTACGCTAACACTAACCCGCGCCCTCACACGCACGCTCCCCCTAAAGCGTTGCAGTACCCTCACCTGGACCGTAAACCGTCCCCGGTCCTAACCCTAACCCTAGCCCGAACCCTAACCCTAACCCTTCCCCGAAGCCTGACCCTCACCCGTCCCCTAATCCTAACCCGTACGCTAACACTAACCCGCGCCCTCACACGCACGCTCCCCCTAAAGCGTTGCCGTACCCTCACCTGGACCCTAAACCGTCTCCGTCCCCTAACCCTAACTCTAGACCGAACCCTAACCCTAACCCTTCCCCGAAGCCTGACCCTCACCCGTCCCCTAATCCTAACCCGTACGCTGACACTAACCCGTGCCCTCACACGCACGCTCCCCCTAAAGCGTTGCCGTACCCTCACCTGGACCCTAAACCGCCCCCGGTCCTAACCCTAACCCTAGCCCGAACCTTAACCCTAACCCTTCCCCGAAGCCTGACCCTCACCCGTCCCCTAATCCTGACCCGTGCGCTAACACTAACCCGCGCCCTCACACGCACGCTCCCCCTAAAGCGTTGCCGTACCCTCACCTGGACCCTAAACCGTCCCCATCCCCTAACCCTAACCCTAGCCCGAACCCTAACCCTAACCCTTCCCCGAAGCATGACCCTCACACGTCCCCTAATCCTAACCCGTACGCTAACACTAACCCGCGCCCTCACACGCACGCTCCCCCTAAAGCGTTGCCGTACCCTCACCTGGACCCTAAACCGTCCCCGTCCCCTAACCGAACCCTAGACCGAACCCTAACCCTAACCCTTCCCCGAAGCCTGACCCTCACCCGTCCCCTAATCCTAACCCGTACGCTAACACTAACCCGCGCCCTCACACGCACGCTCCCCCTAAAGCGTTGCAGTACCCTCACCTGAACCCTAAACCGTCCCCGGTCCTAACCCTAACCCTAGCCCGAACCCTAACCCTAACCCTTCCCCGAAGCCTGACCCTCACCCGTCCCCTAATCCTAACTCGTACGCTAACACTAACCCGCGCCCTCACACGCACGCTCCCCCTAAAGCGTTGCCGTACCCTCACCTGGACCCTAAACAGTCCCCATCCCCTAACCCTAACCCTAGCCCGAACCCTAACCCTAACCCTTCCCCGAAGCCTGACCCTCACACGCCCCCTAATCCTAACCCGTACGCTAACACTAACCCGCACCCTCACACGCACGCTCCCCCTAAAGCGTTGCCATACCCTCACCTGGACCCTAAACCGTCCCCGTCCCCTAACCCTACCCCTAGCCCGAACCCTAACCCTAACCCTTCCCCGAAGCCTGACCCTCACCCGTCCCCTAATCCTAACCCGTACGCTAACACTAACCCGCGCCCTCACACGCACGCTCCCCCTAAAGCGTTGCCGTACCCTCACCTGGACCCTAAACCGTCCCCGGTCCTAACCCTAACCCTAGCCCGAACCCTAACCCTAACCCTTCCCCGAAGCCTGACCCTCACACGTCCCCTAATCCTAACCCGTACGCTAACACTAACCCGCGCCCTCACACGCACGCTCCCCCTAAATCGTTGCCGTACCCTCTCCTGGACCCTAAACCGTCCCCGTCCCCTAACCCTAACCCTAGCCCGAACCCTAACCCTAACCCTTCCCCGAAGCCTGACTCTCACCCGTCCCCTAATCCTAACCCGTACGCTAACACTAACCCGCGCCCTCACACGCTCGCTCCACCTAAAGCGTTGCCGTACCCTCACCTGGACCCTAAACCGTCTCCGTCCCCTAACCCTAACTCTAGCCCGAACCCTAACCCTAACCCTTCCCCGAAGCCTGACACTCACCCGTCCCCTAATCCTAACCCGTACGCTGACACTAACCCGCGCCCTCACACGCACGCTCCCCCTAAAGCGTTGCCGTACCCTCACCTGGACCCTAAACCGTCCCCGGTCCTAACCCTAACCCTAGCCCGAACCTTAACCCTAACCCTTCCCCGAAGCCTGACCCTCACCCGTCCCCTAATCCTAACCCGTGCGCTAACACTAACCTGCGCCCTCACACGCACGCTCCCCCTAAAGCGTTGCCGTACCCTCACCTGGACCCTAAACCGTCCCCGTCCCCTAACCCTAACCCTAGCCCGAACCCTAACCCTTCCCCGAAGCATGACCCTCACACGTCCCCTAATCCTAACCCGTACGCTAACACTAACCCGCGCCCTCACACGCACGCTCCCCCTAAAGCGTTGCCATACCCGCACCTGGACCCTAAACCGTCCCCGTCCCCTAACCCTAACCCTAGCCCGAACCCTAACCCTAAACCTTCCCCAAAGCCTGACCGTCACCCGTCCCCTAATCTTAACCCGTTCGCTAACACTAACCCACGCCATCACACGCACGCTCCCCCTAAAGCGTTGCCGTACCCTCCCCTGGACCCTAAACTGTCCCCGTCCCCTAACCCTAACCCTAGCCCGAACCCTAACCCTAACCCTTCCCCGAAGCCTGACCCTCCCCCATCCCCTAATCCTAACCCGTACGCTACCACTAACCCGCGCCCTCACACGCACGCTCCCCCTAAAGCGTTGCCGTACCCTCACCTGGACCCTAAACCGTCCCCGTCCCCTAACCCTAACCCTAGCCCGAACCCTATCCCTAACCGTTCCGCGAAGCCTGACACTCACCCGTCCCCTAATCCTAACCCGTACGCTAACACTAACCCGCGCCCTCACACGCACGCTCCCCCTAAAGCGTTGCAGTACCCTCACCTGGACCCTAAACCGTCCCCGGTCCTAACCCTAACCCTAGACCGAACCCTAACCCTAACCCTTCCCCGAAGCCTGACCCTCACCCGTCCCCTAATCCTAACCCGTACGCTAACACTAACCCGCGCCCTCACACGCACGCTCCCCCTAAAGCGTTGCCGTACCCTCACCTGGACCCTAAACCGTCCCCATCCCCTAACCCTAACCCTAGCCCGAACCCTAACCCTAACCCTTCTCCGAAGCCTGACCCTCACACGTCCCCTAATCCTAACCCGTACGCTAACACTAACCCGCACCCTCACACGCACGCTCCCCCTAAAGCGTTGCCATACCCTCACCTGGACCCTAAACCGTCCCCGTCCCCTAACCCTACCCCTAGCCCGAACCCTAACCCTAACCCTTCCCCGAAGCCTGACCCTCACCCGTCCCCTAATCCTAACCCGTACGCTAACACTAACCCGCGCCCTCACACGCACGCTCCCCCTAAAGCGTTGCCGTACCCTCACCTGGACCCTAAACCGTCCCCGGTCCTAACCCTAACCCTAGCCCGAACCCTAACCCTAACCTTTCCCCGAAGCCTGACCCTCACACGTCCCCTAATCCTAACCCGTACGCTAACACTAACCCGCGCCCTCACACGCACGCTCCCCCTAAATCGTTGCCGTACCCTCTCCTGGACCCTAAACCGTCCCCGTCCCCTAACCCTAACCCTAGCCCGAACCCTAACCCTAACCCTTCCCCGAAGCCTGACTCTCACCCGTCCCCTAATCCTAACCCGTACGCTAACACTAACCCGCGCCCTCACACGCTCGCTCCGCCTAAAGCGTTGCCGTACCCTCACCTGGACCCTAAACCGTCTCCGTCCCCTAACCCTAACTCTAGACCGAACCCTAACCCTAACCCTTCCCCGAAGCCTGACCCTCACCCGTCCCCTAATCCTAAACCGTACGCTGACACTAACCCGCGCCCTCACACGCACGCTCCCCCTAAAGCGTTGCCGTACCCTCACCTGGACCCTAAACCGTCCCCGGTCCTAACCCTAACCCTAGCCCGAACCTTAACCCTAACACTTCCCCGAAGCCTGACCCTCACCCGTCCCCTAATCCTAACCCGTGCGCTAACACTAACCCGCGCCCTCACACGCACGCTCCCCCTAAAGCGTTGCCGTACCCTCACCTGGACCCTAAACCGTCCCCGTCCCCTAACCCTAACCCTAGCCCGAACCCTAACCCTTCCCCGAAGCATGACCCTCACACGTCCCCTAATCCTAACCCGTACGCTAACACTAACCCGCGCCCTCACACGCACGCTCCCCCTAAAGCGTTGCCGTACCCTCACCTGGACCTTAAACCGTCCCCGTCCCCTAACCCTAACCCTAGACCGAACCCTAACCCTAACCGTTCCCCGAAGCCTGACCCTCACCCGTCCCCTAAACCTAACCCGTAGGCTAACACTAACCCGCGCCCTCATACGCACGCTCCCCCTAAAGCGTTGCAGTACCCTCACCTGGACCCTAAACCGTCCCCGTCCCCTAATCCTAACCCTAGACCGAACCCTAACCCTAACCCTTCCCCGAAGCCTGACCCTCACCCGTCCCCTAATCCTAACCCGTACGCTAACACTAACACGCGCCCTCACACGCACGCTCCCCCTAAAGCATTGCCGTACCCTCACCTGGACCCTAAACCGTCCCCGTCCCCTAACCCTAACCCTAGCCCGAACCCTAACCCTAACCCTTCCCCGAAGCCTGACTCTCACCCGTCCGCTAATCCTAAGCCGTACGCTAACACTAACCCGCGCCCTCACACGCACGCTCCCCCTAAAACGTTGCCGTACCCTCTCCTGGACCCTAAACCGTCCACGTCCCCTAACCCTAACCCTAGCCCGAACTCTATACCTAAACCTTCCCCGAAGCCTGACCCTCACCCGTCCCCTAATCCTAACCCGTACGCTAACACTAACCCGCGCCCTCACCCGCACGCTCCCCCTAAAGCGTTGCCGTACCCTCACCTGGACCCTAAACCGTCCCCGTTCCCTAACCCTAACCCTAGCCCGAACCCTTACCCTAACCCTTCCCCAAAGCCTGACCCTCACCCGTCCCCTAATCCTAACCCGTACGCTAACACTAACCCGCGCCCTCACACGCACGCTCCCCCTAAAGCGTTGCCATACCCGCACCTGGACCCTAAACCGTCCCCGTCCCCTAACCCTAACCCTAGCCCGAACCCTAACCCTAACCCTTCCCCAAAGCCTGACCCTCACCCGTCCCCTAATCTTAACCCGTTCGCTAACACTAACCCACGCCCTCACACGCACGCTCCCCCTAAAGCGTTGCCGTACCCTCCCCTGGACCCTAAACTGTCCCCGTCCCCTAACCCTAACCCTAGCCCGAACCCTAACCCTAACACTTCCCCGAAGCCTGACCCTCCCCCATCCTCTAATCCTAACCCGTACGCTACCACTAACCCGTGCCCTCACACGCACGCTCCCCCTAAAGCGTTGCCGTACCCTCACCTGGACCCTAAACCGTCCCCGTCACCTAAGCCTAACCCTAGCCCGAACCCTAACCCTAACCCTTCCCCGAAGCCTGACCCTCACCCGTCCCTTAATCCTAACCCGTACACTAACACTAACCCTTGCCCTCACACGCACGCTCCCCCTAAAGCGTTGCCGTACCCTCACCTGGACACTAAACCGTCCCCGTCCCGTAACCCTAACCCTAGCCTGAACCCTAACCCTAACCCTTCCCCGAAGCCTGACCCGCACCTGTCCCCTAATCATAAGCCGTAACTAACACTAACCCGCGCTCTCACACGCACTCTCCCCCTAAAGCGTTGCCGTACCCTCACCTGGACCCTAAACCATCCCCGTCCCCTAACCCTAACCCTAGCCCGAACCCTAACCCTAACCCTTCCCCGAAGCCTGACCCTCACCCGTCCCCTAATCCTAACCCGTACGCTAACACTAACCCGCGCCCTCACACGCACGCTCCCCCTAAAGCGTTGCCGTACCCTCAACTGGACCCTAAACCGTCCCCGTCACCTTACCCTAACCCTAGCCCGAACCCTAACCCTAAGCCTTCCCCGAAGCCTGACCCTCACCCGTCCCATAATCCTAACCCTTACACTAACACTACCCCGCGCCCTCACACGCACGCTCCCCCTAAAGCGTTGCCGTACCCTCACCTGGACCCTAAACCGTCCCCGTCCCCTAACCCTAAACCTAGCCCGAACCCTAACCCTAACACTTCCCCGAAGCATGACCCTCAACCGTCTCCTAATCCTAACCCGTACGCTAACACTAACCCGCACCCTCACATGCACGCTCCCCCTAAAGCGTTTCCGTACCCTCACCTGGACCCTAAACCATCCCCGTCCCCTAAATCTAACCCTAGCCCGAACCCTAACCCTAACCCTTCCCCGAAGCCTGACCCTCACCCGTCCCCTAATCCTAACCCGTACGCTAACACTAACCCGCGCCTTCACACGCACGCTCCCCCTAAAGCATTGCCGTATGCTCACCTGGACCCTAAACCGTCCCCGTCCCCTAACCCTAACCCTAGCCCGAACCCTAACCCTAACCCTTCCCCGATGCATGACCCTCCCCAGTCCCCTAATCCTAACCCGTACGCTAACACTAACCCACGCCCTCACACACACGCTCCCCCTAAAGCGTTGCCGTACACTCACCTGGACCCTAAACCGTCCCCGTCCCCTAAACCTAACCCTAGCCCGAACCCTAACCCTAACCCTTCCCCGAAGCCTGACCCTCACCCATCCACTAATCCTAACCCGTACGCTAACACTAACCCGCACCCTCACACGCACGCTCCCCCTAAAGCGTTGCCGTACCCTCACCTGGACCCTAAACCGTCCCAGTCCCTTAACCCTAACCCTAGACCGACCCTAACCCTAACCCTTCCCCGAAGTCTGACCCTCACCCGTCCCCTAATCCTAACCCGTACGCTAACACTAACCTGCGCCCTCACACGCACGCTCCCACTGAAGCGTTGCCGTACCCTCACCTGGACCCTAAACAGTCCCTGTCCCCTAACCCTAACCCTAGCCCGAACCCTAACCCTAACCCTTCCCCGAAGCCTGACCCTCACCCGTCCCCAATCCTAACCCGTACGCTAACACTACCCCGCGCCCTCACACGCACGCTCCCCCTAAAGCGTTGCCGTACACTCACCTGGACCCTAAACCGTCCCCGTCACCTAAATCTAACCCTAGCCCGAACCCTAACCCTAAACCTTCCCCGAAGCCTGACCCTCACCCGTCCCCTAATCCTAACCCGTACGCTAACACTATCCCGCGCCCACATACGCACGCTCCCCCTAAAGCGTTGCCGTACCCTCACCTGGACTCTAAAACGTCCCCGTCCCCTAACCCTAACCCTAGCCTGAACCCTAAACCTAACCCTTCCCCGAAGCCTGACCCTCACCCGTCCCGTAATCCTAACCCGTACGCTAAGACTACCCCGCGCCCTCACACGCACGCTCCCCCTAAATCATTGCCGTACCCTCACCTGGACCCGAAACCGTCCCCGTCCCCTAACCCTAACCCTAGCCCGAAACCTAGACCTAAGCCTTCCCCGAAGCATGACCCTCACCGTACCCTAATCCTAATCCGTACGCTAACACTAACCTGCGCCCTCACACGCACGCTCCCCCTAAAGCGTTCCCGTACCCTCACCTGGACCCTAAACCGTCCCCGTCCCCTAACCCTAACCCTAGCCCGAACCCTTACCCTAACCCTTCCCCAAAGCCTGACCCTCACCTGTCCCCTAATCCTAACCCGTACGTTAACACTAACCCGCGCCCTCACACGCACGCTCCCCCTAAAGCGTTGCCGTACCCTCACCTGGACCCTAAACCGTCCCCGTCCCCTAACCCTAACCCTAGCCCGAACCCTAACCCTAACCCTTCCCCGAAGCCTGACCCTCACCCGTCCCCTAATCCTAACCCGTACGCTAACACTAACCCGAGCCCTCACACGCACTCTCCCCCTAAAGCGTTGCCATACCCTCACCTGGACCCTAAACCGTTCCCGTCCCCTAAACCTAACCCTAGCCCGAACCCTAACCCTAACCCTTCCCCAAAGCCTGACCCTCACCCGTCCCCTAATCTTAACCAGTACGCTAACACTAACCCACGCCCTCACACGCACGCTCCCCCTAAAGCGTTGCCGTACCCTCCCCTGGACCCTAAACCGTCCCCGTCCCCTAACCCTAACCCTAGCCCGAACCCTAACCCTAACACTTCCCCGAAGCCTGACCCTCCCCCGTCCCCTAATCCTAACCCGTACGCTAACACTAACCCACGCCCTCATGCGCACGCTCCCCCTAAAGCGTTGCCGTACCCTCACCTGGACCCTAAACCGTCCCCGGTCCTAACCCTAACCCTAGCCCGAACCCTAACCCTAACCCTTCCCCGAAGCCTGACCCTCACCCGTCCCCTAATCCTAACCCGTACGCTAACACTAACCCGCGCCCTCACACGCACGCTCCCCCTAAAGCGTTGCCGTACCCTCACCTGGACCCTAAACCGTCCCCGTCCCCTAACCCTAACCCTAGCCCGAACCATAACCCTAACCCTTCCCTGAAGCCTGACCCTCTCCCGTCCCCTAATCCTAAGCCGTACGCTAACACTAACCCGCGCCCTCACACGCACGCTCCCCCTAAAGCGTTGCCGTACCCTCACCTGGACCCTAAACCGTCCCCGTCCCCGTCCCCTAACCCTAGCCCGAACCCTAACCCTAACCCTTCCCCGAAGCCTGACCCTCACCCGTCCCCTAATCCTAACCCGTACGCTAACACTAACCCGCGCCCTCACACGCACGCTCCCCCTAAAGCGTTGCCGTACCCTCACCTGGACCCTAAACCGTCCCCGACCCCTAACCCTAACCCAAGCCCGAACCGTAACCCTAACCCTTCCCCGAAGCCTGACCCTCACCCGTCCCCTAATCCTAACCCGTACGCTAACACTAACCCGCGCCCTCACACGCACGCTCCCCCTAAAGGGTTGCCGTACCCTCACCTGGACCTTAAACCGTCCCCGTCCCCTAACCCTAACCCTAGCCCGAACCCTAACCCTAACCCTTCCCCGAAGCCTGACCCTCACCCGTCCCCTAATCCTAACCCGTACGCTAACACTAACCCACGCCCTCACACGCACGCTACCCCTAAAGCGTTGCCGTACCCTCACCTGGACCCTAAACCGTCCCCGTCCCCTAACCCTAACCCTAGCCCGAACCCTAACCCTAACACTTCCCCGAAGCCTGACCGTCACCCGTCCCCTAATCCTAACCCGTACGCTAACACTAACCCACGCCCTGACACGCACGCTCCCCCTAAAGCATTGCCGTACCCTCACCTGGACCCTAAACCGTCCCGTCCCCTAACCCTAACCCTAGCCCGAACCCTAACCCTAACCCTTCCCTGAAGCCTGACCCTCACCCGTCCCCTAATCCTAACCCGTACGCTAACACTAACCCACGCCCTCACACGCACTCTCCCCCTTAAAGCGTTGCCGTACCCTCACCTGGACCCTAAACCGTCCCCGTCCCCTAACCCTTACCCTAGCCCGAACCCTAACCCTAACCCTCCATCGAAGCCTGACCCTCACCCGTCCCCTAATCCTAACCCGTACGCTAACACTAACCCGCGCCCTCACACGCACGCTCCCCCTAAAGGGTTGCCGTACCCTCACCTGGACCCTAAACCGTCCCCGTCCCCTAACCCTAACCCTAGCCCGAACCCTAACCCTAACCCTTCCCCGAAGCTTGACCCTCACCCGTCCCCTAATCCTAACCCGTATGCTAAGACTAACCCGCGCCCTCACACGCACGCTCCCCCTAAAGCGTTGCCGTACCCTCACCTGGACCCTAAACCGTCCCCGTCCCCTAACCCTAACCCTAGCCCGAACCCTAACCCTAACCCTTCCCCGAAGCCTGACCCTCAACCGTCCCCTAATCCTAACCCGTACGCTAACACTAACCCGCGCCCTCACACGCACGCTCCCCCTAAAGCGTTGCCGTACCCTCACCTGGACCCTAAACCGTCCCCGTCCCCTAACCCTAACCCTAGCCCGAACCCTAACCCTAACCCTTCCCTGAAGCCTGACCCTCACCCGTCCCCTAATCCTAACCCGTACGCTAACACTAAACCGCGCCCTCACACGCACGCTCCCCCTAAAGCGTTGCCGTACCATCACCTGGACCCTAAACCGTCCCCGTCCCCTAACCCTAACCCTAGCCCGAACCGTAACCCTAACCCTTCCCTGAAGCCTGACCCTCACCCGTCCCCTAATCCTAACCCGTACGCAAACACTAACCCGCGCCCTCACACGCACGCTCCCCCTAAAGCGTTGCCGTACCCTCACCTGGACCCTAAACCGTCCCCGTCCCCTAACCATAACCCTAGCCTTAACCCTAACCCTAACCCTTCCCCGAAGCCTGACCCTCACCCGTCCCCTAATCCTAACCCGTACACTAACACTAACCCGCGCCCTCACACGCACGGTCCCCCTAAAGCGTTGTCGTACCCTCACCTGGACCCTAAACCGTCCCCGTCCCCTAACCCTAACCCTAGCCCGAACCCTAAACCTAACACTTCCCCGAAGCCTGACCCTCACCCGTCCCCTAATCCTAACCCGTACGCTAACACTAACGAGCGCCCTACACGCACGCTCCCCCTAAAGCGTTGCCGTACCCTCACCTGCACCCTAAACCGTCCCCGTCCCCTAACCCTAACCCTAGCCCGAACCATAACCCTAACCCTTCCCCGAAGCTTGACCCTCAACCGTCCCCTAATCCTAACACGTACGCTAACACTAACCCGCGCCCTCACACGCACGCTACCCCTAAAGCGTTGCCGTACCCTCACCTGGACCCTAAACCGTCCCCGTCCCCTAACCCTAACCCTAGCCCGAACCCTAACCCTAACCCTTCCCTGAAGCCTGACCCTCACCCGTCCCCTAATCCTAACCCGTACGCTAACACTAACCCGCGCCCTCACACGCACGCTCCCCCTAAAGCTTTGCCGTACCCTCACCTGGACCCTAAACCGTCCCCATCCCCTAACCCTAACCCTAGCCCGAACCCTAACCCTAACCCTTCCCCGAAGCCTGACCCTCACCCGTCCCCTAATCCTAACCCGTACGCTAACACTAACCCCCGCCCTCACACGCACGCTCCCCGTAAAGCGTTGCCGTACCATCACCTGGACCCTAAAGCGTCCCCGTCCCCTAACCCTAACCCTAGCCCGAACCCTAACCCTAACCCTTCCCCGAAGCCTGACCCTCACCCGTCCCCTAATCCTAACCCGTACGCTAACACTAACACGCGCCCTCACACGCACGCTCCCCCTAAAGCGTTGCCGGACCCTCACCTGGACCCTAAACCGTCCCCGTCCCCTAACCCTAACCCTAGCACGAACCCTAACCCTAACCCTTCCCTGAAGCCTGACCCTCACCCGTCCCCTAATCCTAAGCCGTACGCTAACACTATCGCGCGCCCTCACACGCACGCTCCCCCTATAGCGTTGCCGTACGCTCACCTGGACCCTAAACCGTCCCCGTCCCCTAACCCTAAACCTAGCCCGAACCCTAACCCTAACCCTTCCCCGAAGCCTGACCCTCACCCGTCCCCTAATCCTAACCCGTACGCCAACACTAACCCGCGCCCTCACACGCACGCTCCCCCTAAAGCGTTGCCGTACCCTCACCTGGACACTAAACCATCCCCGTCCCCTAACCCTAACCCTAGCCGAACCCTAACCCTAACCCTTCCCCGAAGCCTGACCCTCACCCGTCCCCTAATCCTAACCCGTACGCTAACACTAACCCGCGCCCTCACACGCACGCTCCCCCTAAAGCGTTGCCGTACCCTCACCTGGACCCTAAACCGTCCCCGTCCCCTAACCCTAACCCTAGCCCGAACCCTAACCCTAACCCTTCCCCGAAGCCTGACCCTCAACCGTCCCCTAATCCTAACCCGTACGCTAACACTAACCCGCGCCCTCACACGCACGCTCCCCCTAAAGCGTTTCCGTACCCTCACCTGGATCCTAAACCGTCCCCGTCCCCTAACCCTAACCCTAGCCCGAACCCTAACCTTAACCCTTCCCTGAAGCCTGACCCTCACCCGTCCCCTAATCCTAACCCGTACGCTAACACTAACCCGCACCCTCACACGCACGCTCCCCCTAAAGCGTTGCCGTACCATCACCTGGACCCTAAACCGTCCCCGTCCCCTAACCCTAACCCTAGCCCGAACCGTAAACCTAACCCTTCCCTGAAGCCTGACCCTCACCCGTCCCCTAATCCTAACCCGTACGCAAACACTAACCCGCGCCCTCACACGCACGCTCCCCCTAAAGCGTTGCCGTACCCTCACCTGGACCGTAAACCGTCCCCGTCCCCTAACCCTAACCCTAGCCCGAACCCTAACCCTAACCCTTCCCCGAAGCCTGACCCTCACCCGTCCCCTAATCCTAACCCGTACGCTAACACTAACCCGCGCCCTCACACGCACGCTCCCCCTAAAGCGTTGCCGTACCCTCACCTGGACCCTAAACCGTCCCCGTCCCCTAACCCTAACCCTAGCCCGAACCCTAAACCTAACACTTCCCCGAAGCCTGACCCTCACCCGTCCCCTAATCCTAACCCGTACGCTAACACTAACCCGCGCCCTACACGCACGCTCCCCCTAAAGCTTTGCCGTACCCTCACCTGGACCCTAAACCGTCCCCGTCCCCGTCCCCTAACCCTAGCCCGAACCCTAAACCTAACACTTCCCCGAAGCCTGACCCTCACCCGTCCCCTAATCCTAACCCGTACGCTAACACTAACCCGCGCCCTCACACGCACGCTCCCCCTAAAGCGTTGCCGTACCCTCACCTGGACCCTAAACCGTCCCCGTCCCCTAACCCTAACCCTAGCCCGAACCATAACCCTAACCCTTCCCCGAAGCCTGACCCTCACCCGTCCCCTAATCCTAACCCGTCCGCTAAAACTAACCCGCGCCCTCACACGCACGCTCCCCCTAAAGCGTTGCCGTACCCTCACCTGGACCCTAAACCGTCCCCGTCCCCTAACCCTAACCCTAGCCCGAACACTAACCCTAACCCTTCCCCGAAGCCTGACCCTCACCCGTCCCCTAATCCTAACCCGTACGCTAACACTAACCCGCGCCCTCACACGCACGCTACCCCTAAAGCGTTGCTGAACCATCACCTGGACCCTAAACCGTCCCCGTAGCCTAACCCTAACCCTAGCCCGAACCCTAACCCTAACCCTTCCCCGAAGCCTGACCCTCACCCGTCCCCTAATCCTAACCCGTACGCTAACACTAACACGCGCCCTCACACGCACGCTCCCCCTAAAGCGTTGCCGTACCCTCACCTGGACCCTAAACCGTCCCCGTCCCCTAACCCTAACCCTAGCCCGAACCCTAACCCTAACCCTTCCCTGAAGCCTGACCCTCACCCGTCCCCTAATCCTAAGCCGTACGCTAACACTATCGCGTGCCCTCACACGCACACTCCCCCTAAAGCGTTGCCGTACCCTCACCTGGACCCTAAACCGTCCCAGTCCCCTAACCCTATACCTAGCCCGAACCCTAACCCTAACCCTTCCCCGAAGCCTGACCCTCACCCGTCCCCTAATCCTAACCCGTACGCCAACACTAACCCGCGCCCTCACACGCACGCTCCCCCTAAAGCGTTGCCGTACCCTCACCTGGACCCTAAACCGTCCCCGTCCCCAAACCCTAACTCTAGCCCGAACCCTAACCCTAACCCTTCCCCGAAGCCTGACCCTCACCCGTCCCCTAATCCTAACCCGTACGCTAACACTAACCCGCGCCCTCACACGCACGCTCCCCCTAAAGCGTTGCCGTACCCTCACCTGGACCCTAAACCGTCCCCGTCCCCTAACCCTAACCCTAGCCCGAACCCTAACACTAACCCTTCCCCGAAGCCTGACCCTCACCCGTCCCCTAATCCTAACCCGTACGCCAACACTAATCCGCGCCCTCACACGCACGCTCCCCCTAAAGCGTTGCCGTACCCTCACCTGGACCCTAAACCGTCCCCGTCCCCTAACCCTAACCCTAGCCGAACCCTAACCCTAACCCTTCCCCGAAGCCTGACCCTCACCCGTCCCCTAATCCTAACCCGTACGCTAACACTAACCCGCGCCCTCACACGCACGCTCCCCCTAAAGCGTTGCCGTACCCTCACCTGGACCCTAAACCGTCCCCGTCCCCTAACCCTAACCCTAGCCCGAACCCTAACCCTAACCCTTCCCCGAAGCCTGACCCTCACCCGTCCCCTAATCCTAACCCGTACGCTAACGCTAACCCGCGCCCTCACACGCACGCTCCCCCTAAAGCGTTGCCGTACCCTCAACTGGACCCTAAACCGTCCCCGTCCCCTAACCCTAACCCTAGCAGAACCCTAACCCTAACCCTTCCCCGAAGCCTGACCCTCACCCGTCCCCTAATCCTAACCCGTACGCTAACACTAACCCGCGCCCTCACACGCACGCTTCCCCTAAAGCGTTGCCGTACCCTCACCTGGACCCTAAACCGTCCCCGTCCCCTAACCCTAACACTAGCCCGAACCCTAACCCTAACCCTTCCCCGAAGCCTGACCCTCACCCGTCCCCTAATCCTAACCCATACGCTAACACTAACCCGCGCCCTCACACGCACGCTCCCCCTAAAGCGTTGCCGTACCCTCACCTGGACCCTAAACCGTCCCCGTCCCCTAACCCTAACCCTAGCCCGAACACTAACCCTAACCCTTCCCCGAAGCCTGACCCTCACCCGTCCCCTAATCCTAACCCATACGCTAACACTAACCCGCCCCTCACACGCACGCTCCCCCTAAAGCGTTGCCGTACCCTCACCTGGACCCTAAAGCGTCCCCGTCCCCTTACCCTAACCCTAGCCCGAATCCTAAACCTAACACTTCCCCGAAGCCTGACCCTCACCCGTCCCCTAATCCTAACCCGTACGCTAACACTAACCCGCGCCCTACACGCACGCTCCCCCTAAAGCTTTGCCGTACCCTCACCTGGACCCTAAACCGTCCCCGTCCCCGTCCCCTAACCCTAGCCCGAACCCTAAACCTAACACTTCCCCGAAGCCTGACCCTCACCCGTCCCCTAATCCTAACCCGTACGCTAACACTAACCCGCGCCCTCACACGCACGCTCCCCCTAAAGCGTTGCCGTACCCTCACCTGGACCCTAAACCGTCCCCGTCCCCTAACCCTAACCCTAGCCCGAACCATAACCCTAACCCTTCCCCGAAGCCTGACCCTCACCCGTCCCCTAATCCTAACCCGTCCGCTAAAACTAACCCGCGCCCTCACACGCACGCTCCCCCTAAAGCGTTGCCGTACCCTCACCTGGACCCTAAACCGTCCCCGTCCCCTAACCCTAACCCTAGCCCGAACACTAACCCTAACCCTTCCCCGAAGCCTGACCCTCACCCGTCCCCTAATCCTAACCCGTACGCTAACACTAACCCGCGCCCTCACACGCACGCTACCCCTAAAGCGTTGCCGAACCATCACCTGGACCCTAAACCGTCCCCGTACCCTAACCCTAACCCTAGCCCGAACCCTAACCCTAACCCTTCCCCGAAGCCTGACCCTCACCCGTCCCCTAATCCTAACCCGTACGCTAACACTAACACGCGCCCTCACACGCACGCTCCCCCTAAAGCGTTGCCGTACCCTCACCTGGACCCTAAACCGTCCCCGTCCCCTAACCCTAACCTTAGCCCGAACCCTAACCCTAACCCTTCCCTGAAGCCTGACCCTCACCCGTCCCCTAATCCTAAGCCGTACGCTAACACTATCGCGTGCCCTCACACGCACACTCCCCCTAAAGCGTTGCCGTACCCTCACCTGGACCCTAAACCGTCCCCGTCCCCTAACCCTAACCCTAGCCCGAACCCTATCCCTAACCCTTCCCCGAAACCTGACCCTCACCCGTCCCCTACACCTAACCTGTACGCTAACACTGACCCGCGCCCTCACACGCACGCTCCCCCTAAAGCGTTGCCGTACCCTCACCTGGACCCTAAACCGTCCCCGTCCCCTAAACCTAACCCTAGCCCGAACCCTAACCCTAACCCTTCCCCGAAGCCTTACCCTCACCCGTCCCCTAATCCTAACCCGTACGCTAACACTAACCCGCGCCCTCACACGCACGCTCCCCCTAAAGCGTTGCCGTACCCTCATCTGGACCCTAAACCGTCCCCGTCCCCTAACCCTAACCCTAGCCCGAACACTAACCCTAACCCTTCCCCGAAGCCTGACCCTCACCCGTCCCCTAATCCTAACCCGTACGCTAACACTAACCCGCGCCCTCACACGCACGCTACCCCTAAAGCGTTGCCGAACCATCACCTGGACCCTAAACCGTCCCCGTACCCTAACCCTAACCCTAGCCCGAACCCTAACCCTAACCCTTCCCCGAAGCCTGACCCTCACCCGTCCCCTAATCCTAACCCGTACGCTAACACTAACACGCGCCCTCACACGCACGCTCCCCCTAAAGCGTTGCCGTACCCTCACCTGGACCCTAAACCGTCCCCGTCCCCTAACCCTAACCTTAGCCCGAACCCTAACCCTAACCCTTCCCTGAAGCCTGACCCTCACCCGTCCCCTAATCCTAAGCCGTACGCTAACACTATCGCGTGCCCTCACACGCACACTCCCCCTAAAGCGTTGCCGTACCCTCACCTGGACCCTAAACCGTCCCCGTCCCCTAACCCTAACCCTAGCCCGAACCCTATCCCTAACCCTTCCCCGAAACCTGACCCTCACCCGTCCCCTACACCTAACCCGTACGCTAACACTGACCCGCGCCCTCACACGCACGCTCCCCCTAAAGCGTTGCCGTACCCTCACCTGGACCCTAAACCGTCCCCGTCCCCTAAACCTAACCCTAGCCCGAACCCTAACCCTAACCCTTCCCCGAAGCCTTACCCTCACCCGTCCCCTAATCCTAACCCGTACGCTAACACTAACCCGTGCCCTCACACGCACGCTCCCCCTAAAGCGTTGCCGTACCCTCATCTGGACCCTAAACCGTCCCCGTCCCCTAACCCTAACCCTAGCCCGAACCCTAACCCTAACCCTTCCCCGAAGCCTGACCCTCACCCGTCCCCTAATCCTAACCCGTACGCTAACACTAACCCGTGCCCTCACACGCACGCTCCCCCTAAAGCGTTGCCGTACCCTCACCTGGACCCTAAACCGTCCCCGTCCCCTAACCCTAACCCTAGCCCGAACCCTAACCCTAACACTGCCCCGAAGCCTGACCCTCACCCGTCCCCTTATCCTAACCCGTACGCTAACAGTAACCCGCGCCCTACACGCACGCTCCCCCTAAAGCTTTGCCGTACCCTCACCTGGACCCTAAACCGTCCCCGTCCTCGTCCCCTAACCCTAGCCCGAACCCTAACCCTAACCCTTCCCCGAAGCCTGACCCTCACCCGTCCCCTAATCCTAACCCGTACGCTAACACTAACCCGCGGCGTCACACGCACGCTCCCCCTAAAGCGTTGCCGTACCCTCAACTGGACCCTAAATCGTCCCCGTCCCCTAACCGTAACCCTAGCCCGAACCATAACCCTAACCCTTCCCCGAAGCCTGACCCTCACCCGTCCCCTAATCCTAACCCGTACGCTAACACTAACCCGCGCCCTCACACGCACGCTCCCCCTAAAGCGTTGCCGTACCCTCACCTGGACCCTAAACCGTCCCCATCCCCTAACCCTAACCCTAGCCCGAACCCTAACCCTATCCCTTCCCCGAAGCCTGAACCTCACCCGTCCCCTAATCCTAACCCGTACGCTAACACTAACCCGCGCCCTCACACACACGCTCCCCCTAAAGCGTTGCCGTACCCTCACCTGGACCCTAAACCGTCCCCGTCCCCTAATCCTAACCCTAGCATAACCCTAACCCTAACCCTTCCCCGAAGCCTGACCCTCACCCGTCCCCTAATCCTAACCCGTACGCTAACACTAACCCGCGCCCTCACACGCACGCTCCCCCTAAAGCGTTGCCGTACCCTCACCTGGACCCTAAACCGTCCCCGTCCCCTAAACCTAACCCTAGCCCGAACCCTAACCCTAACACTTCCCCAAAGCCTGACCCTCACCCGTCCCCTAATCCTAACACGTACGCTAACACTAACCCGCGCCCTCACACGCACGCTCCCCCTAAAGCGTTGCCGTACCCTCACCTGGACCGTAAACCGTCCCCGTCCCCTAACCCTAACCCTACCCCGAACTCTAACCCTAACCCTTCCCCGAAGCCTGACCCTCACCCGTACCCTAATCCTAATCCGTACGCTAACACTAACCCGCCCCTCACACGCACGCTCCCCCTAAAGCGTTGCCGTACCCTCACCTGGACCCTAAACCGTCCCCGTCCCCTAACCCTAACCCTAGCCCGAACCCTAACCCTAACACTTCCCCGAAGCCTGACCCTCACCTGTCCCCTAATCCTAAACCGTACGCTAACACTAACCAGCGCCCTCACACGCATGCTCCCCCTAAAGTGTTGCCGTACCCTCACCTGGACCCTAAACCGTCCCCGTCCCCTAACCCTAACCCTAGCCGAACCCTAACCCTAACACTTCCCCGAAGCCTGACCCTCACCCGTCCCCTAATCCTAACCCGTACGTTAACACTAAACCGCGCCCGCACACGCACGCTCCCCCTAAAGCGTTGCCGTACCCTCACCTGGACCCTAAACCGTCCCCGTCCCCTAACACTAACCCTAGCCCGAACCCTAACCCTAAACCTTCCCCGAAGCCTGACCCTCACCCGTCCCCTAATCCTAACCCGTACGCTAACACTAACCCGCGCCCTCACACGCACGCTCCCCCTAAAGCGTTGCCATACCCTCACCTGGACCTTAAACCGTCCCCGTCCCCTAACCCTAACCATAGCCCGAACGCTAACCCTAACCCTTCCCCGAAGCCTGACCCTCACCCGTACCCTAATCCTAACCCGTACGCTAACACTAACCCACGCCCTCACACGCACGCTCCCCCTAAAGCATTGCCGTACCCTCACCTGGACCCTAAACCGTCCCCGTCCCCTAACCCTAACCCTAGCCAGAATCCTAACCCTAACCCTTCCCCGAAACCTGACCCTCACCCGTCCCCTAATCCTACCCCGTACGCTAACACTAACCCGCGCGCTCACACACACGCTCCCCCTATAGCTTTGCCATACCCTCACCTGGACCCTAAACCGTCCCCGTCCCCTAACCCTAACCCTAGCCCGAACCCTAACCCTAACCCTTCCCCGAAGCCTGACCCTCACCCGTCCCCTAATCCTAACCCGTACGCTAACACTAACCCGCGCCCTCACACGCACGCTCCCCGTAAAGCGTTGCCGTACCCTCAGCTGGACCCTAAACCGTCCCCGTCCCCTATCCCTCACCCTAGCCCGAACCGTAACCCTAACCCTTCCCTGAAGCCTGACCCTCACCCGTCCCCTAATCCTAACCCGTACGCTAACACTAACCCGCGCCCTCACACGCACGCTCCCCCTAAAGGGTTGCCGTACCCTCACCTGGACCCCAACCCGTCCCCGTCCCCTAACCCTAACCCTAGCCCGAACCCTAACCCTAACCCTTCCCCGAAGCCTGACCCTCACCCGTCCCCTAATCCTAACCCGTACGCCAACACTAATCCGCGCCCTCACACGCACGCTCCCCCTAAAGCGTTGCCGTACCCTCACCTGGACCCTAAACCGTCCCCGTCCCCTAACCCTAACCCTAGCCGAACCCTAACCCTAACCCTTCCCCGAAGCCTGACCCTCACCCGTCCCCTAATCCTAACCCGTACGCTAACACTAACCCACGCCCTCACACGCACGCTCCCCCTAAAGCGTTGCCGTACCCTCACCTGGACCCTAAACCGTCCCCGTCCCCTAACCCTAACCCTAGCCCGAACCCTAACCCTAACCCTTCCCCGAAGCCTGACCCTCACCCGTCCCCTAATCCTAACCCGTACGCTAACGCTAACCCGCGCCCTCACACGCACGCTCCCCCTAAAGCGTTGCCGTACCCTCAACTGGACCCTAAACCGTCCCCGTCCCCTAACCCTAACCCTAGCAGAACCCTAACCCTAACCCTTCCCCGAAGCCTGACCCTCACCCGTCCCCTAATCCTAACCCGTACGCTAACACTAACCCGCGCCCTCACACGCACGCTTCCCCTAAAGCGTTGCCGTACCCTCACCTGGACCCTAAACCGTCCCCGTCCCCTAACCCTAACACTAGCCCGAACCCTAACCCTAACCCTTCCCCGAAGCCTGACCCTCACCCGTCCCCTAATCCTAAGCCGTACGCTAACACTAACCCGCGCCCTCACACGCACGCTCCCCCTAAAGCGTTGCCGTACCCTCACCTGGACCCTAAACCGTCCCCGTCCCCTAACCCTAACCCTAGCCCGAACACTAACCCTAACCCTTCCCCGAAGCCTGACCCTCACCCGTCCCCTAATCCTAACCCGTACGCTAACACTAACCCGCCCCTCACACGCACGCTCCCCCTAAAGCGTTGCCGTACCCTCACCTGGACCCTAAAGCGTCCCCGTCCCCTAACCCTAACCCTAGCCCGAACCCTAACACTAACCCTTCCCCGAAGCCTGACCCTCACCCGTCCCCTAATCCTAACCCGTACGCTAACACTAACCCGCGCCCTCACACACACGCTCCCCCTAAAGTGTTGCCGTACCCTCACCTGGACCCTAAAACGTCCCCGTCCCCTAACCCTAACCCTAGCCGAACCCTAACCCTAACCCTTCCCCGAAGCCTGACCCTCACCCGTCCCCTAATCCTAACCCGTACGCTAACACTAACCCGCGCCCTCACACGCACGCTCCCCCTAAAGCGTTGCCGTACCCTCACCTGGACCCTAAACCATCCCCGTCCCCTAACCCTAACCCTAGCCCGAACCCTAACCCTAACACTTCCCCGAAGCCTGACCCTCACCGGTCCCCTAATCCTAACCCGTATGTTAACACTAACCCGCGCCCTCACACGCACGCTCCCCCTAAAGCGTTGCCGTACCCTCACCTGGACCTTAAACCGTCCCCGTCCCCTAACCCTAACCCTAGCCCGAACCCTAACCCTAACCCTTCCCCGAAGCCTGACCCTCACCCGTACCCTAATCCTAACCCGTACGCTAACACTAACCCGCGCCCTCACACGCACGCTCCCCCTAAAGCGTTGCCGTACCCTCACCTGGACCCTAAACCGTCCCCGTCCCCTAACCCTAACCCTAGCCCGAACCCTAAACCTAACCCTTTCCCGAAGCCTGACCCTCACCCGTCCCGTAATCCTAACCCGTACGCTAACACTAACCCGCGCCCTCACACGCACGCTCCCCCTAAAGCGTTGCCGTACCCTCACCTGGACCCTAAACCGTCCCCGTCCCCTAACCCTAACCCTAGCCCGAACCCTATCCCTAACCCTTCCCCGAAACCTGACCCTCACCCGTCCCCTACACCTAACCCGTACGCTAACACTGACCCGCGCCCTCACACGCACGCTCCCCCTAAAGCGTTGCCGTACCCTCATCTGGACCCTAAACCGTCCCCGTCCCCTAAACCTAACCCTAGCCCGAACCCTAACCCTAACCCTTCCCCGAAGCCTTACCCTCACCCGTCCCCTAATCCTAACCCGTACGCTAACACTAACCTGCGCCCTCACACGCACGCTCCCCCTAAAGCGTTGCCGTACCCTCATCTGGACCCTAAACCGTCCCCGTCCCCTAACCCTAACCCTAGCCCGAACCCTAACCCTAACCCTTCCCCGAAGCCTGACCCTCACCCGTCCACTAATCCTAACCCGTACGCTAACACTAACCCGTGCCCTCACACGCACGCTCCCCCTAAAGCGTTGCCGTACCCTCACCTGGACCCTAAACCGTCCCCGTCCCCTAACCCTAACCCTAGCCCGAACCCTAACCCTAACACTGCCCCGAAGCCTGACCCTCACCCGTCCCCTTATCCTAACCCGTACGCTAACAGTAACCCGCGCCCTACACGCACGCTCCCCCTAAAGCTTTGCCGTACCCTCACCTGGACCCTAAACCGTCCCCGTCCTTGTCCCCTAACCCTAGCCCGAACCCTAACCCTAACCCTTCCCCGAAGCCTGACCCTCACCCGTCCCCTAATCCTAACCCGTACGCTAACACTAACCCGCGGCGTCACACGCACGCTCCCCCTAAAGCGTTGCCGTACCCTCAACTGGACCCTAAACCGTCCCCGTCCCCTAACCGTAACCCTAGCCCGAACCATAACCCTAACCCTTCCCCGAAGCCTGACCCTCACCCGTCCCCTAATCCTAACCCGTACGCTAACACTAACCCGCGCCCTCACACGCACGCTCCCCCTAAAGCGTTGCCATACCCTCACCTGGACCTTAAACCGTCCCCGTCCCCTAACCCTAACCATAGCCCGAACGCTAACCCTAACCCTTCCCCGAAGCCTGACCCTCACCCGTACCCTAATCCTAACCCGTACGCTAACACTAACCCACGCCCTCACACGCACGCTCCCCCTAAAGCATTGCCGTACCCTCACCTGGACCCTAAACCGTCCCCGTCCCCTAACCCTAACCCTAGCCAGAACCCTAACCCTAACCCTTCCCCGAAACCTGACCCTCACCCGTCCCCTAATCCTACCCCGTACGCTAACACTAACCCGCGCGCTCACACACACGCTCCCCCTATAGCTTTGCCATACCCTCACCTGGACCCTAAACCGTCCCCGTCCCCTAACCCTAACCCTAGCCCGAACCCTAACCCTAACCCTTCCCCGAAGCCTGACCCTCACCCGTCCCCTAATCCTAACCCGTACGCTAACACTAACCCGCGCCCTCACATGCACGCTCCCCGTAAAGCGTTGCCATACCCTCAGCTGGACCCTAAACCGTCCCCGTCCCCTATCCCTAACCCTAGCCCGAACCGTAACCCTAACCCTTCCCTGAAGCCTGACCCTCACCCGTCCCCTAATCCTAACCCGTACGCTAACACTAACCCGCGCCGTCACACGCACGCTCCCCCTAAAGGGTTGCCGTACCCTCACCTGGACCCCAACCCGTCCCCGTCCCCTAACCCTAACCCTAGCCCGAACCCTAACCCTAACCCTTCCCCGAAGCCTGACCCTCACCCGTCCCCTAATCCTAACCCGTACGCTAACACTAACACGCGCCCTCACACGCACGCTCCCCCTAAAGCGTTGCCGTACCCTCACCTGGACCCTAAACTGTCCCCGTCCCCTAACCCTAACCCTAGCCCGAACCCTAACCCTAACACTTCCCCGAAGCCTGACCCTCACCCGTCCCCTTATCCTAACCCGTACGCTAACAGTAACCCGCGCCCTACACGCACGCTCCCCCTAAAGCTTTGCCGTACCCTCACCTGGACCCTAAACCGTCCCCGTCCTCGTCCCCTAACCCTAGCCCGAACCCTAACCCTAACCCTTCCCCGAAGCCTGACCCTCACCCGTCCCCTAATCCTAACCCGTACGCTAACACTAACCCGCGGCGTCACACGCACGCTCCCCCTAAAGCGTTGCCGTACCCTCAACTGGACCCTAAACCGTCCCCGTCCCCTAACCCTAACCCTAGCCCGAACCCTAACCCTAACCCTTCCCCGAAGCCTGACCCTCACCCGTCCCCTAATCCTAACCCGTACGCTAACACTAACCCGCGCCCTCACACGCACGCTCCCCCTAAAGCGTTGCCGTACCCTCACCTGGACCCTAAACCGTCCCCATCCCCTAACCCTAACCCTAGCCCGAACCCTAACCCTATCCCTTCCCCGAAGCCTGACCCTCACCCGTCCCCTAATCCTAACCCGTACGCTAACACTAACCCGCGCCCTCACACACACGCTCCCCCTAAAGCGTTGCCGTACCCTCACCTGGACCCTAAACCGTCCCCGTCCCCTAACCCTAACCCAACATAACCCTAACCCTAACCCTTCCCCGAAGCCTGACCCTCACCCGTCCCCTAATCCTAACCTGTACGCTAACACTAACCCGCGCCCTCACACGCACGCTCCCCCTAAAGCGTTGCCGTACCCTCACCTGGACCCTAAACCGTCCCCGTCCCCTAACCCTAACCCTAGCCCGAACCCTAACCCTAACCCTTCCCCAAAGCCTGACCCTCACCCGTCCCCTAATCCTAACACGTACGCTAACACTAACCCGCGCCCTCACACGCACGCTCCCCCTAAAGCGTTGCCGTACCCTCACCTGGACCGTAAACCGTCCCCGTCCCCTAACCCTAACCCTACCCCGAACTCTAACCCTAACCCTTCCCCGAAGCCTGACCCTCACCCGTACCCTAATCCTAATCCGTACGCTAACACTAACCCGCCCCTCACACGCACGCTCCCCCTAAAGCGTTGCCGTACCCTCACCTGGACCCTAAACCGTCCCCGTTCCCTAACCCTAACCCTAGCCCGAACCCTAACCCTAACCCTTCCCCGAAGCCTGACCCTCACCTGTCCCCTAATCCTAAACCGTACGCTAACACTAACCAGCGCCCTCACACGCATGCTCCCCCTAAAGTGTTGCCGTACCCTCACCTGGACCCTAAACCGTCCCCGTCCCCTAACCCTAACCCTAGCCGAACCCTAACCCTAACCCTTCCCCGAAGCCTGACCCTCACCCGTCCCCTAATCCTAACCCGTACGTTAACACTAAACCGCGCCCGCACACGCACGCTCCCCCTAAAGCGTTGCCGTACCCTCACCTGGACCCTAAACCGTCCCCGTCCCCTAACACTAACCCTAGCCCGAACCCTAACCCTAAACATTCCCCGAAGCCTGACCCTCACCCGTCCCCTAATCCTAACCCGTACGCTAACACTAACCCGCGCCCTCACACGCACGCTCCCCCTAAAGTGTTGCCATACCCTCACCTGGACCTTAAAACGTCCCCGTCCCCTAACCCTAACCATAGCCCGAACGCTAACCCTAACCCTTCCCCGAAGCCTGACCCTCACCCGTACCCTAATCCTAACCCGTACGCTAACACTAACCCACGCCCTCACACGCACGCTCCCCCTAAAGCATTGCCGTACCCTCACCTGGACCCTAAACCGTCCCCGTCCCCTAACCCTAACCCTAGCCAGAACCCTAACCCTAACCCTTCCCCGAAACCTGACCCTCACCCGTCCCCTAATCCTACCCCGTACGCTAACACTAACCCGCGCCCTCACACACACGCTCCCCCTATAGCTTTGCCGTACCCTCACCTGGACCCTAAACCGTCCCCGTCCCCTAACCCTAACCCTAGCCCGAACCCTAACCCTAACCCTTCCCCGAAGCCTGACCCTCACCCGTCCCCTAATCCTAACCCGTACGCTAACACTAACCCGCGCCCTCACACGCACGCTCCCCCTAAAGCGTTGCCGTACCCTCAGCTGGACCCTAAACCGTCCCCGTCCCCTATCCCTAACCCTAGCCCGAACTGTAACCCTAACCCTTCCCTGAAGCCTGACCCTCACCCGTCCCCTAATCCTAACCCGTACGCTAACACTAACCCGCGCCCTCACACGCACGCTCCCCCTAAAGCGTTGCCGTACCCTCACCTGGACCCTAAACCGTCCCCGTCCCCTAACCCTAACCCTAGCCCGAACCCTAACCCTAACCCTTCCCCGAAGCCTGACCCTCACCTGTCCCCTAATCCTAAACCGTACGCTAACACTAACCAGCGCCCTCACACGCATGCTCCCCCTAAAGTGTTGCCGTACCCTCACCTGGACCCTAAACCGTCCCCGTCCCCTAACCCTAACCCTAGCCGAACCCTAACCCTAACCCTTCCCCGAAGCCTGACCCTCACCCGTCCCCTAATCCTAACCCGTACGCTAACACTAACACGCGCCCTCATATGCACGCTCCCCCTAAAGCGTTGCCGTACAATCACCTGGACCCTAAACCGTCCCCGTCCCCGAACCCTAACCCTAGCCCGAACCCTAACCCTAACCCTTCCCCGAAGCCTGACCCTCACCCGTCCCCTAATCCTAACCCGTACGCTAACACTAACCCGCGCCCTCACACGCACGCTCCCCCTAAAGCGTTGCCGTACCCTCACCTGGACCCTAAACCGTCCCCGTCCCCTAACCCTAACCCTAGCCCGAACCCTAACCCTAACCCTTCCCCGAAGCCTGACCCTCACCCGTCCCCTAATCCTAACCCGTACGCTAACACTAACCCGCACCCTCACACGCACGCTCCCCCTAAAGCGTTGCCGTACCCTCACCTGGACCCTAAACCGTCCCCATCCCCTAACCCTAACCCTAGCCCGAACCCTAACCCTAACCCTTCCCCGAAGCCTGACCCTCACCCGTCCCCTAATCCTAACCCGTACGCTAACACTAACCCACGCCCTCACATGCACGCTCCCCCTAAAGCGTTGCCGTACACTCACCTGGACCCTAAACCGTCCCCGTCCCCTAAACCTAACCCTAGCACGAACCCTAACCCTAACCCTTCCCCGAAGCATGACCCTCACCCGTGCCCTAATCCTAACCCGTACGCTAACACTAACCCGCGCCCTCACACGCACGCTCCCCCTAAAGCGTTGCCGTACCCTCACCTGGACCCTAAACCGTCCCCGTCCCCTAACCCTAACCCTAGCCCGAACCCTAACCCTAAGCCTTCCCCGAAGCCTGACCCTCACCCGTCCCCTAATCCTAACCCGTACGCTAACACTAACCCGCGCCCTCACACGCATGCTCCCCCTAAAGCGTTGCCGTACCCTCACCTGGACCCTAAACTGTCCCCGTCCGCTAACCCTAACCCTAGCCCGAACCCTAACCCTAACCCTTCCCCGAAGCCTGACCCTCACCCGTTCCCTAATCCTAACCCGTACGCTAACACTAACACGCGCCCTCATACGCACGCTCCCCCTAAAGCGTTGCCGTACAATCACCTGGACCCTAAACCGTCCCCGTCCCCGAACCCTAACCCTAGCCCGAACCCTAACCCTAACCCTTCCCCGAAGCCTGACCCTCACCCGTCCCCTAATCCTAACCCGTACGCTAACACTAACCCGCGCCCTCACACGCACGCTCCCCCTAAAGCGTTGCCGTACCCTCACCTGGACCCTAAACCGTCCCCGTCCCCTAACCCTAACCCTAGCCCGAACCCTAACCCTAACCCTTCCCCGAAGCCTGACCCTCACCCGTCCCCTAATCCTAACCCGTACACTAACACTAACCCGCACCCTCACACGCACGCTCCCCCTAAAGCGTTGCCGTACCCTCACCTGGACCCTAAACCGTCCCCATCCCCTAACCCTAACCCTAGCCCGAACCCTAACCCTAACCCTTCCCCGAAGCCTGACCCTCACCCGTCCCCTAATCCTAACCCGTACGCTAACACTAACCCACGCCCTCACATGCACGCTCCCCCTAAAGCGTTGCCGTACCCTCACCTGGACCCTAAACCGTCCCCGTCCCCTAAACCTAACCCTAGCACGAACCCTAACCCTAACCCTTCCCCGAAGCATGACCCTCACCCGTGCCCTAATCCTAACCCGTACGCTAACACTAACCCGCGCCCTCACACGCACGCTCCCCCTAAAGCGTTGCCGTACCCTCACCTGGACCCTAAACCGCCCCGTCCCCTAACCCTAACCCTAGCCCGAACCCTAACCCTAAGCCTTCCCCGAAGCCTGACCCTCACCCGTCCCCTAATCCTAACCCGTACGCTAACACTAACCCGCGCCCTCACACGCATGCTCCCCCTAAAGCGTTGCCGTACCCTCACCTGGACCCTAAACTGTCCCCGTCCGCTAACCCTAACCCTAGCCCGAACCCTTACCCTAACACTTCCCCGAAGCCTGAACCTCACCCGTCCCCTAATCCTAAGCCGTACGCTAACACTAACGCGCGCCCTCACACGCACGCTCCCCCTAAAGCGTTGCCGTACCCTCACCTGGACCATAAACCGTCCCCGTCCCCTAACCCTAACCCTAGCCCGAACCCTAACCCTAACCCTTCCCCGAAGCCTGACCCTCACCCGTCCCCTAATCCTAACCCGTACGCTAACACTAACCCGCGCCCTCACACGCACGCTCCCCCTAAAGCGTTGCCGTACCCTCACCTGGACCCTAAACCGTCCCCGTCCCCTAACACTAACCCTAGCCCGAACCCTAACCCTAACCATTCCCCGAAGCCTGACCCTCACCCGTCCCCTAATCCTAACCCGTACGCTAACACTAACCCGCGCCCTCACATGCACGCTCCCCCTAAAGCGTTGCCGTACCCTCACCTGGACCCTAAACCGTCCCCATCCCCTAACCCTAACCCTAGCCCGAACCCTAACCCTGACCCTTCCCCGAAGCCTGACCCTCACCCGTCCCCTAATCCTAACCCGTACGCTAACACTAACCCGAGCCCTCACACGCACGCTCCCCCTAAAGCGTTGCTGTACCCGCACCTGGACCCGAAACCGTCCCCGTCCCCTATCCCTAACCCTAGCCCGAACCCTAACCCTAACCCTTCCCCGAAGCCTGACCCTCACCCGTCCCCTAATCCTAACCCGTACGCTAACACTAACCCGCGCCCTCACACGCACGCTCCCCCTAAAGCGTTGCCGTACCCTCACCTGGACCCGAAACCGTCCCCGTCCCCTAACCCTAACCCTAGCCCGAACCCTAACCCTAACCCTTCCCCGAAGCCTGACCCTCACCCGTCCCCTAATCCTAACCCGTACGCTAACACTAACCCGCGCCCTCACACGCACGCTCCCCCTAAAGCGTTGCCGTACCCTCACCTGGACCCTAAACCGTCCCCGTCCCCTAACCCTAACCCTAGCCCGAACCCTAACCCTAACCCTTCCCCGAAGCCTGACCCTCACCCGTCCCATAATCCTAACCCGTACGCTAACACTAACCCGTGCCCTCACATGCACGCTCCTCCTAAAGCGTTGCCGTACCCTCACCTGGACCCTAAACCGTCCCCGTCCCCTAAACCTAACCCTAGCCCGAACCCTAACCCTAACACTTCCCCGAAGCCTAACCCTCACCCGTCCCCTAATCCTAACCCGTACGCTAACACTAACCCGCGCCGTCACATGCACGCTCCCCCTAAAGCGTTGCCGTACCCTCACCTGGACCCTGAACCGTCCCCGTCCCCTAACCCTAACCCTAGCCCGAACCCTAACCCTAACCCTTCCCCGAAGCCTGACACTCACCCGTCCCCTAATCCTAACCCGTACGCTAACACTAGCCCGCGCCCTCACACGCACGCTCCCCCTAAAGCGTTGCCGTACCCTCACCTGGACCCTAAACCGTCCCCGTCCCCTAACCCTAACCCTAGCCCGAACCCTAACCCTAACCCTTCCCCGAAGCCTGACCCTCACCCGTCCCCTAATCCTAACATGTACGCTAACACTAACCCGCGCCCTCACACGCACGCTCCCCCTAAAGCGTTGCCGTACCCTCACCTGGACCCTAAACCGTCCCCGTCCCCTAACCCTAACCCTAGCCCGAACCCTAACCCTAACTCTTCCCCGAAGCCTGACCCTCACTCGTCCCCTAATCCTAAGCCGTACGCTAACACTAACGCGCGCCCTCACACGCACGCTCCCCCTAAAGCGTTGCCGTACCCTCACCTGGACTATAAACCGTCCCCATCCCCTAACCCTAACTCTAGCCCGAACCCTAACCCTAACCCTTCCCCGAAGCCTGACCCTCACCCGTCCCGTAATCCTAACCCATACGCTAACACTAACCCATGCTCTCACACGCACGCTCCCCCTAAAGTGTTGCCGTACCCTCACCTGGACCCTAAACCGTCCTCGTCCCCTAACCCTAACCCTAGCCCGAACCCTAACCCTAACCCTTCCCCGAAGCCTGACCCTCACCCGTCCCTTAATCCTAACCCATACGCTAACACTAACCCGCGCCCTCACACGCACGCTCCCCCGAAAGCGTTGCCGTACCCTCAATTGGACCCTAAACCGTCCCCGTCCCCTAACCCTAACCCTAGCCCGAACCCTAACCCTAACCCTTCCCCGAAGCCTGACCCTCACCCGTCCCATAATCCTAACCCGTACGCTAACACTACCCAGCGCCCTCACACGCACGCTCCCCCTAAAGCGTTGCCGTACCCTCACCTGGACCCTAAACCGTCCCCGTCCCCTAACCCTAACCCTAGCCCGAACCCTAACCCTAACCCTTCCCCGAAGCCTGACCCTCACCCGTCCCCTAATCCTAACCCGTACGCTAACACTAACCCGCGCCCTCACACGCACGCTGCCACTAAAGCGTTGCCGTACCCTCACCTGGACCCTAAACCGTCCCCTAACCCTAACCCTAGCCCGAACCCTAACCCTAACCCTTCCCCGAAGCCTGACCCTCACCCGTCCCCTAATCCTAACCCGTACGCTAACACTAACCCGCGCCCTCACACGCACGCTCCCCCTAAAGCGTTGCCGTACCCTCACCTGGACCCTAAACCGTCCCCGTCCCCTAACACTAACCCTAGCCCGAACCCTAACCCTAACCATTCCCCGAAGCCTGACCCTCACCCGTCCCCTAATCCTAACCCGTACGCTAACACTAACCCGCGCCCTCACATGCACGCTCCCCCTAAAGCGTTGCCGTACCCTCACCTGGACCCTAAACCGTCCCCATCCCCTAACCCTAACCCTAGCCCGAACCCTAACCCTGACCCTTCCCCGAAGCCTGACCCTCACCCGTCCCCTAATCCTAACCCGTACGCTAACACTAACCCGAGCCCTCACACGCACGCTCCCCCTAAAGCGTTGCTGTACCCGCACCTGGACCCGAAACCGTCCCCGTCCCCTATCCCTAACCCTAGCCCGAACCCTAACCCTAACCCTTCCCCGAAGCCTGACCCTCACCCGTCCCCTAATCCTAACCCGTACGCTAACACTAACCCGCGCCCTCACACGCACGCTCCCCCTAAAGCGTTGCCGTACCCTCACCTGGACCCGAAACCGTCCCCGTCCCCTAACCCTAACCCTAGCCCGAACCCTAACCCTAACCCTTCCCCGAAGCCTGACCCTCACCCGTCCCCTAATCCTAACCCGTACGCTAACACTAACCCGCGCCCTCACACGCACGCTCCCCCTAAAGCGTTGCCGTACCCTCACCTGGACCCTAAACCGTCCCCGTCCCCTAACCCTAACCCTAGCCCGAACCCTAACCCTAACCCTTCCCCGAAGCCTGACCCTCACCCGTCCCATAATCCTAACCCGTACGCTAACACTAACCCGTGCCCTCACATGCACGCTCCCCCTAAAGCGTTGCCGTACCCTCACCTGGACCCTAAACCGTCCCCGTCCCCTAACCCTAACCCTAGCCCGAACCCTAACCCTAACACTTCCCCGAAGCCTAACCCTCACCCGTCCCCTAATCCTAACCCGTACGCTAACACTAGCCCGCGCCGTCACATGCACGCTCCCCCTAAAGCGTTGCCGTACCCTCACCTGGACCCTAAACCGTCCCCGTCCCCTAACCCTAACCCTAGCCCGAACCCTAACCCTAACCCTTCCCCGAAGCCTGACACTCACCCGTCCCCTAATCCTAACCCGTACGCTAACACTAGCCCGCGCCCTCACACGCACGCTCCCCCTAAAGCGTTGCCGTACCCTCACCTGGACCCTAAACCGTCCCCGTCCCCTAACCCTAACCCTAGCCCGAACCCTAACCCTAACCCTTCCCCGAAGCCTGACCCTCACCCGTCCCCTAATCCTAACATGTACGCTAACACTAACCCGCGCCCTCACACGCACGCTCCCCCTAAAGCGTTGCCGTACCCTCACCTGGACCCTAAACCGTCCCCGTCCCCTAACCCTAACCCTAGCCCGAACCCTAACCCTAACTCTTCCCCGAAGCCTGACCCTCACTCGTCCCCTAATCCTAAGCCGTACGCTAACACTAACGCGCGCCCTCACACGCACGCTCCCCCTAAAGCGTTGCCGTACCCTCACCTGGACTATAAACCGTCCCCATCCCCTAACCCTAACTCTAGCCCGAACCCTAACCCTAACCCTTCCCCGAAGCCTGACCCTCACCCGTCCCGTAATCCTAACCCATACGCTAACACTAACCCATGCTCTCACACGCACGCTCCCCCTAAAGTGTTGCCGTACCCTCACCTGGACCCTAAACCGTCCTCGTCCCCTAACCCTAACCCTAGCCCGAACCCTAACCCTAACCCTTCCCCGAAGCCTGACCCTCACCCGTCCCTTAATCCTAACCCATACGCTAACACTAACCCGCGCCCTCACACGCACGCTCCCCCGAAAGCGTTGCCGTACCCTCACCTGGACCCTAAACCGTCCCCGTCCCCTAACCCTAACCCTAGCCCGAACCCTAACCCTAACCCTTCCCCGAAGCCTGACCCTCACCCGTCCCATAATCCTAACCCGTACGCTAACACTACCCAGCGCCCTCACACGCACGCTCCCCCTAAAGCGTTGCCGTACCCTCACCTGGACCCTAAACCGTCCCCGTCCCCTAACCCTAACCCTAGCCCGAAACCTAACCCTAACCCTTCCCCGAAGCCTGACCCTCACCCGTCCCCTAATCCTAACCCGTACGCTAACACTAACCCGCGCCCTCACACGCACGCTGCCACTAAAGCGTTGCCGTACCCTCACCTGGACCCTAAACCGTCCCCTAACCCTAACCCTAGCCCGAACCCTAACCCTAACCCTTCCCCGAAGCCTGACCCTCACCCGTCCCCTAATCCTAACCCGTACGCTAACACTAACCCGCGCCCTCACACGCACGCTCCCCCTAAAGCGTTGCCGTACCCTCACCTGGACCTTAAACCGTCCCCGTCCCCTAACCCTAACCCTAGCCCGAACCCTAACCCTAACCCTTCCCCGAAGCCTGACCCTCACCCGTACCCTAATCCTAACACGTACGCTAACACTAACCCTCGCCCTCACACGCACGCTCCCCCTAAAGCGTTGCCGTACCCTCACCTGGACCCTAAACCGTCCCCGTCCCCTAACCCTAACCCTAGCCCGAACCCTAACCCTAACCCTTCCCCGAAGCCTGACCCTCACCCGTCCCCTAATCCTAACCCGTACATTAACACTAACCCGCGCCCTCACACGCACGCTCCCCCTAAAGCTTTGCCGTATGCTCACCTGGACCCTAAACCGTCCCCGTCCCCTAACCCTAACCCTAGCCCGAACCCTAACCCTAACCCTTCCCCGAAGCCTGACCCTCACCCGTCCCCTAAACCTAACCCATACGCTAACACTAACCCGCGCCCTCACACGCACGCTCCCCCTAAAGCGTTGCCGTACCCTCACCTGGACCCTAAACCGTCCCCGTCCCCTAACCCTAACCCTAGCCCGAACCCTAAACCTAACCCTTCCCCGAAGCCTGACCCTCACCCGTCCCCTAATCCTAACCCGTACGCTAACACTAACCCGCGCCCTCACACGCACGCTCCCCCTAAAGCTTTGCCGTACCCTCACCTGGACCCTAAACCGTCCCCGTCCCCTAACCCTAACCCTAGTCGAACCCTAACTCTAACGCTTCCCCGAAGCCTGACCCTCACTCGTACCCTAATCCTAACCCGTACGCTAACACTAACCCGCGCTCTCACACGCACGCTCCCCCTAAAGTGTTGCCGTACCCTCACCTGGATCCGAAACCGTCCCCGTCCCCTAACCCTAACCCTAGCCCGAACCCTAACCCTTACCCTTCCCCAAAGCCTGACCCTCACCCATCCCCTAATCCTAACCCGTACGCTAACACTAACATGCGCCCTCACAAGCACGCTCCCCCTAAAGCGTTGCCGTACCCTCACCTGGACCCTAAACCGTCCCCGTCCCCGAACCCTAACCCTAGCCCGAACCCTAACCCTAACCCTTCCCCGAAGCCTGACCCTCACCCGTCCCCTAATCCTAACCCGTACGCTAACACTAACCCGCGCCCTCACACGCACGCTCCCCCTAAAGCGTTGCCGTACCCTCACCTGGACAGTAAACCGTCCCCGTCCCCTAACCCTAACCCTAGCCTGAAGCCTAACCCTAACACTTCCCCGAAGCCTGACCCTCACCCGTCCCCTAATCCTAACCCGTACGCTAACACTAACCCGCGCCCTCAAACGCACGCTCCCCCTAAAGCGTTGCCGTACCCTCACCTGGACCCTAAACCTTCCCCGTCCCCTAACCCTAACCCTAGCCCGAACCCTGACCCTAACCCTTCCCCGAAGCCTGACCCTCACCCGTCCCCTAATCCTAACCCGTACGCTAACACTACCCCGCGCCCTCACACGCACGCTTCACCTAAAGCGTTGCCGTACCCTCACCTGGACCCTAAACCGTCCCCGTCCCCTAACCCTAACCCTAACCCTTCCCCGAAGCCTGACCCTCACCCGTCCCCTAATCCTAACCCGTACGCTAACACTAACCCGCGCCCTCACACGCATGCTCCCCCTAAAGCGTTGCCGTACACTCACCTGGACCCTAAACCGTCCCCGTCCGCTAACCCTAACCCTAGCCCGAACCCTTACCCTAACACTTCCCCGAAGCCTGACCCTCACCCGTCCCCTAATCCTAAGCCGTACGCTAACACTAACGCGCGCCCTCACACGCACGCTCCCCCTAAAGCGTTGCCGTACCCTCACCTGGACCATAAACCGTCCCCGTCCCCTAACCCTAACCCTAGCCCGAACCCTAACCCTAACGCTTCCCCGAAGCCTGACCCTCACCCGTCCCCTAAACCTAACCCGTACGCTAACACTAACCCGCGCCCTCACACGCACGCTCCCCCTAAAGCGTTGCCGTACCCTCACCTGGACACTAAACCGTCCCCGTCCCCTAACCCTAACCCTAGCCCGAACCCTAACCCTAACCCTTCCCCGAAGCCTGACCCTCACCAGTCCCCTAATCCTAACCCATACGCTAACACTAACCCGCGCCCTCACACGCACGCTCCCCCTAAAGCGTTGCCGTACCCTCACCTGGACCCTAAACCGTCCCCGTCCCCTAACCCTAACCCTAGCCCGAACCCTAAACCTAACCCTTCCCCGAAGCCTGACCCTCACCCGTCCCCTAATCCTAACCCATACGCTAACACTAACCCGCGCCCTCACACGCACGGTCCCCCTAAAGCGTTGCCGTACCCTCACCTGGACCCTAAACTGTCCCCGTCCCCTAACCCTAACCCTAGCCCGAACCCTAACCCTAACCCTTCCCCGAAGCCTGACCCTCACCCGTCCCCTAATCCTAACCCGTACGCTAACACTAACCCGAGCCCTCACACGCATGCTCCCCCTAAAGCGTTGCCGTACACTCACCTGGACCCGAAACCGTCCCCGTCCCCTAACCCTAACCCTAGCCCGAACCCTAACCCTAACCCTTCCCCGAAGCCTGACCCTCACCCATCCCCTAATCCTAACCCGTACGCTAACACTAACCCGCGCCCTCACACGCACGCTCCCCCTAAAGCGTTGCCGTACCCTCACCTGGACCCGAAACCGTCCCCGTCCCCTAACCCTAACCCTAGCCTGAACCCTAACCCTAACCCTTCCCCGAAGCCTGACCCTCACCCGTCCCCTAATCCTAACCCGTACGCTAACACTAACCCGCGCCCTCACACGCACGCTCCCCCTAAAGCGTTGCCGTACCCTCACCTGGACCCTAAACCGTCCCCGTCCCCTAACCCTAACCCTAGCCCGAACCCTAACCCTAACACTTCCCCGAAGCCTGACCCTCACCCGTCCCATAATCCTAACCCGTACGCTAACACTAACCCGTGCCCTCACATGCACGCTCCCCCTAAAGCGTTGCCGTACCCTCACCTGGACCCTAAATCGTCCCCGTCCCCTAACCGTAACCCTAGCCCGAACCCTAACCCTAACACTTCCCCGAAGCCTAACCCTCACCCGTCCCCTAATCCTAACCCGTACGCTAACACGAGCCCGCGCCCTCACACGCACGTTCCCCCTAAAGCGTTGCCGTACCCTCACCTGGACCCTAAACCGTCCCCGTCCCCTAACCCTAACCCTAGCCCGAACCCTAACCCTAACCCTTCCCCGAAGCCTGACCCTCACCCGTCCCCTAATCCTAACCCGTACGCTAACACTAGCCCGCGCCCTCACACGCACGCTCCCCCTAAAGCGTTGCCGTACCCTCACCTGGACCCGAAACCGTCCCCGTCCCCTAACCCTAACCCTAGCCCGAACCCTAACCCTAACCCTTCCCCGAAGCCTGACCCTCACCCGTCCCCTAATCCTAACCCGTACGCTAACACTAACCCGCGCCCTCACACGCACGCTCCCCCTAAAGCGTTGCCGTACCCTCACCTGGACCCTAAACCGTCCCCGTCCCCTAACCCTAACCCTAGCCCGAACCCTAACCCTAACCCTTCCCCGAAGACTGACCCTCACCCGTCCCCTAATCCTAACCCATACGCTAACACTAACCCGCGCCCTCACACGCACGCTCCCCCTAAAGCGTTGCCGTACCCTCACCTGGACCCGAAACCGTCCCCGTCCCCTAACCCTAACCCTAGCCCGAACCCTAAACCTAACCCTTCCCCGAAGCCTGACCCTCACCCGTCCCCTAATCCTAACCCGTACGCTAACACTAACCCGCGCCCTCACACGCACGCTCCCCCTAAAGCGTTGCCGTACCCTCACCTGGACCCTAAACCGTCCCCGTCCCCTAATCGTAACCCTAGCCCGAACCCTAACCCTAACACTTCCCCGAAGCCTAACCCTCACCCGTCCCCTAATCCTAACCCGTACGCTAACACGAGCCCGCGCCCTCACACGCACGCTCCCCCTAAAGCGTTGCCGTACCCTAACCTGGACCCTAAACCGTCCCCGTCCCCTAACCCTAACCCTAGCCCGAACCCTAACCCTAACCCTTCCCCGAAGCCTGACCCTCACCCGTCCCCTAATCCTAAGCCGTACGCTAACACTAACGCGCGCCCTCACACGCACGCTCCCCCTAAAGCGTTGCCGTACCCTCACCTGGACCATAAACCGTCCCCGTCCCCTAACCCTAACCCTAGCCCGAACCCTAACCCTAACACTTCCCCGAAGCCTGACCCTCACCCGTCCCCTAAACCTAACCCGTACGCTAACACTAACCCGCGCCCTCACACGCACGCTCCCCCTAAAGCGTTGCCGTACCCTCACCTGGACCCTAAACCGTCCCCGTCCCCTAACCCTAACCCTAGCCCGAACCCTAACCCTAACCCTTCCCCGAAGACTGACCCTCACCCGTCCCCTAATCCTAACCCGTACGCTAACACTAACCCGCGCCCTCACACGCACGCTCCCCCTAAAGCGTTGCCGTACCCTCACCTGGACCCGAAACCGTCCCCGTCCCCTAACCCTAACCCTAGCCCGAACCCTAACCCTAACCCTTCCCCGAAGCCTGACCCTCACCCGTCCCCTAATCCTAACCCGTACGCTAACACTAACCCGCGCCCTCACACGCACGGTCCCCCTAAAGCGTTGCCGTACCCTCACCTGGACCCTAAACCGTCCCCATCCCCTAACCCTAACCCTAGCCCGAACCCTAACCCTAACCCTTCCCCGAAGCCTGACCCTCACCCGTCCCCTAATCCTAACCCGTACGCTAACACTAACCCGCGCCCTCACACGCACGCTCCCCGTAAAGCATTGCTGTACCCTCACCTGGACCCGAAACCGTCCCCGTCCCCTAACCCTAACCCTAGCCCGAACCCTAACCCTAACCCTTCCCCGAAGCCTGACCCTCACCCGTCCCCTAATCCTAACCCGTACGCTAACACTAACCCGCGCCCTCACACGCACGCTCCCCCTAAAGCGTTGCCGTACCCTCACCTGGACCCTAAACCGTCCCCGTCCCCTAACCCTAACCCTAGCCCGAACCCTAACCCTAACACTTCCCCGAAGCCTGACCCTCACCCGTCCCATAATCCTAACCCGTACGCTAACACTAACCTGTGCCCTCACACGAACGCTCCCCCTAAAGCGTTGCCGTACCCTCACCTGGACCCTAAACCGTCCCCGTCCCCTAACCGTAACCCTAGCCCGAACCCTAACCCTAACCCTTCCCCGAAGCCTGACCCTCACCCGTCCCCTAATCCTAACCCGTACGCTAACACTAGCCCGCGCCCTCACACGCACGCTCCCCCTAAAGCGTTGCCGTACCCTCACCTGGACCCGATACCGTCCCCGTCCCCTAACCCTAACCCTAGCCCAAACCCTAACCCTAACCCTTCCCCGAAGCCTGACCCTCACCCGTCCCCTAATCCTAACCCGTACGCTAACACTAACCCGCGCCCTCACACGCACGCTCCCCCTAAAGCGTTGCCGTACCCTCACCTGGACCCTAAACCGTCCCCGTCCCCTAACCCTAACCCTAGCCCGAACCCTAACCCTAACCCTTCCCCGAAGACTGACCCTCACCCGTCCCCTAATCCTAACCCATACGCTAACACTAACCCGCGCCCTCACACGCACGCTCCCCCTAAAGCGTTGCCGTACCCTCACCTGGACCCGAAACCGTCCCCGTCCCCTAACCCTAACCCTAGCCCGAACCCTAAACCTAACCCTTCCCCGAAGCCTGACCCTCACCCGTCCCCTAATCCTAACCCGTACGCTAACACTAACCCGCGCCCTCACACGCACGCTCCCCCTAAAGCGTTGCCGTACCCTCACCTGGACCCTAAACCGTCCCCGTCCCCTAATCGTAACCCTAGCCCGAACCCTAACCCTAACACTTCCCCGAAGCCTAACCCTCACCCGTCCCCTAATCCTAACCCGTACGCTAACACGAGCCCGCGCCCTCACACGCACGCTCCCCCTAAAGCGTTGCCGTACCCTCACCTGGACCCTAAACCGTCCCCGTCCCCTAACCCTAACCCTAGCCCGAACCCTAACCCTAACCCTTCCCCGAAGCCTGACCCTCACCCGTCCCCTAATCCTAACCCGTACGCTAACACTAGCCCGCGCCCTCACACGCACGCTCCCCCTAAAGCGTTGCCGTACCCTCACCTGGACCCTAAACCGTCCCCGTCCCCTAACCCTAACCCTAGCCCGAACCCTAACCCTAACCCTTCCCCGAAGCCTGACCCTCACCCGTCCCCTAATCCTAACCCGTACGCTAACACTAACCCGCGCCCTCACACGCACGCTCCCCCTAAAGCGTTGCCGTACCCTCACCTGGACCCTAAACCGTCCCCGTCCCCTAACCCTAACCCTAGCCCGAACCCTAACCCTAACACTTCCCCGAAGCCTGACCCTCAGCCGTCCCCTAATCCTAACCCGTACGCTAACACTAACCCGCGCCCTCACACGCACGCTCCCCCTAAAGCGTTCCCGTACCCTCACCTGGACCCTAAACCGTCCCCGTCCCCTAACCCTAACCCTAGCCCGAACCCTAACCCTAACCCTTCCCCGAAGCCTGACCCTCACCCGTCCCCTAATCCTAACCCGTATGCTAAAACTAACCCGCGCCCTCACACACACGCTCCCCTTAAAGCGTTGCCGTACCCTCACCTGGACCCTAAACCGTCCCCGTCCCCTAACCCTAACCCTAGCCCGAACCCTAACACTAACCCTTCCCCGAAGCCTGACCCTCACCCGTCCCCTAATCCTAAGCCGTACGCTAACACTAACCCGCGCCCTCACACGCACGCTCCCCCTAAAGCGTTGCCGTACCCTCACCTGGACCCTAAACCGTCCCCGTACCCTAACCCTAACCCTAGCCCGAACCCTAACCCTAACCCTTCCCTGAAGCCTGACCCTCACCCGTCCCCTAATCCTAAGCCGTACGCTAACACTAACGCGCGCCCTCACACGCACGCTCCCCCTAAAGCGTTGCCGTACCCTCACCTGGACCCTAAACCGTCCCCGTCCCCTAACCCTAAACCTAGCCCGAACCCTAACCCTAACCCTTCCCCGAAGCCTGACCCTCACCCGTCCCCTAATCCTAACCCGTACGCCAACACTAACCCGCGCCCTCACACGCACGCTCCCCCTAAAGCGTTGCCGTACCCTCACCTGGACCCTAAACCGTCCCCATCCCCTAACCCAAACCCTAGCCGAACCCTAACCCTAACAATTCCCCGAAGCCTGACCCTCTCCCGTCCCCTAATCCTAACCCGTACGCTAACACTAACCCGCGCCCTCACACGCACGCTCCCCCTGAAGCGTTGCCGTACCCTCACCTGGACCCTAAACCGTCCCCATCCCCTAACCCTAACCCTAGCCCGAACCCTAACCCTAACCCTTCCCCGAAGCCTGACCCTCACCCGTCCCCTAATCCTAACCCGTACGCTAACACTAACCCGCGCCCTCACACGCACGCTCCCCCTAAAGCGTTGCCGTCCCCTCACCTGGACCCTAAACCGTCCTCGTCCCCTAAACCTAACCCTAGCAGAACCCTAAACCTAACCCTTCCCCGAAGCCTGACCCTCACCCGTCCCCTAATCCTAACCCGTACGCTAACACTAACCCGCGCCCTCACACGCACGCTCCCCCTAAAGCGTTGCCGTACCCTCACCTGGACCCTAAACCGTCCCCGTCCCCTAACCCTAACCCTAGCCCGAACCCTAACCCTAACCCTTCCCCGAAGCCTGACCCTCACCCGTCCCCTAATCCTAACCCGTATGCTAAAACTAACCCGCGCCCTCACACGCACGCTCCCCCTAAAGCGTTGCCGTACCCTCACCTCGACCCTAAACCGTCCCCGTCCCCTAAACCTAACCCTAGCCCGAACCTTAACACTAACCCTTCCCCGAAGCCTGACCCTCACCTGTACCCTAATCCTAACCCGTACGCTAACACTAACCCGCCCCTCACACGCACGCTCCCCCTAAATCGTTGCCATACCCTCACCTGGACCCTAAACCGTCCCCGTCCCCTAACCCTAACCCTAGCCCGAACCCTAACCCTAACCCTTCCCCGAAGCCTGACCCTCACCCGTCCCCTAATCCTAACCCGTACGCTAACACTAACCCGTGCCCTCACACGCACGCTCCCCCTAAAGTGTTGCCGTACCCTCACCTGGACCCTAAACCGTCCCCTTCCCCTAACCCTAACCCTAGCCGAACCTTAACCCTAACCCTTCCCCGAAGCCTGACCCTCACCCGTCCCCTAATCCTAACCCATACGCTAACACTAACCCACGCCCTCAGACGCACGCTCCCCCTAAAGCGTTGCTGTACCCTCACCTGGACCCTAAACCGTCCCCGTCCCCTAACCCTAACCTTAGCCCGAACCCTAACCCTAAACCTTCCCCGAAGCCTGACCCTCACCCGTCCCCTAATCCTAACCCGTACGCCAACACTAACCCGCGCCCTCACACGCACGCTCCCCCTAAAGCGTTGCCGTTCCCCCACCTGGACCCTAAACCGTCCCCGTCCCCTAACCCTAACCCTAGCCGAACCCTAACCCTAACACTTCCCCGAAGCCTGACCCTCACCCGTCCCCTAATCCTAAGCCGTACGCTAACACTAACCCGCGCCCTCACACGCACGCTCCCCCTAAAGCGTTGCCGTACCCTCACCTGGACCCTAAACCGTCCCCGTCCCCTAACCCTAACCCTAGCCCGAACCCTAACCCTAACCCTTCCCCGAAGCCTGACCCTCACCCGTCCCCTAATCCTAACCCGTACGCTAACACAAACCTGCGCCCTCACACGCACGCTCCCCCTAAAGCGTTGCCGTTCCCTCACCTGGACCGTAAACCGTCCCCGTCCCCTAACCCTAACCCTAGCCCGAACCCTAACCCTAACACTTCCCCGAAGCCTGACCCTCACCCTTCCCCTAATCCTAACCCGTACGCTAACACTAACCCGCGCCCTCACATGCACGCTCCCCCTAAAGCGTTGCCGTACCCTCACCTGGACCCTAAACCGTCCCCGTCCCCTAACCCTAACCCTAGCCCGAACCGTAACCCTAAACCTTCCCTGAAGCCTGACCCTCACCCGTCCCCTAATCCTAACCCGTACGCTAACACTAACCCGCGCCCTCACACGCACGCTCCCCCTAAAGGGTTGCCGTACCCTCACCTGGACCCTAAACCGTCCCCGTCCCCTAACCCTAACCCAATCCCAAACCCTAACCCTAACCCTTCCCCGAAGCCTGACCCTCACCCGTCCCCTAATCCTAACCAGTACGCTAACACTAACCCGCGCCCTCACACGCACGCTCCCCCTAAAGCGTTGCCGTACCCTCACCTGGACCCTAAACCGTCCCCGTCCCCTAACCCTAACCCTAGCCCGAACCATAACCCTAACGCTTCCCCGAAGCCTGACCCTCACCCGTCCCCTAATCCTAACCCGTACGCTAACACTAACCCGCGCCCTCACACGCGCACTCCCCCTAAAGCGTTGTCGTCCCCTCACCTGGACCCTAAACCGTCCCCATCCCCTAACCCTAACCCTAGCCCGAACCCTAACCCTAACCCTTCCCCGAAGCCTGACCCACACCCGTCCCCTAATCCTAACCCGTATGCTAAAACTAACCCGCGCCCTCACACGCACGCTCCCCCTAAAGCGTTGCCGTACCCTCACCTGGACCCTAAACCGTCCCCGCCCCCTAACCCTAACCCTAGCCCGAACCCTAACCCTAACCCTTCCCCGAAGCCTGACCCTCACCCGTCCCCTAATCCTAACCCGTATGCTAACACTAACCCGCGCCCTCACACGCACGCTCCCCCTAAAGCGTTGCCGTACCCTCACCTGGACCCTAAACTGTCCCCGCCCCCTAACCCTAACCCTAGCCGAACCTTAACCCTAACCCTTCCCCGAAGCCTGACCCTCATCCGTACCCTAATCCTAACCCGTACGCTAACACTAACCCGCGCCCTCACACGCACGCTCCCCCTAAAGCGTTGCCGTACCCTCACCTGGACCCGAAACCGTCCCCGTCCCCTAACCCTAAACCTAGCCCGAACCCTAACCCTAACCCTTCCCCGATACCTGACCCTCACCCGTCCCCTAATCCTAAACCGTACGCTAACACTAACGCGCGCCCTCACACGCACGCTCCCCCTAAAGCGTTGCCGTACCCTCTCCTGGACCCTAAACCGTCCCCGTCCCCTAACCCTAACCCTAGCCCGAACCCTAACCCTAACCCTTCCCCGAAGCCTGACCCTCACCCGTCCCCTAATCCTAACCCGTACGCTAACACTAACCCGCGCCCTCACATGCACGCTCCCCCTAAAGCGTTGCCGTACCCTCACCTGGACCCTAAACCGTCCCCGTCCCCTAACCCTAACCCTAGCCCGAACCCTAACCCTAACACTTCCCCGAAGCCTAACCCTCACCCGTCCCCTAATCCTAACCCGTACGCTAACACTAGCCCACGCCTTCACACGCACTCTCCCCCTAAAGCGTTGCCGTACCCTCACCTGGACCCTAAACCATCCCCGTCCCCTAACCCTACCCCTAGCCCGAACCCTAACCCTAACCCTTCCCCGAAGCCTGACCCTCACCCGTCCCCTAATCCTAACCCGTACGCTAACACTAACCCGCGCCCTCACACGCACGCTCCTCCTCAAGCGTTGCCCTACCCTCACCTGGACCCTAAACCGTCCCCGTCCCCGAACCCTAACCCTAGCCCGAACCCTAACCCTAACCCTTCCCCGAAGCCTGACCCTCACCCGTCCCCTAATCCTAACCCGTACGCTAACACTAACCCGCGCCCTCACACGCACGCTCCCCCTAAAGCGTTGCCGTACCCTCACCTGGACCCTAAACCGTCCCCGTCCCCTAACCCTAACCCTAGCCCGAACCCTAACCCTAACCCTTCCCCGAAGCCTGACCCTCACCCGTCCCCTAATCCTAACCCGTACGCTAACACTAACCCGCGCCCTCACACGCACAGTCCCCCTAAAGCGTTGCCGTACCCTCACCTGGACCCTAAACCATCCCCATCCCCTAACCCTAACCCTAGCCCGAACCCTAACCCTGACCCTTCCACGAAGCCTGACCCTCACCCGTCCCCTAATCCTAACCCGTACACTAACACTAACCCGAGCCCTCACACGCACGCTCCCCCTAAAGTGTTGCCGTACCCTCACCTGGACCCAAAACCGTCCCCGTCCCCTAACCCTAACCCTAGCCCGAACCCTAACCCTAACCCTTCCCCGAAGCCTGACCCTCATCCGTCCCCTAATCCTAACACGTACGCTAACACTAACCCGTGCCCTCACACGCACGCTCCCCCTAAAGCGTTGCCGTACCCTCACCTGGACCCGAAACCGTCCCCTAACCCTAACCCTAACCCTAGCCCGAACCCTAACCCTAACCCTTCCCCGATACCTGACCCTCACCCGTCCCCTAATCCTAAACCGTACGCTAACACTAACCAGCGCCCTCACACGCACGCTCCCCCTAAAGCGTTGCCGTACCCTCCCCTGGACCCTAAACCGTCCCCGTCCCCTAACCCTAACCCTAGCCCGAACCCTAACCCTAACCCTTCCCCGAAGCCTGACCCTCACCCGTCCCCTAATCCTAACCCGTACGCTAACACTAACCCGCACCCTCACACGCACGCTCCCCCTAAAGCGTTGCCGTACCCTCCCCTGGACCCTAAACCGTCCCCGTCCCCTAACCCTAACCCTAGCCCGAACCCTAACACTAACCCTTCCCCGAAGCCTCACCCTCACCCGTCCCCTAATCCTAACCCGTACGCTAACACTCACCCCCGCCCTCACACGCACGCTCCCCCTAAAGCGTTGCCATACCCTCACCTGGACCCTAAACCGTCCCCGTCCCCTAACCCTAACCCTAGCCCGAACCCTAACCCTAACCCTTCCCCGAAGCCTGACCCTCAACGGTCCCCTAATCCTAACCCGTAGGCTAACACTAACCCACGTCCTCACACGCACGCTCCCCCTAAAGCGTTGCCGTACCCTCACCTGGACCCTAAACCGTCCCCGTCCCATAACCCTAACCCTAGCCCGAACCCTAACCCTAACCCTTCCCCGAAGCCTGACCCTCACCCGTCCCCTAATCCTAACCCGTACGCTAACACTAACCCGCGCCCTCACACGCACGGTCCCCCTAAAGCGTTGCCGTACCCTCACCTGGACCCTAAACCGTCCCCGTCCCCTAACCCTAACCCTAGCCCGAACCCTAACCCTGACCCTTCCCCGAAGCCTGACCCTCACCCGTCCCCTAATCCTAACCCGTACGCTAACACTAACCCGAACCCTCACACGCACGCTCCCCCTATAGTGTTGCCGTACCCTCACCTGGACCCAAAACCGTCCCCGTCCCCTAACCCTAACCCTAGCCCGAACCCTAACCCTAACCCTTCCCCGAAGCCTGACCCTCATCCGTCCCCTAATCCTAACCCGTACGCTAACACTAACCCGCGCCCTCACACGCACGCTCCCCCTAAAGCGTTGCCGTACCCTCACCTGGACCCGAAACCGTCCCCGTCCCCTAACCCTAAACCTAGCCCGAACCCTAACCCTAACCCTTCCCCAATACCTGACCCTCACCCGTCCCCTAATCCTAAACCGTACGCTAACACTAACGCGCGCCCTCACACGCACGCTCCCCCTAAAGCGTTGCCGTACCCTCTCCTGGACCCTAAACCGTCCCCGTCCCCTAACCCTAACCCTAGCCCGAACCCTAACCCTAACCCTTCCCCGAAGCCTGACCCTCACCCGTCCCCTAATCCTAACCCGTACGCTAACACTAACCCGCGCCCTCACATGCACGCTCCCCCTAAAGCGTTGCCGTACCCTCACCTGGACCCTAAACCGTCCCCGTCCCCTAACCCTAACCCTAGCCCGAACACTAACCCTAACACTTCCCCGAAGCCTAACCCTCACCCGTCCCCTAATCCTAACCCGTACGCTAACACTAGCCCACGCCCTCACACGCACGCTCCCCCTAAAGCGTTGCCGTACCCTCACCTGGACCCTAAACCATCCCCGTCCCCTAACCCTACCCCTAGCCCGAACCCTAACCCTAACCCTTCCCCGAAGCCTGACCCTCACCCGTCCCCTAATCCTAACCCGTACGCTAACACTAACCCGCGCCCTCACACGCACGCTCCTCCTCAAGCGTTGCCCTACCCTCACCTGGACCCTAAACCGTCCCCGTCCCCGAACCCTAACCCTAGCCCGAACCCTAACCCTAACCCTTCCCCGAAGCCTGACCCTCACCCGTCCCCTAATCCTAACCCGTACGCTAACACTAACCCGCGCCCTCACACGCACGCTCCCCCTAAAGCGTTGCCGTACCCTCACCTGGACCCTAAACCGTCCCCGTCCCCTAACCCTAACCCTAGCCCGAACCCTAACCCTAACCCTTCCCCGAAGCCTGACCCTCACCCGTCCCCTAATCCTAACCCGTACGCTAACACTAACCCGCGCCCTCACACGCACAGTCCCCCTAAAGCGTTGCCGTACCCTCACCTGGACCCTAAACCATCCCCATCCCCTAACCCTAACCCTAGCCCGAACCCTAACCCTGACCCTTCCCCGAAGCCTGACCCTCACCCGTCCCCTAATCCTAACCCGTACACTAACACTAACCCGAGCCCTCACACGCACGCTCCCCCTAAAGTGTTGCCGTACCCTCACCTGGACCCAAAACCGTCCCCGTCCCCTAACCCTAACCCTAGCCCGAACCCTAACCCTAACCCTTCCCCGAAGCCTGACCCTCATCCGTCCCCTAATCCTAACCCCTACGCTAACACTAACCCGTGCCCTCACACGCACGCTCCCCCTAAAGCGTTGCCGTACCCTCACCTGGGCCCGAAACCGTCCCCTAACCCTAACCCTAACCCTAGCCCGAACCCTAACCCTAACCCTTCCCCGATACCTGACCCTCACCCGTCCCCTAATCCTAAACCGTACGCTAACACTAACCAGCGCCCTCACACGCACGCTCCCCCTAAAGCGTTGCCGTACCCTCCCCTGGACCCTAAACCGTCCCCGTCCCCTAACCCTAACCCTAGCCCGAACCCTAACCCTAACCCTTCCCCGAAGCCTGACCCTCACCCGTCCCCTAATCCTAACCCGTACGCTAACACTAACCCGCACCCTCACACGCACGCTCCCCCTAAAGCGTTGCCGTACCCTCACCTGGACCCTAAACCGTCCCCGTCCCCTAACCCTAACCCTAGCCCGAACCCTAACCCTAACACTTCCCCGAAGCCTGACCATCCCCCGTCCCCTAATCCTAACCCGTACGCTAACACTAACCCGCGCCCTCACACGCACGCTCCCCCTAAAGCGTTGCCATACCCTCACCTGGACCCTAAACCGTCCCGGTCCCCTAACCCTACCCCTAGCCCGAACTCTAACCCTAACCCTTCCCCGAAGCCTGACCCTCACCCGTCCCCTAATCCTAACCCGTACGCTAACACTACCCCGCGCCCTCACACGCACGCTTCCCCTAAAGCGTTGCCGTACCCTCACCTGGACCCTAAACCGTCCCCGTCCCCTAACCCTAACCCTAACCCTTCCCCGAAGCCTGAGCCTCACCCGTCCCCTAATCCTAAACCGTACGCTAACACTAACCCGCGCCCTCACACGCACGCTCCCCCTAAAGCGTTGCCGTACCCTCACCTGGACCCTAAACCGTCCCCAACCCTTAAACCTAACCCTAGCCCGAACCCTAACCCTAATCCTTCCCCGAAGCCTGACCCTCACACGTCCCCTAATCCTAACCCGTACGCTAACACTAACCCGCACCCTCACACGCACGCTCCCCCTAAAGCGTTGCCGTACCCTCACCTGGACCCTAAACCGTCCCCGTCCGCTTACCCTAACCCTAGCCCGAACCCTAACCCTAACACTTCCCCGAAGCCTGACCCTCACACGTCCCCTAATCCTGACCCGTACGTTAACACTAACCCGCGCCCTCACACGCACGCTCCCCCTAAAGCGTTGCCGTAACCTCACCTGGACACTAAACCGTCCCCGTCCCCTAACCCTAACCCTAGCCCGAACCCTAACTCTAACCCTTCCCCGAAGCCTGACCCTCTCCCGTCCCCTAATCCTAACCCGTACGCTAACACTAACCCGCGCCCTCACACGCACGCTCCCCTTAAAGCGTTGCCGTACCCTCACCTGGACCCTAAACCGTCCCCGTCCCCTAACCCTAACCCTAGCCCGAACCCTAACCCTAACCCTTCCCCGAAGCCTGACCCTCACCCGTCCCCTAATCCTAACCCGTACGCTAACACTAACCCGCGCCCTCACACGCACGCTCCCCCTAAAGCGTTGCCGTACCCTCACCTGGACCCTAAACCGTCCCCATCCCCTAAACCTAACCCTAGCCCGAACCCTAACACTAACCCTTCCCCGAAGCCTCACCCTCACCCATCCCCTAATCCTAACCCGTACGCTAACACTCACCCCCGCCCTCACACGCACGCTCCCCCTAAAGCGTTGCCATACCCTCACCTGGACCCTAAACCGTCCCCGTCCCCTAACCCTAACCCTAGCCCGAACCCTAACCCTAACCCTTCCCCGAAGCCTGACTCTCAACGGTCCCCTAATTCTAAGCCGTACGCTAACACTAACGCGCGCCCTCACACGCACGCTCCCCCTAAAGCGTTGCCGTACCCTCACCTGGACCCTAAACCGTCCCCGTCCGCTAACCCTAACCCTCGCCCAAACCCTAACCCTAGCACTTCCCCGAAGCCTGACCCTCACCCGTCCCCTAATCCTAACCCGTACGCTAAAACTAACCTGCGCCCTAACACGCACGCTCCCCCTAAAGCGTTGCCGTACCCTCACCTGGACCCTAAACCGTCCCCGTCCCCTAACCCTAACCCTAGCCCGAACCCTAACCCTAACCGTTCCGCGAAGCCTGACCCTCACCCGTCCCCTAATCCTAACCCGTACGCTAACACTAACCCGCGCCCTCACATGCACGCTCCCCCTAAAGCGTTGCCATACCCTCACCTGGACCCTAAACCGTCCCCGTCCCCTAACCCTAACCCTAGCCCGAACCCTAACCCTAACCCTTCCCCGAAGCCTGACCCTCACCCGTCCCCTAATCCTAACCCGTACGCTAACACTAACCCGCGCCCTCACACGCACGCTCCCCCTAAAGCGTTGCCGTACCCTCACCTGGACCCTAAACCGTCCCCGTCCCCTAACACTAACCCTAGCCCGAACCCTTACCCTAACCCTTCCCCGAAGCCTGACCCTCACCCGTCCCCTAATCCTAACCCGTACGCTAACACTAACCCGCGCCTTCACACGCACGCTCCCCCTAAAGCGTTGCCGTACCCTCACCTGGACCCTAAACCGTCCCCGGTCCTAACCCTAACCCTAGCCCGAACCCTAACCCTAACCCTTTCCCGAAGCCTGACCCTCACCCGTCCCCTAATCCTAACCCGTACGCTAACACTACCCCGCGCCCTCACACGCACGCTTCCCCTAAAGCGTTGCCGTACCCTCACCTGGACCCTAAACCGTCCCCGTCCCCTAACCCTAACCCTAACCCTTCCCCGAAGCCTGACCCTCACCCGTCCCCTAATCCTAACCCGTACGCTAACACTAACCCGCGCCCTCACACGCACGCTCCCCCTAAAGCGTTGCCGTACCCTCACCTGGACCCTAAACCGTCCCCATCCCTTAATCCTAACCCTAGCCCGAACCCTAACCCTAATCCTTGCCCGAAGCCTGACCCTCACACGTCCCCTAATCCTAACCCGTACGCTAACACTAACCCGCACCCTCACACGCACGCTCCCCCTAAAGCATTGCCGTACCCTCACCTGGACCCTAAACCGTCCCCGTCCGCTTACCCTAACCCTAGCCCGAACCCTAACCCTAACACTTCCCCGAAGCCTGACCCTCACACGTCCCCTAATCCTGACCCGTACGCTAACACTAACCCGCGCCCTCACACGCACGCTCCCCCTAAAGCGTTGCCGTAACCTCACCTGGACACTAAACCGTCCCCGTCCCCTAACCCTAACCCTAGCCCGAACCCTAACCCTAACCCTTCCCCGAAGCCTGACCCTCTCCCGTCCCCTAATCCTAACCCGTACGCTAACACTAACCCGCGCTCTCACACGCACGCTCCCCCTAAAGCGTTGCCGTACCCTCACCTGGACCCTAAACCGTCCCCGTCCCCTAACCCTAACCCTAGCCCGAACCCTAACCCTAACCCTTCCCCGAAGCCTGACCCTCACCCGTCCCCTAATCCTAACCCGTACGCTAACACTAACCCGCGCCCTCACACGCACCCTCCCCCTAAAGCGTTGCCGTACCCTCACCTGGACCCTAAACCGTCCCCATCCCCTAAACCTAACCCTAGCCGGAACCCTAACACTAACCCTTCCCCGAAGCCTCACCCTCACCCATCCCCTAATCCTAACCCGTATGCTAACACTCACCCCCGCCCTCACACGCACGCTCCCCCTAAAGCGTTGCCGTACCCTCACCTGGACCCTAAACCGTCCCCGTCCCCTAACCCTAACCCTAGCCCGAACCCTAACCCTAACCCTTCCCCGAAGCCTGACCCTCACACGTCCCCTAATCCTCACCCGTACGCTAAAACTAACCCGTGCCCTCACACGCTCGCTCTGCCTAAAGCGTTGCCGTACCCTCACCTGGACCCTAAACCGTCCCCGTCCCCTAACCCTAACCCTAGCCCGAACCCTAACCCTAACCCTTCCCCGAAGCCTGACCCTCACCCGTCCCCTAATCCTAACCCGTACGCTAACACTAACCCGCGCCCTCACACGCACGCTCCCCCTAAAGCATTGCCGTACCCTCACCTGGACCCTAAACCGTCCCCATCCCCTAAACCTAACCCTAGCCCGAACCCTAACCCTAACCCTTCCCCGAAGCCTGACCCTCACACGTCCCCTAATCCTAACCCGTACGCTAACACTAACCCACGCCCTCACACGCACGCTCCCCCTAAATCTTTGCCGTACCCTCACCTGGACCCTAAACCGTCCCTGTCCCCTAACCCTAACCCTAGCCCGAACCCTAACCCTAACCCTTCCCCGAAGCCTGACCCTCACCCGTCCCCTAATCCTAACCAGTACGCTGAAACTAACCCGCGCCCTCACACGCACGCTCCCCCTAAAGCGTTGCCGTACCCTCACCTGGACCCTAAACCGTCCCCGGTCCTAACCCTAACCCTAGCCCGAACCCTAACCCTAACCCTTCCCCGAAGCCTGACCCTCACCCGTCCCCTAATCCTAACCCGTGCGCTAACACTAACCCGCGCCCTCACACGCACGCTCCCCCTAAAGCGTTGCCGTACCCTCACCTGGACCTTAAACCGTCCCCGTCCCCTAACCCTAACCCTAGCCCGAACCCTAACCCTTCCCCGAAGCATGACCCTCACACGTCCCCTAATCCTAACCCGTACGCTAACACTAACCGGCGCCCTCACACGCACGCTCCCCCTAAAGCGTTGCCGTACCCTCACCTGGACCCTAAACCGTCCCCGTCCCCTAACCCTAACCCTAGACCGAACCCTAACCCTAACGCTTCCCCGAAGCCTGACCCTCACCCGTCCCCTAATCCTAACCCGTACGCTAACACTAACCCGCGCCCTCACACGCACGCTCCCCCTAAAAGGTTGCAGTACCCTCACCTGGACCCTAAACCGTCCCCGGTCCTAACCCTAACCCTAGCCCGAACCCTAACCCTAACCCTTCCCCGTAGCCTGACCCTCACCCGTCCCCTAATCCTAACCCGTACACTAACACTAACCTGCGCCCTCACACGCACGCTCCCCCTAAAGCATTGCCGTACCCTCACCTGGACCCTAAACAGTCCCCATCCCCTAACCCTAACCCTAGCCCGAACCCTAACCCTAACCCTTCCCCGAGGCCTGACCCTCACACGTCCCCTAATCCTAACCCGTACGCTAACACTAACCCGCACCCTCACACGCACGCTCCCCCTAAAGCGTTGCCGTACCCTCACTTGGACCCTAAATCGTCCCCGTCCCCTAACCCTAACCCTAGCCCGAACCCTAACCCTAACCCTTCCCCGAAGCCTGACCCTCCCCCGTCCCCTAATCCTAACCCGTACGCTAACACTAACCCGCGCCCTCACACGCACGCTCCCCCTAAAGCGTTGCCGTACCCTCACCTGGACCCTAAACCGTCCCCGGTCCTAACCCTAACCCTAGCGCGAACCCTAACCCTAACCCTTCCCCGAAGCCTGACCCTCACCCTTCCCCTAATCCTAACCCGTACGCTAATACTAACCCGCGCCCTCACACGCACGCTCCCCCTAAAGCGTTGCCGTACCCTCACCTGGACCCTAAACCGTCCCCATCCCCTAACCCTAACCCTAGCCCGAACCCTAACCCTAACACTTCCCCGAAGCCTGACCCTCACACGTCCCCTAATCCTAACCCGTACGCTAACACTAACCCGCGCCCTCACACGCACGCTCCCCCTAAAGCGTTACCGTACCCTCACCTGGACCCTAAACCGTCCCCGTCCGCTAACCCTAACCCTCGCCCAAACCCTAACCCTAGCACTTCCCCGAAGCCTGACCCTCACCCGTCCCCTAATCCTAACCCGTACGCTAAAACTAACCTGCGCCCTAACACGCACGCTCCCCCTAAAGCGTTGCCGTACCCTCACCTGGACCCTAAACCGTCCCCGTCCCCTAACCCTAACCCTAGCCCGAACCCTAACCCTAACCGTTCCGCGAAGCCTGACCCTCACCCGTCCCCTAATCCTAACCCGTACGCTAACACTAACCCGCGCCCTCACATGCACGCTCCCCCTAAAGCGTTGCCATACCCTCACCTGGACCCTAAACCGTCCCCGTCCCCTAACCCTAACCCTAGCCCGAACCCTAACCCTAACCCTTCCCCGAAGCCTGACCCTCACCCGTCCCCTAATCCTAACCCGTACGCTAACACTAACCCGCGCCCTCACACGCACGCTCCCCCTAAAGCGTTGCCGTACCCTCACCTGGACCCTAAACCGTCCCCGTCCCCTAACACTAACCCTAGCCCGAACCCTTACCCTAACCCTTCCCCGAAGCCTGACCCTCACCCGTCCCCTAATCCTAACCCGTACGCTAACACTAACCCGCGCCCTCACACGCACGCTCCCCCTAAAGCGTTGCCGTACCCTCACCTGGACCCTAAACCGTCCCCGGTCCTAACCCTAACCCTAGCCCGAACCCTAACCCTAACCCTTTCCCGAAGCCTGACCCTCACCCGTCCCCTAATCCTAACCCGTACGCTAACACTACCCCGCGCCCTCACACGCACGCTTCCCCTAAAGCGTTGCCGTACCCTCACCTGGACCCTAAACCGTCCCCGTCCCCTAACCCTAACCCTAACCCTTCCCCGAAGCCTGACCCTCACCCGTCCCCTAATCCTAACCCGTACGCTAACACTAACCCGCGCCCTCACACGCACGCTCCCCCTAAAGCGTTGCCGTACCCTCACCTGGACCCTAAACCGTCCCCATCCCTTAATCCTAACCCTAGCCCGAACCCTAACCCTAATCCTTGCCCGAAGCCTGACCCTCACACGTCCCCTAATCCTAACCCGTACGCTAACACTAACCCGCACCCTCACACGCACGCTCCCCCTAAAGCATTGCCGTACCCTCACCTGGACCCTAAACCGTCCCCGTCCGCTTACCCTAACCCTAGCCCGAACCCTAACCCTAACACTTCCCCGAAGCCTGACCCTCACACGTCCCCTAATCCTGACCCGTACGCTAACACTAACCCGCGCCCTCACACGCACGCTCCCCCTAAAGCGTTGCCGTAACCTCACCTGGACACTAAACCGTCCCCGTCCCCTAACCCTAACCCTAGCCCGAACCCTAACCCTAACCCTTCCCCGAAGCCTGACCCTCACTCGTCCCCTAATCCTAAGCCGTACGCTAACACTAATGCGCGCCCTCACACGCACGCTCCCCCTAAAGCGTTGCCGTACCCTCACCTGGACCCTAAACCGTCCCCGTCCCCTAACCCTAACCCTAGCCCGAACCCTAACCCTAACCCTTCCCCGAAGCCTGACCCTCACCCGTCCCCTAATCCTAACCCGTACGCTAACACTAACCCGCGCCCTCACACGCACCCTCCCCCTAAAGCGTTGCCGTACCCTCACCTGGACCCTAAACCGTCCCCATCCCCTAAACCTAACCCTAGCCGGAACCCTAACACTAACCCTTCCCCGAAGCCTCACCCTCACCCATCCCCTAATCCTAACCCGTATGCTAACACTCACCCCCGCCCTCACACGCACGCTCCCCCTAAAGCGTTGCAGTACCCTCACCTGGACCCTAAACCGTCCCCGTCCCCTAACCCTAACCCTAGCCCGAACCCTAACCCTAACCCTTCCCCGAAGCCTGACCCTCACACGTCCCCTAATCCTCACCCGTACGCTAAAACTAACCCGTGCCCTCACACGCTCGCTCTGCCTAAAGCGTTGCCGTACCCTCACCTGGACCCTAAACCGTCCCCGTCCCCTAACCCTAACCCTAGCCCGAACCCTAACCCTAACCCTTCCCCGAAGCCTGACCCTCACCCGTCCCCTAATCCTAACCCGTACGCTAACACTAACCCGCGCCCTCACACGCACGCTCCCCCTAAAGCGTTGCCGTACCCTCACCTGGACCCTAAACCGTCCCCATCCCCTAACCCTAACCCTAGCCCGAACCCTAACCCTAACCCTTCCCCGAAGCCTGACCCTCACACGTCCCCTAATCCTAACCCGTACGCTAACACTAACCCACGCCCTCACACGCACGCTCCCCCTAAATCTTTGCCGTACCCTCACCTGGACCCTAAACCGTCCCTGTCCCCTAACCCTAACCCTAGCCCGAACCCTAACCCTAACCCTTCCCCGAAGCCTGACCCTCACCCGTCCCCTAATCCTAACCCGTACGCTAACACTAACCCGCGCCCTCACACGCTCGCTCCGCCTAAAGCGTTGCCGTACCATCACCTGGACCCTAAACTGTCCCCGTCCCCTAACCCTAACTCTAGCCCGAACCCTAACCCTAACCCTTCCCCGAAGCCTGACCCTCACCCGTCCCCTAATCCTAACCAGTACGCTGACACTAACCCGCGCCCTCACACGCACGCTCCCCCTAAAGCGTTGCCGTACCCTCACCTGGACCCTAAACCGTCCCCGGTCCTAACCCTAACCCTAGCCCGAACCCTAACCCTAACCCTTCCCCGAAGCCTGACCCTCACCCGTCCCCTAATCCTAACCCGTGCGCTAACACTAACCCGCGCCCTCACACGCACGCTCCCCCTAAAGCGTTGCCGTACCCTCACCTGGACCTTAAACCGTCCCCGTCCCCTAACCCTAACCCTAGCCCGAACCCTAACCCTTCCCCGAAGCATGACCCTCACACGTCCCCTAATCCTAACCCGTACGCTAACACTAACCCGCGCCCTCACACGCACGCTCCCCCTAAAGCGTTGCCGTACCCTCACCTGGACCCTAAACCGTCCCCGTCCCCTAACCCTAACCCTAGACCGAACCCTAACCCTAACGCTTCCCCGAAGCCTGACCCTCACCCGTCCCCTAATCCTAACCCGTACGCTAACACTAACCCGCGCCCTCACACGCACGCTCCCCCTAAAAGGTTGCAGTACCCTCACCTGGACCCTAAACCGTCCCCGGTCCTAACCCTAACCCTAGCCCGAACCCTAACCCTAACCCTTCCCCGTAGCCTGACCCTCACCCGTCCCCTAATCCTAACCCGTACGCTAACACTAACCTGCGCCCTCACACGCACGCTCCCCCTAAAGCATTGCCGTACCCTCACCTGGACCCTAAACAGTCCCCATCCCCTAACCCTAACCCTAGCCCGAACCCTAACCCTAACCCTTCCCCGAGGCCTGACCCTCACACGTCCCCTAATCCTAACCCGTACGCTAACACTAACCCGCACCCTCACACGCACGCTCCCCCTAAAGCGTTGCCGTACCCTCACTTGGACCCTAAATCGTCCCCGTCCCCTAACCCTAACCCTAGCCCGAACCCTAACCCTAACCCTTCCCCGAAGCCTGACCCTCCCCCGTCCCCTAATCCTAACCCGTACGCTAACACTAACCCGCGCCCTCACACGCACGCTCCCCCTAAAGCGTTGCCGTACCCTCACCTGGACCCTAAACCGTCCCCGGTCCTAACCCTAACCCTAGCCCGAACCCTAACCCTAACCCTTCCCCGAAGCCTGACCCTCACCCTTCCCCTAATCCTAACCCGTACGCTAATACTAACCCGCGCCCTCACACGCACGCTCCCCCTAAAGCGTTGCCGTACCCTCACCTGGACCCTAAACCGTCCCCATCCCCTAACCCTAACCCTAGCCCGAACCCTAACCCTAACACTTCCCCGAAGCCTGACCCTCACACGTCCCCTAATCCTAACCCGTACGCTAACACTAACCCGCGCCCTCACACGCACGCTCCCCCTAAAGCGTTACCATACCCTCACCTGGACCCTAAACCGTCCCCGTCCCCTAACGCTAACCCTAGCCCGAACCCTAACCCTAACCCTTCCCCGAAGCCTGACCCTCACACGTCCCCTAATCCTCAAACGTACGCTAACACTAACCCGTGCCCTCACACGCTCGCTCTGCCTAAAGCGTTGCCGTACCCTCACCTGGACCCTAAACCGTCCCCGTCCCCTAACCCTAACCCTAGCCCGAACCCTTACCCTAACACTTCCCCGAAGCCTGACCCTCCCCCGTCCCCTAATCCTAACCCGTACGCTAACACTAACCCGCGCCCTCACATGCACGCTCCCCCTAAAGCGTTGCCATACCCTCACCTGGACCCTAAACCGTCCCCGGTCCTAACCCTAACCCTAGCCCGAACCCTAACCCTAACCCTTCCCCGAAGCCTGACCCTCACCCGTCCCTTAATCCTAACCCGTACACTAACACTAACCCGCGCCCTCACACGCACGCTCCCCCTAAAGCGTTGCCGTAGCCTCAACTGGACCCTAAACCGTCCCTGTCCCCTAACCCTAACCCTAGCCCGAACCCTAACCCTAACCCTTCCCCGAAGCCTGACCCTCAGCCGTCCCCTAATCCTAACCCGTACGCTAACACTAACCCGCGCCCTCACACGCACGCTCCCCCTAAAGCGTTGCCGTACCCTCACCTGGACCCTAAACCGTCCCTGTCCCCTAACCCTAACCCTAGCCCGAACCCTAACCCTAACACTTCCCTGAAGCCTGACCCTCACCCGTCCCCTAATCCTAACCCGTACGCTAACACTAACGCGCGCCCTCACACGCATGCTCCCCCGAAAGCGTTGCCGTACCCTCACCTGGACCCTAAACCGTCCCCGTCCCCTAACCCTAACCCTAGCCCGAACCCTAACCCTAACCCTTCCCGAAGCCTGACCCTCTCCCGTCCCCTAACCCTAACCCGTACGCTAACACTAACCCGCGCCCTCACACGCACGCTCCCCCTAAAGCGTTGCCGTACCCTCACCTGGACCCTAAACCGTCCCCGTCCCCTAACCCTAACCCTAGCCCGAACCCTAACCCTAACCCTTCCCCGAAGCCTGACCCTCACCCGTCCCCTAATCCTAACCCGTACGCTAACACTAACCCGCGCCCTCACACGCACGCTCCCCCTAAAGCGTTGCCGTACCCTCACCTGGACCCTAAACCGTCCCCATCCCCTAAACCTAACCCTAGCCCGAACCGTAACACTAACCCTTCCCCGAAGCCTGACCCTCACCCGTCCCCTAATCCTAACCCGTACGCTAACACTAACCCGCGCCCTCACACGCACGCTCCCCCTAAAGCGTTGCCGTACACTCACCTGGACCCTAAACCGTCCCCGTCCCCTAACCCTAACCCTAGCCCGAACCCTAACCCTAACCCTTCCCCGAAGCCTGACCCTCACCCGTCCCCTAATCCTAACCCGTACGCTAACACTAACCCGCGCCCTCACACGCTCGCTCCGCCTAAAGCGTTGCCGTACCATCACCTGGACCCTAAACTGTCCCCGTCCCCTAACCCTAACTCTAGCCCGAACCCTAACCCTAACCCATCCCCGAAGCCTGACCCTCACCCGTCCCCTAATCCTAACCAGTACGCTGACACTAACCCGCGCCCTCACACGCACGCTCCCCCTAAAGCGTTGCCGTACCCTCACCTGGACCCTAAACCGTCCCCGGTCCTAACCCTAACCCTAGCCCGAACCCTAACCCTAACCCTTCCCCGAAGCCTGACCCTCACCCGTCCCCTAATCCTAACCCGTGCGCTAACACTAACCCGCGCCCTCACACGCACGCTCCCCCTAAAGCGTTGCCGTACCCTCACCTGGACCTTAAACCGTCCCCGTCCCCTAACCCTAACCCTAGCCCGAACCCTAACCCTTCCCCGAATCATGACCCTCACACGTCCCCTAATCCTAACCCGTACGCTAACACTAACCCGCGCCCTCACACGCACGCTCCCCCTAAAGCGTTGCCGTACCCTCACCTGGACCCTAAACCGTCCCTGTCCCCTAACCCTAACCCTAGCCCGAACCCTAACCCTAACACTTCCCTGAAGCCTGACCCTCACCCGTCCCCTAATCCTAACCCGTACGCTAACACTAACGCGCGCCCTCACACGCATGCTCCCCCGAAAGCGTTGCCGTACCCTCACCTGGACCCTAAACCGTCCCCGTCCCCTAACCCTAACCCTAGCCCGAACCCTAACCCTAACCCTTCCCGAAGCCTGACCCTCTCCCGTCCCCTAACCCTAACCCGTACGCTAACACTAACCCGCGCCCTCACACGCACGCTCCCCCTAAAGCGTTGCCGTACCCTCACCTGGACCCTAAACCGTCCCCGTCCCCTAACCCTAACCCTAGCCCGAACCCTAACCCTAACCCTTCCCCGAAGCCTGACCCTCACCCGTCCCCTAATCCTAACCCGTACGCTAACACTAACCCGCGCCCTCACACGCACGCTCCCCCTAAAGCGTTGCCGTACCCTCACCTGGACCCTAAACCGTCCCCATCCCCTAAACCTAACCCTAGCCCGAACCGTAACACTAACCCTTCCCCGAAGCCTGACCCTCACCCGTCCCCTAATCCTAACCCGTACGCTAACACTAACCCGCGCCCTCACACGCACGCTCCCCCTAAAGCGTTGCCGTACACTCACCTGGACCCTAAACCGTCCCCGTCCCCTAACCCTAACCCTAGACCGAACCCTAACCCTAACCCTTCCCCGAAGCCTGACCCTCACCCGTCCCATAATCCTAACCCGTACGCTAACACTACCCCGCGCCCTCACACGCACGCTCCCCCTAAAGCGTTGCCTTTCACTCACCTGGACCCTAAACCGTCCACTTCCCCTAACCCTAACCCTAGCCCGAACCCTAACCCTAAACCTTCCCCGAAGCCTGACCCTCCCCCGTCCCCTAATCCTAACCCGTACGCTAACACTAACCCGCGCCCTGACACGCACGCTCCCCGTAAAGCGTTGCCGTACCCTCACCTGGACCCTAAACCGTCCCCGTCCCCTAACCCTAACCCTAGCCCGAACCCTAACCCTAACCATTCCCCGAAGCCTGACCCTCAACGGTCCCCTAATCCTAAGCCGTACGCTAACACTAATGCGCGCCCTCACACGCACGCTCCCCCTAAAACGTTGCCGTACCCTCACCTGGACCCTAAACCGTCCCCGTCCCCTAACCCTAACCTTAGCCCGAACCCTAACCCTAACACTTCCCTGAAGCCTGACCCTCACCCGTCCCCTAATCCTAACCCGTACGCTAACACTAACCCGCACCCTCACACGCACACTCCCCCTAAAGCGTTGCCGTACACTCACCTGGACCCTAAACCGTCCCCGTCCCCTAACCCTAACCCTAGCCCGAACCCTAACCCTAACCCTTCCCCGAAGCCTGACCCTCACCCGTCCCCTAATCCTAAGCCGTACGCTAACACTAATGCGCGCCCTCACACGCACGCTCCCCCTAAAGCGTTGCCGTACCCTCACCTGGACTCTAAACCGTCCCCGTCCCCTAACCCTAACCCTAGCCCGAACCCTAACCCTAGCACTTCCCCGAAGCCTGACCCTCACCCGTCCCCTAATCCTAACGCGTACGCTAACACTAACCTGCGCCCTCACACGCACGCTCCCCCTAAAGCATTGCCGTACCCTCACCTGGACCCTAAACAGTCCCCATCCCCTAACCCTAACCCTAGCCCGAACCCTAACCCTAACCCTTCCCCGAGGCCTGACCCTCACACGTCCCCTAATCCTAACCCGTACGCTAACACTAACCCGCACCCTCACACGCACGCTCCCCCTAAAGCGTTGCCGTACCCTCACTTGGACCCTAAATCGTCCCCGTCCCCTAACCCTAACCCTAGCCCGAACCCTAACCCTAACCCTTCCCCGAAGCCTGACCCTCCCCCGTCCCCTAATCCTAACCCGTACGCTAACACTAACCCGCGCCCTCACACGCTTGCTCCCCCTAAAAGGTTGCAGTACCCTCACCTGGACCCTAAACCGTCCCCGGTCCTAACCCTAACCCTAGCCCGAACCCTAACCCTAACCCTTCCCCGTAGCCTGACCCTCACCCGTCTCCTAATCCTAACCCGTACGCTAACACTAACCTGCGCCCTCACACGCACGCTCCCCCTAAAGCATTGCCGTACCCTCACCTGGACCCTAAACAGTCCCCATCCCCTAACCCTAACCCTAGCCCGAACCCTAACCCTAACCCTTCCCCGAGGCCTGACCCTCACACGTCCCCTAATCCTAACCCGTACGCTAACACTAACCCGCACCCTCACACGCACGCTCCCCCTAAAGCGTTGCCGTACCCTCACTTGGACCCTAAATCGTCCCCGTCCCCTAACCCTAACCCTAGCCGGAACCCTAACCCTAACCCTTCCCCGAAGCCTGACCCTCCCCCGTCCCCTAATCCTAACCCGTACGCTAACACTAACCCGCGCCCTCACACGCACGCTCCCCCTAAAGCGTTGCCGTACCCTCACCTGGACCCTAAACCGTCCCCGGTCCTAACCCTAACCCTAGCCCGAACCCTAACCCTAACCCTTCCCCGAAGCCTGACCCTCACCCTTCCCCTAATCCTAACCCGTACGCTAATACTAACCCGCGCCCTCACACGCACGCTCCCCCTAAAGCGTTGCCGTACCCTCACCTGGACCCTAAACCGTCCCCATCCCCTAACCCTAACCCTAGCCCGAACCCTAACCCTAACCCTTCCCCGAAGCCTGACCCTCACCCGTCCCCTAATCCTAACCCGTACGCTAACACTAACCCGCGCCCTCACACGCACGCTCCCCCTAAAGCGTTGCCGTACCCTCACCTGGACCCTAAACCGTCCCCGTCCCCTAACACTAACCCTAGCCCGAACCCTTACCCTAACCCTTCCCCGAAGCCTGACCCTCACCCGTCCCCTAATCCTAACCCGTACGCTAACACTAACCCGCGCCCTCACACGCACGCTCCCCCTAAAGCGTTGCCGTACCCTCACCTGGACCCTAAACCGTCCCCGGTCCTAACCCTAACCCTAGCCCGAACCCTAACCCTAACCCTTTCCCGAAGCCTGACCCTCACCCGTCCCCTAATCCTAACCCGTACGCTAACACTACCCCGCGCCCTCACACGCACGCTTCCCCTAAAGCGTTGCCGTACCCTCATCTGGACCCTAAACCGTCCCCGTCCCCTAACCCTAACCCTAAACCTTCCCCGAAGCCTGACCCTCACCCGTCCCCTAATCCTAACCCGTACGCTAACACTAACCCGCGCCCTCACACGCACGCTCCCCCTAAAGCGTTGCCGTACCCTCACCTGGACCCTAAACCGTCCCCATCCCTTAATCCTAACCCTAGCCCGAACCCTAACCCTAATCCTTGCCCGAAGCCTGACCCTCACACGTCCCCTAATCCTAACCCGTACGCTAACACTAACCCGCACCCTCACACGCACGCTCCCCCTAAAGCATTGCCGTACCCTCACCTGGACCCTAAACCGTCCCCGTCCGCTTACCCTAACCCTAGCCCGAACCCTAACCCTAACACTTCCCCGAAGCCTGACCCTCACACGTCCCCTAATCCTGACCCGTACGCTAACACTAACCCGCGCCCTCACACGCACGCTCCCCCTAAAGCGTTGCCGTAACCTCACCTGGACACTAAACCGTCCCCGTCCCCTAACCCTAACCCTAGCCCGAACCCTAACCCTAACCCTTCCCCGAAGCCTGACCCTCTCCCGTCCCCTAATCCTAACCCGTACGCTAACACTAACCCGCGCTCTCACACGCACGCTCCCCCTAAAGCGTTGCCGTACCCTCACCTGGACCCTAAACCGTCCCCGTCCCCTAACCCTAACCCTAGCCCGAACCCTAACCCTAACCCTTCCCCGAAACCTGACCCTCACCCGTCCCCTAATCCTAACCCGTACGCTAACACTAACCCGCGCCCTCACACGCACCCTCCCCCTAAAGCGTTGCCGTACCCTCACCTGGACCCTAAACCGTCCCCATCCCCTAAACCTAACCCTAGCCGGAACCCTAACACTAACCCTTCCCCGAAGCCTCACTCTCACCCATCCCCTAATCCTAACCCGTATGCTAACACTCACCCCCGCCCTCACACGCACGCTCCCCCTAAAGCGTTGCAGTACCCTCACCTGGACCCTAAACCGTCCCCGTCCCCTAACCCTAAACCTAGCCCGAACCCTAACCCTAACCCTTCCCCGAAGCCTGACCCTCACACGTCCCCTAATCCTCACCCGTACGCTAAAACTAACCCGTGCCCTCACACGCTCGCTCTGCCTAAAGCGTTGCCGTACCCTCACCTGGACCCTAAACCGTCCCCGTCCCCTAACCCTAACCCTAGCCCGAACCCTAACCCTAACCCTTCCCCGAAGCCTGACCCTCACCCGTCCCCTAATCCTAACCCGTACGCTAACACTAACCCGCGCCCTCACACGCACGCTCCCCCTAAAGCGTTGCCGTACCCTCACCTGGACCCTAAACCGTCCCCATCCCCTAACCCTAACCCTAGCCCGAACCCTAACCCTAACCCTTCCCCGAAGCCTGACCCTCACACGTCCCCTAATCCTAACCCGTACGCTAACACTAACCCACGCCCTCACACGCACGCTCCCCCTAAATCTTTGCCGTACCCTCACCTGGACCCTAAACTGTCCCTGTCCCCTAACCCTAACCCTAGCCCGAACCCTAACCCTAACCCTTCCCCGAAGCCTGACCCTCACCCGTCCCCTAATCCTAACCCGTACGCTAACACTAACCCGCGCCCTCACACGCTCGCTCCGCCTAAAGCGTTGCCGTACCATCACCTGGACCCTAAACTGTCCCCGTACCCTAACCCTAACTCTAGCCCGAACCCTAACCCTAACCCTTCCCCGAAGCCTGACCCTCACCCGTCCCCTAATCCTAACCAGTACGCTGACACTAACCCGCGCCCTCACACGCACGCTCCCCCTAAAGCGTTGCCGTACCCTCACCTGGACCCTAAACCGTCCCCGGTCCTAACCCTAACCCTAGCCCGAACCCTAACCCTAACCCTTCCCCGAAGCCTGACCCTCACCCGTCCCCTAATCCTAACCCGTGCGCTAACACTAACCCGCGCCCTCACACGCACGCTCCCCCTAAAGCGTTGCCGTACCCTCACCTGGACCTTAAACCGTCCCCGTCCCCTAACCCTAACCCTAGCCCGAACCCTAACCCTTCCCCGAAGCATGACCCTCACACGTCCCCTAATCCTAACCCGTACGCTAACACTAACCCGCGCCCTCACACGCACGCTCCCCCTAAAGCGTTGCCGTACCCTCACCTTGACCCTAAACCGTCCCCGTCCCCTAACCCTAACCCTAGACCGAACCCTAACCCTAACGCTTCCCCGAAGCCTGACCCTCACCCGTCCCCTAATCCTAACCCGTACGCTAACACTAACCCGCGCCCTCACACGCACGCTCCCCCTAAAAGGTTGCAGTACCCTCACCTGGACCCTAAACCGTCCCCGGTCCTAACCCTAACCCTAGCCCGAACCCTAACCCTAACCCTTCCCCGTAGCCTGACCCTCACCCGTCCCCTAATCCTAACCCGTACGCTAACACTAACCTGCGCCCTCACACGCACGCTCCCCCTAAAGCATTGCCGTACCCTCACCTGGACCCTAAACAGTCCCCATCCCCTAACCCTAACCCTAGCCCGAACCCTAACCCTAACCCTTCCCCGAGGCCTGACCCTCACACGTCCCCTAATCCTAACCCGTATGCTAACACTAACCCGCACCCTCACACGCACGCTCCCCCTAAAGCGTTGCCGTACCCTCACTTGGACCCTAAATCGTCCCCGTCCCCTAACCCTAACCCTAGCCCGAACCCTAACCCTAACCCTTCCCCGAAGCCTGACCCTCCCCCGTCCCCTAATCCTAACCCGTACGCTAACACTAACCCGCGCCCTCACACGCACGCTCCCCCTAAAGCGTTGCCGTACCCTCACCTGGACCCTAAACCGTCCCCGGTCCTAACCCTAACCCTAGCCCGAACCCTAACCCTAACCCTTCCCCGAAGCCTGACCCTCACCCTTCCCCTAATCCTAACCCGTACGCTAATACTAACCCGCGCCCTCACACGCACGCTCCCCCTAAAGCGTTGCCGTACCCTCACCTGGACCCTAAACCGTCCCCATCCCCTAACCCTAACCCTAGCCCGAACCCTAACCCTAACACTTCCCCGAAGCCTGACCCTCACACGTCCCCTAATCCTAACCCGTACGCTAACACTAATCCGCGCCCTCACACGCACGCTCCCCCTAAAGCGTTACCGTACCCTCACCTGGACCCTAAACCGTCCCCGTCCCCTAACCCTAACCCTAGCCCGAACCCTAACCCTAACCCTTCCCCGAAGCCTGACCCTCACATGTCCCCTAAACCTCAAACGTACGCTAACACTAACCCGTGCCCTCACACGCTCGCTCTGCCTAAAGCGTTGCCGTACCCTCACCTGGACCCTAAACCGTCCCCGTCCCCTAACCCTAACCCTAGCCCGAACCCTTACCCTAACACTTCCCCGAAGCCTGACCCTCCCCCGTCCCCTAATCCTAACCCGTACGCTAACACTAACCCGCGCCCTCACATGCACCCTCCCCCTAAAGTGTTGCCATACCCTCACCTGGACCCTAAACCGTCCCCGGTCCTAACCCTAACCCTAGCCCGAACCCTAACCCTAACCCTTCCCCGAAGCCTGACCCTCACCCGTCCCTTAATCCTAACCCGTACACTAACACTAACCCGCGCCCTCACACGCACGCTCCCCCTAAAGCGTTGCCGTAGCCTCAACTGGACCCTAAACCGTCCCTGTCCCCTAACCCTAACCCTAGCCCGAACCCTAACCCTAACCCTTCCCCGAAGCCTGACCCTCAGCCGTCCCCTAATCCTAACCCGTACGCTAACACTAACCCGCGCCCTCACACGCACGCTCCCCCTAAAGCGTTGCCGTACCCTCACCTGGACCCTAAACCGTCCCTGTCCCCTAACCCTAACCCTAGCCCGAACCCTAACCCTAACACTTCCCTGAAGCCTGACCCTCACCCGTCCCCTAATCCTAACCCGTACGCTAACACTAACGCGCGCCCTCACACGCATGCTCCCCCGAAAGCGTTGCCGTACCCTCACCTGGACCCTAAACCGTCCCCGTCCCCTAACCCTAACCCTAGCCCGAACCCTAACCCTAACCCTTCCCGAAGCCTGACCCTCTCCCGTCCCCTAACCCTAACCCGTACGCTAACACTAACCCGCGCCCTCACACGCACGCTCCCCCTAAAGCGTTGCCGTACCCTCACCTGGACCCTAAACCGTCCCCGTCCCCTAACCCTAACCCTAGCCCGAACCCTAACCCTAACCCTTCCCCGAAGCCTGACCCTCACCCGTCCCCTAATCCTAACCCGTACGCTAACACTAACCCGCGCCCTCACACGCACGCTCCCCCTAAAGCGTTGCCGTACCCTCACCTGGACCCTAAACCGTCCCCATCCCCTAAACCTAACCCTAGCCCGAACCGTAACACTAACCCTTCCCCGAAGCCTGACCCTCACCCGTCCCCTAATCCTAACCCGTACGCTAACACTAACCCGCGCCCTCACACGCACGCTCCCCCTAAAGCGTTGCCGTACACTCACCTGGACCCTAAACCGTCCCCGTCCCCTAACCCTAACCCTAGACCGAACCCTAACCCTAACCCTTCCCCGAAGCCTGACCCTCACCCGTCCCATAATCCTAACCCGTACGCTAACACTACCCCGCGCCCTCACACGCACGCTCCCCCTAAAGCGTTGCCTTTCACTCACCTGGACCCTAAACCGTCCACTTCCCCTAACCCTAACCCTAGCCCGAACCCTAACCCTAAACCTTCCCCGAAGCCTGACCCTCCCCCGTCCCCTAATCCTAACCCGTACGCTAACACTAACCCGCGCCCTCACACGCACGCTCCCCGTAAAGCGTTGCCGTACCCTCACCTGGACCCTAAACCGTCCCCGTCCCCTAACCCTAACCCTAGCCCGAACCCTAACCCTAACCATTCCCCGAAGCCTGACCCTCAACGGTCCCCTAATCCTAAGCCGTACGCTAACACTAATGCGCGCCCTCACACGCACGCTCCCCCTAAAACGTTGCCGTACCCTCACCTGGACCCTAAACCGTCCCCGTCCCCTAACCCTAACCTTAGCCCGAACCCTAACCCTAACACTTCCCTGAAGCCTGACCCTCACCCGTCCCCTAATCCTAACCCGTACGCTAACACTAACCCGCACCCTCACACGCACGCTCCCCCTAAAGCGTTGCCGTACACTCACCTGGACCCTAAACCGTCCCCGTCCCCTAACCCTAACCCTAGCCCGAACCCTAACCCTAACCCTTCCCCGAAGCCTGACCCTCACCCGTCCCCTAATCCTAAGCCGTACGCTAACACTAATGCGCGCCCTCACACGCACGCTCCCCCTAAAGCGTTGCCGTACCCTCACCTGGACTCTAAACCGTCCCCGTCCCCTAACCCTAACCCTAGCCCGAACCCTAACCCTAGCACTTCCCCGAAGCCTGACCCTCACCCGTCCCCTAATCCTAACGCGTACGCTAACACTAACCTGCGCCCTCACACGCACGCTCCCCCTAAAGCATTGCCGTACCCTCACCTGGACCCTAAACAGTCCCCATCCCCTAACCCTAACCCTAGCCCGAACCCTAACCCTAACCCTTCCCCGAGGCCTGACCCTCACACGTCCCCTAATCCTAACCCGTACGCTAACACTAACCCGCACCCTCACACGCACGCTCCCCCTAAAGCGTTGCCGTACCCTCACTTGGACCCTAAATCGTCCCCGTCCCCTAACCCTAACCCTAGCCCGAACCCTAACCCTAACCCTTCCCCGAAGCCTGACCCTCCCCCGTCCCCTAATCCTAACCCGTACGCTAACACTAACCCGCGCCCTCACACGCACGCTCCCCCTAAAGCGTTGCCGTACCCTCACCTGGACCCTAAACCGTCCCCGGTCCTAACCCTAACCCTAGCCCGAACCCTAACCCTAACCCTTCCCCGAAGCCTGACCCTCACCCTTCCCCTAATCCTAACCCGTACGCTAATACTAACCCGCGCCCTCACACGCACGCTCCCCCTAAAGCGTTGCCGTACCCTCACCTGGACCCTAAACCGTCCCCATCACCTAACCCTAACCCTAGCCCGAACCCTAACCCTAACACTTCCCCGAAGCCTGACCCTCACACGTCCCCTAATCCTAACCCGTACGCTAACACTAACCCGCGCCCTCACACGCACGCTCCCCCTAAAGCGTTACCGTACCCTCACCTGGACCCTAAACCGTCCCCGTCCCCTAACCCTAACCCTAGCCCGAACCCTAACCCTAACCCTTCCCCGAAGCCTGACCCTCACACGTCCCCTAATCCTCAAACGTACGCTAACACTAACCCGTGCCCTCACACGCTCGCTCTGCCTAAAGCGTTGCCGTACCCTCACCTGGACCCTAAACCGTCCCCGTCCCCTAACCCTAACCCTAGCCCGAACCCTTACCCTAACACTTCCCCGAAGCCTGACCCTCCCCCGTCCCCTAATCCTAACCCGTACGCTAACACTAACCCGCGCCCTCACATGCACGCTCCCCCTAAAGCGTTGCCATACCCTCACCTGGACCCTAAACCGTCCCCGGTCCTAACCCTAACCCTAGCCCGAACCCTAACCCTAACCCTTCCCCGAAGCCTGACCCTCACCCGTCCCTTAATCCTAACCCGTACACTAACACTAACCCGCGCCCTCACACGCACGCTCCCCCTAAAGCGTTGCCGTAGCCTCAACTGGACCCTAAACCGTCCCTGTCCCCTAACCCTAACCCTAGCCCGAACCCTAACCCTAACCCTTCCCCGAAGCCTGACCCTCAGCCGTCCCCTAATCCTAACCCGTACGCTAACACTAACCCGCGCCCTCACACGCACGCTCCCCCTAAAGCGTTGCCGTACCCTCACCTGGACCCTAAACCGTCCCTGTCCCCTAACCCTAACCCTAGCCCGAACCCTAACCCTAACACTTCCCTGAAGCCTGACCCTCACCCGTCCCCTAATCCTAACCCGTACGCTAACACTAACGCGCGCCCTCACACGCATGCTCCCCCGAAAGCGTTGCCGTACCCTCACCTGGACCCTAAACCGTCCCCGTCCCCTAACCCTAACCCTAGCCCGAACCCTAACCCTAACCCTTCCCGAAGCCTGACCCTCTCCCGTCCCCTAACCCTAACCCGTACGCTAACACTAACCCGCGCCCTCACACGCACGCTCCCCCTAAAGCGTTGCCGTACCCTCACCTGGACCCTAAACCGTCCCCGTCCCCTAACCCTAACCCTAGCCCGAACCCTAACCCTAACCCTTCCCCGAAGCCTGACCCTCACCCGTCCCCTAATCCTAACCCGTACGCTAACACTAACCCGCGCCCTCACACGCACGCTCCCCCTAAAGCGTTGCCGTACCCTCACCTGGACCCTAAACCGTCCCCATCCCCTAAACCTAACCCTAGCCCGAACCGTAACACTAACCCTTCCCCGAAGCCTGACCCTCACCCGTCCCCTAATCCTAACCCGTACGCTAACACTAACCCGCGCCCTCACACGCACGCTCCCCCTAAAGCGTTGCCGTACACTCACCTGGACCCTAAACCGTCCCCGTCCCCTAACCCTAACCCTAGACCGAACCCTAACCCTAACCCTTCCCCGAAGCCTGACCCTCACCCGTCCCATAATCCTAACCCGTACGCTAACACTACCCCGCGCCCTCACACGCACGCTCCCCCTAAAGCGTTGCCTTTCACTCACCTGGACCCTAAACCGTCCACTTCCCCTAACCCTAACCCTAGCCCGAACCCTAACCCTAAACCTTCCCCGAAGCCTGACCCTCCCCCGTCCCCTAATACTAACCCGTACGCTAACACTAACCCGCGCCCTCACACGCACGCTCCCCGTAAAGCGTTGCCGTACCCTCACCTGGACCCTAAACCGTCCCCGTCCCCTAACCCTAACCCTAGCCCGAACCCTAACCCTAACCATTCCCCGAAGCCTGACCCTCAACGGTCCCCTAATCCTAAGCCGTACGCTAACACTAATGCGCGCCCTCACACGCACGCTCCCCCTAAAACGTTGCCGTACCCTCACCTGGACCCTAAACCGTCCCCGTCCCCTAACCCTAACCTTAGCCCGAACCCTAACCCTAACACTTCCCTGAAGCCTGACCCTCACCCGTCCCCTAATCCTAACCCGTACGCTAACACTAACCCGCACCCTCACACGCACGCTCCCCCTAAAGCGTTGCCGTACACTCACCTGGACCCTAAACCGTCCCCGTCCCCTAACCCTAACCCTAGCCCGAACCCTAACCCTAACCCTTCCCCGAAGCCTGACCCTCACTCGTCCCCTAATCCTAAGCCGTACGCTAACACTAATGCGCGCCCTCACACGCACGCTCCCCCTAAAGCGTTGCCGTACCCTCACCTGGACTCTAAACCGTCCCCGTCCCCTAACCCTAACCCTAGCCCGAACCCTAACCCTAGCACTTCCCCGAAGCCTGACCCTCACCCGTCCCCTAATCCTAACGCGTACGCTAACACTAACCTGCGCCCTAACACGCACGCTCCCCCTAAAGCGTTGCCGTACCCTCACCTGGACCCTAAACCGTCCCCGTCCCCTAACCCTAACCCTAGCCCGAACCCTAACCCTAACCCTTCCCCGAAGCCTGACCCTCCCCCGTCCCCTAATCCTAACCCGTACGCTAACACTAACCCGCGCCCTCACACGCACGCTCCCCCTAAAGCGTTGCCGTACCCTCACCTGGACCCTAAACCGTCCCCGGTCCTAACCCTAACCCTAGCCTGAACCCTAACCCTAACACTTCCCCGAAGCCTGACCCTCACCCGTCCCCTAATCCTGACCCGTGCGCTAACACTAACCCGCGCCCTCACACGCACGCTCCCCCTAAAGCGTTGCCGTACCCTCACCTGGACCCTAAACCGTCCCCATCCCCTAACCCTAACCCTAGCCCGAACCCTAACCCTAACCCTTCCCCGAAGCATGACCCTCACACGTCCCCTAATCCTAACCCGTACGCTAACACTAACCCGCGACCTCACACGCACGCTCCCCCTAAAGCGTTGCCGTACCCTCACCTGGACCCTAAACCGTCCCCGTCCCCTAACCCTAACCCTAGACCGAACCCTAACCCTAACCCTTCCCCGAAGCCTGACCCTCACCCGTCCCCTAATCCTAACCCGTACGCTAACACTAACCCGCGCCCTCACACGCACGCTCCCCCTAAAGCGTTGCAGTACCCTCACCTGGACCGTAAACCGTCCCCGGTCCTAACCCTAACCCTAGCCCGAACCCTAACCCTAACCCTTCCCCGAAGCCTGACCCTCACCCGTCCCCTAATCCTAACCCGTACGCTAACACTAACCCGCGCCCTCACACGCACGCTCCCCCTAAAGCGTTGCCGTACCCTCACCTGGACCCTAAACCGTCTCCGTCCCCTAACCCTAACTCTAGACCGAACCCTAACCCTAACCCTTCCCCGAAGCCTGACCCTCACCCGTCCCCTAATCCAAACCCGTACGCTGACACTAACCCGTGCCCTCACACGCACGCTCCCCCTAAAGCGTTGCCGTACCCTCACCTGGACCCTAAACCGCCCCCGGTCCTAACCCTAACCCTAGCCCGAACCTTAACCCTAACCCTTCCCCGAAGCCTGACCCTCACCCGTCCCCTAATCCTGACCCGTGCGCTAACACTAACCCGCGCCCTCACACGCACGCTCCCCCTAAAGCGTTGCCGTACCCTCACCTGGACCCTAAACCGTCCCCATCCCCTAACCCTAACCCTAGCCCGAACCCTAACCCTAACCCTTCCCCGAAGCATGACCCTCACACGTCCCCTAATCCTAACCCGTACGCTAACACTAACCCGCGCCCTCACACGCACGCTCCCCCTAAAGCGTTGCCGTACCCTCACCTGGACCCTAAACCGTCCCCGTCCCCTAACCCTAACCCTAGACCGAACCCTAACCCTAACCCTTCCCCGAAGCCTGACCCTCACCCGTCCCCTAATCCTAACCCGTACGCTAACACTCACCCGCGCCCTCACACGCACGCTCCCCCTAAAGCGTTGCAGTACCCTCACCTGAACCCTAAACCGTCCCCGGTCCTAACCCTAACCCTAGCCCGAACCCTAACCCTAACCCTTCCCCGAAGCCTGACCCTCACCCGTCCCCTAATCCTAACCCGTACGCTAACACTAACCCGCGCCCTCACACGCACGCTCCCCCTAAAGCGTTGCCGTACCCTCACCTGGACCCTAAACCGTCCCCATCCCCTAACCCTAACCCTAGCCCGGACCCTAACCCTAACCCTTCCCCGAAGCCTGACCCTCACACGCCCCCTAATCCTAACCCGTACGCTAACACTAACCCGCACCCTCACACGCACGCTCCCCCTAAAGCGTTGCCATACCCTCACCTGGACCCTAAACCGTCCCCGTCCCCTAACCCTACCCCTAGCCCGAACCCTAACCCTAACCCTTCCCCGAAGCCTGACCCTCACCCGTCCCCTAATCCTAACCCGTACGCTAACACTAACCCGCGCCCTCACACGCACGCTCCCCCTAAAGCGTTGCCGTACCCTCACCTGGACCCTAAACCGTCCCCGGTCCTAACCCTAACCCTAGCCCGAACCCTAACCCTAACCCTTCCCCGAAGCCTGACCCTCACACGTCCCCTAATCCTAACCCGTACGCTAACACTAACCCGCGCCCTCACACGCACGCTCCCCCTAAATCGTTGCCGTACCCTCTCCTGGACCCTAAACCGTCCCCGTCCCCTAACCCTAACCCTAGCCCGAACCCTAACCCTAACACTTCCCCGAAGCCTGACTCTCACCCGTCCCCTAATCCTAACCCGTACGCTAACACTAACCCGCGCCCTCACACGCTCGCTCCACCTAAAGCGTTGCCGTACCCTCACCTGGACCCTAAACCGTCTCCGTCCCCTAACCCTAACTCTAGACCGAACCCTAACCCTAACCCTTCCCCGAAGCCTGACACTCATCGTCCCCTAATCCTAACCCGTACGCTGACACTAACCCGCGCCCTCACACGCACGCTCCCCCTAAAGCGTTGCCGTACCCTCACCTGGACCCTAAACCGTCCCCGGTCCTAACCCTAACCCTAGCCCGAACCTTAACCCTAACCCTTCCCCGAAGCCTGACCCTCACCCGTCCCCTAATCCTAACCCGTGCGCTAACACTAACCCGCGCCCTCACACGCACGCTCCCCCTAAAGCGTTGCCGTACCCTCACCTGGACCCTAAACCGTCCCCGTCCCCTAACCCTAACCCTAGCCCGAACCCTAACCCTTCCCCGAAGCATGACCCTCACACGTCCCCTAATCCTAACCCGTACGCTAACACTAACCCGCGCCCTCACACGCACGCTCCCCCTAAAGCGTTGCCATACCCGCACCTGGACCCTAAACCGTCCCCGTCCCCTAACCCTAACCCTAGCCCGAACCCTAACCCTAACCCTTCCCCAAAGCCTGACCGTCACCCGTCCCCTAATCTTAACCCGTTCGCTAACACTAACCCACGCCCTCACACGCACGCTCCCCCTAAAGCGTTGCCGTACCCTCCCCTGGACCCTAAACTGTCCCCGTCCCCTAACCCTAACCCTAGCCCGAACCCTAACCCTAACCCTTCCCCGAAGCCTGACCCTCCCCCATCCCCTAATCCTAACCCGTACGCTACCACTAACCCGCGCCCTCACACGCACGCTCCCCCTAAAGCGTTGCCGTACCCTCACCTGGACCCTAAACCGTCCCCGTCCCCTAACCCTAACCCTAGCCCGAACCCTATCCCTAACCGTTCCACGAAGCCTGACACTCACCCGTCCCCTAATCCTAACCCGTACGCTAACACTAACCCGCGCCCTCACACGCACGCTCCCCCTAAAGCGTTGCAGTACCCTCACCTGGACCCTAAACCGTCCCCGGTCCTAACCCTAACCCTAGACCGAACCCTAACCCTAACCCTTCCCCGAAGCCTGACCCTCACCCGTCCCCTAATCCTAACCCGTACGCTAACACTAACCCGCGCCCTCACACGCACGCTCCCCCTAAAGCGTTGCCGTACCCTCACCTGGACCCTAAACCGTCCCCATCCCCTAACCCTAACCCTAGCCCGAACCCTAACCCTAACCCTTCTCCGAAGCCTGACCCTCACACGTCCCCTAATCCTAACCCGTACGCTAACACTAACCCGCACCCTCACACGCACGCTCCCCCTAAAGCGTTGCCATACCCTCACCTGGACCCTAAACCGTCCCCGTCCCCTAACCCTACCCCTAGCCCGAACCCTAACCCTAACCCTTCCCCGAAGCCTGACCCTCACCCGTCCCCTAATCCTAACCCGTACGCTAACACTAACCCGCGCCCTCACACGCACGCTCCCCCTAAAGCGTTGCCGTACCCTCACCTGGACCCTAAACCGTCCCCGGTCCTAACCCTAACCCTAGCCCGAACCCTAACCCTAACCTTTCCCCGAAGCCTGACCCTCACACGTCCCCTAATCCTAACCCGTACGCTAACACTAACCCGCGCCCTCACACGCACGCTCCCCCTAAATCGTTGCCGTACCCTCTCCTGGACCCTAAACCGTCCCCGTCCCCTAACCCTAACCCTAGCCCGAACCCTAACCCTAACCCTTCCCCGAAGCCTGACTCTCACCCGTCCCCTAATCCTAACCCGTACGCTAACACTAACCCGCGCCCTCACACGCTCGCTCCGCCTAAAGCGTTGCCGTACCCTCACCTGGACCCTAAACCGTCTCCGTCCCCTAACCCTAACTCTAGACCGAACCCTAACCCTAACCCTTCCCCGAAGCCTGACCCTCACCCGTCCCCTAATCCTAAACCGTACGCTGACACTAACCCACGCCCTCACACGCACGCTCCCCCTAAAGCGTTGCCGTACCCTCACCTGGACCCTAAACCGTCCCCGGTCCTAACCCTAACCCTAGCCCGAACCTTAACCCTAACCCTTCCCCGAAGCCTGACCCTCACCCGTCCCCTAATCCTAACCCGTGCGCTAACACTAACCCGCGCCCTCACACGCACGCTCCCCCTAAAGCGTTGCCGTACCCTCACCTGGACCCTAAACCGTCCCCGTCCCCTAACCCTAACCCTAGCCCGAACCCTAACCCTTCCCCGAAGCATGACCCTCACACGTCCCCTAATCCTAACCCGTACGCTAACACTAACCCGCGCCCTCACACGCACGCTCCCCCTAAAGCGTTGCCGTACCCTCACCTGGACCTTAAACCGTCCCCGTCCCCTAACCCTAACCCTAGACCGAACCCTAACCCTAACCCTTCCCCGAAGCCTGACCCTCACCCGTCCCCTAAACCTAACCCGTAGGCTAACACTAACCCGCGCCCTCACACGCACGCTCCCCCTAAAGCGTTGCAGTACCCTCACCTGGACCCTAAACCGTCCCCGTCCCCTAATCCTAACCCTAGACCGAACCCTAACCCTAACCCTTCCCCGAAGCCTGACCCTCACCCGTCCCCTAATCCTAACCCGTACGCTAACACTAACACGCGCCCTCACACGCACGCTCCCCCTAAAGCATTGCCGTACCCTCACCTGGACCCTAAACCGTCCCCGTCCCCTAACCCTAACCCTAGCCCGAACCCTAACCCTAACCCTTCCCCGAAGCCTGACTCTCACCCGTCCGCTAATCCTAAGCCGTACGCTAACACTAACCCGCGCCCTCACACGCACGCTCCCCCTAAAACGTTGCCGTACCCTCTCCTGGACCCTAAACCGTCCACGTCCCCTAACCCTAACCCTAGCCCGAACTCTATACCTAAACCTTCCCCGAAGCCTGACCCTCACCCGTCCCCTAATCCTAACCCGTACGCTAACACTAACCCGCGCCCTCACCCGCACGCTCCCCCTAAAGCGTTGCCGTACCCTCACCTGGACCCTAAACCGTCCCCGTCCCCTAACCCTAACCCTAGCCCGAACCCTTACCCTAACCCTTCCCCAAAGCCTGACCCTCACCCGTCCCCTAATCCTAACCCGTACGCTAACACTAACCCGCGCCCTCACACGCACGCTCCCCCTAAAGCGTTGCCATACCCGCACCTGGACCCTAAACCGTCCCCGTCCCCTAACCCTAACCCTAGCCCGAACCCTAACCCTAACCCTTCCCCAAAGCCTGACCCTCACCCGTCCCCTAATCTTAACCCGTTCGCTAACACTAACCCACGCCCTCACACGCACGCTCCCCCTAAAGCGTTGCCGTACCCTCCCCTGGACCCTAAACTGTCCCCGTCCCCTAACCCTAACCCTAGCCCGAACCCTAACCCTAACCCTTCCCCGAAGCCTGACCCTCCCCCATCCCCTAATCCTAACCCGTACGCTACCACTAACCCGTGCCCTCACACGCACGCTCCCCCTAAAGCGTTGCCGTACCCTCACCTGGACCCTAAACCGTCCCCGTCACCTAAGCCTAACCCTAGCCCGAACCCTAACCCTAACCCTTCCCCGAAGCCTGACCCTCACCCGTCCCTTAATCCTAACCCGTACACTAACACTAACCCTTGCCCTCACACGCACGCTCCCCCTAAAGCGTTGCTGTACCCTCACCTGGACACTAAACCGTCCCCGTCCCGTAACCCTAACCCTAGCCTGAACCCTAACCCTAACCCTTCCCCGAAGCCTGACCCGCACCTGTCCCCTAATCCTAAGCCGTAACTAACACTAAACCGCGCTCTCACACGCATTCTCCCCCTAAAGCGTTGCCGTACCCTCACCTGGACCCTAAACCATCCCCGTCCCCTAACCCTAACCCTAGCCCGAACCCTAACCCTAACCCTTCCCCGAAGCCTGACCCTCACCCGTCCCCTAATCCTAACCCGTACGCTAACACTAACCCACGCCCTCACACGCACGCTCCCCCTAAAGCGTTGCCGTACCCTCAACTGGACCCTAAACCGTCCCCGTCACCTTACCCTAACCCTAGCCCGAACCCTAACCCTAACCCTTCCCCGAAGCCTGACCCTCACCCATCCACTAATCCTAACCCGTACGCTAACACTAACCCGCACCCTCACACGCACGCTCCCCCTAAAGCGTTGCCGTACCCTCACCTGGACCCTAAACCGTCCCAGTCCCTTAACCCTAACCCTAGACCGACCCTAACCCTAACCCTTCCCCGAAGTCTGACCCTCACCCGTCCCCTAATCCTAACCCGTACGCTAACACTAACCTGCGCCCTCACACGCACGCTCCCACTGAAGCGTTGCCGTACCCTCACCTGGACCCTAAACAGTCCCTGTCCCCTAACCCTAACCCTAGCCCGAACCCTAACCCTAACCCTTCCCCGAAGCCTGACCCTCACCCGTCCCCAATCCTAACCCGTACGCTAACACTACCCCAAGCCCTCACACGCACGCTCCCCCTAAAGCGTTGCCGTACACTCACCTGGACCCTAAACCGTCCCCGTCACCTAAATCTAACCCTAGCCCGAACCCTAACCCTAAACCTTCCCCGAAGCCTGACCCTCACCCGTCCCCTAATCCTAACCCGTACGCTAACACTATCCCGCGCCCACATACGCACGCTCCCCCTAAAGCGTTGCCGTACCCTCACCTGGACTCTAAAACGTCCCCGTCCCCTAACCCTAACCCTAGCCTGAACCCTAAACCTAACCCTTCCCCGAAGCCTGACCCTCACCCGTCCCCTAATCCTAACCCGTACGCTGACACTACCCCGCGCCCTCACACGCACGCTCCCCCTAAAGCATTGCCGTACCCTCACCTGGACCCGAAACCGTCCCCGTCCCGTAACCCTAACCCTAGCCCGAAACCTAGACCTAACCCTTCCCCGAAGCATGACCCTCACCGTACCCTAATCCTAATCCGTACGCTAACACTAACCTGCGCCCGCACACGCACGCTCCCCCTAAAGCGTTGCCGTACCCTCACCTGGACCCTAAACCGTCCCCGTCCCCTAACCCTAACCCTAGCCCGAACCCTAACCCTAACCCTAGCCCGAACCCTAACCCTAACCCTTCCCCGAAGCCTGACCCTCACCCGTCCCCTAATCCTAACCCGTACACTAACACTAACCCGCGCCCTTACACGCACGCTACCCCTAAAGCGTTGCCGTACCCTCACCTGGACCCTAAACCGTCCCCGTCCCCTAACCCTAACCCTAGTCCGAACCCTAACCCTAACCCTTCCCCGAAGCCTGACCCTCACCCGTCCCCTAATCCTAACCCGTACGCTAACACTAACACGCGCCCTCACACGCACGCTCCCCCTAAAACGTTGCCGTACCCTCTCCTGGACCGTAAACCGTCCACGTCCCTTAACCCTAACCCTAGCCCGAACTCTAACCCTAACCCTTCCCCGAAGCCTGACACTCACCCATCCACTAATCCTAACCCGTACACTAACACTAACCCGCGCCCTCACACGCACTCTCCCCCTAAAGCGTTGCCGTACCCTCACCTGGACTCTAAACCGTCCCCGTCGCCTAACCCTAACCGTAGCCCGAATCCTAACCCTAACCCTTCCCCGAAGCCTGACCCTCACCCGTTCCCTAAACCTAACACGTACGCTAACACTAACCCTCGCGCTCACACGCACGCTCCCCTTAAAGCGTTGCCGTACTCTTACCTGGACCCTAAACCGTCCCCATCCCCTAACCCTAACCCTAGCCCGAACCATAACCCTAACCCTTCCCTGAAGCCTGACCCTCTCCCGTCCCCTAATCCTAAGCCGTACGCTAACACTAACCCGCGCCCTCACACGCACGCTCCCCCTAAAGCGTTGCCGTACCCTCACCTGGACCCTAAACCGTCCCCGTCCCCGTCCCCTAACCCTAGCCCGAACCCTAACCCTAACCCTTCCCCGAAGCCTGACCCTCACCCGTCCCCTAATCCTAACCCGTACGCTAACACTAACCCCCGCCCTCACACGCACGCTCCCCCTAAAGCGTTGCCGTACCCTCACCTGGACCCTAAACCGTCCCCGACCCCTAACCCTAACCCAAGCCCGAACCGTAACCCTAACCCTTCCCCGAAGCCTGACCCTCACTCGTCCCCTAATCCTAACCCGTACGCTAACACTAACCCGCGCCCTCACACGCACGCTCCCCCTAAAGGGTTGCCGTACCCTCACCTGGACCTTAAACCGTCCCCGTCCCCTAACCCTAACCCTAGCCCGAACCCTAACCCTAACCCTTCCCCGAAGCCTGACCCTCACCCGTCCCCTAATCCTAACCCGTACGCTAACACTAACCCACGCCCTCACACGCACGCTACCCCTAAAGCGTTGCCGTACCCTCACCTGGACCCTAAACCGTCCCCGTCCCCTAACCCTAACCCTAGCCCGAACCCTAACCCTAACACTTCCCCGAAGCCTGACCGTCACCCGTCCCCTAATCCTAACCCGTACGCTAACACTAACCCACGCCCTGACACGCACGCTCCCCCTAAAGCATTGCCGTACCCTCACCTGGACCCTAAACCGTCCCGTCCCCTAACCCTAACCCTAGCCCGAACCCTAACCCTAACCCTTCCCTGAAGCCTGACCCTCACCCGTCCCCTAATCCTAACCCGTACGCTAACACTAACCCACGCCCTCACACGCACTCTCCCCCTAAAGCGTTGCCGTACCCTCACCTGGACCCTAAACCGTCCCCGTCCCCTAACCCTTACCCTAGCCCGAACCCTAACCCTAACCCTCCATCGAAGCCTGACCCTCACCCGTCCCCTAATCCTAACCCGTACGCTAACACTAACCCGCGCCCTCACACGCACGCTCCCCCTAAAGGGTTGCCGTACCCTCACCTGGACCCTAAACCGTCCCCGTCCCCTAACCCTAACCCTAGCCCGAACCCTAACCCTAACCCTTCCCCGAAGCTTGACCCTCACCCGTCCCCTAATCCTAACCCGTATGCTAAGACTAACCCGCGCCCTCACACGCACGCTCCCCCTAAAGCGTTGCCGTACCCTCACCTGGACCCTAAACCGTCCCCGTCCCCTAACCCTAACCCTAGCCCGAACCCTAACCCTAACCCTTCCCCGAAGCCTGACCCTCAACCGTCCCCTAATCCTAACCCGTACGCTAACACTAACCCGCGCCCTCACACGCACGCTCCCCCTAAAGGGTTGTCGTACCCTCACCTGGACCCTAAACCGTCCCCGTCCCCTAACCCTAACCCTAGACCGAACCCTAAACCTAACACTTCCCCGAAGCCTGACCCTCACCCGTCCCCTAATCCTAACCCGTACGCTAACACTAACCCGCGCCCTACACGCACGCTCCCCCTAAAGCGTTGCCGTACCCTCACCTGCACCCTAAACCGTCCCCGTCCCCTAACCCTAACCCTAGCCCGAACCATAACCCTAACCCTTCCCCGAAGCCTGACCCTCAACCGTCCCCTAATCCTAACACGTACGCTAACACTAACCCGCGCCCTCACACGCACGCTCCCCCTAAAGCGTTGCCGTACCCTCACCTGGACCCTAAACCGTCCCCGTCCCCTAACCCTAACCCTAGCCCGAACCCTAACCCTAACCCTTCCCTGAAGCCTGACCCTCACCCGTCCCCTAATCCTAACCCGTACGCTAACACTAACCCGCGCCCTCACACGCACGCTCCCCCTAAAGCTTTGCCGTACCCTCACCTGGACCCTAAACCGTCCCCATCCCCAAACCCTAACCCTAGCCCGAACCCTAACCCTAACCCTTCCCCGAAGCCTGACCCTCACCCGTCCCCTAATCCTAACCCGTACGCTAACACTAACCCCCGCCCTCACACGCACGCTCCCCGTAAAGCGTTGCCGTACCATCACCTGGACCCTAAAGCGTCCCCGTCCCCTAACCCTAACCCTAGCCCGAACCCTAACCCTAACCCTTCCCCGAAGCCTGACCCTCACCCGTCCCCTAATCCTAACCCGTACGCTAACACTAACACGCGCCCTCACACGCACGCTCCCCCTAAAGCGTTGCCGGACCCTCACCTGGACCCTAAACCGTCCCCGTCCCCTAACCCTAACCCTAGCCCGAACCCTAACCCTAACCCTTCCCTGAAGCCTGACCCTCACCCGTCCCCTAATCCTAAGCCGTACGCTAACACTATCGCGCGCCCTCACACGCACGCTCCCCCTATAGCGTTGCCGTACCCTCACCTGGACCCTAAACCGTCCCCGTCCCCTAACCCTAAACCTAGCCCGAACCCTAACCCTAACCCTTCCCCGAAGCCTGACCCTCACCCGTCCCCTAATCCTAACCCGTACGCCAACACTAACCCGCGCCCTCACACGCACGCTCCCCCTAAAGCGTTGCCGTACCCTCACCTGGACACTAAACCATCCCCGTCCCCTAACCCTAACCCTAGCCGAACCCTAACCCTAACCCTTCCCCGAAGCCTGACCCTCACCCGTCCCCTAATCCTAACCCGTACGCTAACACTAACCCGCGCCCTCACACGCACGCTCCCCCTAAAGCGTTGCCGTACCCTCACCTGGACACTAAACCATCCCCGTCCCCTAACCCTAACCCTAGCCGAACCCTAACCCTAACCCTTCCCCGAAGCCTGACCCTCACCCGTCCCCTAATCCTAACCCGTACGCTAACACTAACCCGCGCCCTCACACGCACGCTCCCCCTAAAGCGTTGCCGTACCCTCACCTGGACCCTAAACCGTCCCCGTCCCCTAACCCTAACCCTAGCCCGAACCCTAACCCTAACCCTTCCCCGAAGCCTGACCCTCAACCGTCCCCTAATCCTAACCCGTACGCTAACACTAACCCGCGCCCTCACACGCACGCTCCCCCTAAAGCGTTGCCGTACCCTCACCTGGACCCTAAACCGTCCCCGTCCCCTAACCCTAACCCTAGCCCGAACCCTAACCCTAACCCTTCCCCGAAGCCTGACCCTCAACCGTCCCCTAATCCTAACCCGTACGCTAACACTAACCCGCGCCCTCACACGCACGCTCCCCCTAAAGCGTTGCCGTACCCTCACCTGGATCCTAAACCGTCCCCGTCCCCTAACCCTAACCCTAGCCCGAACCCTAACCTTAACCCTTCCCTGAAGCCTGACCCTCACCCGTCCCCTAATCCTAACCCGTACGCTAACACTAACCCGCACCCTCACACGCACGCTCCCCCTAAAGCGTTGCCGTACCATCACCTGGACCCTAAACCGTCCCCGTCCCCTAACCCTAACCCTAGCCCGAACCGTAAACCTAACCCTTCCCTGAAGCCTGACCCTCACCCGTCCCCTAATCCTAACCCGTACGCAAACACTAACCCGCGCCCTCACACGCACGCTCCCCCTAAAGCGTTGCCGTACCCTCACCTGGACCCTAAACCGTCCCCGTCCCCTAACCCTAACCCTAGCCCGAACACTAACCCTAACCCTTCCCCGAAGCCTGACCCTCACCCGTCCCCTAATCCTAACCCGTACGCTAACACTAACCCGCGCCCTCACACGCACGCTACCCCTAAAGCGTTGCCGAACCATCACCTGGACCCTAAACCGTCCCAGTACCCTAACCCTAACCCTAGCCCGAACCCTAACCCTAACCCTTCCCCGAAGCCTGACCCTCACCCGTCCCCTAATCCTAACCCGTACGCTAATACTAACACGCGCCCTCACACGCACGCTCCCCCTAAAGCGTTGCCGTACCCTCACCTGGACCCTAAACCGTCCCCGTCCCCTAACCCTAACCCTAGCCCGAACCCTAACCCTAACCCTTCCCTGAAGCCTGACCCTCACCCGTCCCCTAATCCTAAGCCGTACGCTAACACTATCGCGTGCCCTCACACGCACACTCCCCCTAAAGCGTTGCCGTACCCTCACCTGGACCCTAAACCGTCCCAGTCCCCTAACCCTATACCTAGCCCGAACCCTAACCCTAACCCTTCCCCGAAGCCTGACCCTCACCCGTCCCCTAATCCTAACCCGTACGCCAACACTAACCCGCGCCCTCACATGCACGCTCCGCCTAAAGCGTTGCCGTACCCTCACCTGGACCCTAAACCGTCTCCGTCCCCAAACCCTAACTCTAGCCCGAACCCTAACCCTAACCCTTCCCCGAAGCCTGACCCTCACCCGTCCCCTAATCCTAACCCGTACGCTAACACTAACCCGCGCCCTCACACGCACGCTCCCCCTAAAGCGTTGCCGTACCGTCACCTGGACCCTAAACCGTCCCCGTCCCCTAACCCTAACCCTAGCCCGAACCCTAACACTAACCCTTCCCCGAAGCCTGACCCTCACCCGTCCCCTAATCCTAACCCGTACGCCAACACTAATCCGCGCCCTCACACGCACGCTCCCCCTAAAGCGTTGCCGTACCCTCACCTGGACCCTAAACCGTCCCCGTCCCCTAACCCTAACCCTAGCCGAACCCTAACCCTAACCCTTCCCCGAAGCCTGACCCTCACCCGTCCCCTAATCCTAACCCGTACGCTAACACTAACCCGCGCCCTCACACGCACGCTCCCCCTAAAGCGTTGCCGTACCCTCACCTGGACCCTAAACCGTCCCCGTCCCCTAACCCTAACCCTAGCCCGAACCCTAACCCTAACCCTTCCCCGAAGCCTGACCCTCACCCGTCCCCTAATCCTAACCCGTACGCTAACGCTAACCCGCGCCCTCACACGCACGCTCCCCCTAAAGCGTTGCCGTACCCTCAACTGGACCCTAAACCGTCCCCGTCCCCTAACCCTAACCCTAGCAGAACCCTAACCCTAACCCTTCCCCGAAGCCTGACCCTCACCCGTCCCCTAATCCTAACCCGTACGCTAACACTAACCCGCGCCCTCACACGCACGCTTCCCCTAAAGTGTTGCCGTACCCTCACCTGGACCCTAAACCGTCCCCGTCCCCTAACCCTAACACTAGCCCGAACCCTAACCCTAACCCTTCCCCGAAGCCTGACCCTCACCCGTCCCCTAATCCTAACCCGTACGCTAACACTAACCCGCGCCCTCACACGCACGCTCCCCCTAAAGCGTTGCCGTACCCTCACCTGGACCCTAAACCGTCCCCATCCCCTAACCCTAACCCTAGCCCGAACACTAACCCTAACCCTTCCCCGAAGCCTGACCCTCACCCGTCCCCTAATCCTAACCCGTACGCTAACACTAACGCGCCCCTCACACGCACGCTCCCCCTAAAGCGTTGCCGTACCCTCACCTGGACCCTAAAGCGTCCCCGTCCCCTAACCCTAACCCTAGCCCGAACCCTAAACCTAACACTTCCCCGAAGCCTGACCCTCACCCGTCCCCTAATCCTAACCCGTACGCTAACACTAACCCGCGCCCTCACACGCACGCTCCCCCTAAAGCGTTGCCGTACCCTCACCTGGACCCTAAACCGTCCCCGTCCCCTAACCCTAACCCTAGCCCGAACCATAACCCTAACCCTTCCCCGAAGCCTGACCCTCACCCGTCCCCTAATCCTAACCCGTCCGCTAAAACTAACCCGCGCCCTCACACGCACGCTCCCCCTAAAGCGTTGCCGTACCCTCACCTGGACCCTAAACCGTCCCCGTCCCCTAACCCTAACCCTAGCCCGAACACTAACCCTAACCCTTCCCCGAAGCCTGACCCTCACCCGTCCCCTAATCCTAACCCGTACGCTAACACTAACCCGCGCCCTCACACGCACGCTACCCCTAAAGCGTTGCCGAACCATCACCTGGACCCTAAACCGTCCCCGTACCCTAACCCTAACCCTAGCCCGAACCCTAACCCTAACCCTTCCCCGAAGCCTGACCCTCACCCGTCCCCTAATCCTAACCCGTACGCTAACACTAACACGCGCCCTCACACGCACGCTCCCCCTAAAGCGTTGCCGTACCCTCACCTGGACCCTAAACCGTCCCCGTCCCCTAACCCTAACCTTAGCCCGAACCCTAACCCTAACCCTTCCCTGAAGCCTGACCCTCACCCGTCCCCTAATCCTAAGCCGTACGCTAACACTATCGCGTGCCCTCACACGCACACTCCCCCTAAAGCGTTGCCGTACCCTCACCTGGACCCTAAACCGTCCCAGTCCCCTAACCCTATACCTAGCCCGAACCCTAACCCTAACCCTTCCCCGAAGCCTGACCCTCACCCGTCCCCTAATCCTAACCCGTACGCCAACACTAACCCGCGCCCTCACACGCACGCTCCGCCTAAAGCGTTGCCGTACCCTCACCTGGACCCTAAACCGTCCCCGTCCCCAAACCCTAACTCTAGCCCGAACCCTAACCCTAACACTTCCCCGAAGCCTTACCCTCACCCGTCCCCTAATCCTAACCCGTACGCTAACACTAACCCGCGCCCTCACACGCACGCTCCCCCTAAAGCGTTGCCGTACCCTCACCTGGACCCTAAACCGTCCCCGTCCCCTAACCCTAACCCTAGCCCGAACCCTAACACTAACCCTTCCCCGAAGCCTGACCCTCACCCGTCCCCTAATCCTAACCCGTACGCCAACACTAATCCGCGCCCTCACACGCACGCTCCCCCTAAAGCGTTGCCGTACCCTCACCTGGACCCTAAACCGTCCCCGTCCCCTAACCCTAACCCTAGCCGAACCCTAACCCTAACCCTTCCCCGAAGCCTGACCCTCACCCGTCCCCTAATCCTAACCCGTACGCTAACACTAACCCGCGCCCTCACACGCACGCTCCCCCTAAAGCGTTGCCGTACCCTCACCTGGACCCTAAACCGTCCCCGTCCCCTAACCCTAACCCTAGCCCGAACCCTAACCCTAACCCTTCCCCGAAGCCTGACCCTCACCCGTCCCCTAATCCTAACCCGTACGCCAACGCTAATCCGCGCCCTCACAAGCACGCTCCCCCTAAAGCGTTGCCGTACCCTCACCTGGACCCTAAACCGTCCCCGTCCCCTAACCCTAACCCTAGCCGAACCCTAACCCTAACCCTTCCCCGAAGCCTGACCCTCACCCGTCCCCTAATCCTAACCCGTACGCTAACACTAACCCACGCCCTCACACGCACGCTCCCCCTAAAGCGTTGCCGTACCCTCACCTGGACCCTAAACCGTCCCCGTCCCCTAACACTAACCCTAGCCCGAACCCTAACCCTAACCCTTCCCCGAAGCCTGACCCTCACCCGTCACCTAATCCTAACCCGTACGCTAACGCTAACCCGTGCCCTCACACGCACGCTCCCCCTAAAGCGTTGCCGTACCCTCAACTGGACCCTAAACCGTCCCCGTCCCCTAACCCTAACCCTAGCAGAACCCTAACCCTAACCCTTCCCCGAAGCCTGACCCTCACCCGTCCCCTAATCCTAACCCGTACGCTAACACTAACCCGCGCCCTCACACGCACGCTTCCCCTAAAGCGTTGCCGTACCCTCACCTGGATCCTAAACCGTCCCCGTCCCCTAACCCTAACCCTAGCCCGAACCCTAACCTTAACCCTTCCCTGAAGCCTGACCCTCACCCGTCCCCTAATCCTAACCCGTACGCTAACACTAACCCGCACCCTCACACGCACGCTCCCCCTAAAGCGTTGCCGTACCATCACCTGGACCCTAAACCGTCCCCGTCCCCTAACCCTAACCCTAGCCCGAACCGTAAACCTAACCCTTCCCTGAAGCCTGACCCTCACCCGTCCCCTAATCCTAACCCGTACGCAAACACTAACCCGCGCCCTCACACGCACGCTCCCCCTAAAGCGTTGCCGTACCCTCACCTGGACCCTAAACCGTCCCCGTCCCCTAACCCTAACCCTAGCCCGAACACTAACCCTAACCCTTCCCCGAAGCCTGACCCTCACCCGTCCCCTAATCCTAACCCGTACGCTAACACTAACCCGCGCCCTCACACGCACGCTACCCCTAAAGCGTTGCCGAACCATCACCTGGACCCTAAACCGTCCCCGTACCCTAACCCTAACCCTAGCCCGAACCCTAACCCTAACCCTTCCCCGAAGCCTGACCCTCACCCGTCCCCTAATCCTAACCCGTACGCTAACACTAACACGCGCCCTCACACGCACGCTCCCCCTAAAGCGTTGCCGTACCCTCACCTGGACCCTAAACCGTCCCCGTCCCCTAACCCTAACCCTAGCCCGAACCCTAACCCTAACCCTTCCCTGAAGCCTGACCCTCACCCGTCCCCTAATCCTAAGCCGTACGCTAACACTATCGCGTGCCCTCACACGCACACTCCCCCTAAAGCGTTGCCGTACCCTCACCTGGACCCTAAACCGTCCCAGTCCCCTAACCCTATACCTAGCCCGAACCCTAACCCTAACCCTTCCCCGAAGCCTGACCCTCACCCGTCCCCTAATCCTAACCCGTACGCCAACACTAACCCGCGCCCTCACATGCACGCTCCGCCTAAAGCGTTGCCGTACCCTCACCTGGACCCTAAACCGTCTCCGTCCCCAAACCCTAACTCTAGCCCGAACCCTAACCCTAACCCTTCCCCGAAGCCTGACCCTCACCCGTCCCCTAATCCTAACCCGTACGCTAACACTAACCCGCGCCCTCACACGCACGCTCCCCCTAAAGCGTTGCCGTACCGTCACCTGGACCCTAAACCGTCCCCGTCCCCTAACCCTAACCCTAGCCCGAACCCTAACACTAACCCTTCCCCGAAGCCTGACCCTCACCCGTCCCCTAATCCTAACCCGTACGCCAACACTAATCCGCGCCCTCACACGCACGCTCCCCCTAAAGCGTTGCCGTACCCTCACCTGGACCCTAAACCGTCCCAGTCCCTTAACCCTAACCCTAGACCGACCCTAACCCTAACCCTTCCCCGAAGTCTGACCCTCACCCGTCCCCTAATCCTAACCCGTACGCTAACACTAACCTGCGCCCTCACACGCACGCTCCCACTGAAGCGTTGCCGTACCCTCACCTGGACCCTAAACAGTCCCTGTCCCCTAACCCTAACCCTAGCCCGAACCCTAACCCTAACCCTTCCCCGAAGCCTGACCCTCACCCGTCCCCAATCCTAACCCGTACGCTAACACTACCCCGCGCCCTCACACGCACGCTCCCCCTAAAGCGTTGCCGTACACTCACCTGGACCCTAAACCGTCCCCGTCACCTAAATCTAACCCTAGCCCGAACCCTAACCCTAAACCTTCCCCGAAGCCTGACCCTCACCCGTCCCCTAATCCTAACCCGTACGCTAACACTATCCCGCGCCCACATACGCACGCTCCCCCTAAAGCGTTGCCGTACCCTCACCTGGACTCTAAAACGTCCCCGTCCCCTAACCCTAACCCTAGCCTGAACCCTAAACCTAACCCTTCCCCGAAGCCTGACCCTCACCCGTCCCCTAATCCTAACCCGTACGCTGACACTACCCCGCGCCCTCACACGCACGCTCCCCCTAAAGCATTGCCGTACCCTCACCTGGACCCGAAACCGTCCCCGTCCCGTAACCCTAACCCTAGCCCGAAACCTAGACCTAACCCTTCCCCGAAGCATGACCCTCACCGTACCCTAATCCTAATCCGTACGCTAACACTAACCTGTGCCCGCACACACACGCTCCCCCTAAAGCGTTGCCGTACCCTCACCTGGACCCTAAACCGTCCCCGTCCCCTAACCCTAACCCTAGCCCGAACCCTAACCCTAACCCTAGCCCGAACCCTAACCCTAACCCTTCCCCGAAGCCTGACCCTCACCCGTCCCCTAATCCTAACCCGTACACTAACACTAACCCGCGCCCTTACACGCACGCTACCCCTAAAGCGTTGCCGTACCCTCACCTGGACCCTAAACCGTCCCCGTCCCCTAACCCTAACCCTAGTCCGAACCCTAACCCTAACCCTTCCCCGAAGCCTGACCCTCACCCGTCCCCTAATCCTAACCCGTACGCTAACACTAACCCGCGCCCTCACACGCACGCTCCCCCTAAAACGTTGCCGTACCCTCTCCTGGACCGTAAACCGTCCACGTCCCTTAACCCTAACCCTAGCCCGAACTCTAACCCTAACCCTTCCCCGAAGCCTGACACTCACCCATCCACTAATCCTAACCCGTACACTAACACTAACCCGCGCCCTCACACGCACTCTCCCCCTAAAGCGTTGCCGTACCCTCACCTGGACTCTAAACCGTCCCCGTCGCCTAACCCTAACCGTAGCCCGAATCCTAACCCTAACCCTTCCCCGAAGCCTGACCCTCACCCGTTCCCTAAACCTAACACGTACGCTAACACTAACCCTCGCGCTCACACGCACGCTCCCCTTAAAGCGTTGCCGTACTCTTACCTGGACCCTAAACCGTCCCCATCCCCTAACCCTAACCCTAGCCCGAACCATAACCCTAACCCTTCCCTGAAGCCTGACCGTCTCCCGTCCCCTAATCCTAAGCCGTACGCTAACACTAACCCGCGCCCTCACACGCACGCTCCCCCTAAAGCGTTGCCGTACCCTCACCTGGACCCTAAACCGTCCCCGTCCCCGTCCCCTAACCCTAGCCCGAACCCTAACCCTAACCCTTCCCCGAAGCCTGACCCTCACCCGTCCCCTAATCCTAACCCGTACGCTAACACTAACCCCCGCCCTCACACGCACGCTCCCCCTAAAGCGTTGCCGTACCCTCACCTGGACCCTAAACCGTCCCCGACCCCTAACCCTAACCCAAGCCCGAACCGTAACCCTAACCCTTCCCCGAAGCCTGACCCTCACTCGTCCCCTAATCCTAACCCGTACGCTAACACTAACCCGCGCCCTCACACGCACGCTCCCCCTAAAGGGTTGCCGTACCCTCACCTGGACCTTAAACCGTCCCCGTCCCCTAACCCTAACCCTAGCCCGAACCCTAACCCTAACCCTTCCCCGAAGCCTGACCCTCACCCGTCCCCTAATCCTAACCCGTACGCTAACACTAACCCACGCCCTCACACGCACGCTACCCCTAAAGCGTTGCCGTACCCTCACCTGGACCCTAAACCGTCCCCGTCCCCTAACCCTAACCCTAGCCCGAACCCTAACCCTAACACTTCCCCGAAGCCTGACCGTCACCCGTCCCCTAATCCTAACCCGTACGCTAACACTAACCCACGCCCTGACACGCACGCTCCCCCTAAAGCATTGCCGTACCCTCACCTGGACCCTAAACCGTCCCGTCCCCTAACCCTAACCCTAGCCCGAACCCTAACCCTAACCCTTCCCTGAAGCCTGACCCTCACCCGTCCCCTAATCCTAACCCGTACGCTAACACTAACCCACGCCCTCACACGCACTCTCCCCCTAAAGCGTTGCCGTACCCTCACCTGGACCCTAAACCGTCCCCGTCCCCTAACCCTTACCCTAGCCCGAACCCTAACCCTAACCCTCCATCGAAGCCTGACCCTCACCCGTCCCCTAATCCTAACCCGTACGCTAACACTAACCCGCGCCCTCACACGCACGCTCCCCCTAAAGGGTTGCCGTACCCTCACCTGGACCCTAAACCGTCCCCGTCCCCTAACCCTAACCCTAGCCCGAACCCTAACCCTAACCCTTCCCCGAAGCTTGACCCTCACCCGTCCCCTAATCCTAACCCGTATGCTAAGACTAACCCGCGCCCTCACACGCACGCTCCCCCTAAAGCGTTGCCGTACCCTCACCTGGACCCTAAACCGTCCCCGTCCCCTAACCCTAACCCTAGCCCGAACCCTAACCCTAACCCTTCCCCGAAGCCTGACCCTCAACCGTCCCCTAATCCTAACCCGTACGCTAACACTAACCCGCGCCCTCACACGCACGCTCCCCCTAAAGGGTTGTCGTACCCTCACCTGGACCCTAAACCGTCCCCGTCCCCTAACCCTAACCCTAGACCGAACCCTAAACCTAACACTTCCCCGAAGCCTGACCCTCACCCGTCCCCTAATCCTAACCCGTACGCTAACACTAACCCGCGCCCTACACGCACGCTCCCCCTAAAGCGTTGCCGTACCCTCACCTGCACCCTAAACCGTCCCCGTCCCCTAACCCTAACCCTAGCCCGAACCATAACCCTAACCCTTCCCCGAAGCTTGACCCTCAACCGTCCCCTAATCCTAACACGTACGCTAACACTAACCCGCGCCCTCACACGCACGCTCCCCCTAAAGCGTTGCCGTACCCTCACCTGGACCCTAAACCGTCCCCGTCCCCTAACCCTAACCCTAGCCCGAACCCTAACCCTAACCCTTCCCTGAAGCCTGACCCTCACCCGTCCCCTAATCCTAACCCGTACGCTAACACTAACCCGCGCCCTCACACGCACGCTCCCCCTAAAGCTTTGCCGTACCCTCACCTGGACCCTAAACCGTCCCCATCCCCAAACCCTAACCCTAGCCCGAACCCTAACCCTAACCCTTCCCCGAAGCCTGACCCTCACCCGTCCCCTAATCCTAACCCGTACGCTAACACTAACCCCCGCCCTCACACGCACGCTCCCCGTAAAGCGTTGCCGTACCATCACCTGGACCCTAAAGCGTCCCCGTCCCCTAACCCTAACCCTAGCCCGAACCCTAACCCTAACCCTTCCCCGAAGCCTGACCCTCACCCGTCCCCTAATCCTAACCCGTACGCTAACACTAACACGCGCCCTCACACGCACGCTCCCCCTAAAGCGTTGCCGGACCCTCACCTGGACCCTAAACCGTCCCCGTCCCCTAACCCTAACCCTAGCCCGAACCCTAACCCTAACCCTTCCCTGAAGCCTGACCCTCACCCGTCCCCTAATCCTAAGCCGTACGCTAACACTATCGCGCGCCCTCACACGCACGCTCCCCCTATAGCGTTGCCGTACCCTCACCTGGACCCTAAACCGTCCCCGTCCCCTAACCCTAAACCTAGCCCGAACCCTAACCCTAACCCTTCCCCGAAGCCTGACCCTCACCCGTCCCCTAATCCTAACCCGTACGCCAACACTAACCCGCGCCCTCACACGCACGCTCCCCCTAAAGCGTTGCCGTACCCTCACCTGGACACTAAACCATCCCCGTCCCCTAACCCTAACCCTAGCCGAACCCTAACCCTAACCCTTCCCCGAAGCCTGACCCTCACCCGTCCCCTAATCCTAACCCGTACGCTAACACTAACCCGCGCCCTCACACGCACGCTCCCCCTAAAGCGTTGCCGTACCCTCACCTGGACACTAAACCATCCCCGTCCCCTAACCCTAACCCTAGCCGAACCCTAACCCTAACCCTTCCCCGAAGCCTGACCCTCACCCGTCCCCTAATCCTAACCCGTACGCTAACACTAACCCGCGCCCTCACACGCACGCTCCCCCTAAAGCGTTGCCGTACCCTCACCTGGACCCTAAACCGTCCCCGTCCCCTAACCCTAACCCTAGCCCGAACCCTAACCCTAACCCTTCCCCGAAGCCTGACCCTCAACCGTCCCCTAATCCTAACCCGTACGCTAACACTAACCCGCGCCCTCACACGCACGCTCCCCCTAAAGCGTTGCCGTACCCTCACCTGGACCCTAAACCGTCCCCGTCCCCTAACCCTAACCCTAGCCCGAACCCTAACCCTAACCCTTCCCCGAAGCCTGACCCTCAACCGTCCCCTAATCCTAACCCGTACGCTAACACTAACCCGCGCCCTCACACGCACGCTCCCCCTAAAGCGTTGCCGTACCCTCACCTGGATCCTAAACCGTCCCCGTCCCCTAACCCTAACCCTAGCCCGAACCCTAACCTTAACCCTTCCCTGAAGCCTGACCCTCACCCGTCCCCTAATCCTAACCCGTACGCTAACACTAACCCGCACCCTCACACGCACGCTCCCCCTAAAGCGTTGCCGTACCATCACCTGGACCCTAAACCGTCCCCGTCCCCTAACCCTAACCCTAGCCCGAACCGTAAACCTAACCCTTCCCTGAAGCCTGACCCTCACCCGTCCCCTAATCCTAACCCGTACGCAAACACTAACCCGCGCCCTCACACGCACGCTCCCCCTAAAGCGTTGCCGTACCCTCACCTGGACCCTAAACCGTCCCCGTCCCCTAACCCTAACCCTAGCCCGAACACTAACCCTAACCCTTCCCCGAAGCCTGACCCTCACCCGTCCCCTAATCCTAACCCGTACGCTAACACTAACCCGCGCCCTCACACGCACGCTACCCCTAAAGCGTTGCCGAACCATCACCTGGACCCTAAACCGTCCCCGTACCCTAACCCTAACCCTAGCCCGAACCCTAACCCTAACCCTTCCCCGAAGCCTGACCCTCACCCGTCCCCTAATCCTAACCCGTACGCTAATACTAACACGCGCCCTCACACGCACGCTCCCCCTAAAGCGTTGCCGTACCCTCACCTGGACCCTAAACCGTCCCCGTCCCCTAACCCTAACCCTAGCCCGAACCCTAACCCTAACCCTTCCCCGAAGCCTGACCCTCACCCGTCCCCTAATCCTAACCCGTACGCTAACGCTAACCCGCGCCCTCACACGCACGCTCCCCCTAAAGCGTTGCCGTACCCTCAACTGGACCCTAAACCGTCCCCGTCCCCTAACCCTAACCCTAGCAGAACCCTAACCCTAACCCTTCCCCGAAGCCTGACCCTCACCCGTCCCCTAATCCTAACCCGTACGCTAACACTAACCCGCGCCCTCACACGCACGCTTCCCCTAAAGTGTTGCCGTACCCTCACCTGGACCCTAAACCGTCCCCGTCCCCTAACCCTAACACTAGCCCGAACCCTAACCCTAACCCTTCCCCGAAGCCTGACCCTCACCCGTCCCCTAATCCTAACCCGTACGCTAACACTAACCCGCGCCCTCACACGCACGCTCCCCCTAAAGCGTTGCCGTACCCTCACCTGGACCCTAAACCGTCCCCATCCCCTAACCCTAACCCTAGCCCGAACACTAACCCTAACCCTTCCCCGAAGCCTGACCCTCACCCGTCCCCTAATCCTAACCCGTACGCTAACACTAACGCGCCCCTCACACGCACGCTCCCCCTAAAGCGTTGCCGTACCCTCACCTGGACCCTAAAGCGTCCCCGTCCCCTAACCCTAACCCTAGCCCGAACCCTAAACCTAACACTTCCCCGAAGCCTGACCCTCACCCGTCCCCTAATCCTAACCCGTACGCTAACACTAACCCGCGCCCTACACGCACGCTCCCCCTAAAGCTTTGCCGTACCCTCACCTGGACCCTAAACCGTCCCCGTCCCCGTCCCCTAACCCTAGCCCGAACCCTAAACCTAACACTTCCCCGAAGCCTGACCCTCACCCGTCCCCTAATCCTAACCCGTACGCTAACACTAACCCGCACCCTCACACGCACGCTCCCCCTAAAGCGTTGCCGTACCCTCACCTGGACCCTAAACCGTCCCCGTCCCCTAACCCTAACCCTAGCCCGAACCATAACCCTAACCCTTCCCCGAAGCCTGACCCTCACCCGTCCCCTAATCCTAACCCGTCCGCTAAAACTAACCCGCGCCCTCACACGCACGCTCCCCCTAAAGCGTTGCCGTACCCTCACCTGGACCCTAAACCGTCCCCGTCCCCTAACCCTAACCCTAGCCCGAACACTAACCCTAACCCTTCCCCGAAGCCTGACCCTCACCCGTCCCCTAATCCTAACCCGTACGCTAACACTAACCCGCGCCCTCACACGCACGCTACCCCTAAAGCGTTGCCGAACCATCACCTGGACCCTAAACCGTCCCCGTACCCTAACCCTAACCCTAGCCCGAACCCTAACCCTAACCCTTCCCCGAAGCCTGACCCTCACCCGTCCCCTAATCCTAACCCGTACGCTAACACTAACACGCGCCCTCACACGCACGCTCCCCCTAAAGCGTTGCCGTACCCTCACCTGGACCCTAAACCGTCCCCGTCCCCTAACCCTAACCTTAGCCCGAACCCTAACCCTAACCCTTCCCTGAAGCCTGACCCTCACCCGTCCCCTAATCCTAAGCCGTACGCTAACACTATCGCGTGCCCTCACACGCACACTCCCCCTAAAGCGTTGCCGTACCCTCACCTGGACCCTAAACCGTCCCAGTCCCCTAACCCTATACCTAGCCCGAACCCTAACCCTAACCCTTCCCCGAAGCCTGACCCTCACCCGTCCCCTAATCCTAACCCGTACGCCAACACTAACCCGCGCCCTCACACGCACGCTCCGCCTAAAGCGTTGCCGTACCCTCACCTGGACCCTAAACCGTCCCCGTCCCCTAACCCTAACCCTAGCCGAACCCTAACCCTAACCCTTCCCCGAAGCCTGACCCTCACCCGTCCCCTAATCCTAACCCGTACGCTAACACTAACCCGCGCCCTCACACGCACGCTCCCCCTAAAGCGTTGCCGTACCCTCACCTGGACCCTAAACCGTCCCCGTCCCCTAACCCTAACCCTAGCCCGAACCCTAACCCTAACCCTTCCCCGAAGCCTGACCCTCACCCGTCCCCTAATCCTAACCCGTACGCCAACGCTAATCCGCGCCCTCACAAGCACGCTCCCCCTAAAGCGTTGCCGTACCCTCACCTGGACCCTAAACCGTCCCCGTCCCCTAACCCTAACCCTAGCCGAACCCTAACCCTAACCCTTCCCCGAAGCCTGACCCTCACCCGTCCCCTAATCCTAACCCGTACGCTAACACTAACCCACGCCCTCACACGCACGCTCCCCCTAAAGCGTTGCCGTACCCTCACCTGGACCCTAAACCGTCCCCGTCCCCTAACACTAACCCTAGCCCGAACCCTAACCCTAACCCTTCCCCGAAGCCTGACCCTCACCCGTCACCTAATCCTAACCCGTACGCTAACGCTAACCCGTGCCCTCACACGCACGCTCCCCCTAAAGCGTTGCCGTACCCTCAACTGGACCCTAAACCGTCCCCGTCCCCTAACCCTAACCCTAGCAGAACCCTAACCCTAACCCTTCCCCGAAGCCTGACCCTCACCCGTCCCCTAATCCTAACCCGTACGCTAACACTAACCCGCGCCCTCACACGCACGCTTCCCCTAAAGCGTTGCCGTACCCTCACCTGGATCCTAAACCGTCCCCGTCCCCTAACCCTAACCCTAGCCCGAACCCTAACCTTAACCCTTCCCTGAAGCCTGACCCTCACCCGTCCCCTAATCCTAACCCGTACGCTAACACTAACCCGCACCCTCACACGCACGCTCCCCCTAAAGCGTTGCCGTACCATCACCTGGACCCTAAACCGTCCCCGTCCCCTAACCCTAACCCTAGCCCGAACCGTAAACCTAACCCTTCCCTGAAGCCTGACCCTCACCCGTCCCCTAATCCTAACCCGTACGCAAACACTAACCCGCGCCCTCACACGCACGCTCCCCCTAAAGCGTTGCCGTACCCTCACCTGGACCCTAAACCGTCCCCGTCCCCTAACCCTAACCCTAGCCCGAACACTAACCCTAACCCTTCCCCGAAGCCTGACCCTCACCCGTCCCCTAATCCTAACCCGTACGCTAACACTAACCCGCGCCCTCACACGCACGCTACCCCTAAAGCGTTGCCGAACCATCACCTGGACCCTAAACCGTCCCCGTACCCTAACCCTAACCCTAGCCCGAACCCTAACCCTAACCCTTCCCCGAAGCCTGACCCTCACCCGTCCCCTAATCCTAACCCGTACGCTAACACTAACACGCGCCCTCACACGCACGCTCCCCCTAAAGCGTTGCCGTACCCTCACCTGGACCCTAAACCGTCCCCGTCCCCTAACCCTAACCCTAGCCCGAACCCTAACCCTAACCCTTCCCTGAAGCCTGACCCTCACCCGTCCCCTAATCCTAAGCCGTACGCTAACACTATCGCGTGCCCTCACACGCACACTCCCCCTAAAGCGTTGCCGTACCCTCACCTGGACCCTAAACCGTCCCAGTCCCCTAACCCTATACCTAGCCCGAACCCTAACCCTAACCCTTCCCCGAAGCCTGACCCTCACCCGTCCCCTAATCCTAACCCGTACGCCAACACTAACCCGCGCCCTCACATGCACGCTCCGCCTAAAGCGTTGCCGTACCCTCACCTGGACCCTAAACCGTCTCCGTCCCCAAACCCTAACTCTAGCCCGAACCCTAACCCTAACCCTTCCCCGAAGCCTGACCCTCACCCGTCCCCTAATCCTAACCCGTACGCTAACACTAACCCGCGCCCTCACACGCACGCTCCCCCTAAAGCGTTGCCGTACCGTCACCTGGACCCTAAACCGTCCCCGTCCCCTAACCCTAACCCTAGCCCGAACCCTAACACTAACCCTTCCCCGAAGCCTGACCCTCACCCGTCCCCTAATCCTAACCCGTACGCCAACACTAATCCGCGCCCTCACACGCACGCTCCCCCTAAAGCGTTGCCGTACCCTCACCTGGACCCTAAACCGTCCCCGTCCCCTAACCCTAACCCTAGCCGAACCCTAACCCTAACCCTTCCCCGAAGCCTGACCCTCACCCGTCCCCTAATCCTAACCCGTACGCTAACACTAACCCGCGCCCTCACACGCACGCTCCCCCTAAAGCGTTGCCGTACCCTCACCTGGACCCTAAACCGTCCCCGTCCCCTAACCCTAACCCTAGCCCGAACCCTAACCCTAACCCTTCCCCGAAGCCTGACCCTCACCCGTCCCCTAATGCTAACCCGTACGCTAACGCTAACCCGCGCCCTCACACGCACGCTCCCCCTAAAGCGTTGCCGTACCCTCAACTGGACCCTAAACCGTCCCCGTCCCCTAACCCTAACCCTAGCAGAACCCTAACCCTAACCCTTCCCCGAAGCCTGACCCTCACCCGTCCCCTAATCCTAACCCGTACGCTAACACTAACCCGCGCCCTCACACGCACGCTTCCCCTAAAGTGTTGCCGTACCCTCACCTGGACCCTAAACCGTCCCCGTCCCCTAACCCTAACACTAGCCCGAACCCTAACCCTAACCCTTCCCCGAAGCCTGACCCTCACCCGTCCCCTAATCCTAACCCGTACGCTAACACTAACCCGCGCCCTCACACGCACGCTCCCCCTAAAGCGTTGCCGTACCCTCACCTGGACCCTAAACCGTCCCCATCCCCTAACCCTAACCCTAGCCCGAACACTAACCCTAACCCTTCCCCGAAGCCTGACCCTCACCCGTCCCCTAATCCTAACCCGTACGCTAACACTAACCCGCCCCTCACACGCACGCTCCCCCTAAAGCGTTGCCGTACCCTCACCTGGACCCTAAAGCGTCCCCGTCCCCTAACCCTAACCCTAGCCCGAACCCTAAACCTAACACTTCCCCGAAGCCTGACCCTCACCCGTCCCCTAATCCTAACCCGTACGCTAACACTAACCCGCGCCCTACACGCACGCTCCCCCTAAAGCTTTGCCGTACCCTCACCTGGACCCTAAACCGTCCCCGTCCCCGTCCCCTAACCCTAGCCCGAACCCTAAACCTAACACTTCCCCGAAGCCTGACCCTCACCCGTCCCCTAATCCTAACCCGTACGCTAACACTAACCCGCACCCTCACACGCACGCTCCCCCTAAAGCGTTGCCGTACCCTCACCTGGACCCTAAACCGTCCCCGTCCCCTAACCCTAACCCTAGCCCGAACCATAACCCTAACCCTTCCCCGAAGCCTGACCCTCACCCGTCCCCTAATCCTAACCCGTCCGCTAAAACTAACCCGCGCCCTCACACGCACGCTCCCCCTAAAGCGTTGCCGTACCCTCACCTGGACCCTAAACCGTCCCCGTCCCCTAACCCTAACCCTAGCCCGAACACTAACCCTAACCCTTCCCCGAAGCCTGACCCTCACCCGTCCCCTAATCCTAACCCGTACGCTAACACTAACCCGCGCCCTCACACGCACGCTACCCCTAAAGCGTTGCCGAACCATCACCTGGACCCTAAACCGTCCCCGTACCCTAACCCTAACCCTAGCCCGAACCCTAACCCTAACCCTTCCCCGAAGCCTGACCCTCACCCGTCCCCTAATCCTAACCCGTACGCTAACACTAACACGCGCCCTCACACGCACGCTCCCACTAAAGCGTTGCCGTACCCTCACCTGGACCCTAAACCGTCCCCGTCCCCTAACCCTAACCTTAGCCCGAACCCTAACCCTAACCCTTCCCTGAAGCCTGACCCTCACCCGTCCCCTAATCCTAAGCCGTACGCTAACACTATCGCGTGCCCTCACACGCACACTCCCCCTAAAGCGTTGCCGTACCCTCACCTGGACCCTAAACCGTCCCAGTCCCCTAACCCTATACCTAGCCCGAACCCTAACCCTAACCCTTCCCCAAAGCCTGACCCTCACCCGTCCCCTAATCCTAACCCGTACGCCAACACTAACCCGCGCCCTCACACGCACGCTCCGCCTAAAGCGTTGCCGTACCCTCACCTGGACCCTAAACCGTCCCCGTCCCCAAACCCTAACTCTAGCCCGAACCCTAACCCTAACACTTCCCCGAAGCCTTACCCTCACCCGTCCCCTAATCCTAACCCGTACGCTAACACTAACCCGCGCCCTCACACGCACGCTCCCCCTAAAGCGTTGCCGTACCCTCACCTGGACCCTAAACCGTCCCCGTCCCCTAACCCTAACCCTAGCCCGAACCCTAACACTAACCCTTCCCCGAAGCCTGACCCTCACCCGTCCCCTAATCCTAACCCGTACGCCAACACTAATCCGCGCCCTCACACGCACGCTCCCCCTAAAGCGTTGCCGTACCCTCACCTGGACCCTAAACCGTCCCCGTCCCCTAACCCTAACCCTAGCCGAACCCTAACCCTAACCCTTCCCCGAAGCCTGACCCTCACCCGTCCCCTAATCCTAACCCGTACGCTAACACTAACCCGCGCCCTCACACGCACGCTCCCCCTAAAGCGTTGCCGTACCCTCAACTGGACCCTAAACCGTCCCCGTCCCCTAACCCTAACCCTAGCCCGAACCCTAACCCTAACCCTTCCCCGAAGCCTGACCCTCACCCGTCCCCTAATCCTAACCCGTACGCCAACGCTAATCCGCGCCCTCACAAGCACGCTCCCCCTAAAGCGTTGCCGTACCCTCACCTGGACCCTAAACCGTCCCCGTCCCCTAACCCTAACCCTAGCCGAACCCTAACCCTAACCCTTCCCCGAAGCCTGACCCTCACCCGTCCCCTAATCCTAACCCGTACGCTAACACTAACCCACGCCCTCACACGCACGCTCCCCCTAAAGCGTTGCCGTACCCTCACCTGGACCCTAAACCGTCCCCGTCCCCTAACCCTAACCCTAGCCCGAACCCTAACCCTAACCCTTCCCCGAAGCCTGACCCTCACCCGTCACCTAATCCTAACCCGTACGCTAACGCTAACCCGTGCCCTCACACGCACGCTCCCCCTAAAGCGTTGCCGTACCTTCAACTGGACCCTAAACCGTCCCCGTCCCCTAACCCTAACCCTAGCAGAACCCTAACCCTAACCCTTCCCCGAAGCCTGACCCTCACCCGTCCCCTAATCCTAACCCGTACGCTAACACTAACCCGCGCCCTCACACGCACGCTTCCCCTAAAGCGTTGCCGTACCCTCACCTGGACCCTAAACCGTCCCCGTCCCCTAACCCTAACACTAGCCCGAACCCTAACCCTAACCCTTCCCCGAAGCCTGACCCTCACCCGTCCCCTAATCCTAACCCGTACGCTAACACTAACCCGCGCCCTCACACGCACGCTCCCCCTAAAGCGTTGCCGTACCCTCACCTGGACCCTAAACCGTCCCCGTCCCCTAACCCTAACCCTAGCCCGAACACTAACCCTAACCCTTCCCCGAAGCCTGACCCTCACCCGTCCCCTAATCCTAACCCGTACGCTAACACTAACCCGCCCCTCACACGCACGCTCCCCCTAAAGCGTTGCCGTACCCTCACCTGGACCCTAAAGCGTCCCCGTCCCCGTCCCCTAACCCTAGCCCGAACCCTAAACCTAACACTTCCCCGAAGCCTGACCCTCACCCGTCCCCTAATCCTAACCCGTACGCTAACACTAACCCGCGCCCTCACACGCACGCTCCCCCTAAAGCGTTGCCGTACCCTCACCTGGACCCTAAACCGTCCCCGTCCCCTAACCCTAACCCTAGCCCGAACCATAACCCTAACCCTTCCCCGAAGCCTGACCCTCACCCGTCCCCTAATCCTAACCCGTCCGCTAAAACTAACCCGCGCCCTCACACGCACGCTCCCCCTAAAGCGTTGCCGTACCCTCACCTGGACCCTAAACCGTCCCCGTCCCCTAACCCTAACCCTAGCCTGAACACTAACCCTAACCCTTCCCCGAGGCCTGACCCTCACCCGTCCCCTAATCCTAACCCGTACGCTAACACTAACCCGCGCCCTCACACGCACGCTACCCCTAAAGCGTTGCCGAACCATCACCTGGACCCTAAACCGTCCCCGTACCCTAACCCTAACCCTAGCCCGAACCCTAACCCTAACCCTTCCCCGAAGCCTGACCCTCACCCGTCCCCTAATCCTAACCCGTACGCTAACACTAACACGCGCCCTCACACGCACGCTCCCCCTAAAGCGTTGCCGTACCATCACCTGGACCCTAAACCGTCCCCGTCCCCTAACCCTAACCTTAGCCCGAACCCTAACCCTAACCCTTCCCTGAAGCCTGACCCTCACCCGTCCCCTAATCCTAAGCCGTACGCTAACACTATCGCGTGCCCTCACACGCACACTCCCCCTAAAGCGTTGCCGTACCCTCACCTGGACCCTAAACCGTCCCAGTCCCCTAACCCTATACCTAGCCCGAACCCTAACCCTAACCCTTCCCCGAAGCCTGACCCTCACCCGTCCCCTAATCCTAACCCGTACGCCAACACTAACCCGCGCCCTCACACGCACGCTCCGCCTAAAGCGTTGCCGTACCCTCACCTGGACCCTAAACCGTCCCCGTCCCCAAACCCTAACTCTAGCCCGAACCCTAACCCTAACCCTTCCCCGAAGCCTTACCCTCACCCGTCCCCTAATCCTAACCCGTACGCTAACGCTAACCCGCGCCCTCACACGCACGCTCCCCCTAAAGCGTTGCCGTACCCTCAACTGGACCCTAAACCGTCCCCGTCCCCTAACCCTAACCCTAGCAGAACCCTAACCCTAACCCTTCCCCGAAGCCTGACCCTCACCCGTCCCCTAATCCTAACCCGTACGCTAACACTAACCCGCGCCCTCACACGCACGCTTCCCCTAAAGCGTTGCCGTACCCTCACCTGGACCCTAAACCGTCCCCGTCCCCTAACCCTAACCCTAGCCGAACCCTAACCCTAACCCTTCCCCGAAGCCTGACCCTCACCCGTCCCCTAATCCTAACCCGTCCGCTAAAACTAACCCGCGCCCTCACACGCACGCTCCCCCTAAAGCGTTGCCGTACCCTCACCTGGACCCTAAACCGTCCCCGTCCCCTAACCCTAACCCTAGCCCGAACACTAACCCTAACCCTTCCCCGAAGCCTGACCCTCACCCGTCCCCTAATCCTAACCCGTACGCTAACACTAACCCGCGCCCTCACACGCACGCTACCCCTAAAGCGTTGCCGAACTATCACCTGGACCCTAAACCGTCCCCGTACCCTAACCCTAACCCTAGCCCGAACCCTAACCCTAACCCTTCCCCGAAGCCTGACCCTCACCCGTCCCCTAATCCTAACCCGTACGCTAACACTAACACGCGCCCTCACACGCACGCTCCCCCTAAAGCGTTGCCGTACCCTCACCTGGACCCTAAACCGTCCCCGTCCCCTAACCCTAACCTTAGCCCGAACCCTAACCCTAACCCTTCCCTGAAGCCTGACCCTCACCCGTCCCCTAATCCTAAGCCGTACGCTAACACTATCGCGTGCCCTCACACGCACACTCCCCCTAAAGCGTTGCCGTACCCTCACCTGGACCCTAAACCGTCCCAGTCCCCTAACCCTATACCTAGCCCGAACCCTAACCCTAACCCTTCCCCGAAGCCTGACCCTCACCCGTCCCCTAATCCTAACCCGTACGCCAACACTAACCCGCGCCCTCACACGCACGCTCCGCCTAAAACGTTGCCGTACCCTCACCTGGACCCTAAACCGTCCCCGTCCCCAAACCCTAACTCTAGCCCGAACCCTAACCCTAACCCTTCCCCGAAGCCTTACCCTCACCCGTCCCCTAATCCTAACCCGTACGCTAACACTAACCCGCGCCCTCACACGCACGCTCCCCCTAAAGCGTTGCCGTACCCTCACTTGGACCCTAAACCGTCCCCGTCCCCTAACCCTAACCCTAGCCCGAACCCTAACCCTAACCCTTCCCCGAAGCCTGACCCTCACCCGTCCCCTAATCCTAACCCGTACGCCAACGCTAATCCGCGCCCTCACACGCACGCTCCCCCTAAAGCGTTGCCGTACCCTCACCTGGACCCTAAACCGTCCCCGTCCCCTAACCCTAACCCTAGCCGAACCCTAACCCTAACCCTTCCCCGAAGCCTGACCCTCACCCGTCCCCTAATCCTAACCCGTACGCTAACACTAACCCACGCCCTCACACGCACGCTCCCCCTAAAGCGTTGCCGTACCCTCACCTGGACCCTAAACCGTCCCCGTCCCCTAACCCTAACCCTAGCCCGAACCCTAACCCTAACCCTTCCCCGAAGCCTGACCCTCACCCGTCCCCTAATCCTAACCCGTACGCTAACGCTAACCCGTGCCCTCACACGCACGCTCCCCCTAAAGCGTTGCCGTACCCTCAACTGGACCCTAAACCGTCCCCGTCCCCTAACCCTAACCCTAGCAGAACCCTAACCCTAACCCTTCCCCGAAGCCTGACCCTCACCCGTCCCCTAATCCTAACCCGTACGCTAACACTAACCCGCGCCCTCACACGCACGCTTCCCCTAAAGCGTTGCCGTACCCTCACCTGGACCCTAAACCGTCCCCGTCCCCTAACCCTAACACTAGCCCGAACCCTAACCCTAACCCTTCCCCGAAGCCTGACCCTCACCCGTCCCCTAATCCTAACCCGTACGCTAACACTAACCCGCGCCCTCACACGCACGCTCCCCCTAAAGCGTTGCCGTACCCTCACCTGGACCCTAAACCGTCCCCGTCCCCTAACCCTAACCCTAGCCCGAACACTAACCCTAACCCTTCCCCGAAGCCTGACCCTCACCCGTCCCCTAATCCTAACCCGTACGCTAACACTAACCCGCCCCTCACACGCACGCTCCCCCTAAAGCGTTGCCGTACCCTCACCTGGACCCTAAAGCGTCCCCGTCCCCTAACCCTAACCCTAGCCCGAACCCTAAACCTAACACTTCCCCGAAGCCTGACCCTCACCCGTCCCCTAATCCTAACCCGTACGCTAACACTAACCCGGGCCCTACACGCACGCTCCCCCTAAAGCTTTGCCGTACCCTCACCTGGACCCTAAACCGTCCCCGTCCCCGTCCCCTAACCCTAGCCCGAACCCTAAACCTAACACTTCCCCGAAGCCTGACCCTCACCCGTCCCCTAATCCTAACCCGTACGCTAACACTAACCCGCGCCCTCACACGCACGCTCCCCCTAAAGCGTTGCCGTACCCTCACCTGGACCCTAAACCGTCCCCGTCCCCTAACCCTAACCCTAGCCCGAACCATAACCCTAACCCTTCCCCGAAGCCTGACCCTCACCCGTCCCCTAATCCTAACCCGTCCGCTAAAACTAACCCGCGCCCTCACACGCACGCTCCCCCTAAAGCGTTGCCGTACCCTCACCTGGACCCTAAACCGTCCCCGTCCCCTAACCCTAACCCTAGCCCGAACACTAACCCTAACCCTTCCCCGAAGCCTGACCCTCACCCGTCCCCTAATCCTAACCCGTACGCTAACACTAACCCGCGCCCTCACACGCACGCTACCCCTAAAGCGTTGCCGAACCATCACCTGGACCCTAAACCGTCCCCGTACCCTAACCCTAACCCTAGCCCGAACCCTAACCCTAACCCTTCCCCGAAGCCTGACCCTCACCCGTCCCCTAATCCTAACCCGTACGCTAACACTAACACGCGCCCTCACACGCACGCTCCCCCTAAAGCGTTGCCGTACCCTCACCTGGACCCTAAACCGTCCCCGTCCCCTAACCCTAACCTTAGCCCGAACCCTAACCCTAACCCTTCCCTGAAGCCTGACCCTCACCCGTCCCCTAATCCTAAGCCGTACGCTAACACTATCGCGTGCCCTCACACGCACACTCCCCCTAAAGCGTTGCCGTACCCTCACCTGGACCCTAAACCGTCCCATTCCCCTAACCCTATACCTAGCCCGAACCCTAACCCTAACCCTTCCCCGAAGCCTGACCCTCACCCGTCCCCTAATCCTAACCCGTACGCCAACACTAACCCGCGCCCTCACACGCACGCTCCGCCTAAAGCGTTGCCGTACCCTCACCTGGACCCTAAACCGTCCCCGTCCCCAAACCCTAACTCTAGCCCGAACCCTAACCCTAACCCTTCCCCGAAGCCTTACCCTCACCCGTCCCCTAATCCTAACCCGTACGCTAACACTAACCCGCGCCCTCACACGCACGCTCCCCCTAAAGCGTTGCCGTACCCTCACCTGGACCCTAAACCGTCCCCGTCCCCTAACCCTAACCCTAGCCCGAACCCTAACACTAACCCTTCCCCGAAGCCTGACCCTCACCCGTCCCCTAATCCTAACCCGTACGCCAACACTAATCCGCGCCCTCACACGCACGCTCCCCCTAAAGCGTTGCCGTACCCTCACCTGGACCCTAAACCGTCCCCGTCCCCTAACCCTAACCCTAGCCGAACCCTAACCCTAACCCTTCCCCGAAGCCTGACCCTCACCCGTCCCCTAATCCTAACCCGTACGCTAACACTAACCCGCGCCCTCACACGCACGCTCCCCCTAAAGCGTTGCCGTACCCTCACCTGGACCCTAAACCGTCCCCGTCCCCTAACCCTAACCCTAGCCCGAACCCTAACCCTAACCCTTCCCCGAAGCCTGACCCTCACCCGTCCCCTAATCCTAACCCGTACGCTAACGCTAACCCGCGCCCTCACACGCACGCTCCCCCTAAAGCGTTGCCGTACCCTCAACTGGACCCTAAACCGTCCCCGTCCCCTAACCCTAACCCTAGCAGAACCCTAACCCTAACCCTTCCCCGAAGCCTGACCCTCACCCGTCCCCTAATCCTAACCCGTACGCTAACACTAACCCGCGCCCTCACACGCACGCTTCCCCTAAAGCGTTGCCGTACCTTCACCTGGACCCTAAACCGTCCCCGTCCCCTAACCCTAACACTAGCCCGAACCCTAACCCTAACCCTTCCCCGAAGCCTGACCCTCACCCGTCCCCTAATCCTAACCCGTACGCTAACACTAACCCGCGCCCTCACACGCACGCTCCCCCTAAAGCGTTGCCGTACCCTCACCTGGACCCTAAACCATCCCAGTCCCCTAACCCTAACCCTAGCCCGAACCCTAACCCTAACACTTCCCCGAAGCCTGACCCTCACCGGTCCCCTAATCCTAACCCGTATGTTAACACTAACCCGCGCCCTCACACGCACGCTCCCCCTAAAGCGTTGCCGTACCCTCACCTGGACCTTAAACCGTCCCCGTCCCCTAACCCTAACCCTAGCCCGAACCCTAACCCTAACCCTTCCCCGAAGCCTGACCCTCACCCGTACCCTAATCCTAACCCGTACGCTAACACTAACCCGCGCCCTCACACGCACGCTCCCCCTAAAGCGTTGCCGTACCCTCACCTGGACCCTAAACCGTCCCCGTCCCCTAACCCTAACCCTAGCCCGAACCCTAAACCTAACCCTTTCCCGAAGCCTGACCCTCACCCGTCCCGTAATCCTAACCCGTACGCTAACACTAACCCGCGCCCTCACACGCACGCTCCCCCTAAAGCGTTGCCGTACCCTCACCTGGACCCTAAACCGTCCCCGTCCCCTAACCCTAACCCTAGCCCGAACCCTATCCCTAACCCTTCCCCGAAACCTGACCCTCACCCGTCCCCTACACCTAACCCGTACGCTAACACTGACCCGCGCCCTCACACGCACGCTCCCCCTAAAGCGTTGCCGTACCCTCACCTGGACCCTAAACCGTCCCCGTCCCCTAAACCTAACCCTAGCCCGAACCCTAACCCTAACCCTTCCCCGAAACCTTACCCTCACCCGTCCCCTAATCCTAACCCGTACGCTAACACTAACCCGCGCCCTCACACGCACGCTCCCCCTAAAGCGTTGCCGTACCCTCATCTGGACCCTAAACCGTCCCCGTCCCCTAACCCTAACCCTAGCCCGAACCCTAACCCTAACCCTTCCCCGAAGCCTGACCCTCACCCGTCCCCTAATCCTAACCCGTACGCTAACACTAACCCGTGCCCGCACACGCACGCTCCCCCTAAAGCGTTGCCGTACCCTCACCTGGACCCTAAACCGTCCCCGTCCCCTAACCCTAACCCTAGCCCGAACCCTAACCCTAACACTGCCCCGAAGCCTGACCCTCACCCGTCCCCTTATCCTAACCCGTACGCTAACAGTAACCCGCGCCCTACACGCACGCTCCCCCTAAAGCTTTGCCGTACCCTCACCTGGACCCTAAACCGTCCCCGTCCTCGTCCCCTAACCCTAGCCCGAACCCTAACCCTAACCCTTCCCCGAAGCCTGACCCTCACCCGTCCCCTAATCCTAACCCGTACGCTAACACTAACCCGCGGCGTCACACGCACGCTCCCCCTAAAGCGTTGCCGTACCCTCAACTGGACCCTAAACCGTCCCCGTCCCCTAACCGTAACCCTAGCCCGAACCATAACCCTAACCCTTCCCCGAAGCCTGACCCTCACCCGTCCCCTAATCCTAACCCGTACGCTAACACTAACCCGCGCCCTCACACGCACGCTCCCCCTAAAGCGTTGCCGTACCCTCACCTGGACCCTAAACCGTCCCCATCCCCTAACCCTAACCCTAGCCCGAACCCTAACCCTATCCCTTCCCCGAAGCCTGACCCTCACCCGTCCCCTAATCCTAACCCGTACGCTAACACTAACCCGCGCCCTCACACACACGCTCCCCCTAAAGCGTTGCCGTACCCTCACCTGGACCCTAAACCGTCCCCGTCCCCTAACCCTAACCCTAGCATAACCCTAACCCTAACCCTTCCCCGAAGCCTGACCCTCACCCGTCCCCTAATCCTAACCCGTACGCTAACACTAACCCGCGCCCTCACACGCACGCTCCCCCTAAAGCGTTGCCGTACCCTCACCTGGACCCTAAACCGTCCCCGTCCCCTAACCCTAACCCTAGCCGAACCCTAACCCTAACACTTCCCCGAAGCCTGACCCTCACCCGTCCCCTAATCCTAACCCGTACGTTAACACTAATCCGCGCCCGCACACGCACGCTCCCCCTAAAGCGTTGCCGTACCCTCACCTGGACCCTAAACCGTCCCCGTCCCCTAACACTAACCCTAGCCCGAACCCTAACCCTAAACCTTCCCCGAAGCCTGACCCTCACCCGTCCCCTAATCCTAACCCGTACGCTAACACTAACCCGCGCCCTCACACGCACGCTCCCCCTAAAGCGTTGCCATACCCTCACCTGGACCTTAAACCGTCCCCGTCCCCTAACCCTAACCATAGCCCGAACGCTAACCCTAACCCTTCCCCGAAGCCTGACCCTCACCCGTACCCTAATCCTAACCCGTACGCTAACACTAACCCACGCCCTCACACGCACTCTCCCCCTAAAGCATTGCCGTACCCTCACCTGGACCCTAAACCGTCCCCGTCCCCTAACCCTAACCCTAGCCAGAACCCTAACCCTAACCCTTCCCCGAAACCTGACCCTCACCCGACCCTAATCCTACCCCGTACGCTAACACTAACCCGCGCGCTCACACACACGCTCCCCCTATAGCTTTGCCATACCCTCACCTGGACCCTAAACCGACCCCGTCCCCTAACCCTAACCCTAGCCCGAACCCTAACCCTAACCCTTCCCCGAAGCCTGACCCTCACCCGTCCCCTAATCCTAACCCGTACGCTAACACTAACCCGCGCCCTCACACGCACGCTCCCCGTAAAGCGTTGGCGTACCCTCAGCTGGACCCTAAACCGTCCCCGTCCCCTATCCCTAACCCTAGCCCGAACCGTAACCCTAACCCTTCCCTGAAACCTGACCCTCACCCGTCCCCTAATCCTAACCCGTACGCTAACACTAACCCGCGCCCTCACACGCACGCTCCCCCTAAAGGGTTGCCGTACCCTCACCTGGACCCCAACCCGTCCCCGTCCCCTAACCCTAACCCTAGCCCGAACCCTAACCCTAACCCTTCCCCGAAGCCTGACCCTCACCCGTCCCCTAATCCTAACCCGTACGCCAACACTAATCCGCGCCCTCACACGCACGCTCCCCCTAAAGCGTTGCCGTACCCTCACCTGGACCCTAAACCGTCCCCGTCCCCTAACCCTAACCCTAGCCGAACCCTAACCCTAACCCTTCCCCGAAGCCTGACCCTCACCCGTCCCCTAATCCTAACCCGTACGCTAACACTAACCCGCGCCCTCACACGCACGCTCCCCCTAAAGCGTTGCCGTACCCTCACCTGGACCCTAAACCGTCCCCGTCCCCTAACCCTAACCCTAGCCCGAACCCTAACCCTAACCCTTCCCCGAAGCCTGACCCTCACCCGTCCCCTAATCCTAACCCGTACGCTAACGCTAACCCGCGCCCTCACACGCACGCTCCCCCTAAAGCGTTGCCGTACCCTCAACTGGACCCTAAACCGTCCCCGTCCCCTAACCCTAACCCTAGCAGAACCCTAACCCTAACCCTTCCCCGAAGCCTGACCCTCACCCGTCCCCTAATCCTAACCCGTACGCTAACACTAACCCGCGCCCTCACACGCACGCTTCCCCTAAAGCGTTGCCGTACCCTCACCTGGACCCTAAACCATCCCCGTCCCCTAACCCTAACACTAGCCCGAACCCTAACCCTAACCCTTCCCCGAAGCCTGACCCTCACCCGTCCCCTAATCCTAACCCGTACGCTAACACTAACCCGCGCCCTCACACGCACGCTCCCCCTAAAGCGTTGCCGTACCCTCACCTGGACCCTAAACCGTCCCCGTCCCCTAACCCTAACCCTAGCCCGAACACTAACCCTAACCCTTCCCCGAAGCCTGACCCTCACCCGTCCCCTAATCCTAACCCGTACGCTAACACTAACCCGCCCCTCACACGCACGCTCCCCCTAAAGCGTTGCCGTACCCTCACCTGGACCCTAAAGCGTCCCCGTCCCCTAACCCTAACCCTAGCCCGAACCCTAACACTAACCCTTCCCCGAAGCCTGACCCTCACCCGTCCCCTAATCCTAACCCGTACGCTAACACTAACCCGCGCCCTCACACACACGCTCCCCCTAAAGTGTTGCCGTACCCTCACCTGGACCCTAAAACGTCCCCGTCTCCTAACCCTAACCCTAGCCGAACCCTAACCCTAACCCTTCCCCGAAGCCTGACCCTCACCCGTCCCCTAATCCTAACCCGTACGCTAACACTAACCCGCGCCCTCACACGCACGCTCCCCCTAAAGCGTTGCCGTACCCTCACCTGGACCCTAAACCATCCCCGTCCCCTAACCCTAACCCTAGCCCGAACCCTAACCCTAACACTTCCCCGAAGCCTGACCCTCACCGGTCCCCTAATCCTAACCCGTACGTTAACACTAACCCGCGACCTCACACGCACGCTCCCCCTAAAGCGTTGCCGTACCCTCACCTGGACCCTAAACCGTCCCCGTCCCCTAACCCTAACCCTAGCCCGAACCCTAACCCTAACCCTTCCCCGAAGCCTGACCCTCACCCGTACCCTAATCCTAACCCGTACGCTAACACTAACCCGCACCCTCACACGCACGCTCCCCCTAAAGCGTTGCCGTACCCTCACCTGGACCCTAAACCGTCCCCGTCCCCTAACCCTAACCCTAGCCCGAACCCTAAACCTAACCCTTTCCCGAAGCCTGACCCTCACCCGTCCCGTAATCCTAACCCGTACGCTAACACTAACCCGCGCCCTCACACGCACGCTCCCCCTAAAGCGTTGCCGTACCCTCACCTGGACCCTAAACCGTCCCCGTCCCCTAACCCTAACCCTAGCCCGAACCCTATCCCTAACCCTTCCCCGAAACCTGACCCTCACCCGTCCCCTACACCTAACCCGTACGCTAACACTGACCCGCGCCCTCACACGCACGCTCCCCCTAAAGCGTTGCCGTACCCTCACCTGGACCCTAAACCGTCCCCGTCCCCTAAACCTAACCCTAGCCCGAACCCTAACCCTAACCCTTCCCCGAAGCCTTACCCTCACCCGTCCCCTAATCCTAACCCGTACGCTAACACTAACCCGCGCCCTCACACGCACGCTCCCCCTAAAGCGTTGCCGTACCCTCATCTGGACCCTAAACCGTCCCCGTCCCCTAACCCTAACCCTAGCCCGAACCCTAACCCTAACCCTTCCCCGAAGCCTGACCCTCACCCGTCCCATAATCCTAACCCGTACGCTAACACTAACCCGTGCCCTCACACGCACGCTCCCCCTAAAGCGTTGCCGTACCCTGACCTGGACCCTAAACCGTCCCCGTCCCCTAACCCTAACCCTAGCCCGAACCCTAACCCTAACACTGCCCCGAAGCCTGACCCTCACCCGTCCCCTTATCCTAACCCGTACGCTAACAGTAACCCGCGCCCTACACGCACGCTCCCCCTAAAGCTTTGCCGTACCCTCACCTGGACCCTAAACCGTCCCCGTCCTCGTCCCCTAACCCTAGCCCGAACCCTAACCCTAACCCTTCCCCGAAGCCTGACCCTCACCCGTCCCCTAATCCTAACCCGTACGCTAACACTAACCCGCGGCGTCACACGCACACTCCCCCTAAAGCGTTGCCGTACCCTCAACTGGACCCTAAACCGTCCCCGTCCCCTAACCGTAACCCTAGCCCGAACCATAACCCTAACCCTTCCCCGAAGCCTGACCCTCACCCGTCCCCTAATCCTAACCCGTACGCTAACACTAACCCGCGCCCTCACACGCACATTCCCCCTAAAGCGTTGCCGTACCCTCACCTGGACCCTAAACCGTCCCCATCCCCTAACCCTAACCCTAGCCCGAACCCTAACCCTATCCCTTCCCCGAAGCCTGACCCTCACCCGTCCCCTAATCCTAACCCGTACGCTAACACTAACCCGCGCCCTCACACACACGCTCCCCCTAAAGCGTTGCCGTACCCTCACCTGGACCCTAAACCGTCCCCGTCCCCTAACCCTAACCCTAGCATAACCCTAACCCTAACCCTTCCCCGAAGCCTGACCCTCACCCGTCCCCTAATCCTAACCCGTACGCTAACACTAACCCGCGCCCTCACACGCACGCTCCCCCTAAAGCGTTGCCGTACCCTCACCTGGACCCTAAACCGTCCCCGTCCCCTAAACCTAACCCTAGCCCGAACCCTAACCCTAACACTTCCCCAAAGCCTGACCCTCACCCGTCCCCTAATCCTAACACGTACGCTAACACTAACCCGCGCCCTCACACGCACGCTCCCCCTAAAGCGTTGCCGTACCCTCACCTGGACCGTAAACCGTCCCCGTCCCCTAACCCTAACCCTACCCCGAACTCTAACCCTAACACTTCCCCGAAGCCTGACCCTCACCCGTACCCTAATCCTAATCCGTACGCTAACACTAACCCGCCCCTCACACGCACGCTCCCCCTAAAGCGTTGCCGTACCCTCACCTGGACCCTAAACCGTCCCCGTCCCCTAACCCTAACCCTAGCCCGAACCCTAACCCTAACCCTTCCCCGAAGCCTGACCCTCACCTGTCCCCTAATCCTAAACCGTACGCTAACACTAACCAGCGCCCTCACACGCATGCTCCCCCTAAAGTGTTGCCGTACCCTCACCTGGACCCTAAACCGTCCCCGTCCCCTAACCCTAACCCTAGCCGAACCCTAACCCTAACACTTCCCCGAAGCCTGACCCTCACCCGTCCCCTAATCCTAACCCGTACGTTAACACTAAACCGCGCCCGCACACGCACGCTCCCCCTAAAGCGTTGCCGTACCCTCACCTGGACCCTAAACCGTCCCCGTCCCCTAACACTAACCCTAGCCCGAACCCTAACCCTAAACCTTCCCCGAAGCCTGACCCTCACCCGTCCCCTAATCCTAACCCGTACGCTAACACTAACCCGCGCCCTCACACGCACGCTCCCCCTAAAGCGTTGCCATACCCTCACCTGGACCTTAAACCGTCCCCGTCCCCTAACCCTAACCATAGCCCGAACGCTAACCCTAACCCTTCCCCGAAGCCTGACCCTCACCCGTCCCCTAATCCTAACCCGTACGCTAACACTAACCCACGCCCTCACACGCACGCTCCCCCTAAAGCATTGCCGTACCCTCACCTGGACCCTAAACCGTCCCCGTCCCCTAACCCTAACCCTAGCCAGAACCCTAACCCTAACACTTCCCCGAAGCCTGACCCTCACCCGTCCCCTTATCCTAACCCGTACGCTAACAGTAACCCGCGCCCTACACGCACGCTCCCCCTAAAGCTTTGCCGTACCCTCACCTGGACCCTAAACCGTCCCCGTCCTCGTCCCCTAACCCTAGCCCGAACCCTAACCCTAACCCTTCCCCGAAGCCTGACCCTCACCCGTCCCCTAATCCTAACCCGTACGCTAACACTAACCCGCGCCCTCACACGCACGCTCCCCCTAAAGCGTTGCCGTACCCTCACCTGGACCCTAAACCGTCCCCGTCCCCTAACCCTAACCCTAGCCCGAACCCTAACCCTAACCCTTCCCCAAAGCCTGACCCTCACCCGTCCCCTAATCCTAACACGTACGCTAACACTAACCCGCGCCCTCACACGCACGCTCCCCCTAAAGCGTTGCCGTACCCTCACCTGGACCGTAAACCGTCCCCGTCCCCTAACCCTAACCCTACCCCGAACTCTAACCCTAACCCTTCCCCGAAGCCTGACCCTCAACCGTACCCTAATCCTAATCCGTACGCTAACACTAACCCGCCCCTCACACGCACGCTCCCCCTAAAGCGTTGCCGTACCCTCACCTGGACCCTAAACCGTCCCCGTTCCCTAACCCTAACCCTAGCCCGAACCCTAACCCTAACCCTTCCCCGAAGCCTGACCCTCACCTGTCCCCTAATCCTAAACCGTACGCTAACACTAACCAGCGCCCTCACACGCATGCTCCCCCTAAAGTGTTGCCGTACCCTCACCTGGACCCTAAACCGTCCCCGTCCCCTAACCCTAACCCTAGCCGAACCCTAACCCTAACCCTTCCCCGAAGCCTGACCCTCACCCGTCCCCTAATCCTAACCCGTACGTTAACACTAAACCGCGCCCGCACACGCACGCTCCCCCTAAAGCGTTGCCGTACCCTCACCTGGACCCTAAACCGTCCCCGTCCCCTAACACTAACCCTAGCCCGAACCCTAACCCTAAACATTCCCCAAAGCCTGACCCTCACCCGTCCCCTAATCCTAACCCGTACGCTAACACTAAACCGCGCCCTCACACGCACGCTCCCCCTAAAGCGTTGCCATACCCTCACCTGGACCTTAAAACGTCCCCGTCCCCTAACCCTAACCATAGCCCGAACGCTAACCCTAACCCTTCCCCGAAGCCTGACCCTCACCCGTACCCTAATCCTAACCAGTACCCTAACACTAACCCACGCCCTCACACGCACGCTCCCCCTAAAGCATTGCCGTACCCTCACCTGGACCCTAAACCGTCCCCGTCCCCTAACCCTAACCCTAGCCAGAACCCTAACCCTAACCCTTCCCCGAAACCTGACCCTCACCCGTCCCCTAATCCTACCCCGTACGCTAACACTAACCCGCGCCCTCACACACACGCTCCCCCTATAGCTTTGCCGTACCCTCACCTGGACCCTAAACCGTCCCCGTCCCCTAACCCTAACCCTAGCCCGAACCCTAACCCTAACCCTTCCCCGAAGCCTGACCCTCACCCGTCCCCTAATCCTAACCCGTACGCTAACACTAACCCGCGCCCTCACACGCACGCTCCCCCTAAAGCGTTGCCGTACCCTCAGCTGGACCCTAAACCGTCCCCGTCCCCTATCCCTAACCCTAGCCCGAACTGTAACCCTAACCCTTCCCTGAAGCCTGACCCTCACCCGTCCCCTAATCCTAACCCGTACGCTAACACTAACCCGCGCCCTCACACGCACGCTCCCCCTAAAGCGTTGCCGTACCCTCACCTGGACCCTAAACCGTCCCCGTCCCCTAACCCTAACCCTAGCCCGAACCCTAACCCTAACCCTTCCCCGAAGCCTGACCCTCACCTGTCCCCTAATCCTAAACCGTACGCTAACACTAACCAGCGCCCTCACACGCATGCTCCCCCTAAAGTGTTGCCGTACCCTCACCTGGACCCTAAACCGTCCCCGTCCCCTAACCCTAACCCTAGCCGAACCCTAACCCTAACCCTTCCCCGAAGCCTGACCCTCACCCGTCCCCTAATCCTAACCCGTACGCTAACACTAACACGCGCCCTCATATGCACGCTCCCCCTAAAGCGTTGCCGTACAATCACCTGGACCTTAAACCGTCCCCGTCCCCGAACCCTAACCCTAGCCCGAACCCTAACCCTAACCCTTCCCCGAAGCCTGACCCTCACCCGTCCCCTAATCCTAACCCGTACGCTAACACTAACCCGCGCCCTCACACGCACGCTCCCCCTAAAGCGTTGCCGTACCCTCACCTGGACCCTAAACCGTCCCCGTCCCCTAACCCTAACCCTAGCCCGAACCCTAACCCTAACCCTTCCCCGAAGCCTGACCCTCACCCGTCCCCTAATCCTAACCCGTACGCTAACACTAACCCGCACCCTCACACGCACGCTACCCCTAAAGCGTTGCCGTACCCTCACCTGGACCCTAAACCGTCCCCATCCCCTAACCCTAACCCTAGCCCGAACCCTAACCCTAACCCTTCCCCGAAGCCTGACCCTCACCCGTCCCCTAATCCTAACCCGTACGCTAACACTAACCCGCGCCCTCACATGCACGCTCCCCCTAAAGCGTTGCCGTACCCTCACCTGGACCCTAAACCGTCCCCGTCCCCTAACCCTAACCCTAGTCGAACCCTAACTCTAACGCTTCCCCGAAGCATGACCCTCACCCGTCCCCTAATCCTAACCCGTACACTAACACTAACCCGCGCTCTCACACGCACGCTCCCCCTAAAGTGTTGCCGTACCCTCACCTGGACCCGAAACCGTCCCCGTCCCCTAACCCTAACCCTAGCCCGAACCCTAACCCTAACCCTTCCCCGAAGCCTGACCCTCACCCGTCCCCTAATCCTAAGCCGTACGCTAACACTAATGCGCGCCCTCACACGCACGCTCCCCCTAAAGCGTTGCCGTACCCTCACCTGGACTATAAACCGTCCCCGTCCCCTAACCCTAACCCTAGCCCGAACCCTAACCCTAACCCTTCCCCGAAGCCTGACCCTCACCCGTCCCCTAATCCTAACCCATACGCTAACACTAACCCGTGCTCTCAGACGCACGCTCCCCCTAAAGCGTTGCCGTACCCTCACCTGGACCCTAAACCGTCCTCGTCCCCTAACCCTAACCCTAGCCCGAACCCTAACCCTAACACTTCCCCGAAGCCTGACCCTCACCCGTCCCCTAATCCTAACCCATACGCTAACACTAACCCGCGCCCTCACACGCACGCTCCCCCGAAAGCGTTGCCGTACCCTCACCTGGACCCTAAACCGTCCCCGTCCCCTAACCCTAACCCTAGCCCGAACCCTAACCCTAACCCTTCCCTGAAGCCTGACCCTCACCCGTCCCATAATCCTAACCCGTACGCTAACACTACCCCGCGCCCTCACACGCACACTCCCCCTAAAGCGTTGCCGTACCCTCACCTGGACCCTAAACCGTCCCCGTCCCCTAACCCTAACCCTAGCCCGAACCCTAACCCTAACCCTTCCCCGAAGCCTGACCCTCACCCGTCCCCTAATCCTAACCCGTACGCTAACACTAACCCGCGCCCTCACACGCACGCTGCCACTAAAGCGTTGCCGTACCCTCACCTGGACCCTAAACCGTCCCCTAACCCTAACCCTAGCCCGAACCCTAACCCTAACCCTTCCCCGAAGCCTGACCCTCACCCGTCCCCTAATCCTAACCCGTACGCTAACACTAACCCGCGCCCTCACACGCACGCTCCCCCTAAAGCGTTGCCGTACCCTCACCTGGACCTTAAACCGTCCCCGTCCCCTAACCCTAACCCTAGCCCGAACCCTAACCCTAACCCTTCCCCGAAGCCTGCCCCTCACCCGTACCCTAATCCTAACAAGTACGCTAACACTAACCCGCGCCCTCACACGCACGCTCCCCCGAAAGCGTTGCCGTACCCTCACCTGGACCCTAAACCGTCCCCGTCCCCTAACCCTAACCCTAGCCCGAACCCTAACCCTAACCCTTCCCCGAAGCCTGACCCTCACCCGTCCCCTAATCCTAACCCGTACGCTAACACTAACCCGCGCCCTCACACGCACGCTCCCCCTAAAGCATTACCGTATGCTCACTTGGACCCTAAACCGTCCCCGTCCCCTAACCCTAACCCTAGCCTGAACCCTAACCCTAACCCTTCCCCGAAGCCTGACCCTCACCCGTCCCCTAAACCTAACCCGTACGCTAACACTAACCCGCGCCCTCACACGCACGCTCCCCCTAAAGCATTGCCGTACCCTCACCTGGACCCTAAACCGTCCCCGTCCCCTAACCCTAACCCTAGCCCGAACCCTAACCCTAACCCTTCCCCGAAGCCTGACCCTCACCCGTCCCCTAATCCTAACCCGTACGCTAACACTAACCCGCGCCCTCACACGCACGCTCCCCCTAATGCGTTGCCGTACCCTCACCTGGACCCTAAACCGTCCCCGTCCCCTAACCCTAACCCTAGCCCGAACCCTAACCCTAACCCTTCCCCGAAGCCTGACCCTCACCCGTCCCCTAATCCTAACCCGTACGCTAACACTACCCCGCGCCCTCACACGCACGCTTCACCTAAAGCGTTGCCGTACCCTCACCTGGACCCTAAACCGTCCCCGTCCCCTAACCCTAACCCTTCCCCAAAGCCTGACCCTCACCCGTCCCCTAATCCTAACCCGTACGCTAACACTAACCCGCGGCGTCACACGCACGCTCCCCCTAAAGCGTTGCCGTACCCTCACCTGGACCCTAAACCGTCCCCGTCCCCTAACCCTAACCCTAGCCCGAACCATAACCCTAACCGTTCCCCGAAGCCTGACCCTCACCCGTCCCCTAATTCTAACCCGTACGCTAACACTAACCCGCGCCCTCACACGCACGCTCCCCCTAAAGCGTTGCCGTACCCTCACCTGGACCCTAAACCGTCCCCATCCCCTAAACCTAACCCTAGCACGAACCCTAACCCTAACCCTTCCCGAAAGCCTGACCCTCACCCGTCCCCTAATCCTAACCCGTACGCTAACACTAACCCGCGCCCTCACACGCACGCTCCCCCTAAAGCGTTGCCGTACCCTCACCTGGACCCTAAACCGTCCCCGTCCCCTAACCCTAACCCTAGCCCGAACCCTAACCCTAACCCTTCCCCGAAGCCTGACCCTCACCCGTCCCCTAATCCTAACCCGTACGCTAACACTAACCCGTGCTCTCACACGCACGCTCCCCCTAAAGCGTTGCCGTACCCTCACCTGGACCCTAAACCGTCCTCGTCCCCTAACCCTAACCCTAGCCCGAACCCTAACCCTAACCCTTCCCCGAAGCCTGACCCTCACCCGTCCCCTAATCCTAATCCATACGCTAACACTAACCCGCGCCCTCACACGCACGCTCCCCCGAAAGCGTTGCCGTACCCTCACCTGGACCCTAAACCGTCCCCGTCCCCTAACCCTAACCCTAGCCCGAACCCTAACCCTAACCCTTCCCCGAAGCCTGACCCTCACCCGTCCCATAATCCTAACCCGTACGCTAACACTACCCCGCGCCCTCACACGCACGCTCCCCCTAAAGCGTTGCCGTACCCTCACCTGGACCCTAAACCGTCCCCGTCCCCTAACGCTAACCCTAGCCCGAACCCTAACCCTAACCCTTCCCCGAAGCCTGACCCTCACCCGTCCCCTAATCCTAACCCGTACGCTAACACTAACCCGCGCCCTCACACGCACGCTGCCACTAAAGCGTTGCCGTACCCTCACCTGGACCCTAAACCGTCCCCTAACCCTAACCCTAGCCCGAACCCTAACCCTAACCCTTCCCCGAAGCCTGACCCTCACCCGTCCCCTAATCCTAACCCGTACGCTAACACTAACCCGCGCCCTCACACGCACGCTCCCCCTAAAGCGTTGCCGTACCCTCACCTGGACCCTAAACCGTCCCCGTCCCCTAACCCTAACCCTAGCCCGAACCCTAACCCTAACCCTTCCCCGAAGCCTGACCCTCACCCGTCCCCTAATCCTAACCCGTACGCTAACACTAACCCGCGCCCTCACACGCACGGTCCCCCTAAAGCGTTGCCGTACCCTCACCTGGACCCTAAACCGTCCCCATCCCCTAACCCTAACCCTAGCCCGAACCCTAACCCTAACCCTTCCCCGAAGCCTGACCCTCACCCGTCCCCTAATCCTAACCCGTACGCTAACACTAGCCCGCGCCCTCACACGCACGCTCCCCCTAAAGCGTTGCCGTACCCTCACCTGGACCCTAAACCGTCCCCGTCCCCTAACCCTAACCCTAGCCCGAACCCTAACCCTAACCCTTCCCCGAAGCCTGACCCTCACCCGTCCCCTAATCCTAACCCGTACGCTAACACGAACCCGCGCCCTCACACGCACGCTCCCCCTAAAGCGTTGCCGTACCCTCACCTGGACCCTAAACCGTCCCCGTCCCCTAACCCTAACCCTAGCCCGAACCCTAACCCTAACCCTTCCCCGAAGCCTGACCCTCACCCGTCCCCTAATCCTAACCCGTACGCTAACACTAGCCCGCGCCCTCACACGCACGCTCCCCCTAAAGCGTTGCCGTACCCTCACCTGGACCCTAAACCGTCCCCGTCCCCTAACCCTAACCCTAGCCCGAACCCTAACCCTAACCCTTCCCCGAAGCCTGACCCTCACCCGTCCCCTAATCCTAACCCGTACGCTAACACTAACCCGCGCCCTCACACGCACGCTCCCCCTAAAGCGTTGCCGTACCCTCACCTGGACCCTAAACTGTCCCCGTCCCCTAACCCTAACCCTAGCCCGAACCCTAACCCTAACCCTTCCCCGAAGCCTGACCCTCACCCGTCCCCTAATCCTAACCCGTACGCTAACACTAAACCGCGCCCTCACACGCACGCTCCCCCTAAAGCGTTGCCGTACCCTCACCTGGACCCTAAACCGTCCCCGTCCCCTAACCCTAACCCTAGCCCGAACCCTAACCCTAACCCTTCCCCGAAGCCTGACCCTCACCCGTCCCCAATCCTAACCCGTACGCTAACACTAACCCGCGCCCTCACACGCACGCTCCCCCTAAAGCGTTGCCGTACCCTCACCTGGACCCTAAACCGTCCCCGTCCCCTAACCCTAACCCTAGCCCGAACCCTAACCCTAACCCTTCCCCGAAGCCTGACCCTCACCCGTCCCCTAATCCTAACCCGTACGCTAACACTAACCCGCGCCCTCACACGCACGCTCCCCCTAAAGCGTTGCCGTACCCTCACCTGGACCCTAAACCGTCCCCGTCCCCTAACCCTAACCCTAGCCCGAACCTGAACCCTAACCCTTCCCCGAAGCCTGACCCTCACCCGTCCCCTAATCCTAACCCGTACGCTAACACTAACCCGCGCCCTCACACGCACGCTCACCCTAAAGCGTTGCCGTACCCTCACCTGGACCCTAAACCGTCCCCGTCCGCTAACCCTAACCCTAGCCCGAACCCTTACCCTAACACTTCCCCGAAGCCTGACCCTCACCCGTCCCCTAATCCTAAGCCGTACGCTAACACTAACGCGCGCCCTCACACGCACGCTCCCCCTAAAGCGTTGCCGTACCCTCACCTGGACTATAAACCGTCCCCGTCCCCTAACCCTAACCCTAGCCCGAACCCTAACCCTAACCCTTCCCCGAAGCCTGACCCTCACCCGTCCCCTAATCCTAACCCATACGCTAACACTAACCCGTGCTCTCACACGCACGCTCCCCCTAAAGCGTTGCCGTACCCTCACCTGGACCCTAAACCGTCCTCGTCCCCTAACCCTAACCCTAGCCCGAACCCTAACCCTAACCCTTCCCCGAAGCCTGACCCTCACCCGTCCCCTAATCCTAACCCATACGCTAACACTAACCCGCGCCCTCACACGCACGCTCCCCCGAAAGCGTTGCCGTACCCTCACCTGGACCCTAAACCGTCCCCGTCCCCTAACCCTAACCCTAGCCCGAACCCTAACCCTAACCCTTCCCCGAAGCCTGACCCTCACCCGTCCCCTAATCCTAACCCGTACGCTAACACTACCCCGCGCCCTCACACGCACGCTCCCCCTAAAGCGTTGCCGTACCCTCACCTGGACCCTAAACCGTCCCCGTCCCCTAACGCTAACCCTAGCCCGAACCCTAACCCTAACCCTTCCCCGAAGCCTGACCCTCACCCGTCCCCTAATCCTAACCCGTACGCTAACACTAACCCGCGCCCTCACACACACGCTGCCACTAAAGCGTTGCCGTACCCTCACCTGGACCCTAAACCGTCCCCTAACCCTAACCCTAGCCCGAACCCTAACCCTAACCCTTCCCCGAAGCCTGACCCTCACCCGTCCCCTAATCCTAACCCGTACGCTAACACTAACCCGCGCCCTCACACGCACGCTCCCCCTAAAGCGTTGCCGTACGCTCACCTGGACCTTAAACCGTCCCCGTCCCCTAACCCTAACCCTAGCCCGAACCCTAACCCTAACACTTCCCCGAAGCCTGACCCTCACCCGTACCCTAATCCTAACACGTACGCTAACACTAACCCGCGCCCTCACACGCACGCTCCCCCTAAAGCGTTGCCGTACCCTCACCTGGACCCTAAACCGTCCCCGTCCCCTAACCCTAACCCTAGCCCGAACCCTAACCCTAACCCTTCCCCGAAGCCTGACCCTCACCCGTCCCCTAATCCTAACCCGTACGCTAACACTAACCCGCGCCCTCACACGCACGCTCCCCCTAAAGCATTGCCGTATGCTCACCTGGACCCTAAACCGTCCCCGTCCCCTAACCCTAACCCTAGCCCGAACCCTAACCCTAACCCTTCCCCGAAGCCTGACCCTCACCCGTCCCCTAAACCTAACCCGTACGCTAACACTAACCCGCGCCCTCACACGCACGCTCCCCCTAAAGCATTGCCGTACCCTCACCTGGACCCTAAACCGTCCCCGTCCCCTAACCCTAACCCTAGCCCGAACCCTAACCCTAACCCTTCCCCGAAGCCTGACCCTCACCCGTCCCCTAATCCTAACCCGTACGGTAACACTAACCCGCGCCCTCACACGCACGCTCCCCCTAAAGCTTTGCAGTACCCTCACCTGGACCCTAAACCGTCCCCGTCCCCTAACCCTAACCCTAGTCGAACCCTTACTCTAACGCTTCCCCGAAGCCTGACACTCACCCGTCCCCTAATCCTAACCCGTACGCTAACACTAACCCGCGCCCTCACACGCACGCTCCCCCTAAAGCGTTGCCGTACCCTCACCTGGACCCTAAACCGTCCCCGTCCGCTAACCCTAACCCTAGCCCGAACCCTTACCCTAACACTTCCCCGAAGCCTGACCCTCACCCGTCCCCTAATCCTAAGCCGTACGCTAACACTAACGCGCGCCCTCACACGCACGCTCCCCCTAAACCGTTGCCGTACCCTCACCTGGACTATAAACCGTCCCCGTCCCCTAACCCTAACCCTAGCCCGAACCCTAACCCTAACCCTTCCCCGAAGCCTGACCCTCACCCGTCCCCTAATCCTAACCCATACGCTAACACTAACCCGTGCTCTCACACGCACGCTCCCCCTAAAGCGTTGCCGTACCCTCACCTGGACCCTAAACCGTCCTCGTCCCCTAACCCTAACCCTAGCCCGAACCCTAACCCTAACCCTTCCCCGAAGCCTGACCCTCACCCGTCCCCTAATCCTAACCCGTACGCTAACACTAACCCGCGCCCTCACACGCACGCTCCCCCGAAAGCGTTGCCGTACCCTCACCTGGACCCTAAACCGTCCCCGTCCCCTAACCCTAACCCTAGCCCGAACCCTAACCCTAAACCTTCCCCGAAGCCTGACCCTCACCCGTCCCCTAATCCTAACACGTACGCTAACACTACCCCGCGCCCTCACACGCACGCTCCCCCTAAAGCGTTGCCGTACCCTCACCTGGACCCTAAACCGTCCCCGTCCCCTAACCCTAACCCTACCCCGAAGCCTAACCCTAACTCTTCCCCGAAGCATGACCCTCACCCGTACCCTAATCCTAATCCGTACGCTAACACTAACCCGCCCCTCACACGCACGCTCCCCCTAAAGCGTTGCCGTACCCTCACCTGGACCCTAAACCGTCCCCGTCCCCTAACCCTAACCCTAGACCGAACCCTAACCCTAACCCTTCCCCGAAGCCTGACCCTGACCTGTCCCCTAATCCTAACCCGTACGCTAACACTAACCAGCGCCCTCACACGCATGCTCCCCCTAAAGTGTTGCCGTACCCTCACCTGGACCCTAAACCGTCCCCGTCCCCTAAGCCTAACCCTAGTCGAACCCTAACCCTAACCCTTCCCCGAAGCCTGACCCTCACCCGTCCCCTAATCCTAACCCGTACGTTAACACTAAACCGTGCTCTCACACGCACGCTCCCCCTAAAGCGTTGCCGTACCCTCACCTGGACCCTAAACCGTCCCCGTCCCCTAACCCTAACCCTAGCCCGAACCCTAACCCTAAACCATCCCCGAAGCCTGACCCTCACCCGTCCCCTAATCCTAACCCGTACGCTAACACTAACCCGCGCCCTCACACGCACGCTCCCCCTAAAGCGTTGCCGTACCCTCACCTGGACCTTAAACCGTCCCCGTCCCCTAACCCTAACCCTAGCCCGAACGCTAACCCTAACCTTTCTCCGAAGCCTGACCCTCACCCGTACCCTAATCCTAACCCGTACGCTAACACTAACCCGTGCCCTCACACGCACGCTCCCCCTAAAGCGTTGCCGTACCCTCACCTGGACCCTAAACCGTCCCCGTCCCCTAACCCTAACCCTAGCCCGAACCCTAACCCTAACCCTTCCCCGAAACCTGACCCTCACCCGTCCCCTAATCCTAACCCGTGCGCTAACACTAACCCGCGCCCTCACACGCACGCTCCCCCTAAAGCCTGCCGTACCCTCACCTGGACCCTAAACCGTCCCCGTCCCCTAACCCTAACCCTAGCCCGAACCCTAACCCTAACCCTTCCCCGAAGCCTGACCCTCACCCGTCCCCTAATCCTAACCCGTACGCTAACACTAACCCGCGCTTTCACACGCACGCTCCCCCTAAAGCGTTGCCGTACCCTCACCTGGACCCGAAACTGTCCCCGTCCCCTAACCCTAACCCTAGCCCGAACCCTAACCCTAACCCTTCCCCAAAGCCTGACCCTCACCCGTCCCCTAATCCTAACCCGTACGCTAACACTAACACACGCCCTCACACGCACGCTCCCCCTAAAGCGTTGCCGTACCCTCACCTGGACCCTAAACCGTCCCCGTCCCCGAACCCTAACCCTAGCCCGAACCCTAACCCTAACCCTTCCCCGAAGCCTGACCCTCACCCGTCCCCTAATCCTAACCCGTACGCTAACACTAACCCGCGCCCTCACACGCACGCTCCCCCTAAAGCGTTGCTGTATCCTCACCTGGACCCTAAACCGTCCCCGTCCCCTAACCCTAACCCTAGCCCGAACCCTAACCCTAACACTTCCCCGAAGCCTGACCCTCACCCGTACCCTAATCCTAACACGTACGCTAACACTAACCCGCGCCCTCACACGCACGCTCCCCCTAAAGCGTTGCCGTACCCTCACCTGGACCCTAAACCGTCCCCGTCCCCTAACCCTAACCCTAGCCCAAACCCTAACCCTAACCCTTCCCCGAAGCCTGACCATCACCCGTCCCCTAATCCTAACCCGTACGCTAACACTAACCCGCGCCCTCACACGCACGCTCCCCCTAAAGCATTGCCGTATGCTCACCTGGACCCTAAACCGTCCCCGTCCCCTAACCCTAACCCTAGCCCGAACCCTAACCCTAACCCTTCCCCGAAGCCTGACCCTCACCCGTCCCCTAAACCTAACCCGTACGCTAACACTAACCCGCGCCCTCACACGCACGCTCCCCCTAAAGCGTTGCCGTACCCTCACCTGGACCCTAAACCGTCCCCGTCCCCGAACCCTAACCCTAGCCCGAACCCTAACCCTAACCCTTCCCCGAATCCTGACCCTCACCCGTCCCCTAATCCTAACCCGTACGCTAACACTAACCCACGCCCTCACACGCACGATCCCCCTAAAGCGTTGCCGTACCCTCACCTGGACCCTAAACCGTCCCCGTCCCCTAACCCTAACCCTAGCCCGAACCCTAACCCTAACCCTTCCCCGAAGCCTGACCCTCACCCGTCCCCTAATCCTAACCCGTACGCTAACACTAACCCGCGCCCTCACACGCACGCTCCCCCTAAAGCGTTGCCGTACCCTCACCTGGACCCTAAACCGTCCCCGTCCCCTAACCCTAACCCTAGCCCGAGCCCGAACCCTAACCCTTCCCCGAAGCCTGACCCTCACCCGTCCCCTAATCCTAACCCGTACGCTAACACTAACCCGCGCCCTCACACGCACGCTCACCCTAAAGCGTTGCCGTACCCTCACCTGGACCCTAAACCGTCCCCGTCCGCTAACCCTAACCCTAGCCCGAACCCTTACCCTAACACTTCCCCGAAACCTGACCCTCACCCGTCCCCTAATCCTAAGCCGTACGCTAACACTAACGCGCGCCCTCACACGCACGCTCCCCCTAAACCGTTGCCGTACCCTCACCTGGACTATAAACCGTCCCCGTGCCCTAACCCTAACCCTAGCCCGAACCCTAACCCTAACCCTTCCCCGAAGCCTGACCCTCACCCGTCCCCTAATCCTAACCCATACGCTAACACTAACCCGTGCTCTCACACGCACGCTCCCCCTAAAGCGTTGCCGTACCCTCACCTGGACCCTAAACCGTCCTCGTCCCCTAACCCTAACCCTAGCCCGAACCCTAACCCTAACCCTTCCCCGAAGCCTGACCCTCACCCGTCCCCTAATCCTAACCCGTACGCTAACACTAACCCGCGCCCTCACACGCACGCTCCCCCTAAAGCGTTGCCGTACCCTCACCTGGACCCTAAACCGTCCCCGTCCCCTAACCCTAACCCTAGCCCGAACCCTAACCCTAACCCTTCCCCGAAGCCTGACCCTCACCCGTCCCCTAATCCTAACCCGTACGCTAACACTAACCCGCGCCCTCACACGCACGCTCCCCCTAAAGCGTTGCCGTACCCTCACCTGGACCCTAAACCGTCCCCGTCCCCTAACCCTAACCCTACCCCGAACCCTAACCCTAACTCTTCCCCGAAGCATGACCCTCACCCGTACCCTAATCCTAATCCGTACGCTAACACTAACCCGCCCCTCACACGCACGCTCCCCCTAAAGCGTTGCCGTACCCTCACCTGGACCCTAAACCGTCCCCGTCCCCTAACCCTAACCCTAGACCGAACCCTAACCCTAACCCTTCCCCGAAGCCTGACCCTGACCTGTCCCCTAATCCTAACCCGTACGCTAACACTAACCAGCGCCCTCACACGCATGCTCCCCCTAAAGTGTTGCCGTACCCTCACCTGGACCCTAAACCGTCCCCGTCCCCTAAGCCTAACCCTAGTCGAACCCTAACCCTAACCCTTCCCCGAAGCCTGACCCTCACCCGTCCCCTAATCCTAACCCGTACGTTAACACTAAACCGTGCTCTCACACGCACGCTCCCCCTAAAGCGTTGCCGTACCCTCACCTGGACCCTAAACCGTCCCCGTCCCCTAACCCTAACCCTAGCCCGAACCCTAACCCTAAACCATCCCCGAAGCCTGACCCTCACCCGTCCCCTAATCCTAACCCGTACGCTAACACTAACCCGCGCCCTCACACGCACGCTCCCCCTAAAGCGTTGCCGTACCCTCACCTGGACCTTAAACCGTCCCCGTCCCCTAACCCTAACCCTAGCCCGAACGCTAACCCTAACCCTTCTCCGAAGCCTGACCCTCACCCGTACCCTAATCCTAACCCGTACGCTAACACTAACCCGTGCCCTCACACGCACGCTCCCCCTAAAGCGTTGCCGTACCCTCACCTGGACCCTAAACCGTCCCCGTCCCCTAACCCTAACCCTAGCCCGAACCCTAACCCTAACCCTTCCCCGAAACCTGACCCTCACCCGTCCCCTAATCCTAACCCGTGCGCTAACACTAACCCGCGCCCTCACACGCACGCTCCCCCTAAAGCCTGCCGTACCCTCACCTGGACCCTAAACCGTCCCCGTCCCCTAACCCTAACCCTAGCCCGAACCCTAACCCTAACCCTTCCCCGAAGCCTGACCCTCACCCGTCCCCTAATCCTAACCCGTACGCTAACACTAACCCGCGCTTTCACACGCACTCTCCCCCTAAAGCGTTGCCGTACCCTCACCTGGACCCGAAACTGTCCCCGTCCCCTAACCCTAACCCTAGCCCGAACCCTAACCCTAACCCTTCCCCAAAGCCTGACCCTCACCCGTCCCCTAATCCTAACCCGTACGCTAACACTAACACACGCCCTCACACGCACGCTCCCCCTAAAGCGTTGCCGTACCCTCAACTGGACCCTAAACCGTCCCCGTCCCCGAACCCTAACCCTAGCCCGAACCCTAACCCTAACCCTTCCCCGAAGCCTGACCCTCACCCGTCCCCTAATCCTAACCCGTACGCTAACACTAACACGCGCCCTCACACGCACGCTCCCCCTAAAGCTTTGCGGTACCCTCACCTGGACCCTAAACCGTCCCCGTCCCCGAACCCTAACCCTAGCCCGAACCCTAACCCTAACCCTTCCCCGAAGCCTGACCCTCGCCCGTCCCCTAATCCTAACCCGTACGCTAACACTAACACGCGCCCTCACACGCACGCTCCCCCTAAAGCGTTGCCGTACCCTCACCTGGACCCTAAACCGTCCCCGTCCCCTAACCCTAACCCTAGCCCGAACCCTAACCCTAACCCTTCCCCGAAGCCTGACCCTCACCCGTCCCATAATCCTAACCCGTACGCTAACACTAACCCGCACCCTCACACGCACGCTCCCCCTAAAGCGTTGCCGTACCCTCACCTGGACCCTAAACCGTCTCCATCCCCTAACCCTAACCCTAGCCCGAACCCTAAACCTAACCCTTCCCCGATGCCTGACGCTCACCCGTCCCCTAATCCTAATGCGTACGCTAACACTAACCCGAGCCCTCACACGCACGCTCCCCCTAAAGCGTTGCCGTACCCACACCTGGACCCGAAACCGTCCCCTAACCCTAACCCTAACCCTAGCCCGAACCCTAACCCTAACCCTTCCCCGAAGCCTGACCCTCACCCGTCCCCTAATCCTAACCCGTACGCTAACACTAACCCGCGCCCTCACACGCACGCTCCCCCTAAAGCATTGCCGTACCCTCACCTGGACACTAAACCGTCCCCGTCCCCTAACCCTAACCCTAGCCCGAACCCTAACCCTAACCCTTCCCCGAAGCCTGACCCTCACCCGTCCCCTAATCCTTACCCGTACGCTAACACTAACCCGTGCCCTCACACGCACGCTCCCCCTAAAGCGTTGCCGTACCCTCACCTGGACCCTAAACCGTCCCCGTCCCCTAACCCTAACCCTAGCCCGAACCCTAACCCTAACACTTCCCCGAAGCCTAACCCTCACCCGTCCCCTAATCCTAACCCGTACGCTAACACTAGCCCGCGCCCTCACACGCACGCTCCCACTAAAGCGTTGCCGTACCCTCACCTGGACCCTAAACCGTCCCCGTCCCCTAACCCTAACCCTAGCCCGAACCCTAACCCTAACCCTTCCCCGAAGCCTGACCCTCACCCGTCCCCTAGTCCTAACCCGTACGCTAACACTAGCCCGCGCCCTCACACGCACGCTCCCCCTAAAGCGTTGCCGTACCCTCACCTGGACCCTAAACCGTCCCCGTCCCCTAACCCTAACCCTAGCCCGAACCCTAACCCTAACCCTTCCCCGAAGCCTGACCCTCACCCGTCCCCTAATCCTAACCCATACGCTAACACTAACCCACGCCCTCACACGCACGCTCCCCCTAAAGCGTTGCCGTACCCTCACCTGGACCCTAAACCGTCCCCGTCCCCTAACCCTAACCCTAGCCCGAACCCTAACCCTAACCCTTCCCCGAAGCCTGACCCTCACCCGTCCCCTAATCCTAACCCGTATGCTAACAGTAACCCGCGCCCTCACACGCACGCTCCCCCTAAAGCGTTGCCGTACCCTCACCTGGACCCTAAACCGTCCCCGTCCCCTAACCCTAACCCTAGCCCGAACCCTAACCCTAACCCTTCCCCGAAGCCTGACCCTCACCCGTCCCCTAATCCTAACCCGTACGCTAACACTAACCCGCACCCTCACACGCACGCTCCCCCTAAAGCGTTGCCGTACCCTCACCTGGACCCTAAACCGTCCCCGTCCGCTAACCCTAACCCTAGCCAAAACCCTTACCCTAACACTTCCCCGAAGCCTGACCCTCACCCGTCCCCTAATCCTAAGCCGTACGCTAACACAAACGCGCACCCTCACACGCACGCTCCCCCTAAAGCGTTGCCGTACCCTCACCTGGACCATAAACCGTCCCCGTCCCCTAACCCTAACCCTAGCCCGAACCCTAACCCTAACCCTTCCCCGAAGCCTGACCCTCAACCGTCCCCTAATCCTAACCCATATGCTAACACTAACCCGTGCTCTCACACGCACGCTCCCCCTAAAGCGTTGCCGTACCCTCACCTGGACCCTAAATCGTCCTCGTCCCCTAACCCTAACCCTAGCTCGAACCCTAACCCTAACCCTTCCCCGAAGCCTGACCCTCACCCATCCCCTAATCCTAACCCGTACGGTAACACTACCCCGAGCCCTCACACGCACGCTCCCCCTAAAGCGTTGCCGTACCCTCACCTGGACCCTAAACCGTCCCCGTCCCCTAACCCTAACCCTAGCCCGAACCCTAACCCTAACCCTTCCCCGAAGCCTGACCCTCACCCGTCCCATAATCCTAACCCGTACGCTAACACTAACCCGCGCCCTCACACGCACGCTCCCCCTAAAGCGTTGCCGTACCCTCACCTGGACCTTAAACCGTCCCCGTCCCCTAACCCTAACCCTAGCCCGAACCCTAACCCTAACCCTTCCCCGAAGCCTGACATTCACCCGTACCCTAATCCTAACACGTACGCTAACACTAACCCGCGCCCTCACACGCACGCTCCCCCTAAAGCATTGCCGTACCCTCACCTGGACCCTAAACCGTCCCCGTCCCCTAACCCTAACCCTAGCCCGAACCCTAACCCTAACCCTTCCCCGAAGCCTGACCCTCACCCGTCCCCTAATCCTAACCCGTACGCTAACACTAACCCGCGCCCTCACATGCACGCTCCCCCTAAAGCATTGCCGTACGCTCACCTGGACCCTAAACCGTCCCCGTCCCCTAACCCTAACCCTAGCCCGAACCCTAACCCTAACCCTTCCCCGAAGCCTGACCCTCACCCGTCCCCTAAACCTAACCCGTACGCTAACACTAACCCGCGCCCTCACACGCACGCTCCCCCTAAAGCGTTGCCGTACCCTCACCTGGACCCTAAACCGTCCCCGTCCCCTAACCCTAACCCTAGCCCGAACCCTAACCCTAACCCTTCCCCGAAGCCTGACCCTCACCCGTCCCCTAATCCTAACCCGTACGCTAACACTAACCCGCGCCCTCACACGCACGCTCCCCCTAAAGCTTTGCCGTACCCCACCTGGACCCTAAACCGTCCCCGTCCCCTAACCCTAACCCTAGTCGAACCCTAACTCTAACGCTTCCCCGAAGCCTGACCCTCACCCGTCCCCTAATCCTAACCCGTACGCTAACACTAACCCACGCTCTCACACGCACGCTCCCCCTAAAGCTTTGCCGTACCCTCACCTGGACCCGAAACCGTCCCCGTCCCCTAACCCTAACCCTAGCCCAAACCCTAACCCTAACCCTTCCCCGAAGCCTGACCCTCACCCGTCCCCTAATCCTAACCCGTACGCTAACACTAACACGCGCCCTCACACGCACGCTCCCCCTAAAGCGTTGCCGTACCCTCACCTGGACCCTAAACCGTCCCCGTCCCCGAACCCTAACCCTAGCCCGAACCCTAACCCTAACCCTTCCCCGAAGCCTGACCCTCACCCGTCCCCTAATCCTAACCCGTACGCTAACACTAACCCACGCCCTCGCACGCACGCTCCCCCTAAAGCGTTGCCGTACCCTCACCTGGACCCTAAACCGTCCCCGTCCCCTAACCCTAACCCTAGCCCGAACCCTAACCCTAACCCTTCCCCGAAGCCTGACCCTCACCCGTCCCCTAATCCTAACCCGTACGCTAACACTAACCCACGCCCTCACACGCACGCTCCACCTAAAGCGTTGCCGTACCCTCACCTGGACACTAAACCGTCCCCGTCCCCTAACCCTAACGCTAGCCTGAACACTAACCCTAACACTTCCCCGAAGCCTGAACCTCACCCGTCCCCTAATCCTAACCCGTACGCTAACACTAACCCGCGCCCTCACACGCACGCTCCCGCTAAAGCGTTGCCGTACCCTCACCTGGACCCTAAACCTTCCCCGTCCCCTAACCCTAACCCTAGCCCGAACCCTGACCCTAACCCTTCCCCGAAGCTGAGCCTCACCCGTCCCCTAATCCTAACCCGTACGCTAACACTAACCCGCGCCCTCACACGCACGCTCCCCCTAAAGCGTTGCCGTACCCTCACCTGGACCCTAAACCGTCCCCGTCCCCTAACCCTAACCCTAGCCCGAACCCTAACCCTAACCCTTCCCCGAAGCCTGACCCTCACCCGTCCCCTAATCCTAACCCATACGCTAACACTAACCCGCGCCCTCACATGCACGCTCCCCCTAAAGCGTTGCCGTACCCTCACCTGTACCCTAAACCGTCCCCATCCCCTAACCCTAACCCTAGCCCGAACCCTAACCCTAACCCTTCCCCGAAGCCTGACCCTCCCCCGTCCCCTAACCCTAACCCGTACGCTAACACTAACCCGCGCCCTCACACGCACGCTCCCCCTAAAGCGTTGCCGTACCCTCACCTGGACCCTAAACTGTCCCCGGTCCTAACCCTAAACCTAGCCCGAACCCTAACCCTAACCCTTCCCCGAAGCCTGACCCTCACCCGTCCCCTAATCCTAACCCGTACGCTAACACTACCCCGCGCCCTCACACGCACGCTTCCCCTAAAGCGCTGCCGTCCCCTCACCTAGACCCTAAACCGTCCCCGTCTCCTAACCCTAACCCTAACCCTTCCCCGAAGCCTGACCCTCACCCGTCCCCTAATCCTAACCCGTACGCTAACACTAACCCGCGCCCTCACACGCACGCTCCCCCTAAAGCGTTGCCGTACCCTCACCTGGACCTTAAACCGTCCCCGTCCCCTAACCCTAACCCTAGCCCGAACCCTAACCCTAACCCTTCCCCGAAGCCTGACCCTCACCCGTCCCCTAATCCTGAGCCGTACGCTAACACTAAACTGCGCCCTCACACGCACGCTCCCCCTAGAGCGTTGCCGTACCCTCACCTGGACACTAAACCATCCCCGTCCCCTAACCCTTACCCTAGCCCGAACACTAACCCTAACCCTTCCCCGAAGCATGACCCTCGCCCGTCCCCTAATCCTAACCCGTACGCTAACACTAACCCACGCTCTCACACGCACGCTCCCCCTAAAGCGTTGCCGTACCCTCACCTGGACCCTAAACCGTCCCCGTCCCCTAAGCCTAACCCTAGCCCGAACCCTAACCCTAACCCTTCTCCGAAGCCTGACCCTCACCCGTCCCTTAATCCTAACCCGTACACTAACACTAACCGGCGCCCTCACACGCACGCTCCCCCTAAAGCGTTGCCGTACCCTCACCTGGACCCTAAACCGTCCCCGTCCCCTAACCCTAACCCTAGCCCGAACCCTAACCCTAACCCTTCCCCGAAGCCTGACCCTCACCCGTCCCCTAATCCTAACCCGTACGCTAACACTAACCCGCGCCCTCACACGCACGCTCCCCCTAAAGCGTTGCCGTACCCTCACCTGGACCCTAAACCGTCCCCGTCCCCTAGCCCTAACCCTAGCCCGAACCCTAACCCTAACCCTTCCCCGAAGCCTGACCCTCACCCGTCCCCTAATCCTAAGCCGTACGCTAACACTAACCCGCGCCCTCACACGCACGCTCACCCTAAAGCGTTGCCGTACCCTCACCTGGACCCTAAACCGTCCCCGTCCCCTAACCCTAACCCTAGCCCGAACCCTAACCCTAACCCTTCCCCGAAGCCTGACCCTCACACGTACCCTAATCCTAACCCGTACGCTAACACTAACCCGCGCCCTCACACGCACGCTCCCACTAAAGCATTGCCGTACACTCACCTGGACCCTAAACCGTCCCCGTCCCCTAACCCTAACCCTAGCCCGAACCCTAACCCTAACCCTTCCCCGAAGCCTGACCCTCACCCGTCCCCTAATCCTAACCCGTACGCTAACACTAACCCGCGCCCTCACACGCACCCTCCCCCTAAAGCGTTGCCATACCCACACCTGGACCCTAAACCGTCCCCATCCCCTAACCCTAACCCTAGCCCGAACCCTAACCCTAACCCTTCTCCGAAGCCTGACCCTCACCCGTCCCCTAATCCTAACCCGTACGCTAACACTAACCCGCGCCCTCACATGCACGCTCCCCCTAAAGCGTTGCCGTACCCTCACCTGGACCCTAAACCGTCCCCGTCCCCTAACCCTAACCCTAGCCCGAACCCTAACCCTAACCCTTCCCCGAAGCCTGACCCTCACCCGTCCCATAATCCTAACCCGTACGCTAACACTACCCCGCGCCCTCACACGCACGCTCCCCCTAAAGCGTTGCCGTACCCTCACCTGGACCCTAAACCTTCCCCGTCCCCTAACCCTAACACTAGACCGAACCCTAACCCTAACCCTTCCCCGAAGCCTGACCCTCACCCGTCCCATAATCCTAACCCGTACGCTAACACTAACCCACGCTCTCACACGCACGCTCCCCCTAAAGCGTTGCAGTACCCTCACCTGGACCCTAAACCGTCCCCGTCCCCTAAGCCTAACCCTAGCCCGAACGCTAACCCTAACCCTTCTCCGAAGCCTGACCCTCACCCGTCCCTTAATCCTAACCCGTACACTAACACTAACCGGCGCCCTCACACGCACGCTCCCCCTAAAGCGTTGCCGTACCCTCACCTGGACCCTAAACCGTCCCCGTCCCCTAACCCTAACCCTAGCCCGAACCCTAACCCTAACCCTTCCCCGAAGCCTGACCCTCACCCGTCCCCTAATCCTAACCCGTACGCTAACACTAACCCGCGCCCTCACACGCACGCTCCCCCTAAAGCGTTGCCGTACCCTCACCTGGACCCTAAACCGTCCCCGTCCCCTAGCCCTAACCCTAGCCCGAACCCTAACCCTAACCCTTCCCCGAAGCCTGACCCTCACCCGTCCCCTAATCCTAAGCCGTACGCTAACACTAACCCGCGCCCTCACACGCACGCTCACCCTAAAGCGTTGCCGTACCCTCACCTGGACCCTAAACCGTCCCCGTCCCCTAACCCTAACCCTAGCCCGAACCCTAACCCTAACCCTTCCCCGAAGCCTGACCCTCACACGTACCCTAATCCTAACCCGTACGCTAACACTAACCCGCGCCCTCACACGCACGCTCCCACTAAAGCATTGCCGTACCCTCACCTGGACCCTAAACCGTCCCCGTCCCCTAACCCTAACCCTAGCCCGAACCCTAACCCTAACCCTTCCCCGAAGCCTGACCCTCACCCGTCCCCTAATCCTAACCCGTACGCTAACACTAACCCGCGCCCTCACACGCACGCTCCCCCTAAAGCGTTGCCATACCCACACCTGGACCCTAAACCGTCCCCATCCCCTAACCCTAACCCTAGCCCGAACCCTAACCCTAACCCTTCTCCGAAGCCTGACCCTCACCCGTCCCCTAATCCTAACCCGTACGCTAACACTAACCCGCGCCCTCACATGCACGCTCCCCCTAAAGCATTGCCGTACCCTCACCTGGACCCTAAACCGTCCCCGTCCCCTAACCCTAACCCTAGCCCGAACCCTAACCCTAACCCTTCCCCGAAGCCTGACCCTCACCCGTCCCATAATCCTAACCCGTACGCTAACACTACCCCGCGCCCTCACACGCACGCTCCCCCTAAAGCGTTGCCGTACCCTCACCTGGACTCTAAACCGTCCCCGTCCCCTAAACCTAACCCTAGCACGAACCCTAACCCTAACCCTTCCCCGAAGCCTGACCCTCACCCGTCCCCTAATCCTAACCCGTACGCTAACACTAACCCGCGCCCTCACACGCACGCTCCCCCTAAAGCGTTGCCGTACCCTCACCTGGACCCTAAACCGTCCCCGTCCCCTAACCCTAACCCTAGCCCGAACCCTAACCCTAACCCTTCCCCGAAGCCTGACCCTCACCCGTCCCCTAATCCTAACCCGTACGCTAACACTAACCCGCGCCCTCACACGCACGCTCCCCCTAAAGCGTTGCCGTACCCTCACCTGGACCCTAAACCGTCCCCGTCCGCTAACCCTAACCCTAGCCAAAACCCTTACCCTAACACTTCCCCGAAGCCTGACCCTCACCCGTCCCCTAATCCTAACCCGTACGCTAACACTAACGCGCACCCTCACACGCACGCTCCCCCTAAAGCGTTGCCGTACCCTCACCTGGACCCTAAACCGTCCCCGTCCCCTAACCCTAACCCTAGCCTGAACCCTAACCCTAACCCTTCCCCGAAGCCTGACCCTCACCCGTCCCCTAATCCTAACCCGTACGCTAACACTAACCCGCGCCCTCACACGCACGCTCCCCCTAAAGCGTTGCCGTACCCTCACCTGGACCCTAAATCGTCCTCGTCCCCTAACCCTAACCCTAGCTCGAACCCTAACCCTAACCCTTCCCCGAAGCCTGACCCTCACCCGTCCCCTAAACCTAACCCGTACGCTAACACTAACCCGCGCCCTCACACGCACGGTCCCCCTAAAGCATTGCCGTACCCTCACCTGAACCCTAAACCGTCCCCGTCCCCTAACCCTAACCCTAGCCCGAACCCTAACCCTAACCCTTCCCCGAAGCCTGACCCTCACCCGCCCCATAATCCTAACCCGTACGCTAACACTAACCCGAGCCCTCACACGCACGCTCCCCCTAAAGCGTTGCCGTACCCTCACCTGGACCCGAAACCGTCCCCGTCCCCTAACCCTAACCCTAGCCCGAACCCTAACCCTAACCCTTCCCCGAAGCCTGACCCTCACCCGTCCCCTAATCCTAATGCGTACGCTAACACTAACCCGAGCCCTCACACGCACGCTCCCCCTAAAGCGTTGCCGTACCCACACCTGGACCCGAAACCGTCCCCTAACCCTAACCCTAACCCTAGCCCGAACCCTAACCCTAACCCTTCCCCGAAGCCTGACCCTCACCCGTCCCCTAATCCTAAGCCGTACGCTAACACTAACCCGCGCCCTCACATGCACGCTCCCCCTAAAGCGTTGCCGTACCCTCACCTGGACCCGAGACCGTCCCCATCCCCTAACCCTAACCCTAGCCCGAACCCTAACCCTAACCCTTCCCCGAAGCCTGACCCTCACCCGTCCCCTAATCCTAACCCGTACGCTAACACTAACCCGCGCCCTCACACGCACGCTCCCCCTAAAGCATTGCCGTACCCTCACCTGGACTCTAAACCGTCCCCGTCCCCTAACCCTAACCCTAGCCCGAACCCTAACCCTAACCCTTCCCCGAAGCCTGACCCTCACCCGTCCCCTAATCCTTACCCGTACGCTAACACTAACCCGTGCCCTCACACGCACGCTCCCCCTAAAGCGTTGCCGTACCCTCACCTGGACCCTAAACCGTCCCCGTCCCCTAACCCTAACCCTAGCCCGAACCCTAACCCTAACACTTCCCCGAAGCCTAACCCTCACCCGTCCCCTAATCCTAACCCGTACGCTAACACTAGCCCGCGCCCTCACACGCACGCTCCCACTAAAGCGTTGCCGTACCCTCACCTGGACCCTAAACCGTCCCTGTCCCCTAACCCTAACCCTAGCCCGAACCCTAACCCTAACCCTTCCCCGAAGCCTGACCCTCACCCGTCCCCTAGTCCTAACCCGTACGCTAACACTAGCCCGCGCCCTCACACGCACGCTCCCCCTAAAGCGTTGCCGTACCCTCACCTGGACCCTAAACCGTCCCCGTCCCCTAACCCTAACCCTAGCCCGAACCCTAACCCTAACCCTTCCCCGAAGCCTGACCCTCACCCGTCCCCTAATCCTAACCCATACGCTAACACTAACCCACGCCCTCACACGCACGCTCCCCCTAAAGCGTTGCCGTACCCTCACCTGGACCCTAAACCGTCCCCGTCCCCTAACCCTAACCCTAGCCCGAACCCTAACCCTAACCCTTCCCCGAAGCCTGACCCTCACCCGTCCCCTAATCCTAACCCGTATGCTAACAGTAACCCGCGCCCTCACACGCACGCTCCCCCTAAAGCGTTGCCGTACCCTCACCTGGACCCTAAACCGTCCCCGTCCCCTAACCCTAACCCTAGCCCGAACCCTAACCCTAACCCTTCCCCGAAGCCTGACCCTCACCCGTCCCCTAATCCTAACCCGTACGCTAACACTAACCCGCGCCCTCACACGCACGCTCCCCCTAAAGCGTTGCCGTACCCTCACCTGGACTCTAAACCGTCCCCGTCCCCTAAACCTAACCCTAGCACGAACCCTAACCCTAACCCTTCCCCGAAGCCTGACCCTCACCCGTCCCCTAATCCTAACCCGTACGCTAACACTAACCCGCGCCCTCACACGCACGCTCCCCCTAAAGCGTTGCCGTACCCTCACCTGGACCCTAAACCGTCCCCGTCCCCTAACCCTAACCCTAGCCCGAACCCTAACCCTAACCCTTCCCCGAAGCCTGACCCTCACCCGTCCCCTAATCCTAACCCGTACGCTAACACTAACCCGCGCCCTCACACGCACGCTCCCCCTAAAGCGTTGCCGTACCCTCACCTGGACCCTAAACCGTCCCCGTCCGCTAACCCTAACCCTAGCCAAAACCCTTACCCTAACACTTCCCCGAAGCCTGACCCTCACCCGTCCCCTAATCCTAAGCCGTACGCTAACACAAACGCGCACCCTCACACGCACGCTCCCCCTAAAGCGTTGCCGTACCCTCACCTGGACCATAAACCGTCCCCGTCCCCTAACCCTAACCCTAGCCCGAACCCTAACCCTAACCCTTCCCCGAAGCCTGACCCTCAACCGTCCCCTAATCCTAACCCATATGCTAACACTAACCCGTGCTCTCACACGCACGCTCCCCCTAAAGCGTTGCCGTACCCTCACCTGGACCCTAAATCGTCCTCGTCCCCTAACCCTAACCCTAGCCCGAACCCTAACCCTAACCCTTCCCCGAAGCCTGACCCTCGCCCGTCCCCTAATCCTAACCCGTACGCTAACACTAACCCGCGCCCTCACACGCACGCTCCCCCTAAAGCGTTGCCGTACCCTCACCTGGACCCTAAACCGTCCCCGTCCCCTAACCCTAACCCTAGCCCGAACCCTAACCCTAACCCTTCCCCGAAGCCTGACCCTCACCCGCCCCATAATCCTAACCCGTACGCTAACACTAACCCGCACCCTCACACGCACGCTCCCCCTAAAGCGTTGCCGTACCCTCACCTGGACCCTAAACCGTCTCCATCCCCTAACCCTAACCCTAGCCCGAACCCTAACCCTAACCCTTCCCCGAAGCCTGACCCTCACCCGTCCCCTAATCCTAATGCGTACGCTAACACTAACCCGAGCCCTCACACGCACGCTCCCCCTAAAGCGTTGCCGTACCCACACCTGGACCCGAAACCGTCCCCTAACCCTAACCCTAACCCTAGCCCGAACCCTAACCCTAACCCTTCCCCGAAGCCTGACCCTCACCCGTCCCCTAATCCTAAGCCGTACGCTAACACTAACCCGCGCCCTCACATGCACGCTCCCCCTAAAGCGTTGCCGTACCCTCACCTGGACCCGAGACCGTCCCCATCCCCTAACCCTAACCCTAGCCCGAACCCTAACCCTAACCCTTCCCCGAAGCCTGACCCTCACCCGTCCCCTAATCCTAACCCGTACGCTAACACTAACCCGCGCCCTCACACGCACGCTCCCCCTAAAGCATTGCCGTACCCTCACCTGGACTCTAAACCGTCCCCGTCCCCTAACCCTAACCCTAGCCCGAACCCTAACCCTAACCCTTCCCCGAAGCCTGACCCTCACCCGTCCCCTAATCCTTACCCGTACGCTAACACTAACCCGTGCCCTCACACGCACGCTCCCCCTAAAGCGTTGCCGTACCCTCACCTGGACCCTAAACCGTCCCCGTCCCCTAACCCTAACCCTAGCCCGAACCCTAACCCTAACACTTCCCCGAAGCCTAACCCTCACCCGTCCCCTAATCCTAACCCGTACGCTAACACTAGCCCGCGCCCTCACACGCACGCTCCCACTAAAGCGTTGCCGTACCCTCACCTGGACCCTAAACCGTCCCTGTCCCCTAACCCTAACCCTAGCCCGAACCCTAACCCTAACCCTTCCCCGAAGCCTGACCCTCACCCGTCCCCTAGTCCTAACCCGTACGCTAACACTAGCCCGCGCCCTCACACGCACGCTCCCCCTAAAGCGTTGCCGTACCCTCACCTGGACCCTAAACCGTCCCCGTCCCCTAACCCTAACCCTAGCCCGAACCCTAACCCTAACCCTTCCCCGAAGCCTGACCCTCACCCGTCCCCTAATCCTAACCCATACGCTAACACTAACCCACGCCCTCACACGCACGCTCCCCCTAAAGCGTTGCCGTACCCTCACCTGGACCCTAAACCGTCCCCGTCCCCTAACCCTAACCCTAGCCCGAACCCTAACCCTAACCCTTCCCCGAAGCCTGACCCTCACCCGTCCCCTAATCCTAACCCGTATGCTAACAGTAACCCGCGCCCTCACACGCACGCTCCCCCTAAAGCGTTGCCGTACCCTCACCTGGACCCTAAACCGTCCCCGTCCCCTAACCCTAACCCTAGCCCGAACCCTAACCCTAACCCTTCCCCGAAGCCTGACCCTCACCCGTCCCCTAATCCTAACCCGTACGCTAACACTAACCCGCGCCCTCACACGCACGCTCCCCCTAAAGCGTTGCCGTACCCTCACCTGGACTCTAAACCGTCCCCGTCCCCTAAACCTAACCCTAGCACGAACCCTAACCCTAACCCTTCCCCGAAGCCTGACCCTCACCCGTCCCCTAATCCTAACCCGTACGCTAACACTAACCCGCGCCCTCACACGCACGCTCCCCCTAAAGCGTTGCCGTACCCTCACCTGGACCCTAAACCGTCCCCGTCCCCTAACCCTAACCCTAGCCCGAACCCTAACCCTAACCCTTCCCCGAAGCCTGACCCTCACCCGTCCCCTAATCCTAACCCGTACGCTAACACTAACCCGCGCCCTCACACGCACGCTCCCCCTAAAGCGTTGCCGTACCCTCACCTGGACCCTAAACCGTCCCCGTCCGCTAACCCTAACCCTAGCCAAAACCCTTACCCTAACACTTCCCCGAAGCCTGACCCTCACCCGTCCCCTAATCCTAAGCCGTACGCTAACACAAACGCGCACCCTCACACGCACGCTCCCCCTAAAGCGTTGCCGTACCCTCACCTGGACCATAAACCGTCCCCGTCCCCTAACCCTAACCCTAGCCCGAACCCTAACCCTAACCCTTCCCCGAAGCCTGACCCTCAACCGTCCCCTAATCCTAACCCATATGCTAACACTAACCCGTGCTCTCACACGCACGCTCCCCCTAAAGCGTTGCCGTACCCTCACCTGGACCCTAAATCGTCCTCGTCCCCTAACCCTAACCCTAGCTCGAACCCTAACCCTAACCCTTCCCCGAAGCCTGACCCTCACCCATCCCCTAATCCTAACCCGTACGGTAACACTACCCCGAGCCCTCACACGCACGCTCCCCCTAAAGCGTTGCCGTACCCTCACCTGGACCCTAAACCGTCCCCGTCCCCTAACCCTAACCCTAGCCCGAACCCTAACCCTAACCCTTCCCCGAAGCCTGACCCTCACCCGCCCCATAATCCTAACCCGTACGCTAACACTAACCCGCGCCCTCACACGCACGCTCCCCCTAAAGCGTTGCCGTACCCTCACCTGGACCTTAAACCGTCCCCGTCCCCTAACCCTAACCCTAGCCCGAACCCTAACCCTAACCCTTCCCCGAAGCCTGACATTCACCCGTACCCTAATCCTAACACGTACGCTAACACTAACCCGCGCCCTCACACGCACGCTCCCCCTAAAGCGTTGCCGTACCCTCACCTGGACCCTAAACCGTCCCCGTCCCCTAACCCTAACCCTAGCCCGAACCCTAACCCTAACCCTTCCCCGAAGCCTGACCCTCACCCGTCCCCTAATCCTAACCCGTACGCTAACACTAACCCGCGCCCTCACATGCACGCTCCCCCTAAAGCATTGCCGTACGCTCACCTGGACCCTAAACCGTCCGCGTCCCCTAACCCTAACCCTAGCCCGAACCCTAACCCTAACCCTTCCCCGAAGCCTGACCCTCACCCGTCCCCTAAACCTAACCCGTACGCTAACACTAACCCGCGCCCTCACACGCACGCTCCCCCTAAAGCGTTGCCGTACCCTCACCTGGACCCTAAACCGTCCCCGTCCCCTAACCCTAACCCTAGCCCGAACCCTAACCCTAACCCTTCCCCGAAGCCTGACCCTCACCCGTCCCCAAATTCTAACCCGTACGCTAACACTAACCCGCGCCCTCACACGCACGCTCCCCCTAAAGCTTTGCCGTACCCCACCTGGACCCTAAACCGTCCCCGTCCCCTAACCCTAACCCTAGTCGAACCCTAACTCTAACGCTTCCCCGAAGCCTGACCCTCACCCGTCCCCTAATCCTAACCCGTACGCTAACACTAACCCACGCTCTCACACGCACGCTCCCCCTAAAGCTTTGCCGTACCCTCACCTGGACCCGAAACCGTCCCCGTCCCCTAACCCTAACCCTAGCCCGAACCCTAACCCTAACCCTTCCCCGAAGCCTGACCCTCACCCGTCCCCTAATCCTAACCCGTACGCTAACACTAACACGCGCCCTCACACGCACGCTCCCCCTAAAGCGTTGCCGTACCCTCACCTGGACCCTAAACCGTCCCCGTCCCCGAACCCTAACCCTAGCCCGAACCCTAACCCTAACCCTTCCCCGAAGCCTGACCCTCACCCGTCCCCTAATCCTAACCCGTACGCTAACACTAACCCACGCCCTCGCACGCACGCTCCCCCTAAAGCGTTGCCGTACCCTCACCTGGACCCTAAACCGTCCCCGTCCCCTAACCCTAACCCTAGCCCGAACCCTAACCCTAACCCTTCCCCGAAGCCTGACCCTCACCCGTCCCCTAATCCTAACCCGTACGCTAACACTAACCCACGCCCTCACACGCACGCTCCACCTAAAGCGTTGCCGTACCCTCACCTGGGCACTAAACCGTCCCCTTCCCCTAACCCTAACGCTAGCCTGAACCCTAACCCTAACACTTCCCCGAAGCCTGAACCTCACCCGTCCCCTAATCCTAACCCGTACGCTAACACTAACCCGCGCCCTCACACGCACGCTCCCCCTAAAGCGTTGCCGTACCCTCACCTGGACCCTAAACCTTCCCCGTCCCCTAACCCTAACCCTAGCCCGAACCCTGACCCTAACCCTTCCCCGAAGCTGAGCCTCACCCGTCCCCTAATCCTAACCCGTACGCTAACACTAACCCGCGCCCTCACACGCACGCTCCCCCTAAAGCGTTGCCGTACCCTCACCTGGACCCTAAACCGTCCCCGTCCCCTAACCCTAACCCTAGCCCGAACCCTAACCCTAACCCTTCCCCGAAGCCTGACCCTCACCCGTCCCCTAATCCTAACCCATACGCTAACACTAACCCGCGCCCTCACATGCACGCTCCCCCTAAAGCGTTGCCGTACCCTCACCTGGACCCTAAACCGTCCCCATCCCCTAACCCTAACCCTAGCCCGAACCCTAACCCTAACCCTTCCCCGAAGCCTGACCCTCCCCCGTCCCCTAACCCTAACCCGTACGCTAACACTAACCCACGCCCTCACACGCACGCTCCCCCTAAAGCGTTGCCGTACCCTCACCTGGACCCTAAACTGTCCCCGGTCCTAACCCTAAACCTAGCCCGAACCCTAACCCTAACCCTTCCCCGAAGCCTGACCCTCACCCGTCCCCTAATCCTAACCCGTACGCTAACACTACCCCGCGCCCTCACACGCACGCTTCCCCTAAAGCGCTGCCGTCCCCTCACCTAGACCCTAAACCGTCCCCGTCTCCTAACCCTAACCCTAACCCTTCCCCGAAGCCTGACCCTCACCCGTCCCCTAATCCTAACCCGTACGCTAACACTAACCCGCGCCCTCACACGCACGCTCCCCCTAAAGCGTTGCCGTACCCTCACCTGGACCTTAAACCGTCCCCGTCCCCTAACCCTAACCCTAGCCCGAACCCTAACCCTAACCCTTCCCCGAAGCCTGACCCTCACCCGTCCCCTAATCCTGAGCCGTACGCTAACACTAAACCGCGCCCTCACACGCACGCTCCCCCTAAAGCGTTGCCGTACCCTCACCTGGACACTAAACCATCCCCGTCCCCTAACCCTTACCCTAGCCCGAACACTAACCCTAACCCTTCCCCGAAGCATGACCCTCGCCCGTCCCCTAATCCTAACCCGTACGCTAACACTAACCCACGCTCTCACACGCACGCTCCCCCTAAAGCGTTGCCGTACCCTCACCTGGACCCTAAACCGTCCCCGTCCCCTAAGCCTAACCCTAGCCCGAACCCTAACCCTAACCCTTCTCCGAAGCCTGACCCTCACCCGTCCCTTAATCCTAACCCGTACACTAACACTAACCGGCGCCCTCACACGCACGCTCCCCCTAAAGCGTTGCCGTACCCTCACCTGGACCCTAAACCGTCCCCGTCCCCTAACCCTAACCCTAGCCCGAACCCTAACCCTAACCCTTCCCCGAAGCCTGACCCTCACCCGTCCCCTAATCCTAACCCGTACGCTAACACTAACCCACGCCCTCACACGCACGCTCCCCCTAAAGCGTTGCCGTACCCTCACCTGGACCCTAAACCGTCCCCGTCCCCTAACCCTAACCCTAGCCCGAACCCTAACCCTAACCCTTCCCCAAAGCCTGACCCTCTCCCTTCCCCTAATCCTAACCCGTACGCTAACACTAAACCGCGCCCTCACACGCACGCTCCCCCTAAAGCGTTGCCGTACCCTCACCTGGACCCTAAACCGTCCCCGTCCCCTAACCCTAACCCTAGCCCGAACCCTAACCCTAACACTTCCGCGAAGCCTGACCCTCACCCGTCCCCTAATCCTAACCCGTACGCTAACACTAACCCGCGCCCTCACACGCACGCTCCCCCTAAAGCGTTGCCGTACCCTCACCTGGACCCTAAACCGTCCCCGTCCCCTAACCCTAACCCTAGCCCGAACCCTAACCCTAACCCTTCCCCGAAGCCTGACCCTCACCCGTCCCCTAATCCTAAGCCGTACGCTAACACTAACCCGCGCCCTCACACGCACGCTCACCCTAAAGCGTTGCCGTTCCCTCACCTGGACCCTAAACCGTCCCCGTCCCCTAACCCTAACCCTAGCCCGAACCCTAACCCTAACCCTTCCCCGAAGCCTGACCCTCACACGTACCCTAATCCTAACCCGTACGCTAACACTAACCCGCGCCCTCACACGCACGCTCCCACTAAAGCATTGCCGTACCCTCACCTGGACCCTAAACCGTCCCCGTCCCCTAACCCTAACCCTAGCCCGAACCCTAACCCTAACCCTTCCCCGAAGCCTGACCCTCACCCGTCCCCTAATCCTAACCCGTACGCTAACACTAACCCGCGCCCTCACACGCACGCTCCCCCTAAAGCGTTGCCATACCCACACCTGGACCCTAAACCGTCCCCGTCCCCTAACCCTAACCCTAGCCCGAACCCTAACCCTAACCCTTCCCCGAAGCCTGACCCTCACCCGTCCCCTAATCCTAACCCGTACGCTAACACTAACCCGCGCCCTCACACGCACGCTCCCCCTAAAGCGTTGCCGTACCCTCACCTGGACCCTAAACCGTCCCCGTCCCCTAACCCTAACCCTAGCCCGAACCCTAACCCTAACCCTTCCCCGAAGCCTGACCCTCACCCGTCCCATAATCCTAACCCGTACGCTAACACTACCCCGCGCCCTCACACGCACGCTCCCCCTAAAGCGTTGCCGTACCCTCACCTGGACCCTAAACCTTCCCCGTCCCCTAACCCTAACACTAGACCGAACCCTAACCCTAACCCTTCCCCGAAGCCTGACCCTCACCCGTCCCCTATTCCTAACCCGTACGCTAACACTAACCCACGCCCTCACACGCACGCTCCCCCTAAAGCGTTGCCGTACCCTCACCTGGACCCTAAACCGTCCCCGTCCCCTAACCATAACCCTAGCCCGAACCCTAACCCTAACCCTTCCCCGAAGCCTGACCCTCACCCGTCCCCTAATCCTAACCCGTACGCTAACACTAACCCGCGCCCTCACACGCACGCTCCCCCTAAAGCGTTGCCGTACCCTCACCTGGACCCTAAACCGTCCCCGTCCGCTAACCCTAAGCCTAGCCAAAAACCTTAACCTAACACTTCCCCGAAGCCTGACCCTCACCCGTCCCCTAATCCTAACCCGTACGCTAACACTAACGCGCACCCTCACACGCACGCTCCCCCTAAAGCGTTGCCGTACCCTCACCTGGACCCTAAACCGTCCCCGTCCCCTAACCCTAACCCTAGCCCGAACCCTAACCCTAACCCTTCCCCGAAGCCTGACCCTCACCCGTCCCCTAATCCTAACCCGTACGCTAACACTAACCCACGCCCTCACACGCACGCTCCACCTAAAGCGTTGCCGTACCCTCACCTGGACACTAAACCGTCCCCGTCCCCTAACCCTAACGCTAGCCTGAACCCTAACCCTAACACTTCCCCGAAGCCTGAACCTCACCCGTCCCCTAATCCTAACCCGTACGCTAACACTAACCCGCGCCCTCACACGCACGCTCCCCCTAAAGCGTTGCCGTACCCTCACCTGGACCCTAAACCTTCCCCGTCCCCTAACCCTAACCCTAGCCCGAACCCTGACCCTAACCCTTCCCCGAAGCTGAGCCTCACCCGTCCCCTAATCCTAACCCGTACGCTAACACTAACCCGCGCCCTCACACGCACGCTCCCCCTAAAGCGTTGCCGTACCCTCACCTGGACCCTAAACCGTCCCCGTCCCCTAACCCTAACCCTAGCCCGAACCCTAACCCTAACCCTTCCCCGAAGCCTGACCCTCACCCGTCCCCTAATCCTAACCCATACGCTAACACTAACCCGCGCCCTCACATGCACGCTGCCCCTAAAGCGTTGCCGTACCCTCACCTGTACCCTAAACCGTCCCCATCCCCTAACCCTAACCCTAGCCCGAACCCTAACCCTAACCCTTCCCCGAAGCCTGACCCTCCCCCGTCCCCTAACCCTAACCCGTACGCTAACACTAACCCACGCCCTCACACGAACGCTCCCCCTAAAGCGTTGCCGTACCCTCACCTGGACCCTAAACTGTCCCCGGTCCTAACCCTAAACCTAGCCCGAACCCTAACCCTAACCCTTCCCCGAAGCCTGACCCTCACCCGTCCCCTAATCCTAACCCGTACGCTAACACTACCCCGCGCCCTCACACGCACGCTTCCCCTAAAGCGCTGCCGTCCCCTCACCTAGACCCTAAACCGTCCCCGTCTCCTAACCCTAACCCTAACCCTTCCCCGAAGCCTGACCCTCACCCGTCCCCTAATCCTAACCCGTACGCTAACACTAACCCGCGCCCTCACACGCACGCTCCCCCTAAAGCGTTGCCGTACCCTCACCTGGACCTTAAACCGTCCCCGTCCCCTAACCCTAACCCTAGCCCGAACCCTAACCCTAACCCTTCCCCGAAGCCTGACCCTCACCCGTCCCCTAATCCTGAGCCGTACGCTAACACTAAACCGCGCCCTCACACGCACGCTCCCCCTAAAGCGTTGCCGTACCCTCACCTGGACACTAAACCATCCCCGTCCCCTAACCCTTACCCTAGCCCGAACACTAACCCTAACCCTTCCCCGAAGCATGACCCTCGCCCGTCCCCTAATCCTAACCAGTACGCTAACACTAACCCACGCTCTCACACGCACGCTCCCCCTAAAGCGTTGCCGTACCCTCACCTGGACCCTAAACCGTCCCCGTCCCCTAAGCCTAACCCTAGCCCGAACCCTAACCCTAACCCTTCTCCGAAGCCTGACCCTCACCCGTCCCTTAATCCTAACCCGTACACTAACACTAACCGGCGCCCTCACACGCACGCTCCCCCTAAAGCGTTGCCGTACCCTCACCTGGACCCTAAACCGTCCCCGTCCCCTAACCCTAACCCTAGCCCGAACCCTAACCCTAACCCTTCCCCGAAGCCTGACCCTCACCCGTCCCCTAATCCTAACCCGTACGCTAACACTAACCCGCGCCCTCACACGCACGCTCCCCCTAAAGCGTTGCCGTACCCTCACCTGGACCCTAAACCGTCCTCGTCCCCTAACCCTAACCCTAGCCCGAACCCTAACCCTAACCCTTCCCCAAAGCCTGACCCTCTCCCTTCCCCTAATCCTAACCCGTACGCTAACACTAAACCGCGCCCTCACACGCACGCTCCCCCTAAAGCGTTGCCGTACCCTCACCTGGACCCTAAACCGTCCCCGTCCCCTAACCCTAACCCTAGCCCGAACCCTAACCCTAACACTTCCGCGAAGCCTGACCCTCACCCGTCCCCTAATCCTAACCCGTACGCTAACACTAACCCGCGCCCTCACACGCACGCTCCCCCTAAAGCGTTGCCGTACCCTCACCTGGACCCAAAACCGTCCCCGTCCCCTAACCCTAACCCTAGCCCGAACCCTAACCCTAACCCTTCCCCGAAGCCTGACCCTCACCCGTCCCCTAATCCTAAGCCGTACGCTAACACTAACCCGCGCCCTCACACGCACGCTCACCCTAAAGCGTTGCCGTACCCTCACCTGGACCCTAAACCGTCCCCGTCCCCTAACCCTAACCCTAGCCCGAACCCTAACCCTAACCCTTCCCCGAAGCCTGACCCTCACACGTACCCTAATCCTAACCCGTACGCTAACACTAACCCGCGCCCTCACACGCACGCTCCCACTAAAGCTTTGCCGTACCCTCACCTGGACCCTAAACCGTCCCCGTCCCCTAACCCTAACCCTAGCCCGAACCCTAAACCTAACCCTTCCCCGAAGCCTGACCCTCACCCGTCCCCTAATCCTAACCCGTACGCTAACACTAACCCGCGCCCTCACACGCACGCTCCCCCTAAAGCGTTGCCATACCCACACCTGGACCCTAAACCGTCCCCGTCCCCTAACCCTAACCCTAGCCCGAACCCTAACCCTAACCCTTCCCCGAAGCCTGACCCTCACCCGTCCCCTAATCCTAACCCGTACGCTAACACTAACCCGCGCCCTCACACGCACGCTCCCCCTAAAGCGTTGCCGTACCCTCACCTGGACCCTAAACCGTCCCCGTCCCCTAACCCTAACCCTAGCCCGAACCCTAACCCTAACCCTTCCCCGAAGCCTGACCCTCACCCGTCCCATAATCCTAACCCGTACGCTAACACTACCCCGCGCCCTCACACGCACGCTCCCCCTAAAGCGTTGCCGTACCCTCACCTGGACCCTAAACCTTCCCCGTCCCCTAACCCTAACACTAGACCGAACCCTAACCCTAACCCTTCCCCGAAGCCTGACCCTCACCCGTCCCCTATTCCTAACCCGTACGCTAACACTAACCCACGCCCTCACACGCACGCTCCCCCTAAAGCGTTGCCGTACCCTCACCTGGACCCTAAACCGTCCCCGTCCCCTAACCATAACCCTAGCCCGAACCCTAACCCTAACCCTTCCCCGAAGCCTGACCCTCACCCGTCCCCTAATCCTAACCCGTACGGTAACACTAACCCGCGCCCTCACACGCACGCTCCCCCTAAAGCGTTGCCGTACCCTCACCTGGACCCTAAACCGTCCCCGTCCGCTAACCCTAAGCCTAGCCAAAAACCTTAACCTAACACTTCCCCGAAGCCTGACCCTCACCCGTCCCCTAATCCTAACCCGTACGCTAACACTAACGCGCACCCTCACACGCACGCTCCCCCTAAAGCGTTGCCGTACCCTCACCTGGACCATAAACCGTCCCCGTCCCCTAACCCTAACCCTAGCCTGAACCCTAACCCTAACCCTTCCCCGAAGCCTGACCCTCACCCGTCCCCTAATCCTAACCCGTACGCTAACACTAACCCGCGCCCTCACACGCACGCTCCCCCTAAAGCGTTGCCGTACCCTCACCTGGACCCTATACCGTCCCCGTCCCCTAACCCTAACCCTACCCCGAACCCTAACCCTAACCCTTCCCCGAAGCCTGACCCTCACCCGTCCCCTAAACCTAACCCTTACGCTAACACTAACCCGCGCCCTCACACGCACGGTCCCCCTAAAGCATTGCCGTACCCTCACCTGAACCCTAAACCGTCCCCGTCCCCTAACCCTAACCCTAGCCCGAACCCTAACCCTAACCCTTCCCCGAAGCCTGACACTCACCCGTCCCCTAATCCTAACCCGTACGATAGCACTACCCCGAGCCCTCACACGCACGCTCCCCCTAAAGCGTTGCCGTACCCTCACCTGGACCCGAAACCGTCCCCGTCCCCTAACCCTAACCCTAGCCCGAACCCTAACCCTAACCCTTCCCCGAAGCCTGACCCTCACCCGTCCCCTAATCCTAACCCGTACGCTAACACTAACCCGCGCCCTCACACGCACGCTCCCCTTAAAGCGTTGCCGTACCCTCACCTGGACCCTAAACCGTCCCCGTCCCCTAACCCTAACCCTAGCCCGAACCCTAACCCTAACCCTTCCCCGAAGCCTGACCCTCACCCGTCCCCTAATCCTAACCCGTACGCTAACACTAACCCGCGCCCTCACACGCACGCTCCCCCTAAAGCGTTGCCGTACCCTCACCTGGACCATAAGCCGTCCCCGTCCCCTAACCCTAACCCTAGCCCGAACCCTAACCCTAACCCTTCCCCGAAGCCTGAACCTCACCCGTCCCCTAATCCTAACCTGTACGCTAACACTAACCCGCGCCCTCACACGCACGCTCCCCCTAAAGCGTTGCCGTACCCTCACCTGGACCCTAAACCGTCCCCGTCCCCTAACCCTAACCCTAGCCCGAACCCTAACCCTAACCCTTCCCCGAAGCCTGACCCTCACACGTCCCCTAATCCTAACCCGTACGCTAACACTAACCCGCGCCCTCACACGCTCGCTCACCCTAAAGCGTTGCCGTACCCTCACCTGGACCCTAAACCGTCCCCGTCCGCTAACCCTAACCCTAGCCCGAACCCTTACCCTAACACTTCCCCGAAGCCTGACCCTCACCCGTCCCCTAATCCTAAGCCGTACGCTAACACTAACACGCGCCCTCACACGCACGCTCCCCCTAAAGCGTTGCCGTACCCTCACCTGGACTATAAACCGTCCCCGTCCCCTAACCCTAACCCTAGCCCGAACCCTGACCCTAACCCTTCCCCGAAGCCTGACCCTCACCCGTCCCCTAATCCTAACCCGTACGCTAACTCTAACCCGCGCCCTCACACGCACGCTCCCCCTAAAGCGTTGCCGTACCCTCACCTGGACCTTAAAACGTCCCCGTCCCCTAACCCTAACCCTAGCCCGAACCCTAACCCTAACCCTTCCCCGAAGCCTGACATTCACCCGTACCCTAATCCTAACACGTACGCTAACACTAACCCGCGCCCTCACACGCACGCTCCCCCTAAAGCGTTGCCGTACCCTCACCTGGACCCTAAACCGTCCCCGTCCCCTAACCCTAACCCTAGCCTGAACCCTAACCCTAACCCTTCCCCAAAGCCTGACCCTCACCCGTCCCCTAATCCTAACCCGTACGCTAACACTAACCCGCGCCCTCACATGCACGCTCCCCCTAAAGCATTGCCGTACGCTCACCTGGACCCTAAACCGTCCCCGTCCCCTAACCCTAACCCTAGCCCGAACCCTAACCCTAACCCTTCCCCGAAGCCTGACCCTCACCCGTCCCCTAATCCTAACCCGTACGCTAACACTAACCCGCGCCCTCACACGCTCGCTCACCCTAAAGCGTTGCCGTACCCTCACCTGGACCCTAAACCGTCCCCGTCCGCTAACCCTAACCCTAGCCCGAACCCTTACCCTAACACTTCCCCGAAGCCTGACCCTCACCCGTCCCCTAATCCTAAGCCGTACGCTAACACTAACACGCGCCCTCACACGCACGCTCCCCCTAAAGCGTTGCCGTACCCTCACCTGGACTATAAACCGTCCCCGTCCCCTAACCCTAACCCTAGCCCGAACCCTGACCCTAACCCTTCCCCGAAGCCTGACCCTCACCCGTCCCCTAATCCTAACCCGTACGCTAACACTAACCCGCGCCCTCACACGCACGCTCCCCCTAAAGCGTTGCCGTACCCTCACCTGGACCTTAAAACGTCCCCGTCCCCTAACCCTAACCCTAGCCCGAACCCTAACCCTAACCCTTCCCCGAAGCCTGACATTCACCCGTACCCTAATCCTAACACGTACGCTAACACTAACCCGCGCCCTCACACGCACGCTCCCCCTAAAGCGTTGCCGTACCCTCACCTGGACCCTAAACCGTCCCCGTCCCCTAACCCTAACCCTAGCCTGAACCCTAACCCTAACCCTTCCCCGAAGCCTGACCCTCACCCGTCCCCTAATCCTAACCCGTACGCTAACACTAACCCGCGCCCTCACATGCACGCTCCCCCTAAAGCATTGCCGTACGCTCACCTGGACCCTAAACCGTCCCCGTCCCCTAACCCTAACCTTAGCCCGAACCCTAACCCTAACCCTTCCCCGAAGCCTGACCCTCACCCGTCCCCTAAACCTAACCCGTACGCTAACACTAACCCGCGCCCTCACACGCACGCTCAACCTAAAGCGTTGCCGTACCCTCACCTGGACCCTAAACCGTCCCCGTCCCCTAACCCTAACCCTAGCCCGAACCCTAACCCTAACCCTTCCCCGAAGCCTGACCCTCACCCGTCCCCTAATCCTAACCCGTACGCTAACACTAACACGCGCCCTCACACGCACGCTCCCCCTAAAGCGTTGCCGTACCCTCACCTGGACCCTAAACCGTCCCCGTCCCCGAACCCTAACCCTAGCCCGAACCCTAACCCTAACACTTCCCCGAAGCCTGACCCTCACCCGTCCCCTAATCCTAAACCGTACGCTAACACTACCCCGCGCCCCCACACGCACGCTTCCCCTAAAGCGTTGCCGTCCCCTCACCTGGACCCTAAACCGTCCCCGTCTCCTAACCCTAACCCTAACCCTTCCCCGAAGCCTGACCCTCACCCGTCCCTTAATCCTAACCCGTACACTAACACTAACCCGCGCCCTCACACGCACGCTCCCCCTAAAGCGTTGCCGTACCCTCACCTGGACACTAAACCGTCCCCGTCCCCTAACCCTAACCCTAGCCTGAACCCTAACCCTAACCCTTCCCCGAAGCCTGACCCTCACCCGTCCCCTAATCCTAACCCGTACGCTAACACTAACCTGCGCCCTCACACGCACGCTCACCGTAAAGTGTTGCCGTACCCTCACTTGGACCTTAAACCGTCCCCGTCCCCTAACCCTAACCCTAGCCCGAACCCTTACCCTAACCCTTCCCCGAAGCCTGACCCTCACCCGTCCCCTAATCCTAACCCGTACGCTAACACTAACCCGCGCCCTCACACGCACGCTCCCCCTAAAGCGTTGCCGTACCCTCACCTGGACCCTAAACCGTCCCCGTCCCCTGACCCTAACCCTAGCCCGAACCCTAACCCTAACCCTTCCCCGAAGCCTGACCCTCACCCGTACCCTAATCCTAACCCGTACGCTAACACTAACCCGCGCCCTCACACGCACGCTCCCACTAAAGCATTGCCGTACCCTCACCTGGACCCTAAACCGTCCCCGTCCCCTAACCCTAACCCTAGCCCGAACCCTAACCCTAACCCTTCCCCGAAGCCTGACCCTCACCCGTCCCCTAATCCTAACCCGTACGCCAACACTAACCCGCGCCCTCACACGCACGCTCCCCCTAAAGCGTTGCCGTACCCTCACCTGGACCCTAAACCGTCCCCGTCCCCTAACCCTAACCCTAGCCCGAACCCTAACCCTAACCCTTCCCCGAAGCCTGACCCTCACCCGTCCCCTAATCCTAACCCGTACGCTAACACTAACCCACGCCCTCACATGCACGCTCCCCCTAAAGCGTTGCCGTAGCCTCACCTGGACCCTAAACCGTCCCCGTCTCCTAACCCTAACCCTAGCCAAAAACCTTACCCTAACCCTTCCCCGAAGCCTGACCCTCACCCGTCCCCTAATCCTAACCCGTACGCTAACACTAACCCACGCCCTCACACGCACGCTCCCCCTAAAGCGTTGCTGTACCCTCACCTGGACCCTAAACCATCCCCGTCCCCTAACCCTAACCCTAGCCCGAACCCTAACCCTAACCCTTCCCCGAAGCTGAGCCTCACCCGTCCCCTAATCCTAACCCGTACGCTAACACTAACCCGCGCCCTCACACGCACGCTCCCCCTAAAGCGTTGCCGTACCCTCACCTGGACCCTAAACCGGCCCCGTCCCCTAACCCTAACCCTAGCCCGAACCCTAACCCTAACCCTTCCCCGAAGCCTGACCCTCACACGTACCCTAATCCTAACCCGTACGCTAACACTAACCCGCGCTCTCACACGCACGCTCCCACTAAAGCATTGCCGTACCCTCACCTGGACCCTAAACCGTCCCCGTCCCCTAACCCTAACCCTAGCCCGAACCCTAAACCTAACCCTTCCCCGAAGCCTGACCCTCACCCGTCCCCTAATCCTAACCCGTACGCTAACACTAACCCGCGCCCTCACACGCACGCTCCCCCTAAAGCGTTGCCATACCCACACCTGGACCCTAAACCGTCCCCGTCCCCTAACCCTAACCCTAGCCCGAACCCTAACCCTAACCCTTCCCCGAAGCCTGACCCTCACCCGTCCCCTAATCCTAACCCGTACGCTAACACTAACCCGCGCCCTCACACGCACGCTCCCCCTAAAGCGTTGCCGTACCCTCACCTGGACCCTAAACCGTCCCCGTCCCCTAACCCTAACCCTAGCCCGAACCCTAACCCTAACCCTTCCCCGAAGCCTGACCCTCACCCGTCCCATAATCCTAACCCGTACGCTAACACTACCCCGCGCCCTCACACGCACGCTCCCCCTAAAGCGTTGCCGTACCCTCACCTGGACCCTAAACCTTCCCCGTCCCCTAACCCTAACACTAGACCGAACCCTAACCCTAACCCTTCCCCGAAGCCTGACCCTCACCCGTCCCCTATTCCTAACCCGTACGCTAACACTAACCCACGCCCTCACACGCACGCTCCCCCTAAAGCGTTGCCGTACCCTCACCTGGACCCTAAACCGTCCCCGTCCCCTAACCATAACCCTAGCCCGAACCCTAACCCTAACCCTTCCCCGAAGCCTGACCCTCACCCGTCCCCTAATCCTAACCCGTATGCTAACACTAACCCGCGCCCTCACACGCACGCTCCCCCTAAAGCGTTGCCGTACCCTCACCTGGACCCTAAACCGTCCCCGTCCGCTAACCCTAAGCCTAGCCAAAAACCTTAACCTAACACTTCCCCGAAGCCTGACCCTCACCCGTCCCCTAATCCTAACCCGTACGCTAACACTAACGCGCACCCTCACACGCACGCTCCCCCTAAAGCGTTGCCGTACCCTCACCTGGACCCTAAACCGTCCCCGTCCGCTAACCCTAACCCTAGCCCGAACCCTTACCCTAACACTTCCCCGAAGCCTGACCCTCACCCGTCCCCTAATCCTAAGCCGTACGCTAACACTAACACGCGCCCTCACACGCACGCTCCCCCTAAAGCGTTGCCGTACCCTCACCTGGACTATAAACCGTCCCCGTCCCCTAACCCTAACCCTAGCCCGAACCCTGACCCTAACCCTTCCCCGAAGCCTGACCCTCACCCGTCCCCTAATCCTAACCCGTACGCTAACACTAACCCGCGCCCTCACACGCACGCTCCCCCTAAAGCGTTGCCGTACCCTCACCTGGACCTTAAAACGTCCCCGTCCCCTAACCCTAACCCTAGCCCGAACCCTAACCCTAACCCTTCCCCGAAGCCTGACATTCACCCGTACCCTAATCCTAACACGTACGCTAACACTAACCCGCGCCCTCACACGCACGCTCCCCCTAAAGCGTTGCCGTACCCTCACCTGGACCCTAAACCGTCCCCGTCCCCTAACCCTAACCCTAGCCTGAACCCTAACCCTAACCCTTCCCCGAAGCCTGACCCTCACCCGTCCCCTAATCCTAACCCGTACGCTAACACTAACCCGCGCCCTCACATGCACGCTCCCCCTAAAGCATTGCCGTACGCTCACCTGGACCCTAAACCGTCCCCGTCCCCTAACCCTAACCTTAGCCCGAACCCTAACCCTAACCCTTCCCCGAAGCCTGACCCTCACACGTCCCCTAAACCTAACCCGTACGCTAACACTAACCCGCGCCCTCACACGCACGCTCAACCTAAAGCGTTGCCGTACCCTCACCTGGACCCTAAACCGTCCCCGTCCCCTAACCCTAACCCTAGCCCGAACCCTAACCCTAACCCTTCCCCGAAGCCTGACCCTCACCCGTCCCCTAATCCTAACCCGTACGCTAACACTAACACGCGCCCTCACACGCACGCTCCCCCTAAAGCGTTGCCGTACCCTCACCTGGACCCTAAACCGTCCCCGTCCCCGAACCCTAACCCTAGCCCGAACCCTAACCCTAACACTTCCCCGAAGCCTGACCCTCACCCGTCCCCTAATCCTAAACCGTACGCTAACACTACCCCGCGCCCCCACACGCACGCTTCCCCTAAAGCGTTGCCGTCCCCTCACCTGGACCCTAAACCGTCCCCGTCTCCTAACCCTAACCCTAACCCTTCCCCGAAGCCTGACCCTCACCCGTCCCTTAATCCTAACCCGTACACTAACACTAACCCGCGCCCTCACACGCACGCTCCCCCTAAAGCGTTGCCGTACCCTCACCTGGACACTAAACCGTCCCCGTCCCCTAACCCTAACCCTAGCCTGAACCCTAACCCTAACCCTTCCCCGAAGCCTGACCCTCACCCGTCCCCTAATCCTAACCCGTACGCTAACACTAACATGCGCCCTCACACGCACGCTCCCCCTAAAGCATTGCCGTACCCTCACCTGGACCCTAAACCGTCCCCGTCCCCTAACCCTAAACCTAGCCCGAACCCTAACACTAACCCTTCCCCGAAGCCTGACCCTCACCCGTCCCCTAATCCTAACCCATACGCTAACACTAACCCGCGCCCTCACACGCACGCTCCCCCTAAAGCGTTGCCATACCCTCACCTGGACCCTAAACCGTCCCCGTCCCCTAACCCTAACCCCAGCCCGAACCCTAACCCTAACCCTTCCCCGAAGCCTGACCCTCACCCGTCCCCTAATCCTAACCCGTACGCTAACACTAACCCGCGCCCTCACACGCACGCTCCCCCTAAAGCGTTGCCGTACCCTCACCTGGACCCTAAACCGTCCCCGTCCCCTAACCCTAACCCTAGCCCGAACCCTAACCCTAACCCTTCCCCAAAGCCTGACCCTCTCCGGTCCCCTAATCCTAACCCGTACGCTAACACTAACCCGCGCCCTCACACGCACGCTCCCCCTAAAGCATTGCCGTACCCTCACCTGGACCCTAAACCGTCCCCGTTCCCTAACCCTAACCCTAGCCCGAACCCTAACCCTAACCCTTCCCAGAAGCCTGACCCTCACCCGTCCCCTAATCCTGACACGTATGCTAACACTAACCCGTGCCCTCACACGCACGCTCCCCCTAAAGCATTGCCGTACCCTCACCTGGACCCTAAACCGTCCCCGTCCCCTAAACCTAACCCTAGCCCGAACCCTAACACTAACCCTTCCCCGAAGCCTCACCCTCACCCGTCCCCTAATCCTAACCCGTACGCTAACACTAACCCGCGCCCTCACACGCACGCTCCCCCTAAAGCGTTGCCGTACCCTCACCTGGACCCTAAACCGTCCCCGTCCCCTAACCCTAACCCTAGCCCGAACCCTGACCCTAACACTTCCGCGAAGCCTGACCCTCACCCGTCCCCTAATCCTAACCCGTACGCTAACACTAACCCGCGCCCTCACACGCACGCTCCCCCTAAAGCGTTGCCGTACCCTCACCTGGACCCTAAACCGTCCCCGTCCCCTAACCCTAAACCTAGCCCGAACCCTAACCCTAACCCTTCCCCGAAGCCTGACCCTCACCCGTCCCCTAATCCTAACCCGTACGCTAACACTAACCTGCGCCCTCACACGCACGCTCACCGTAAAGTGTTGCCGTACCCTCACTTGGACCTTAAACCGTCCCCGTCCCCTAACCCTAACCCTAGCCCGAACCCTTACCCTAACCCTTCCCCGAAGCCTGACCCTCACCCGTCCCCTAATCCTAACCCGTACGCTAACACTAACCCGCGCCCTCACACGCACGCTCCCCCTAAAGCGTTGCCGTACCCTCACCTGGACCCTAAACCGTCCCCGTCCCCTGACCCTAACCCTAGCCCGAACCCTAACCCTAACCCTTCCCCGAAGCCTGACCCTCACCCGTACCCTAATCCTAACCCGTACGCTAACACTAACCCGCGCCCTCACACGCACGCTCCCACTAAAGCATTGCCGTACCCTCACCTGGACCCTAAACCGTCCCCGTCCCCTAACCCTAACCCTAGCCCGAACCCTAACCCTAACCCTTCCCCGAAGCCTGACCCTCACCCGTCCCCTAATCCTAACCCGTACGCCAACACTAACCCGCGCCCTCACACGCACGCTCCCCCTAAAGCGTTGCCGTACCCTCACCTGGACCCTAAACCGTCCCCGTCCCCTAACCCTAACCCTAGCCCGAACCCTAACCCTAACCCTTCCCCGAAGCCTGACCCTCACCCGTCCCCTAATCCTAACCCGTACGCTAACACTAACCCACGCCCTCACATGCACGCTCCCCCTAAAGCGTTGCCGTAGCCTCACCTGGACCCTAAACCGTCCCCGTCTCCTAACCCTAACCCTAGCCAAAAACCTTACCCTAACCCTTCCCCGAAGCCTGACCCTCACCCGTCCCCTAATCCTAACCCGTACGCTAACACTAACCCACGCCCTCACACGCACGCTCCCCCTAAAGCGTTGCTGTACCCTCACCTGGACCCTAAACCATCCCCGTCCCCTAACCCTAACCCTAGCCCGAACCCTAACCCTAACCCTTCCCCGAAGCTGAGCCTCACCCGTCCCCTAATCCTAACCCGTACGCTAACACTAACCCGCGCCCTCACACGCACGCTCCCCCTAAAGCGTTGCCGTACCCTCACCTGGACCCTAAACCGTCCCCGTCCCCTAACCCTAACCCTAGCCCGAACCCTAACCCTAACCCTTCCCCGAAGCCTGACCCTCACCCGTCCCCTAATCCTAACCCGTACGCTAACACTACCCCGCGCCCTCACACGCACGCTTCCCCTAAAGCGTTGCCGTACCCTCACCTGGACCCTAAACCGTCCCCGTCCCCTAACCCTAACCCTAACCCTTCCCCGAATCCTGACCCTCACCCGTCCCCTAATCCTAAACCGTACGCTAACACTAACCCGCGCCCTCACACGCACGCTCCCCCTAAAGCGTTGCCGTCCCCTCACCTGGACCCTAAACCGTCCCCGTCTCCTAACCCTAACCCTAACCCTTCCCCGAAGCCTGACCCTCACCCGTCCCCTAATCCTAACCCGTACGCTAACACTAACCCGCGCCCTCACACGCACGCTCCCCCTAAAGCGTTGCCGTACCCTCACCTGGACCTTAAACCGTCCCCGTCCCCTAACCCTAACCCTAGCCCGAACCCTAACCCTAACCCTTCCCCGAAGCCTGACCCTCACCCGTCCCCTAATCCTGAGCCGTACGCTAACACTAAACCGCACCCTCACACGCACGCTCCCCCTAAAGCGTTGCCGTACCCTCACCTGGACACTAAACCATCCCCGTCCCCTAACCCTTACCCTAGCCCGAACACTAACCCTAACCCTTCCCCGAAGCATGACCCTCGCCCGTCCCCTAATCCTAACCCGTACGCTAACACTAACCCACACTCTCACATGCACGCTCCCCCTAAAGCGTTGCCGTACCCTCACCTGGACCCTAAACCGTCCCCGTCCCCTAAGCCTAACCCTAGCCCGAACCCTAACCCTAACCCTTCTCCGAAGCCTGACCCTCACACGTCCCTTAATCCTAACCCGTACACTAACACTAACCGGCGCCCTCACACGCACGCTCCCCCTAAAGCGTTGCCGTACCCTCACCTGGACCCTAAACCGTCCCCGTCCCCTAACCCTAACCCTAGCCCGAACCCTAACCCTAACCCTTCCCCGAAGCCTGACCCTCACCCGTCCCCTAATCCTAACCCGTACGCTAACACTAACCCGCGCCCTCACACGCACGCTCCCCCTAAAGCGTTGCCGTACCCTCACCTGGACCCTAAACCGTCCCCGTCCCCTAACCCTAACCCTAGCCCGAACCCTAACCCTAACCCTTCCCCAAAGCCTGACCCTCTCCCTTCCCCTAATCCTAACCCGTACGCTAACACTAACCCGCGCCCTCACACGCACGCTCCCCCTAAAGCATTGCCGTACCCTCACCTGGACCCTAAACCGTCCCCGTCCCCTAACCCTAACCCTAGCCCGAACCCTAACCCTAACCCTTCCCAGAAGCCTGACCCTCACCTGTCCCCTAATCCTGACCCGTACGCTAACACTAACCCGCGCCCTCACACGCACGCTCCCCCTAAAGCATTGCCGTACCCTCACCTGAACCCTAAACCGTCCCCGTCCCCTAAACCTAACCCTAGCCCGAACCCTAACACTAACCCTTCCCCGAAGCCTCACCCTCACCCGTCCCCTAATCCTAACCCGTACGCTAACACTAACCCGCGCCCTCACACGCACGCTCCCCCTAAAGCGTTGCCGTACCCTCACCTGGACCCTAAACCGTCCCCGTCCCCTAACCCTAACCCTAGCCCGAACCCTAACCCTAACACTTCCGCGAAGCCTGACCCTCACCCGTCCCCTAATCCTAACCCGTACGCTAACACTAACCCGCGCCCTCACACGCACGCTCCCCCTAAAGCGTTGCCGTACCCTCACCTGGACCCTAAACCGTCCCCGTCCCCTAACCCTAACCCTAGCCCGAACCCTAACCCTAACCCTTCCCCGAAGCCTGACCCTCACCCGTCCCCTAATCCTAAGCCGTACGCTAACACTAACCCGCGCCCTCACACGCACGCTCACCCTAAAGCGTTGCCGTACCCTCACCTGGACCTTAAAACGTCCCCGTCCCCTAACCCTAACCCTAGCCCGAACCCTAACCCTAACCCTTCCCCGAAGCCTGACCCTCACCCGTACCCTAATCCTAACCCGTACGCTAACACTAACCCGGGCCCTCACACGCACGCTCCCCCTAAAGCGTTGCCGTACCCTCACCTGGACCCTAAACCGTCCCCGTCCCCTAACCCTAACCCTAGCCCGAACCCTAACCCTAACCCTTCCCCGAGCCTGACCCTCACCCGTCCCCTAATCCTAACCCGTACGCTAACACTAACCCGCGCCCTCACACGCACGCTCCCCCTAAAGCGTTGCCATACCCTCACCTGGACCCGAAACCGTCCCCGTCCCCTAACCCTAACCCTAGCCCGAACCCTAACCCTAACCCTTCCCCGAAGCCTGACCCTCACCCGTCCCCTAATCCTAACCCGTACGCTAACACTAACCCGCGCCCTCACATGCACACTCCCCCTAAAGCGTTGCCGTACCCTCACCTGGACCCTAAACCGTCCCCGTCCCCTAACCCTAACCCTAGCCCGAACCCTAACCCTAACCCTTCCCCGAAGCCTGACCCTCACCCGTCCCCTAATCCTAACCCGTACGCTAACACTACCCCGCGCCCTCACACGCACGCTCCCCCTAAAGCGTTGCCGTACCCTCACCTGGACCCTAAACCGTCCCCGTCCCCTAACCCTAACACTAGACCGAACCCTAACCCTAACCCTTCCCCGAAGCCTGACCCTCACCCGTCCCCTATTCCTAACCCGTACGCTAACACTAACCCACGCCCTCACACGCACGCTCCCCCTAAAGCGTTGCCGTACCCTCACCTGGACCCTAAACCGTCCCCGTCCCCTAACCCTAACCCTAGCCCGAACCCTAACCCTAACCCTTCCCCGAAGCCTGACCCTCACCCGTCCCCTAATCCTAACCCGTACGCTAACACTAACCCACGCCCTCACACGCACGCTCCCCCTAAAGCGTTGCTGTACCGTCACCTGGACCCTAAACCGTCCCCGTCCCCTAACCCTAACCCTAGCCCGAACCCTAACCCTAACCCTTCCCCGAAGCTGAGCCTCACCCGTCCCCTAATCCTAACCCGTACGCTAACACTAACCCGCGCCCTCACACGCACGCTCCCCCTAAAGCGTTGCCGTACCCTCACCTGGACCCTAAACCGTCCCCGTCCCCTAACCCTAACCCTAGCCCGAACCCTAACCCTAACCCTTCCCCGAAGCCTGACCCTCCCCCGTCCCCTAATCCTAACCCGTACGCTAACACTAACCCGCGCCCTCACACGCACGATCCCCCTAAAGCGTTGCCGTACCCTCACCTGGACCCTAAACTGTCCCCGGTCCTAACCCTAACCCTAGCCCGAACCCTAACCCTAACCCTTCCCCGAAGCCTGACCCTCACCCGTCCCCTAATCCTAACCCGTACGCTAACACTACCCCGCGCCCCCACACGCACGCTTCCCCTAAAGCGTTGCCGTCCCCTCACCTGGACCCTAAACCGTCCCCGTCTCCTAACCCTAACCCTAACCCTTCCCCGAAGCCTGACCCTCACCCGTCCCCTAATCCTAACCCGTACGCTAACACTAACCCGCGCCCTCACACGCACGCTCCCCCTAAAGCGTTGCCGTACCCTCACCTGGACCTTAAACCGTCCCCGTCCCCTAACCCTAACCCTAGCCCGAACCCTAACCCTAACCCTTCCCCGAAGCCTGACCCTCACCCGTCCCCTAATCCTGACCCGTACGCTAACACTAAACCGCGCCCTCACACGCACGCTCCCCCTAAAGCGTTGCCGTTCCCTCACCTGTACACTAAACCGTCCCCGTCCCCTAACCCTTACCCTAGCCCGAACACTAACCCTAACCCTTCCCCGAAGCATGACCCTCGCCCGTCCCCTAATCCTAACCCGTACGCTAACACTAACCCACGCTCTCACACGCACGCTCCCCCTAAAGCATTGCCGTACCCTCACCTGGACCCTAAACCGTCCCCGTCCCCTAAGCCTAACCCTAGCCCGAACCCTAACCCTAACCCTTCCCCGAAGCCTGACCCTCACCCGTCCCTTAATCCTAACCCGTACACTAACACTAACCCGCGCCCTCACACGCACGCTCCCCCTAAAGCGTTGCCGTACCCTCACCTGGACACTAAACCGTCCCCGTCCCCTAACCCTAACCCTAGCCTGAACCTTAACCCTAACCCTTCCCCGAAGCCTGACCCTCACCCGTCCCCTAATCCTAACCCGTACGCTAACACTAACACGCGCCCTCACACGCACGCTCCCCCTAAAGCATTGCCGTACCCTCACCTGGACCCTAAACCGTCCCCGTCCCCTAACCCTAAACCTAGCCCGAACCCTAACACTAACCCTTCCCCGAAGCCTGACCCTCACCCGTCCCCTAATCCTAACCCATACGCTAACACTAACCCGCGCCCTCACACGCACGCTCCCCCTAAAGCGTTGCCGTACCCTCACCTGGACCCTAAACCGTCCCCGTCCCCTAACCCTAACCCCAGCCCGAACCCTAACCCTAACCCTTGCCCGAAGCCTGAGCCTCACCCGTCCCCTAATCCTAACCCGTACGCTAACACTAACCCGCGCCCTCACACGCTCGCTCCCCCTAAAGCGTTGCCGTACCCTCACCTGGACCCTAAACCGTCACCGTCCCCTAACCCTAACCCTAGCCCGAACCCTAACCCTAACCCTTCCCCGAAGCCTGACCCACACCCGTCCCCTAATCCTAACCCGTACGCTAACACTAACCCGCGCCCTCACACGCACGCTCCCCCTAAAGCGTTGCCGTACCCTCACCTGGACCCTAAACCGTCCCCGTCCCCTAACCCTAACCCTAGGCCGAACCCTAACCCTAACCCTTCCCCAAAGCCTGACCCTCTCCCGTCCCCTAATCCTAAACCGTACGCTAACACTAACCCGCGCCCTCACACGCACGCTCCCCCTAAAGCGTTGCCGTACCCTCACCTGGACCCTAAACCGTCCCCGTCCCCTAACCCTAACCCTAGCCCGAACCCTAACCCTAACCCTTCCCAGAAGCCTGACCCTCACCCGTCCCCTAATCCTGACACGTACGCTAACACTAACCCGCGCCCTCACACGCACGCTCCCCCTAAAGCATTGCCGTACCGTCACCTGGACCCTAAACCGTCCCCGTCCCCTAAACCTAACCCTAGCCCGAACCCTAACACAAACCCTTCCCCGAAGCCTCACCCTCACCCGTCCCCTAATCCTAACCCGTACGCTAACACTAACCCGCGCCCTCACACGCACGCTCCCCCTAAAGCGTTGCCGTACCCTCACCTGGACCCTAAACCGTCCCCGTCCCCTAACCCTCACCCTAGCCCGAACCCTAACCCTAACACTTCCGCGAAGCCTGACCCTCACCCGTCCCCTAATCCTAACCCGTACGCTAACACTAACCCGCGCCCTCACACGCACGCTCCCCCTAAAGCGTTGCCGTACCCTCACCTGGACCCTAAACCGTCCCCGTCCCCTAACCCTAACCCTAGCCCGAACCCTAACCCTAACCCTTCCCCGAAGCCTGACCCTCACCCGTCCCCTAATCCTAACCCGTACGCTAACACTAACCCGCGCCCTCACACGCACGCTCACCCTAAAGCGTTGCCGTACCCTCACTTGGACCCTAAACCGTCCCCGTCCCCTAACCCTAACCCGAGCCCGAACCCTTACCCTAACCCTTCCCCGAAGCCTGACCCTCACCCGTCCCCTAATCCTAACCCGTACGCTAACACTAACCCGCGCCCTCACACGCACGCTCCCCCTAAAGCGTTGCCGTACCCTCACCTGGACCCTAAACCGTCCCCGTCCCCTAACCCTAACCCTAGCCCGAACCCTAACCCTAACCCTTCCCCGAAGCCTGACCCTCACCCGTCCCCTAATCCTAACCCGTACGCTAACACTAACCCGTGCCCTCACACGCACGCTCCCCCTAAAGCGTTGCCGTACCCTCACCTGGACCCTAAACCGTCCCCGTCCCCTAACCCTAACCCTAGCCCGAACCCTAACCCTAACCCTTCCCCGAAGCCTGACCCTCACCCATCCCCTAATCCTAACCCGTACGATAACACTACCCCGAGCCCTCACACGCACGCTCCCCCTAAAGCGTTGCCGTACCCTCACCTGGACCCGAAACCGTCCCCGTCCCCTAACCCTAACCCTAGCCCGAACCCTAACCCTAACCCTTCCCCGAAGCCTGACCCTCACCCGTCCCCTAATCCTAACCCGTACGCTAACACTAACCCGCGCCCTCACACGCACGCTCCCACTAAAGCGTTGCCGTACCCTCACCTGGACCCTAAACCGTCCCCGTCCCCTAACCCTAACCCTAGCCCGAACCCTAACCCTAACCCTTCCCCGAAGCCTGACCCTCACCCGTCCCCTAATCCTAACCCGTACGCTAACACTAACCCGCGCCCTCACACGCACGCTCCCCCTAAAGCGTTGCCGTACCCTCACCTGGACCCTAAACCGTCCCCGTCCCCTAACCCTAACCCTAGCCCGAACCCTAACCCTAACCCTTCCCCGAAGCCTGACCCTCACACGTCCCCTAATCCTAACCCGTACGCTAACACTAACCCGCGCCCTCACACGCTCTCTCACCCTAAAGCGTTGCCGTACCCTCACCTGGACCCTAAACCGTCCCCGTCCGCTAACCCTAACCCTAGCCCGAACCCTTACCCTAACACTTCCCCGAAGCCTGACCCTCACCCGTCCCCTAATCCTAACCCGTACGCTAACACTAACGCGCGCCCTCACACGCACGCTCCCCCTAAAGCGTTGCCGTACCCTCACCTGGACTATAAACCGTCCCCGTCCCCTAACCCTAACCCTAGACCGAACCCTAACCCTAACTCTTCCCCGAAGCCTGACCCTCACCCGTCCCCTAATCCTAACCCATACGCTAACACTAACCCGTGCTCTCACACGCACGCTCCCCCTAAAGCGTTGCCGTACCCTCACCTGGACCCTAAACCTTCCTCGTCCCCTAACCCTAACCCTAGCCCGAACCCTAACCCTAACCCTTCCCCGAAGCCGGACCCTCACCCGTCCCCTAATCCTAACCCATACGGTAACACTAACCCGCGCCCTCACACGCACGCTCCCCCTAAAGCGTTGCCGTACCCTCACCTGGACCCTAAACCGTCCCCGTCCCCTAACCCTAACCCTAGCCCGAACCCTAACCCTAACCCTTCCCCGAAGCCTGACCCTCACCCGTCCCATAATCCTAACCCGTACGCTAACACTACCCCGCGCCCTCACACGCACGCTCCCCCTAAAGCGTTGCCGTACCGTCACCTGGACCCTAAACCGTCCCCGTCCCCTAACCCTAACCCTAGCCCGAACCCTAACCCTAACCCTTCCCCGAAGCCTGACCCTCACCCGTCCCCTAATCCTAACCCGTACGCTAACACTAACCCGCGCCCTCACACGCACGCTGCCACTAAAGCGTTGCCGTACCCTCACCTGGACCCTAAACCGTCCCCTAACCCTAACCCTAGCCCGAACCCTAACCCTAACCCTTCCCCGAAGCCTGACCCTCACCCGTCCCCTAATCCTAACCCGTACGCTAACACTAGCCCGCGCCCTCACACGCACGCTCCCCCTAAAGCGTTGCCGTACCCTCACCTGGACCTTAAACCGTCCCCGTCCCCTAACCCTAACCCTAGCCCGAACCCTAACCCTAACCCTTCCCCGAAGCCTGACATTCACCCGTACCCTAATCCTAACACGTACGCTAACACTAACCTGCGCCCTCACACGCACGCTCCCCCTAAAGCGTTGCCGTACCCTCACCTGGACCCTAAACCGTCCCCGTCCCCTAACCCTAACCCTAGCCCGAACCCTAACCCTAACCCTTCCCCGAAGCCTGACCCTCACCCGTCCCCTAATCCTAACCCGTACGCTAACACTAACCCGCGCCCTCACACGCACGCTCCCCCTAAAGCTTTGCCGTACCCTCACCTGGACCCTAAACCGTCCCCGTCCCCTAACCCTAACCCTAGCCCGAACCCTAACCCTAAACCTTCCCAGAAGCCTGACCCTCACCCGTCCCCTAATCCTGACCCGTACGCTAACACTAACCCGCGCCCTCACACGCACGCTCCCCCTAAAGCATTGCCGTACCCTCACCTGGACCCTAAACCGTCCCCGTCCCCTAAACCTAACCCTAGCCCGAACCCTAACACTAACCCTTCCCCGAAGCCTCACCCTCACCCGTCCCCTAATCCTAACCCGTACGCTAACACTAACCCGCGCCCTCACACGCACGCTCCCCCTAAAGCGTTGCCGTACCCTCACCTGGACCCTAAACCGTCCCCGTCCCCTAACCCTAACCCTAGCCCGAACCCTTACCCTAACACTTCCGAGAAGCCTGACACTCACCCGTCCCCTAATCCTAACCCGTACGCTAACACTAACCCGCGCCCTCACACGCACGCTCCCCCTAAAGCGTTGCCGTACCCTCACCTGGACCGTAAACCGTCCCCGTCCCCTAACCCTATCCCTAGCCCGAACCCTAACCCTAACCCTTCCCCGAAGCCTGACCCTCACCCGTCCCCTAATCCTAACCCGTACGCTAACACTAACCCGCGCCCTCACACGCACGCTCACCCTAAAGCGTTGCCGTACCCTCACTTGGACCCTACACCGTCCCCGTCCCCTAACCCTAACCCTAGCCCGAACCCTTACCCTAACCCTTCCCCGAAGCCTGACCCTCACCCGTCCCCTAATCCTAACCCGTACGCTAACACTAACCCGCGCCCTCACACGCACGCTCCCCCTAAAGCGTTGCCGTACCCTCACCTGGACCCTAAACCGTCCCCGTCCCCTAACCCTAACCCTAGCCCGAACCCTAACCCTAACCCTTCCCCGAAGCCTGACCCTCACCCGTCCCCTAATCCTAACCCGTACGCTAACACTAACCCGTGCCCTCACACGCACGCTCACCCTAAAGCGTTGCCGTACCCTCACCTGGACCCTAAACCGTCCCCGTCCCCTAACCCTAACCCTAGCCCGAACCCTAACCCTAACCCTTCCCCGAAGCCTGAACCTCACCCGTCCCCTAATCCTAACCCGTACGCTAACACTAACCCGCGCCCTCACACGCACGCTCCCCCTAAAGCGTTGCCGTACCCTCACCTGGACCCTAAACCGTCCCCGTCCCCTAACCCTAACCCTAGCCCGAACCCTAACCCTAACCCTTCCCCGAAGCCTGACCCTCACCCGTCCCATAATCCTAACCCGTACGCTAACACTACCCCGCGCCCTCACACGCACGCTCCCCCTAAAGCGTTGCCGTACACTCACCTGGACCCTAAACCGTCCCCGTCCCCTAACCCTAACCCTAGCCCGAACCCTAACCCTAACCCTTCCCCGAAGCCTGACCCTCACCCGTCCCCTAATCCTAACCCGTACGCTAACACTAACCCGCGTCCTCACACGCACGCTCCCCCTAAAGCGTTGCCGTACCCTCACCTGGACCCTAAACCGTCCCCGGTCCTAACCCGAACCCTAGCCCGAAACCTAACCCTAACCCTTCCCCGAAGCCTGACCCTCACCCGTCCCCTAATCCTAACCCGTGCGCTAACACTAACCCGCGCCCTCACTCGCACGCTCCCCCTAAAGCGTTGCCGTACCCTCACCTGGACCCTAAACCGTCCCCGTCCCCTAACCCTAACCCTAGCCCGAACCCTAACCCTAACACTTCCGCGAAGCCTGACCCTCACCCGTCCCCTAATCCTAACCCGTACGCTAACACTAACCCGCGCCCTCACACGCACGCTCCCCCTAAAGCGTTGCCGTACCCTCACCTGGACCCTAAACCGTCCCCGTCCCCTAACCCTAACCCTAGCCCGAACCCTAACCCTAACCCTTCCCCGAAGCCTGACCCTCACCCGTCCCCTAATCCTAACCCGTACGCTAACACTAACCCGCGCCCTCACACGCACGCTCACCCTAAAGCGTTGCCGTACCCTCACTTGGACCCTAAACCGTCCCCGTCCCCTAACCCTAATCCTAGCCCGAACCCTTACCCTAACCCTTCCCCGAAGCCTGACCCTCACCCGTCCCCTAATCCTAACCCGTACGCTAACACTAACCCGCGCCCTCACACGCACGCTCCCCCTAAAGCGTTGCCGTACACTCACCTGGACCCTAAACCGTCCCCGTCCCCTAACCCTAACCCTACCCCGAACCCTAACCCTAACCCTTCCCCGAAGCCTGACCCTCACCCGTCCCCTAATCCTAACCCGTACGCTAACACTAACCCGTGCCCTCACACGCACGCTCCCCCTAAAGCGTTGCCGTACCCTCACCTGGACCCTAAACCGTCCCCGTCCCCTAACCCTAACCCTAGCCCGAACCCTAACCCTAACCCTTCCCCGAAGCCTGACCCTCACCCATCCCCTAATCCTAACCCGTACGATAACACTACCCCGAGCCCTCACACGCACGCTCCCCCTAAAGCGTTGCCGTACCCTCACCTGGACCCGAAACCGTCCCCGTCCCCTAACCCTAACCCTAGCCCGAACCCTAACCCTAACCCTTCCCCGAAGCCTGACCCTCACCCGTCCCCTAATCCTAACCCGTACGCTAACACTAACCCGCGCCCTCACACGCACGCTCCCCCTAAAGCGTTGCCGTACCCTCACCTGGACCCTAAACCGTCCCCGTCCCCTAACCCTAACCCTAGCCCGAACCCTAACCCTAACCCTTCCCCGAAGCCTGACCCTCACCCGTCCCCTAATCCTAACCCGTACGCTAACACTAACCCGTGCCCTCACACGCACGCTCCCCCTAAAGCGTTGCCGTACCCTCACCTGGACCCTAAACCGTCCCCGTCCCCTAACCCTAACCCTAGCCCGAACCCTAACCCTAACCCTTCCCCGAAGCCTGACCCTCACCCATCCCCTAATCCTAACCCGTACGATAACACTACCCCGAGCCCTCACACGCACGCTCCCCCTAAAGCGTTGCCGTACCCTCACCTGGACCCGAAACCGTCCCCGTCCCCTAACCCTAACCCTAGCCCGAACCCTAACCCTAACCCTTCCCCGAAGCCTGACCCTCACCCGTTCCCTAATCCTAACCCGTACGCTAACACTAACCCGCGCCCTCACACGCACGCTCCCCCTAAAGCGTTGCCGTACCCTCACCTGGACCCTAAACCGTCCCCGTCCCCTAACCCTAACCCTAGCCCGAACCCTAACCCTAACCCTTCCCCGAAGCCTGACCCTCACCCGTCCCCTAATCCTAACCCGTACGCTAACACTAACCCGCGCCCTCACACGCACGCTCCCCCTAAAGCGTTGCCGTACCCTCACCTGGACCCTAAACCGTCCCCATCCCCTAACCCTAACCCTAGCCCGAACCCTAACCCTAACCCTTCCCCGAAGCCTGACCCTCACACGTCCCCTAATCCTAACCCGTACGCTAACACTAACCCGCGCCCTCACATGCACGCTCACCCTAAAGCGTTGCCGTACCCTCACCTGGACCCTAAACCGTCCCCGTCCGCTAACCCTAACCCTAGCCCGAACCCTTACCCTAACACTTCCCCGAAGCCTGACCCTCACCCGTCCCCTAATCCTAAGCCGTACGCTAACACTAACGCGCGCCCTCACACGCACGCTCCCCCTAAAGCGTTGCCGTACCCTCACCTGGACTATAAACCGTCCCCGTCCCCTAACCCTAACCCTAGCCCGAACCCTAACCCTAACTCTTCCCCGAAGCCTGACCCTCACCCGTCCCCTAATCCTAACCCATACGCTAACACTAACTCGTGCTCTCACACGCACGCTCCCCCTAAAGCGTTGCCGTACCCTCACCTGGACCCTAAACCGTCCTCGTCCCCTAACCCTAACCCTAGCCCGAACCCTAACCCTAACCCTTCCCCGAAGCCTGACCCTCACCCGTCCCCTAATCCTAACCCATACGGTAACACTAACCCGCGCCCTCACACGCACGCTCCCCCTAAAGCGTTGCCGTACCCTCACCTGGACCCTAAACCGTCGCCGTCCCCTAACCCTAACCCTAGCCCGAACCCTAACCCTAACCCTTCCCCGAAGCCTGACCCTCACCCGTCCCATAATCCTAACCCGTACGCTAACACTACCCCGCGCCCTCACACGCACGCTCCCCCTAAAGCGTTGCCGTACCCTCACCTGGACCCTAAACCGTCCCCGTCCCCTAACCCTAACCCTAGCCCGAACCCTAACCCTAACCCTTCCCCGAAGCCTGACCCTCACCCGTCCCCTAATCCTAACCCGTACGCTAACACTAACCCGCGCCCTCACACGCACGCTGCCACTAAAGCGTTGCCGTACCCTCACCTGGACCCTAAACCGTCCCCGTCCCCTAACCCTAGCCCGAACCCTAACCCTAAACCTTCCCCGAAGCCTGACCCTCACCCGTCCCCTAATCCTAACCCGTACGCTAACACTAGCCCGCGCCCTCACACGCACGCTCCCCCTAAAACGTTGCCGTACCCTCACCTGGACCTTAAACCGTCCCCGTCCCCTAACCCTAACCCTAGCCCGAACCCTAACCCTAACCCTTCCCCGAAGCCTGACATTCACCCGTACCCTAATCCTAACACGTACGCTAACACTAACCCGCGCCCTCACACGCACGCTCCCCCTAAAGCGTTGCCGTACCCTCACCTGGACCCTAAACCGTCCCCGTCCCCTAACCCTAACCCTAGCCCGAACCCTAACCCTAACCCTTCCCCGAAGCCTGACCCTCACCCGTCCCCTAATCCTAACCCGTACGCTAACACTAACCCGCGCCCTCACACGCACGCTCCCCCTAAAGCTTTGCCGTACCCTCACCTGGACCCTAAACCGTCCCCGTCCCCTAACCCTAACCCTAGCCCGAACCCTAACCCTAAACCTTCCCAGAAGCCTGACCCTCACCCGTCCCCTAATCCTGACCCGTACGCTAACACTAACCCGCGCCCTCACACGCACGCTCCCCCTAAAGCATTGCCGTACCCTCACCTGGACCCTAAACCGTCCCCGTCCCCTAAACCTAACCCTAGCCCGAACCCTAACACTAACCCTTCCCCGAAGCCTCACCCTCACCCGTCCCCTAATCCTAACCCGTACGCTAACACTAACCCGCGCCCTCACACGCACGCTCCCCCTAAAGTGTTGCCGTACCGTCACCTGGACCCTAAACCGTCCCCGTCCCCTAACCCTAACCCTAGCCCGAACCCTTACCCTAACACTTCCGATAAGCCTGACACTCACCCGTCCCCTAATCCTAACCCGTACGCTAACACTAACCCGCGCCCTCACACGCACGCTCCCCCTAAAGCGTTGCCGTACCCTCACCTGGACCGTAAACCGTCCCCGTCCCCTAACCCTAACCCTAGCCCGAACCCTAACCCTAACCCTTCCCCGAAGCCTGACCCTCACCCGTCCCCTAATCCTAACCCGTACGCTAACACTAACCCGCGCCCTCACACGCACGCTCACCCTAAAGTGTTGCCGTACCCTCACTTGGACCCTAAACCGTCCCCGTCCCCTAACCCTAACCCTAGCCCGAACCCTTACCCTAACCCTTCCCCGAAGCCTGACCCTTACCCGTCCCCTAATCCTAACCCGTACGCTAACACTAACCCGCGCCCTCACACGCACGCTCCCCCTAAAGCGTTGCCGTACCCTCACCTGGACCCTAAACCGTCCCCGTCCCCTAACCCTAACCCTAGCCCGAACCCTAACCCTAACCCTTCCCCGAAGCCTGACCCTCACCCGTCCCCTAATCCTAACCCGTACGCTAACACTAACCCGTGCCCTCACACGCACGCTCCCCCTAAAGCGTTGCCGTACCCTCACCTGGACCCTAAACCGTCCCCGTCCCCTAACCCTAACCCTAGCCCGAACCCTAACCCTAACCCTTCCCCGAAGCCTGACCCTCACCCGTCCCCTAATCCTAACCCGTACGCTAACACTAACCCGCGCCCTCACACACACGCTCCCCCTAAAGCGTTGCCGTACCCTCACCTGGACCCTAAACCGTCCCCGTCCCCTAACCCTAACCCTAGCCCGAACCCTAACCCTAACCCTTCCCCGAAGCCTGACCCTCACCCGTCCCATAATCCTAACCCGTACGCTAACACTACCCCGCGCCCTCACACGCACGCTCCCCCTAAAGCGTTGCCGTACACTCACCTGGACCCTAAACCGTCCCCGTCCCCTAACCCTAGCCCTAGCCCGAACCCTAACCCTAACCCTTCCCCGAAGCCTGACCCTCACCCGTCCCCTAATCCTAACCCGTACGCTAACACTAACCCGCGCCCTCACACGCACGCTCCCCCTAAAGCGTTGCCGTACCCTCACCTGGACCCTAAACCGTCCCCGGTCCTAACCCTAACCCTAGCCCGAAACCTAACCCTAACCCTTCCCCGAAGCCTGACCCTCACCCGTCCCCTAATCCTAACCCGTGCGCTAACACTAACCCGCGCCCTCACTCGCACGCTCCCCCTAAAGCGTTGCCGTACCCTCACCTGGACCCTAAACCGTCCCCATCCTCTAACCCTAACCCTAGCCCGAACCCTAACCCTAACCCTTCCCCGAAGCCTGACCCTCACACGTCCCCTAATCCTAACCCGTACGCTAACACTAACCCGCGCCCTCACACGCACGCTCCCCCTAAAGCGTTGCCGTACCCTCACCTGGACCCTAAACCGTCCCCGTCCCCTAACCCTAACCCTAGCCCGAACCCTAACCCTAACCCTTCCCCGAAGCCTGACCCTCACCCGTCCCATAATCCTAACCCGTACGCTAACACTACCCCGCGCCCTCACACGCACGCTCCCCCTAAAGCGTTGCCGTACACTCACCTGGACCCTAAACCGTCCCCGTCCCCTAACCCTAACCCTAGCCCGAACCCTAACCCTAACCCTTCCCCGAAGCCTGACCCTCACCCGTCCCCTAATCCTAACCCGTACGCTAACACTAACCCGCGCCCTCACACGCACGCTCCCCCTAAAGCGTTGCCGTACCCTCACCTGGACCCTAAACCGTCCCCGGTCCTAACCCTAACCCTAGCCCGAAACCTAACCCTAACCCTTCCCCGAAGCCTGACCCTCACCCGTCCCCTAATCCTAACCCGTGCGCTAACACTAACCCGCGCCCTCACTCGCACGCTCCCCCTAAAGCGTTGCCGTACCCTCACCTGGACCCTAAACCGTCCCCATCCCCTAACCCTAACCCTAGCCCGAACCCTAACCGTAACGCTTCCCCGAAGCCTGTCCCTCACCCGTCCCCTAATCCTAACCCGTACGCTAACACTAACCCGCGCCCTCACACGCTCTCTCCGCCTAAAGCGTTGCCGTACCCTCACCTGGACCCTAAACCATCCCCGTCCCCTAACCCTAACTGTAGCCCGAAACCTAACCCTAACCCTTCCCCGAAGCCTGACCCTCACCCGTCCCCTAATCCTAACCCATACGCTAACACTACCCCTCGCCCTCACACGCACGCTTCCCCTAAAGCGTTGCCGTACCCTCACCTGGACCCTAAACCGTCCCCGTCCCCTAACCCTAACCCTAACACTTCCCCGAAGCCTGACCCTCACCCGTCCCCTAATCCTAACCCGTACGCTAACACTAACCCGCGCCCTCACATGCACGCTCCCCCTAAAGCGTTGCCGTACCCTCACCTGGACCCTAAACTGTCCCAGTCCCGTAACCCTAACCCTAGCCCGAACCCTAACCCTAACCCTTCCCCGAAGCCTGACCCTCACCCGTCACCTAATCCTAACCCGTACGCTAACACTACCCCGCGCCCTCACACGCACGCTCCCCCTAAAGCGTTGCCGTACCCTCCCCTGGACCGTAAACCGTCCCCGTCCCCTAACCCTAACCCTAGCCCGAACCCTAACCCTAACCCTTCCCCGAAGCCTGACCCTCACCCGTCCCCTAATCCTAACCCGTACGCTAACACTAACCCGCGCCCTCACACGCACGCTCCCCCTAAAGCGTTGCCGTACCCTCACCTGGACCCTAAACCGTCCCCATCCCCTAACCCTAACCCTAGCCCGAACCCTAACCCTAACCCTTCCCCGAAGCCTGACCCTCACACGTCCCCTAATCCTAACCCGTACGCTAACACTAACCCGTGCCCTCACACGCACGCTCCCCCTAAAGCGTTGCTGTACCCTCACCTGGACCCTAAACCGTCCCCGTCCCCCAACCCTAACCCTAGCCCGAACCCTAAACCTAACCCTTCCCCGAAGCCTGACCCTCACACGTCCCCTAATCCTCACCCGTACGCTAACACTAACCCGCGCCCTCACACGCTCGCTCCGCCTAAAGCGTTGCCGTACCCTCACCTGGACCCTAAACCATCCCCGTCCCCTAACCCTATCTCTAGCCCGAAACCTAACCCTAACCCTTCCCCGAAGCCTGACCCTCACCCGTCCCCTAATCCTAACCCGTACGCTAACACTACCCCATGCCCTCACACGCACGCTTCCCCTAAAGCGTTGCCGTACCCTCACCTGGACCCTAAACCGTCCCCGTCCCCTAACCCTAACCCTAACCCTTCCCCGAAGCCTGACCCTCACCCGTCCCCTAATCCTAACCCGTACGCTAACACTAACCCGCGCCCTCACACGCACGCTCCTCCTAAAGCGTTGCCGTACCCTCACCTGGACCCTAAACCGTCCCAGTCCCGTAACCCTAACCCTAGCCCGAACCCTAACCCTAACCCTTCCCCGAAGCCTGACCCTCACCCGTCCCCTAATCCTAACCCGTACGCTAACACTACCCCGCGCCCTCACACGCACGCTCCCCCTAAAGCGTTGCCGTACCCTCACCTGGACCCTAAACCGTCCCCGTCCCCTAACCCTAACCCTAGCCCGAACCCTAACCCTAACCCTTCCCCGAAGCCTGACCCTCACCCGTCCCCTAATCCTAACCCGTACGCTAACACTAACCCGCGCCCTCACACACACGCTCCCCCTAAAGCATTGCCGTACCCTCTCCTGGACCCTAAACCGTCCCCGTCCCCTAACCCTAACCCTAGCCCGAACCCTAACCCTAACGCTTCCCCGAAGCCTGACCGTCACCTGTCCCCTATTCCTAACCCGTACGCTAACACTAACCCACGCCCTCACACGCACGCTCCCCGTAAAGCGTTGCCGTACCCTCACCTGGACCCTAAACCGTCCCCGTCCCCTAACCCTAACCCTAGCCCGAACCCTAACCCTAACCCTTCCCTGAAGCCTGACACTCACCCGTTCCCTAATCCTAACCCGTACGCTAACACTAACCCGTGCCCTCACACGCACGCTCCCCCTAAAGCGTTGCCGTACCCTCACCTGGACCCTAAACCGTCCCCGTCCCCTAACCATAACCCTAGCCCGAACCCTAACCCTAACCCTTCCCCGAAGCCTGACCCTCACCCCTCCCCTAATCCTAACCCGTACGCTAACACTAACCCGCGCCCTCACACGCACGCTCCCCCTAAAGCGCTGCCGTACCCTCACCTGGACCCTAAACCGTCCCCATCCCCTAACCCTAACCCTAGACCGAACCCTAACCCTAACCCTTCCCCGAAGCCTGACCCTCACACGTCCCCTAATCCTAACCCGTACGCTAACACTAACGCGCACCCTCACACGCACGCTCCCCCTAAAGCGTTGCCGTACCCTCACCTGGACCCTAAACCGTCCCCGTCCCCTAACCCTAACCCTAGCCCGAACCCTAACCCTAACCCTTCCCCGAAGCCTCACCCTCCACCGTCCCCTAATCCTAAGCCGTATGCTAACACTAACCCGCGCCCTCACACGCACGCTCCCCCTAAAGCGTTGCCGTACCATCACCTGGACCCTAAACAGTCCCCGGTCGTAACCCTAACCCTAGCCCGAACCCTAACCCTAACCCTTCCCCGAAGCCTGACCCTCACCCGTCCCCTAATCCTAACCCGTACGCTAACACTAACCCGCGCCCTCACACGCACGCTCCCCCTAAAGCTTTGCCGTACCCTCACCTGGACCCTAAACCGTCCCCATCCCCTAACCCTAACCCTAGCCCGAACCCTAACCCTAACCCTTCCCCGAAGCCTGACCCTCACACGTCCCCTAATCCTAACCCGTACGCTAACACTAACCCGCGCCCTCACACGCACGCTCCCCCTAAAGCGTTGCCGTACCCTCACCTGGACCCTAAACCGTCCCCGTCCCCTAACCCTATCCCTAGCCCGAACCCTAACCCTAACCCTTCCCCGAAGCCTGACCCTCACACGTACCCTAATCCTCACCCGTATGCTAACACTAACCCTCGCCCTCACACGCTCGCTCTGCCTAAAGCGTTGCCGTACCCTCACCTGGACCCTAAACCGTCCCCGTCCCCTAACCCTAACCCTAGCCCGAACCCTAACCGTAACGCTTCCCCGAAGCCTGACCCTCCCCCGTCCCCTAATCCTAACCCGTACGCTAACACTAACCCGCGCCCTCACACGCACGGTCCCCCTAAAGCGTTGCCGTACCCTCACCTGGACCCTAAACCGTCCCCATCCCCTAACCCTAACCCTAGCCCGAACCCTAACCCTAACCCTTCCCCGAAGCCTGACCCTCACACGTCCCCTAATCCTAACCCGTACGCTAACACTAACCCGTGCCCTCACACGCACGCTCCCCCTAAAGCGTTGCCGTACCCTCACCTGGACCCTAAACCGTCCCCGTCCCCTAACCCTAACCCTAACCGTTCCCCGAAGCCTGACCCTCACCCGTCCCCTAATCCTAACCCGTACGCTAACACTAACCCGCGCCCTCACACGCACGCTCCCCCTAAAGCGTTGCCGTACCCTCACCTGGACCCTAAACCGTCCCAGTCCCGTAACCCTAACCCTAGCCCGAACCCTAACCCTAACCCTTCCCCGAAGCCTGACCCTCACCCGTCCCCTAATCCTAACCCGTACGCTAACACTACCCCGCGCCCTCACACGCACGCTCCCCCTAAAGCCTTGCCGTACCCTCACCTGGACCCTAAACCGTCCCCGTCCCCTAACCCTAACCCTAGCCCGAACCCTAACCCTAACCCTTCCCCGAAGCCTGACCCTCACACGTCCCCTAATCCTAACCCGTACGCTAACACTAACCCGCACCCTCACACGCACGCTCCCCCTAAAGCGTTGCCGTACCCTCACCTGGACCCTAAACCGTCCCCGTCCCCTAACCCTAACCCTAGCCCGAACCCTAACCCTAACCCTTCCCCGAAACCTGACCCTCCACCGTCCCCTAATCCTAAGCCGTATGCTAACACTAACCCACGCCCTCACACGCACGCTCCCCCTAAAGCGTTGCCGTACCATCACCTGGACCCTAAACAGTCCCCGGTCGTAACCCTAACCCTAGCCCGAACCCTAACCCTAACCCTTCCCCGAAGCCTGACCCTCACCCGTCCCCTAATCCTAACCCGTACGCTAACACTAACCCGCGCCCTCACACGCACGCTCCCCCTAAAGCGTTGCCGTACCCTCACCTGGACCCTAAACCGTCCCCGTCCCCTAACCCTAACCCTAGCCCGAACCCTAACCCTAACCCTTCCCCGAAGCCTGACCCGCACCCGTCCCCTAATCCTAACCCGTACGCTAACACTAACCCGCGCCCTCACACGCACGCTCCCCCTAAAGCGTTGCCGTACCCTCACCTGGACCCTAAACCGTCCCCGTCCCCTAACCCTATCCCTAGCCCGAACCCTAACCCTAACCCTTCCCCGAAGCCTGACCCTCACACGTACCCTAATCCTCACCCGTACGCTAACACTAACCCTCGCCCTCACACGCTCGCTCTGCCTAAAGCGTTGCCGTACCCTCACCTGGACCCTAAACCGTCCCCGTCCCCTAACCCTAACCCTAGCCCGAACCCTAACCGTAACGCTTCCCCGAAGCCTGACCCTCCCCCGTCCCCTAATCCTAACCCGTACGCTAACACTAACCCGCGCCCTCACACGCACGGTCCCCCTAAAGCGTTGCCGTACCCTCACCTGGACCCTAAACCGTCCCCATCCCCTAACCCTAACCCTAGCCCGAACCCTAACCCTAACCCTTCCCCGAAGCCTGACCCTCACACGTCCCCTAATCCTAACCCGTACGCTAACACTAACCCGTGCCCTCACACGCACGCTCCCCCTAAAGCGTTGCCGTACCCTCACCTGGACCCTAAACCGTCCCCGTCCCCTAACCCTAACCCTAGCCCGAATCCTAAACCTAACCCTTCCCCGAAGCCTGACCCTCACACGTCCCCTAATCCTCACCCGTACGCTAACACTAACCCGCGCCCTCACACGCTCGCTCCGCCTAAAGCGTTGCCGTACCCTCACCTGGACCCTAAACCATCCCCGTCCCCTAAACCTAACTCTAGGCCGAAACCTAACCCTAACCCTTCCCCGAAGCCTGACCCTCACCCGTCCCCTAATCCTAACCCGTACGCTAACACTACCCCGCGCCCTCACACGCACGCTTCCCCTAAAGCGTTGCCGTACCCTCACCTGGACCCTAAACCGTCCCCGTCCCCTAACCCTAACCCTAACCGTTCCCCGAAGCCTGACCCTCACCCGTCCCCTAATCCTAACCCGTACGCTAACACTAACCCGCGCCCTCACACGCACGCTCCCCCTAAAGCGTTGCCGTACCCTCACCTGGACCCTAAACCGTCCCAGTCCCGTAACCCTAACCCTAGCCCGAACCCTAACCCTAACCCTTCCCCGAAGCCTGACCCTCACCCGTCCCCTAATCCTAACCCGTACGCTAACACTACCCCGCGCCCTCACACGCACGCTACCCCTAAAGCGTTGCCGTACCCTCACCTGGACCCTAAACCGTCCCCGTCCCCTAACCCTAACCCTAGCCCGAACCCTAACCCTAACCCTTCCCCGAAGCCTGACCCTCACACGTCCCCTAATCCTAACCCGTACCCTAACACTAACCCGCACCCTCACACGCACGCTCCCCCTAAAGCGTTGCCGTACCCTCACCTGGACCCTAAACCGTCCCCGTCCCCTAACCCTAACCCTAGCCCGAACCCTAACCCTAACCCTTCCCCGAAACCTGACCCTCCACCGTCCCCTAATCCTAAGCCGTATGCTAACACTAACCCGCGCCCTCACACGCACGCTCCCCCTAAAGCGTTGCCGTACCATCACCTGGACCCTAAACAGTCCCCGGTCGTAACCCTAACCCTAGCCCGAACCCTAACCCTAACCCTTCCCCGAAGCCTGACCCTCACCCGTCCCCTAATCCTAACCCGTACGCTAACACTAACCCGCGCCCTCACACGCACGCTCCCCCTAAAGCTTTGCCGTACCCTCAACTGGACCCTAAACCGTCCCCATCCCCTAACCCTAACCCTAGCCCGAACCCTAACCCTAACCCTTCCCCGAAGCCTGACCCTCACACGTCCCCTAATCCTAACCCGTACGCTAACACTAACCCGCGCCCTCACACGCACGCTCCCCCTAAAGCGTTGCCGTACCCTCACCTGGACCCTAAACCGTCCCCGTCCCCTAACCCTATCCCTAGCCCGAACCCTAACCCTAACCCTTCCCCGAAGCCTGACCCTCACACGTACCCTAATCCTCACCCGTACGCTAACACTAACCCTCGCCCTCACACGCTCGCTCTGCCTAAAGCGTTGCCGTACCCTCACCTGGACCCTAAACCGTCCCTGTCCCCTAACCCTAACCCTAGCCCGAACCCTAACCGTAACGCTTCCCCGAAGCCTGACCCTCCCCCGTCCCCTAATCCTAACCCGTACGCTAACACTAACCCGCGCCCTCACACGCACGGTCCCCCTAAAGCGTTGCCGTACCCTCACCTGGACCCTAAACCGTCCCCTTCCCCTAACCCTAACCCTAGCCCGAACCCTAACCCTAACCCTTCCCCGAAGCCTGACCCTCACACGTCCCCTAATCCTAACCCGTACGCTAACACTAACCCGTGCCCTCACACGCACGCTCCCCCTAAAGCGTTGCCGTACCCTCACCTGGACCCTAAACCGTCCCCGTCCCCTAACCCTAACCCTAGCCCGAACCCTAAACCTAACCCTTCCCCGAAGCCTGACCCTCACACGTCCCCTAATCCTCACCCGTACGCTAACACTAACCCGCGCCCTCACACGCTCGCTCCGCCTAAAGCGTTGCCGTACCCTCACCTGGACCCTAAACCATCCCCGTCCCCTAACCCTAACTCTAGCCCGAAACCTAAACCTAACCCTTCCCCGAAGCCTGACCCTCACCCGTCCCCTAATCCTAACCCGTACGCTAACACTACCCCGCGCCCTCACACGCACGCTTCCCCTAAAGCGTTGCCGTACCCTCACCTGGACCCTAAACCGTCCCCGTCCCCTAACCCTAACCCTAACCGTTCCCCGAAGCCTGACCCTCACCCGTCCCCTAATCCTAACCCGTACGCTAACACTAACCCGCGCCCTCACACGCACGCTCCCCCTAAAGCGTTGCCGTACCCTCACCTGGACCCTAAACCGTCCCCGTCCCCTAACCCTAACCCTAGCCCGAACCCTAACCCTAACCCTTCCCTGAAGCCTGACCCTCACCCGTTCCCTAATCCTAACGCGTACGCTAACACTAACCCGCGCCCTCACACACACGCTCCCCCTAAAGCGTTGCCGTACCCTCACCTGGACCCTAAACCGTCCCCATCCCCTAACCCTAACCCTATCCCGAACCCTAACCCTAACCCTTCCCCGAAGCCTGACCCGCACCCGTCCCCTAATCCTAACCCGTACGCTAACACTAACCCGTGCCCTCACACGCACGCTCCCCCTAAAGCGTTGCCGTACCCTCACCTGGACCCTAAACCGGCCCCGTCCCCTAACCCTAACCCTAGCCCGAACCCTAACCCTAACCCTTCCCCGAAGCCTGACCCTCACACGTCCCCTAATCCTAACCCGTACGCTAACACTAACCCGCACCCTCACACGCACGCTCCCCCTAAAGCGTTGCCGTACCCTCACCTGGACCCTAAACCGTCCCCGTCCCCTAACCCTAACCCTAGCCCGAACCCTAACCCTAACCCTTCCCCGAAGCCTGACCCTCCACCGTCCCCTAATCCTAAGCCGTATGCTAACATTAACCCGCGCCCTCACACACACGCTCCCCCTAAAGCGTTGCCGTACCATCACCTGGACCCTAAACCGTCCCCGGTCCTAACCCTAACCCTAGCCCGAACCCTAACCCTAACCCTTCCCCGAAGCCTGACCCTCACCCGTCCCCTAATCCTAACCCGTACGCTAACACTAACCCGCGCCCTCACACGCACGCTCCCCCTAAAGCTTTGCCGTACCCTCACCTGGACCCTAAACCGTCCCCATCCCCTAACCCTAACCCTAGCCCGAACCCTAACCCTAACCCTTCCCCGAAGCCTGACCCTCACACGTCCCCTAATCCTAACCCGTACGGTAACACTAACCCGCGCCCTCACACGCACGCTCCCCCTAAAGCGTTGCCGTACCCTCACCTGGACCCTAAACCGTCCCCGTCCCCTAACCCTAACCCTAGCCCGAACCCTAACCCTAACCCTTCCCCGAAGCCTGACCCTCCCCCGTCCCCTAATCCTAAGCCGTATGCTAACATTAACCTGCGCCCTCACACGCACGCTCCCCCTAAAGCGTTGCCGTACCATCACCTGGACCCTAAACCGTCCCCGGTCCTAACCCTAACCCTAGCCCGAACCCTAACCCTAACCCTTCCCCGAAGCCTGACCCTCACCCGTCCCCTAATCCTAACCCGTACGCTAACACTAACCCGCGCCCTCACACGCACGCTCCCCCTAAAGCTTTGCCGTACCCTCACCTGGACCCTAAACCGTCCCCATCCCCTAACCCTAACCCTAGCCCGAACCCTAACCCTAACCCTTCCCCGAAGCCTGACCCTCACACGTCCCCTAATCCTAACCCGTACGCTAACACTAACCCGCGCCCTCACACGCTCGCTCTGCCTAAAGCGTTGCCGTACCCTCACCTGGACCCTAAACCGTCCCCGTCCCCTAACCCTAACCGTAGCCCGAACCCTAACCGTAACGCTTCCCCGAAGCCTGACTCTCCCCCGTCCCCTAATCCTAACCCGTACGCTAACACTAACCCGCGCCCTCACACGCACGCTCCCCCTAAAGCGTTGCTGTACCCTCACCTGGACCCTAAACCGTCCCCGGTCCTAACCCTAACCCTAGCCCGAACCCTAACCCTAACCCTTCCCCGAAGCCTGACCCTCACCCGTCCCCTAATCCTAACCCGTACGCTAACACTAACCCGCGCCCTCACACGCACGCTCCCCCTAAAGCGTTGCCGTACCCTCACGTGGACCCTAAACCGTCCCCGTCCCCTAACCCTAGCCCAAACCATAACCCTAACCCTTCCCCGAAGCCAGACCCTCACCCGTCCCCTAATCCTAACCCGTACGCTAACACTACCCCGCGCCCTCACACGCACGCTTCCCCTAAAGCATTGCCATACCCTCACCTGGACCCTAAACCGTCCCCGTCCCCTAACCCTAACCCTAACCCTTCCCAGAAGCCTGACCCTCACCCGTCCCCTAATCCTAACCCGTACGCTAACACTAACCCGCGCCCTCACACGCACGCTCCCCCTAAAGCGTTGCCGTACACTCACCTGGACCCTAAACCGTCCCCGTCCCCTAACCCTGACCCTAGCCCGAACCCTATCCCTAACCCTTCCCCGAAGCCTGACCCTCACCCATCCACTAATCCTAACCCGTACGCTAACACTAACCCGCGCCCTCACACGCACGCTCCCCCTAAAGCGTTGCCGTACCCTCACCTGGACCCTAAACTGTCCCCGTCCCCTAACCCTAACCCTAGCCCGAACCCTAACCCTAACCCTTCCCTGAAGCCTGACCCTCACCCGTTCCCTAATCCTAACCCGTACGCTAACACTAACCCGCGCCCTCACACGCACGCTCCCCCTAAAGCATTGCCGTACCCTCACCTGGACCCTAAACCGTCCCCGTCCCCTAACCCTAACCCTAGCCCGAACCCTAACCCTAACCCTTCCCCGAAGCCTGACCCGCACCCGTCCCCTAATCCTAACCCGTACGCTAACACTAACCCGCGCCCCACACGCACGGTCCCCTAAAGCGTTGCCGTACCCTCACCTGGACCCTAAACCGTCCTCGTCCCCTAACCCTAACTCTAGCCCGAACCCTAAACCTAACCCTTCCCCGAAGCCTGTCCCTCACCCATCCCCTAATCCTAACCCGTACGCTAACACTAACCCGCGCCCTCACACGCACGCTCCCCCTAAAGCATTGCCGTACCCTCACCTGGACGCTAAACCGTCCCCGTCCCCTAACCCTAACCGTAGCCCGAACCCTAACCCTAACCCTTCCCCGAAGCCTGACCCTCACCCGTCCCCTAATCCTAACCCGTACGCTAACACTAACCCGCGCCCTCACACACACGCTCCACCTAAAGCGTTGCCGTACCCTCACCTGGAACCTAAACCGTCCCCGTCCCCTAACCCTAACCCTAGCCCGAACCCTAACCCTAACCCTTCCCCGAAGCCTGACCCTCACCCGTCCCCTAATCCTAACCCGTACGCTAACACTAACCCGCGCCCTCACACGCACGCTCCCCCTAAAGCGTTGCCGTACCCTCACCTGGACCCTAAACCGTCCCCGTCCCCTAACCCTAACCCTAGCCCGAACCCTAACCCTAACCCTTCCCCGAAGCCTGACCCTCACCCGTCCCCTAATCCTAACCCGTACGCTAACACTAACCCGCGCCCTCACACGCACGCTCCCCCTAAAGCGTTGCCTTACCCTCACCTGGACCCTAAACCGTCCCCGTCCCCTAACCCTAACCCTAGCCCGAACCCTAACCCTAACCCTTCCCCGAAGCCTGACCCTCACCCGTCCCCTAATCCTAACCCGTACGCTAACACTAACCCGCGCCCTCACACGCACGCTCCCCCTAAAGCGTTGCCGTACCCTCACCTGGACCATAAACCGTCCCCGTCCCCTAACCCTAACCCTAGCCCGAACCCTAACCCTAACCCTTCCCCGAAGCCTGACCCTCACCCGTCCCCTAATCCTAACCCATACGCTAACACTAACCCCCGCCCTCACACGCACGCTCCCCCTAAAGCGTTGCCGTACCCTCACCTGGACTCTAAACCGTCACCGTCCCCTAACCCTAACCCTAGCCCGAACCCTAACCCTAACCCTTCCCCGAAGCCTGACCCTCACCCGTCCCCTAAACCTAACACGTACGCTAACACTAACCCTCGCCCTCACACGCACGCTCCCCTTAAAGCGTTGCCGTACTCTTACCTGGACCCTAAACCGTACCCATCCCCTAACCCTAACCCTAGCCCGAACCCTAACCCTAACCCTTCCCCAAAGCCTGACCCTCACCCGTCCCCTAATCCTAACCCGTACGCTAACACTACCCCGCGCCCTCACACGCACGCTCCCCATAAAGCGTTGCCGTACCCTCACCTTGACCCTAAACCGTCCCCATCCCCTAACCCTAACCCTAGACCGAACCCTAACCCTAACCCTTCCCCGAAGCCTGACCCTCACCCGTCCCCTAATCTTAACCCGTACGCTAACACTAACCCGGGCCGTCACACGCACGCTCCCCCTAAAGCATTGCCGTACCCTCAACTGGACCCTAAACTGTCCCCGTCCCCTAACCCTAACCCTAGCCCGAACCCTAACCCTAACCCTTCCCCGAAGCCTGACCCTCACCCGTCCCCTAATCCTAACCCGTACGCTAACACTAACCCGCGCCCTCACACGCACGCTCCCCCTAAAGCGTTGCCGTACCCTCACCTGGACCCTAAACCGTCCCCATCCCCTAACCCTAACCCTAGCCCGAACCCTAACCCTAACCCTTCCCCGAAGCCTGACCCTCACCCGTCCCCTAATCCTAACCCGTACGCTAACACTAACCCGCGCACTCACAGGCACGCTCCCCCTAAAGCGTTGCTGTACCCTCACCTGGACCCTAAACCGTCCCTATCCCGTAACCCTAACCGTAGCCCGAACCCTAACCCTAACCCTTCCCCGAAGCCTGACCCTCACCCGTCCCCTAATCCTAACCCGTACGCTAACACTACCCCGCGCCCTCACATGCACGCTCCCCATAAAGCGTTGCCGTACCCTCACCTGGACCCTAAACCGGCCCCGTCACCTAACCCTAACCCTAGCCCGAACCCTAACCCTAACCCTTCACCGAAGCATGACCCTCACCCGTCCCCTAATCCTAACTTGTATGCTAACACTAACCCGCGCCCTCACACGCACGCTCCCCTTAAAGCGTTGCCGTACCCTCACCTGGAACCTAAACCTTCCCCGTCCCCTAACCCTAACCCTAGCCCGAACCCTAACCCTAACCCTTCCCCGAAGCCTGACCCTCACCCGTCCCCTAATCCTAACCCGTACGCTAACACTAACCCGCGCCCTCACACGCACGCTCCCCCTAAAGCTTTGCCGTACCCTCAACGGGACCCTAAACCGTCCCCATCCCCTAACCCTAACCCTAGCCCGAACCCTAACCCTAACCCTTCCCCGAAGCCTGACCCTCAGACGTCCCCTAATCCTAACCCGTACGCTAACACTAACCCGCGCCCTCACACGCACGCTCCCCCTAAAGCGTTGCCGTACCCTCACCTGGACCCTAAACCGTCCCCGTCCCCTAACCCTATCCCTAGCCCGAACCCTAACCCTAACCCTTCCCCGAAGCCTGACCCTCACACGTACCCTAATCCTCACCCGTACGCTAACACTAACCCTCGCCCTCACACGCTCGCTCCGCCTAAAGCGTTGCCGTACCCTCACCTGGACCCTAAACCGTCCCCGTCCCCTAACCCTAACCCTAGCCCGAACCCTAACCGTAACGCTTCCCCGAAGCCTGACCCTCCCCCGTCCCCTAATCCTAACCCGTACGCTAACACTAACCCGCGCCCTCACACGCACGGTCCCCCTAAAGCGTTGCCGTACCCTCACCTGGACCCTAAACCGTCCCCATCCCCTAACCCTAACCCTAGCCCGAACCCTAACCCTAACCCTTCCCCGAAGCCTGACCCTCACACGTCCCCTAATCCTAACCCGTACGCTAACACTAACCCGTGCCCTCACACGCACGCTCCCCCTAAAGCGTTGCCGTACCCTCACCTGGACCCTAAACCTTCCCCGTCCCCTAACCCTAACCCTAGCCCGAACCCTAAACCTAACCCTTCCCCGAAGCCTGACCCTCACACGTCCCCTAATCCTCACCCGTACGCTAACACTAACCCGCGCCCTCACACGCTCGCTCCGCCTAAAGCGTTGCCGTACCCTCACCTGGACCCTAAACCATCCCCGTCCCCTAACCCTAACTCTAGCCCGAAACCTAACCCTAACCCTTCCCGGAAGCCTGACCCTCACCCGTCCCCTAATCCTAACCCGTACGCTAACACTACCCCGCGCCCTCACACGCACGCTTCCCCTAAAGCGTTGCCATACCCTCACCTGGACCCTAAACCGTCCCCGTCCCCTAACCCTAACCCTAACCGTTCCCCGAAGCCTGACCCTCACCCGTCCCCTAATCCTAACCCGTACGCTAACACTAACCCGCGCCCTCACACGCACGCTCCCCCTAAAGCGTTGCCGTACCCTCACCTGGACCCTAAACCGTCCCCGTCCCCTAACCCTAACCCTAGCCCGAACCCTAACCCTAACCCTTCCCTGAAGCCTGACCCTCACCCGTTCCCTAATCCTAACGCGTACGCTAACACTAACCCGCGCCCTCACACGCACGCTCCCCCTAAAGCGTTGCCGTACCCTCACCTGGACCCTAAACCGTCCCCATCCCCTAACCCTAACCCTATCCCGAACCCTAACCCTAACCCTTCCCCGAAGCCTGACCCGCACCCGTCCCCTAATCCTAACCCGTACGCTAACACTAACCCGTGCCCTCACACGCACGCTCCCCCTAAAGCGTTGCCGTACCCTCACCTGGACCCTAAACCGGCCCCGTCCCCTAACCCTAACCCTAGCCCGAACCCTAACCCTAACCCTTCCCCGAAGCCTGACCCTCACACGTCCCCTAATCCTAACCCGTACGCTAACACTAACCCGCACCCTCACACGCACGCTCCCCCTAAAGCGTTGCCGTACCCTCACCTGGACCCTAAACCGTCCCCGTCCCCTAACCCTAACCCTAGCCCGAACCCTAACCCTAACCCTTCCCCGAAGCCTGACCCTCCACCGTCCCCTAATCCTAAGCCGTATGCTAACATTAACCCGCGCCCTCACACACACGCTCCCCTTAAAGCGTTGCCGTACCATCACCTGGACCCTAAACCGTCCCCGGTCCTAACCCTAACCCTAGCCCGAACCCTAACCCTAACCCTTCCCCGAAGCCTGACCCTCACCCGTCCCCTAATCCTAACCCGTACGCTAACACTAACCCGCGCCCTCACACGCACGCTCCCCCTAAAGCTTTGCCGTACCCTCACCTGGACCCTAAACCGTCCCCATCCCCTAACCCTAACCCTAGCCCGAACCCTAACCCTAACCCTTCCCCGAAGCCTGACCCTCACACGTCCCCTAATCCTAACCCGTACGGTAACACTAACCCGCGCCCTCACACGCACGCTCCCCCTAAAGCGTTGCCGTACCCTCACCTGGACCCTAAACCGTCCCCGTCCCCTAACCCTAACCCTAGCCCGAACCCTAACCCTAACCCTTCCCCGAAGCCTGACCCTCACACGTACCCTAATCCTCACCCGTACGCTAACACTAACCCGCGCCCTCACACGCTCGCTCTGCCTAAAGCGTTGCCGTACCCTCACCTGGACCCTAAACCGTCCCCGTCCCCTAACCCTAACCCTAGCCCGAACCCTAACCGTAACGCTTCCCCGAAGCCTGACCCTCCCCCGTCCCCTAATCCTAACCCGTACGCTAACACTAACCCGCGCCCTCACACGCACGCTCCCCCTAAAGCGTTGCCGTACCCTCACCTGGACCCTAAAGCGTCCCCGTCCCCTAACCCTAACCCTAACCCTTCCCCGAAGCCTGACCCTCACCCGTCCCCTAATCCTAACCCGTACGCTAACACTAACCCGCGCCCTCACACGCACGCTCCCCCTAAAGCGTTGCCGTACCCTCACCTGGACCCTAAACCGTCCCAGTCCCGTAACCCTAACCCTAGCCCGAACCCTAACCCTAACCCTTCCCCGAAGCCTGACCCTCACCCGTCCCCTAATCCTAACCCGTACGCTAACACTACCCCGCGCCCTCACACGCACGCTCCCCCTAAAGCGTTGCCGTACCCTCACCTGGACCCTAAACCGTCCCCGTCCCCTAACACTAACCCTAGCCCGAACCCTAACCCTAACCCTTCCGTGAAGCCTGACCCTCACCCGTTCCCTAATCCTAACGCGTACGCTAACACTAACCCGCGCCCTCACACGCACGCTCCCCCTAAAGCGTTGCCGTACCCTCACCTGGACCCTAAACCTTCCCCGTCCCCTAACCCTAACCCTAGCCCGAACCCTAACCCTAACCCTTCCCCGAAGCCTGACCCGCACCCGTCCCCTAATCCTAACCCGTACGCTAACACTAACCCGTGCCCCCACACGCACGGTCCCCCTAAAGCGTTGCCGTACCCTCACCTGGACCCTAAACCGTCCCCGTCCCCTAACCCTAACTCTAGCCCGAACCCTAACCCTAACCCTTCCCCGAAGCCTGTCCCTCACCCGTCCCCTAATCCTAACCCGTACGCTAACACTAACCCGTGCCCTCAAACGCACGCTCCCCCTAAAGCATTGCCGTACCCTCACCTGGACGCTAAACCGTCCCCGTCCCCTAACCCTAACCGTAGCCCGAACCCTAACCCTAACCCTTCCCCGAAGCCTGACCCTCCCCCGTCCCCTAATCCTAAGCCGTATGCTAACATTAACCTGCGCCCTCACACGCACGCTCCCCCTAAAGCGTTGCCGTACCATCACCTGGACCCTAAACCGTCCCCGGTCCTAACCCTAACCCTAGCCCGAACCCTAACCCTAACCCTTCCCCGAAGCCTGACCCTCACCCGTCCCCTAATCCTAACCCGTACGCTAACACTAACCCGCGCCCTCACACGCACGCTCCCCCTAAAGCTTTGCCGTACCCTCACCTGGACCCTAAACCGTCCCCATCCCCTAACCCTAACCCTAGCCCGAACCCTAACCCTAACCCTTCCCCGAAGCCTGACCCTCACACGTCCCCTAATCCTAACCCGTACGCTAACACTAACCCGCGCCCTCACACGCTCGCTCTGCCTAAAGCGTTGCCGTACCCTCACCTGGACCCTAAACCGTCCCCGTCCCCTAACCCTAACCGTAGCCCGAACCCTAACCGTAACGCTTCCCCGAAGCCTGACTCTCCCCCGTCCCCTAATCCTAACCCGTACGCTAACACTAACCCGCGCCCTCACACGCACGCTCCCCCTAAAGCGTTGCTGTACCCTCACCTGGACCCTAAACCGTCCCCGGTCCTAACCCTAACCCTAGCCCGAACCCTAACCCTAACCCTTCCCCGAAGCCTGACCCTCACCCGTCCCCTAATCCTAACCCGTACTCTAACACTAACCCGCGCCCTCACACGCACGCTCCCCCTAAAGCGTTGCCGTACCCTCACGTGGACCCTAAACCGTCCCCGTCCCCTAACCCTAGCCCAAACCATAACCCTAACCCTTCCCCGAAGCCAGACCCTCACCCGTCCCCTAATCCTAACCCGTACGCTAACACTACCCCGCGCCCTCACACGCACGCTTCCCCTAAAGCGTTGCCATACCCTCACCTGGACCCTAAACCGTCCCCGTCCCCTAACCCTAACCCTAACCCTTCCCAGAAGCCTGACCCTCACCCGTCCCCTAATCCTAACCCGTACGCTAACACTAACCCGCGCCCTCACACGCACGCTCCCCCTAAAGCGTTGCCGTACACTCACCTGGACCCTAAACCGTCCCCGTCCCCTAACCCTGACCCTAGCCCGAACCCTATCCCTAACCCTTCCCCGAAGCCTGACCCTCACCCATCCACTAATCCTAACCCGTACGCTAACACTAACCCGCGCCCTCACACGCACGCTCCCCCTAAAGCGTTGCCGTACCCTCACCTGGACCCTAAACTGTCCCCGTCCCCTAACCCTAACCCTAGCCCGAACCCTAACCCTAACCCTTCCCTGAAGCCTGACCCTCACCCGTTCCCTAATCCTAACCCGTACGCTAACACTAACCCGCGCCCTCACACGCACGCTCCCCCTAAAGCATTGCAGTACCCTCACCTGGACCCTAAACCGTCCCCGTCCCCTAACCCTAACCCTAGCCCGAACCCTAACCCTAACCCTTCCCCGAAGCCTGACCCGCACCCGTCCCCTAATCCTAACCCGTACGCTAACACTAACCCGCGCCCCACACGCACGGTCCCCTAAAGCGTTGCCGTACCCTCACCTGGACCCTAAACCGTCCTCGTCCCCTAACCCTAACTCTAGCCCGAACCCTAAACCTAACCCTTCCCCGAAGCCTGTCCCTCACCCATCCCCTAATCCTAACCCGTACGCTAACACTAACCCGCGCCCTCACACGCACGCTCCCCCTAAAGCATTGCCGTACCCTCACCTGGACGCTAAACCGTCCCCGTCCCCTAACCCTAACCGTAGCCCGAACCCTAACCCTAACCCTTCCCCGAAGCCTGACCCTCACCCGTCCCCTAATCCTAACCCGTACGCTAACACTAACCCGCGCCCTCACACACACGCTCCACCTAAAGCGTTGCCGTACCCTCACCTGGAACCTAAACCGTCCCCGTCCCCTAACCCTAACCCTAGCCCGAACCCTAACCCTAACCCTTCCCCGAAGCCTGACCCTCACCCGTCCCCTAATCCTAACCCGTACGCTAACACTAACCCGCGCCCTCACACGCACGCTCCCCCTAAAGCGTTGCCGTACCCTCACCTGGACCCTAAACCGTCCCCGTCCCCTAACCCTAACCCTAGCCCGAACCCTAACCCTAACCCTTCCCCGAAGCCTGACCCTCACCCGTCCCCTAATCCTAACCCGTACGCTAACACTAACCCGCGCCCTCACACGCACGCTCCCCCTAAAGCGTTGCCTTACCCTCACCTGGACCCTAAACCGTCCCCGTCCCCTAACCCTAACCCTAGCCCGAACCCTAACCCTAACCCTTCCCCGAAGCCTGACCCTCACCCGTCCCCTAATCCTAACCCGTACGCTAACACTAACCCGCGCCCTCACACGCACGCTCCCCCTAAAGCGTTGCCGTACCCTCACCTGGACCATAAACCGTCCCCGTCCCCTAACCCTAACTCTAGCCCGAACCCTAACCCTAACCCTTCCCCGAAGCCTGACCCTCACCCGTCCCCTAATCCTAACCCATACGCTAACACTAACCCCCGCCCACACACGCACGCTCCCCCTAAAGCGTTGCCGTACCCTCACCTGGACTCTAAACCGTCACCGTCCCCTAACCCTAACCCTAGCCCGAACCCTAACCCTAACCCTTCCCCGAAGCCTGACCCTCACCCGTCCCCTAAACCTAACACGTACGCTAACACTAACCCTCGCCCTCACACGCACGCTCCCCTTAAAGCGTTGCCGTACTCTTACCTGGACCCTAAACCGTCCCCTTCCCCTAACCCTAACCCTAGCCCGAACCCTAACCCTAACCCTTCCCCAAAGCCTGACCCTCACCCGTCCCCTAATCCTAACCCGTACGCTAACACTACCCCGCGCCCTCACACGCACGCTCCCCATAAAGCGTTGCCGTACCCTCACCTTGACCCTAAACCGTCCCCATCCCCTAACCCTAACCCTAGCCCGAACCCTAACCCTAACCCTTCCCCGAAGCCTGACCCTCACCCGTCCCCTAATCTTAACCCGTACGCTAACACTAACCCGGGCCGTCACACGCACGCTCCCCCTAAAGCATTGCCGTACCCTCAACTGGACCCTAAACAGTCCCCGTCCCCTAACCCTAACCCTAGCCCGAACCCTAACCCTAACCCTTCCCCGAAGCCTGACCCTCACCCGTCCCCTAATCCTAACCCGTACGCTAACACTAACCCGCGCCCTCACACGCACGCTCCCCCTAAAGCGTTGCCGTACCCTCACCTGGACCCTAAACCGTCCCCATCCCCTAACCCTAACCCTAGCCCGAACCCTAACCCTAACCCTTCCCCGAAGCCTGACCCTCACCCGTCCCCTAATCCTAACCCGTACGCTAACACTAACCCGCGCACTCACAGGCACGCTCCCCCTAAAGCGTTGCTGTACCCTCACCTGGACCCTAAACCGTCCCTATCCCGTAACCCTAACCGTAGCCCGAACCCTAACCCTAACCCTTCCCCGAAGCCTGACCCTCACCCGTCCCCTAATCCTAACCCGTACGCTAACACTACCCCGCGCCCTCACATGCACGCTCCCCATAAAGCGTTGCCGTACCCTCACCTGGACCCTAAACCGGCCCCGTCACCTAACCCTAACCCTAGCCCGAACCCTAACCCTAACCCTTCACCGAAGCATGACCCTCACCCGTCCCCTAATCCTAACTTGTATGCTAACACTAACCCGCGCCCTCACACGCACGCTCCCCCTAAAGCGTTGCCGTACCCTCACCTGGAACCTAAACCTTCCCCGTCCCCTAACCCTAACCCTAGCCCGAACCCTAACCCTAACCCTTCCCCGAAGCATGACCCTCAACCGTCCCCTAATCCTAACACGTACGCTAACACTACCCCACGCCCTCACACGCACGCTCCCCGTAAAGCGTTGCCGTACCCTCACCTGGACCCTAAACCGTCCCCGTCCCCTAACCCTAACCCTAGCCCGAAACCTAACCCTTCCCCGAAGCCTGACCCTCACCAGTCCCCTAATCCTAAGTCTTACGCTAACACTAACCCGCGCCCTCACACGGACGCTCCCCCTAAAGCGTTGCCGTACCCTCACCTGGACCCTAAACCGTCCCCGTCCCCTAACCCTAACCCTAGCCCGAACCCTAACCCTAACCCTTCCCCGAAGCCTGACCCTCATCCGTCCCCTAATCCTAAACCGTACGCTAACACTAACCCGCGCCCTCACACGCACGCTCCCCCTAAAGCGTTGCCGTACCCTCACCTAGACCCTAAACCGTCCCCGTCCCCTAACCCTAACCCTAGCCCGAACCCTAACCCTAACACTTCCCCGAAGCCTGACCCTCACCTGTCCCCTAATCCTAACCAGTACGCTAACACTAAATGGCACCCTCACACACACTCTCCCCCTAAAGCGTTGCTGTACCCTCACCTGGACCCTAAACCGTCCCCGTCCCCTAACCCTAACCCTAGCCCGAACCCTAACCCTAACCCTTCCCCGAAGCCTGACCCTCACCCGTCCCCTAATCCTAACCCGTACGCTAACACTAACCCGCGCCCTCACACGCACGCTCCCCCTAAAGCGTTGCCGTACCCTCCCCTGGACCCTAAACCGTCCCCGTCCCCTAACCCTAACTCTAGCCCGAACCCTAACCCTAACCCTTCCCCGAAGCCTGACCCTCACCCGTCCCCTAATCCTAACTTGTATGCTAACACTAACCCACGCCCTCACACGCACGCTCCCCCTAAAGCGTTGCCGTACCCTCACCTGGAACCTAAACCATCCCCGTCCCCTAACACTAACCCTAGCCCGAACCCTAACCCTAACCCTTCCCCGAAGCATGACCCTCAACCGTCCCCTAATCCTAACACGTACGCTAACACTACCCCGCGCCCTCACACGCACGCTCCCCGTAAAGCGTTGCCGTACCCTCACCTGGACCCTAAACCGTCCCCGTCCCCTAACCCTAACCCTAGCCCGAACCCTAAAACTTCCCCGAAGCCTGACCCTCACCCGTCCCCTAATCCTAAGTCTTACGCTAACACTAACCCGCGCCCTCACACGGACGCTCCCCCTAAAGCGTTGCCGTACCCTCACCTGGACCCTAAACCGTCCCCGTCCCCTAACCCTAACCCTAGCCCGAACCCTAACCCTAACCCTTCCCCGAAGCATGACCCTCACACGTCCCCTAATCCTAACCCGTACGCTAACACTACCCCGCGCCCTCACACGCACGCTCCCCATAAAGCGTTGCCGTACCCTCACCTGGACCCTAAACCGTCCCCGTCCCCTAACCCTAACCCTAGCCCGAACCCTAACCCTAACCCTTCCCCGAAGCATGACCCTCACACGTCCCCTAATCCTAACCCGTACGCTAACACTAACCCGCGCCCTCACACGCACGCTCCCCCTAAAGCGTTGCCGTACCCTCACCTGGACCCTAAACCGTCCCCGTCCCCTAACCCTGACCCTAGCCCGAACCCTAACCCTAACCCTTCCCCGAAGCCTGACCCTCACCCATCCACTAATCCTAACCCGTACGATAACACTAACCTGCGCCCTCACACGCACGCTCCCCCTAAAGCGTTGCCGTACCCTCACCTGGACCCTAAACCGTCCCTGTCCCTTAACCCTAACCCTAGCCCGAACCCTAACCCTAACCCTTCCCCGAAGCCTGACCTTCACCCGTCCCCTAATCCTAACCCGTACGCTATCACTAACCCGCGCCCTCACACGCACGCTCCCCCTAAAGCGTTGCCGTACCCTCATCTGGACCCTAAACCGTCCCTGTCCCCTAACCCTAACCCTAGCCCGAACCCTAACCCTAACCCTTCCCCGAAGCCTGACCCTCACCCGTCCCATAATCCTAAACCGTACGCTAACACTAACCCGCGCCCTCACACGCACGCTCCCCCTAAAGCGTTGCCGTACCCTCACCTGGACCCTAAACCGTCCCCGTCCCCTAACCCTAACCCTAGCCCGAACCCTAACCCTTCCCCGAAGCCTGACCCTCACCCGTCCCCTAATCCTAAGTCTTACGCTAACACTAACCCGCGCCCTCACACGCACGCTCCCCCTAAAGCGTTGCCGTACCCTCACCTGGACCTTAAACCGTCCCCGTCCCCTAACCCTAACCCTAGCCCGAACCCTAACCCTAACCCTTCCCCGAAGCCTGACCCTCATCCGTCCCCTAATCCTAACCCGTACGCTAACACTAACCCGCGCCCTCACACGCACGCTCCCCCTAAAGCGTTGCCGTACCCTCACCTGGACCCTAAACCGTCCCCGTCCCCTAACCCTAACCCTAGCCCGAACCCTAACCCTAACCCTTCCCCGAAGCCTGACCCTCACCCGTCCCCTAATCCTAACCAGTACGCTAACACTAAACGGCGCCCTCACACGCACTCTCCCCCTAAAGCGTTGCTGTACCCTCACCTGGACCCTAAACCGTCCCCGTCCCCTAACCCTAACCCTAGCCCGAACCCTAACCCTAACCCTTCCCCGAAGCCTGACCCTCACCCGTCCCCTAATCCTAACCCGTACGCTAACACTAACCCGCGCCCTCACACGCACGCTCCCCCTAAAGCGTTGCCGTACCCTCCCCTGGACCCTAAACCGTCCCCGTCCCCTAACCCTAACCCTAGCCCGAACCCTAACCCTAACCCTTCCCCGAAGCCTGACCCTCACCCGTCCCCTAATCCTAACCCGTACGCTAACACTAACCCGCGCCCTCACACGCACGCTCCCCCTAAAGCGTTGCCGTACCCTCACCTGGACCCTAAACCGTCCCCGTCCTCTAACCCTAACCCTAGCCCGAACCCTAACCATAACTCTTCCCCGAAGCCTGACCCTCACCCGTCACCTAATCCTAACCCGTACGCTAACACTAACCCGCGCCCTCACACGTACCCTCCCCCTAAAGCGTTGCCGTACCCTCACCTGGACCCTAAACCGTCCCCGTCCCCTAACCCTAACCCTAGCCCGAACCCTAACCCTAACACTTCCCCGAAGCCTGACCCTCACCCGTCCCCTAATCCTAACCCGTACGCTAACACTAACCCACGCCCTCACATGCACGCTCCCCCTAAAGCGTTGCTGTACCTCACCTGGACCCTAAACCGTCCCCGTCCCCTAACCCTAACCCTAGCCCGAACCCTAACCCTAACCCTTCCCCGAAGCCTGACCCTCACCCGTCCCCTAATCCTAACCCGTACGCTAACACTAACCCGCGCCCTCACACCCACTCTCCCCCTAAAGAGTTGCTGTACCCTCACCTGGACCCTAAACCGTCCCCGTCCCCTAACCCTAACCCTAGCCCGAACCCTAACCCTAACCCTTCCCCGAAGCCTGACCCTCACCCGTCCCCTAATCCTAACCCGTACGCTAACACTAACCCGCGCCCTCACACGCTCGCTCCCCCTAAAGCGTTGCCATACCCTCACCTGGACCCTAAACCGTCCCCGTCCCCTAACCCTAACCCTAGCCCGAACCCTAACCCTAACCCTTCCCCGAAGCCTGACCCTCACCCGTCCCCTAATCCTAACCCGTACGCTAACACTAACCCGCGCCCTCACACGCACGCTCCCCCTAAAGCGTTGCCGTACCCTCACCTGGACCATAAACCGTCCCCGTCCCCTAACCCTAACCCTAGCCCGAACCCTAACCCTAACCCTTCCCCGAAGCCTGACCCTCACCCGTCCCCTAGTCCTAACCCGTCCGCTAACACTAACCCGCGCCCTCACACGCACGCTACCCCTAAAGCGTTGCCGTACCCTCACTTGGACCCTAAACCGTCCCCGTCCCCTAACCCTAACCCTAGTCCGAACCCTAACCCTAACCCTTCCCCGAAGCCTGACCCTCACCCGTCCCCTAATCCTAACCCGTAGGCTAACACTACCCCGCACCCTCACACGCACGCTCCCCATAAAGCGTTGCCGTACCCTCACCTGGACCCTAAACCGTCCCCGTCCCCTAACCCTAACCCTAGTCCGAACCCTAACCCTAACCCTTCCTCGAAGCATGACCCTCACACGTCCCCTAATCCTAACCCGTACGCTAACACTAACCCGCGCCCTCACACGCACGCTCCCCCTAAAGCGTTGCCGTACCCTCACCTGGACCCTAAACCGTCCCTGTCCCTTAACCCTAACCCTAGCCCGAAACCTAACCCTAACCCTTCCCCGAAGCTGACCTTCACCCGTCCCCTAATCCTAACCCGTACGCTAACACTAACCCGGCCCTCACACGCACGCTCCCCCTAAAGCGTTGCCGTACCCTCACCTGGACCCTAAACCGTCCCTGTCCCCTAACCATAACCCTAGCCCGAACCCTAACCCTAACCCTTCCCCGAAGCCTGACCCTCACCCGTCCCATAATCCTAACCCGTACGCTAACACTAACCCGCGCCCTCACACGCACGCTCCCCCTAAAGCGTTGCCGTACACTCACCTGGACCCTAAAACGTCCCCGTCCCCTAACCCTAACCCTAGCCCGAACCCTAAACCTAACCCTTCCCCGAAGCATGACCCTCACCCGTCCCCAAATCCTAACCCATATGCTAACACAAACCCGCGCCCTCACACGCACGCTCCCCCTAAAGCGTTGCCGTACTGTCACCTGGACCCTAAACCGTCCCCGTCCCCTAACCCTAAACCAAGCCCGAACCCTAACCCTAACCCTTCCCCGAAGCCTGACCCTCACCCGTCACCTAATCCTAACCCGTACGCTAACACTTACCCGTGCCCTCACACGCACGCTCCCCCTAAAGCGTTGCCGTACCCTCACCTGAACCCTAAACCGTCCCCATCCCCTAACCCTAACCCTAGCCCGAACACTAACCCTAACACTTCCCCGAAGCCTGACCCTCACCCGTCCCCTAATCCTAAACCGTACGCTAACACTAACCCACGCCCTCACACGCACGCTCCCCCTAAAGCGTTGCTGTACCCTCACCTGGACCCTAAACCGTCCCCGTCCCCTAACCCTAACCCTAGCCCGAACCCTAACCCTAACCGTTCCCCGAAGCCTGACCCTCACCCGTCCCCTAATCCTAACCCGTACGCTAACACTAACCCACGCCCTCACACCCACGCTCCCCCTAAAGCGTTGCTGTACCCTCACCTGGACCCTAAACCGTCCCCGTCCCCTAACCCTAACCCTAGCCCGAACCCTAACCGTAACCCTTCCCCGAAGCCTGACCCTCACCCGTCCCCTAATCCTAACCCGTACGCTAACACTAACCCTCGCCCTCACACGCACGCTCCCCCTAAAGCGTTGCCGTACCCTCACCTGGACCCTAAACCGTCCCCGTCCCCTAACCCTAACCCTAGCCCGAACCCTAACCCTAAAACTTCCCCGAAGCCTGACCCTCACCCGTCCCCTAATCCTAACCCGTACGCTAACACTAACCCGCGCCCTCACACGCACGCTCCCCCTAAAGCGTTGCCGTACCCTCACCTGGACCCTAAACCGTCCCCGTCCCCTAACCCTAACCCTAGCCCGAACCCTAACCCTAACACTTCCCCGAAGGCTGACCCTCACCCGTCCCCTAATCCTAACCCGTACGCTAACACTAACCCGCGCACTCACAGGCACGCTCCCCCTAAAGCGTTGCTGTACCCTCACCTGGACCCTAAACCGTCCCTATCCCGTAACCCTAACCGTAGCCCGAACCCTAACCCTAACGCTTCCCCGAAGCCTGACCCTCACCCGTCCCCTAATCCTAACCCGTACGCTAACACTACCCCGCGCCCTCACACGCACGCTCCCCATAAAGCGTTGCCGTACCCTCACCTGGACCCTAAACCGGCCCCGGCACCTAACCCTAACCCTAGCCCGAACCCTAAACCTAACCCTTTTCCGAAGCATGACACTCACCCGTCCCCTAATCCTAACTTGTATGCTAACACTAACCCGCGCCCTCACACGCACGCTCCCCCTAAAGCGTTGCCGTACCCTCACCTGGAACCTAAACCATCCCCGTCCCCTAACCCTAACCCTAGCCCGAACCCTAACCGTAACCCTTCCCCGAAGCATGACCCTCAACCGTCCCCTAATCCTAACCCGTACGCTAACACTACCCCGCGCCCTCACACGCACGCTCCCCCTAAAGCGTTGCCGTAGCCTCACCTGGACCCTAAACCGTCCCCGTCCCCTAACCCTAACTCTAGCCCGAACCCTAACCCTAACCCTTCCCCGAAACCTGACCCTCACCCGTCCCCTAATCCTACCCCATACGCTAACACTAACCCGCGCCCTCACACGCAGGCTCCCCCTAAAGCGTTGCCGTACCCTCACATGGACCCTCAACCGTCCCCGTCCCCTAACCCTAACCCTAGCCCGAACCCTAACCCTAAACCTTCCCCGAAGCCTGACCCTCACCCGTCCCATAATCCTAACCCGTACGCTAACACTAACCCGCGCCCTCACACGCACGGTCCCCCTAAAGCGTTGCCGTACCCTCACCTGGACCCTAAACCGTCCCCGTCCCCTAACCCTAACCCTAGCCCGAACCCTAACCCTAACCCTTCCCCGAAGCCTGACCGTCACCCGTCCCCTAATCCTAACCCGTACGCAAACACTAACCCGCGCCCTCACACGCACGCTCCCCCTAAAGCGTTGCCGTACCCTCACCTGGACCCTAAACCGTCCCCGTCTCCTAACCCTAACCCTAGCCCGAACCCTAACCCTAAGCCTTCCCCGAAGCCTGACCCTCACCCGTCCCCTAATCCTAACCCGTACGCTAACACTACCCCGCGCCCTCACACGCACGCTCCCCCTAAAGCGTTGCCGTACCCTCACCTGGACCCTAAACCGTCCCCGTCCCCTAACCCTAACCCTAGCCGGAACCCTAACCCTTCCCCGAAGCCTGACCCTCACCCGTCCCCTAATCCTAAGTCTTACGCTAACACTAACCCGCGCCCTCACACGCACGCTCCCCCTAAAGCGTTGCCGTACCCTCACCTGGACCCTAAACCGTCCCCGTCCCCTAACCCTAACCCTAGCCCGAACCCTAACCCTAAGCCTTCCCCGAAGCCTGACCCTCACCCGTCGCCTAATCCTAACCCGTACGCTAACACTACCCCGCGCCCTCACACGCACGCTCCCCCTAAAGCGTTGCCGTACCCTCACCTGGACCCTAAACCGTCCCCGTCCCCTAACCCTAACCCTAGCCCGAACCCTAACCCTTCCCCGAAGCCTGACCCTCACCCGTCCCCTAATCCTAAGTCTTACGCTAACACTAACCCGCGCCCTCACACGCACGCTCCCCCTAAAGCGTTGCCGTACCCTCACCTGGACCCTAAACCGTCCCCGTCCCCTAACCCTAACCCTAGCCCGAACCCTAACCCTAACCCTTCCCCGAAGCCTGACCCTCATCCGTCCCCTAATCCTAACCCGTACGCTAACACTAACCCACGCCCTCACACGCACGCTCCCCCTAAAGCGTTGCCGTACCCTCACCTGGACCCTAAACCGTCCCCGTTCCCTAACCCTAACCCTAGCCCGAACCCTAACTCTAACCCTTCCCCGAAGCCTGACCCTCACCCGTCCCCTAATCCTAACCCGTACGCTAACACTAACCCACGCCCTCACACCCACGCTCCCCCTGAAGCGTTGCCGTACCCTCACCTGGACCCTAAACCGTCCCCTTCTCCTAACCCTAACCCTAGCCCGAACCCTAATCCTAACCCTTCCCCGAAGCCTGACCCTCACCCGTCCCCTAATCCTAACCCGTACGCTAACACTAACCCGCGCCCTCACACGCACGCTCCCCCTAAAGCGTTGCCGTACCCTCACCTGGACCCTAAACCGTCCCCGTCCCCTAACCCTAACCCTAGCCCGAACCCTAACCCTAACGCTTCCCCGAAGCCTGACCCTCACCCGTCCCCTAATCCTAACCCATACGCTAACACTAACCCACGCCCTCACATGCACGCTCCCCCTAAAGCGTTGCCGTACCCTCACCCCGACCCTAAACCGTCCCCGTCCCCTAACCCTAACCCTAGCCCGAACCCTAACCGTAACCCTTCCCCGAAGCCTGACCCTCACCCGTCCCCTAATCCTAACCCGTACGCTAACACTAACCCAAGCCCTCACACCCACGCTCCCCCTAAAGCGTTGCCGTACCCTCACCTGGACCCTAAACCGTCCCCGTCCCCTAACCCTAACCCTAGCCCGAACCCTTACCCTAAACCTTCCCCAAAGCCTGACCCTCACCCGTCCCCTAATCCTAACCCGTACGCTAACACTAACCCGCGCCCTCACACGCACGCTCCCCCTAAAGCGTTGCCGTACCCTCACCTAGACCCTAAACCGTCCCCGTCCCCTAACCCTAACCCTAGCCCGAACCCTAACCCTAACACCTCCCCGAAGCCTGACCCTCACCCGTACCCTAATCCTAACCAGTACGCTAACACTAAACGGCGCCCTCACACGCACTCTCCCCCTAAAGCGTTGCTGTACCCTCACCTGGACCCTAAACCGTCCCCGTCCCCTAACCCTAACCCTAGCCCGAACCCTAACCCTAACCCTTTCCCGAAGCCTGACCCTCACCCGTCCCCTAATCTTAACCCGTACGTTACACTAACCCGCGCCCTCACACGCACGCTCCCCCTAAAGCGTTGCCGTACCCTCCCCTGGACCCTAAACCGTCCCCGTCCCCTAACCCTAACCCTAGCCCGAACCCTAACCCTAATCCTTCCCCGAAGTCTGACCCTCACCCGTCCCCTAATCCTAACCCGTACACTAACACTAACACACGCCCTCACACGCACGCTCCCCCTAAAGCGTTGCCGTACCCTCACCTGGACCCTAAACCGTCCCCGTCCTCTAACCCTAACCGTAGCCCGAACCCTAACCCTAACCCTTCCCCGAAGCCAGACCCTCACCCGTCCCCTAATCCTAACCCGTACGCTAACACTAACCCGCGCCCTCACACCCACGCTCCCCCTAAAGAGTTGCTGTACCCTCACCTGGACCCTAAACCGTCCCCGTCCCCTAACCCTAACCCTAGCCCGAGCCCTAACCCTAACCCTTCCCCGAAGCCTGACCCTCACCCGTCCCCTAATCCTAACCCGTACGCTAACACTAACCTGCGCCCTCACACGCTCGCTCCCCCTAAAGCGTTGCCATACCCTCACCTGGACCCTAAACCGTCCCCGTCCCCTAACCCTAACCCTAGCCCGAACCCTAACCCTAACCCTTCCCCGAAGCCTGACCCTCACCCGTCCCCTAATCCTAACCCATACGCTAACACTAACCCGCACCCTCACACGCACGCTCCCCCTAAAGCGTTGCCGTACCCTCACCTGGACCCTAAACCGTCCCCGTCCCCTAACCCTAACCCTAGCCCGAACCCTAACCCTAACCCTTCCCCGAAGCCTGACCCTCACCCGTCCCCTAGTCCTAACCCGTCCGCTAACACTAACCCGCGCCCTCACACGCATGCTACCCCTAAAGCGTTGCCGTACACTCACTTGGACCCTAAACCGTCCCCGTCCCCTAACCCTAACCCTAGTCCGAACCCTAACCCTTACCCTTCCCCGAAGCCTGACCCTCACCCGTCCCCTAATCCTAACCCGTACGCTAACACTACCCCGCGCCCTCACACGCACGCTCCCCCTAAAGCGTTGCCGTACCATCACCTGGACCCTAAACCGTCCCCGTCCCCTAACCCTAACCCTAGCCCGAACCCTAACCCTAACCCTTCCCCGAAGCATGACCCTCACACGTCCCCTAATCCTAACCCGTACGCTAACACTAACCCGCGCCCTCACACGCACGCTCCCCCTAAAGCGTTGCCGTACCCTCACCTGGACCCTAAACCGTCCCTGTCCCTTAACCCTAACCCTAGCCCGAACCCTAACCCTAACCCTTCCCCGAAGCCTGCCCTTCACCCGTCCCCTAATCCTAACCCGTACGCTAACACTAACCCGCGCCCTCACACGCACGCTCCCCCTAAAGCGTTGCCGTACCCTCACCTGGACCCTAAACCGTCCCTGTCCCCTAACCCTAACCCTAGCCCGATCCCTAACCCTAACCCTTCCCCGAAGCCTGACCCTCACCCGTCCCATAATCCTAACCCGTACGCTAACACTAACCCGCGCCCTCACACGCACGCTCCCCCTAAAGCGTTGCCGTACCCTCACCTGGACCCTAAAACGTCCCCGTCCCCTAACCCTAACCCTAGCCCGAACCCTAAACCTAACCCTTCCCCGAATCATGACCCTCACCCGTCCCCAAATCCTAACCCATATGCTAACACAAACCCGCGCCCTCACACGCACGCTCCCCCTAAAGTGTTGCCGTACGCTCACCTGAACCCTAAACCGTCCCCGTCCCCTAACCCTAAACCTAGCCCGAACCCTAACCCTTACCCTTCCCCGAAGCCTGACCCTCACCCGTCCCCTAATCCTAACCCGTACGCTAACACTACCCGCGCCCTCACACGCACGCTCGCCCTAAAGCGTTGCCGTACCCTCACCTGGACCCTAAACCGTCCCCGTCCTCTAACCCTAACCCTAGCCCGAACCCTAACCCTAACCCTTCCCCGAAGCCTGACCATCACCCGTCCCCTAATCCTAACCCGTACGCTAACACTAACCCGCGCCCTCACACGCACGCTCCCCCTAAAGCGTTGCCGTACCCTCACCTGGACCCTAAACCGTCCCCGGCCTCTAACCCTAACCCTAGCCCGAACCCTAACTCTAACCCTTCCCCGAAGCCTGACCCTCACCCGGCACCTAATCCTAACCCGTACGCTAACACTAACCCGCGCCCTCACACGCACGCTCCCCCTAAAGCGTTGCCGTACCCTCACCTGGACCCTAAACCGTCCCCGTCCCCTAACCCTAACCCTAGCCCGAACACTAACCCTAACACTTCCCCGAAGCCTGACCCTCACCCGTCCCCTAATCCTAACCCGTACGCTAACACTAACCCACGCCCTCACACGCACGCTCCCCCTAAAGCGTTGCTGTACCCTCACCTGGACCCTAAACCGTCCCCGTCCCCTAACCCTAACCCTAGCCCGAACCCTAACCCTAACCGTTCCCCGAAGCCTGACCCTAACCCGTCCCCTAATCCTAACCCGTACGCTAACACTAACCCACGCCCTCACACCCACGCTCCCCCTAAAGCGTTGCTGTACCCTCACCTGGACCCTAAACCGTCCCCGTCCCCTAACCCTAACCCTAGCCCGAACCCTAACCGTAACCCTTCCCCGAAGCCTGACCCTCACCCGTCCCCTAATCCTAACCCGTACGCTAACACTAACCCTCGCCCTCACACGCACGCTCCCCCTAAAGCATTGCCGTACCCTCACCTGGACCCTAAACCGTCCCCGTCCCCTAACCCTAACCCTAGCCCGAACCCTAACCCTAAAACTTCCCCGAAGCCTGACCCTCACCCGTCCCCTAATCCTAACCCGTACGCTAACACTAACCCGCGCCCTCACACGCACGCTCCCCCTAAAGCGTTGCCGTACCCTCACCTGGACCCTAAACCGTCCCCGTCCCCTAACCCTAACCCTAGCCTGAACCCTAACCCTAACGCTTCCCCGAAGCCTGACCCTCACCCGTCCCCTAATCCTAACCCGTACGCTAACACTAACCCACGCCCTCACATGCACGCTCCCCCTAAAGCGTTGCCGTACCCTCACCTGGACGCTAAACCGTCCCCGTCCCCTAACCCTAACCCTAGCCCGAACCGTAACCCTAACCCTTCCCCGAAGCCTGACCCTCACCCGTCCCCTAATCCTAACCCATACGCTAACAGTAACCCACGCCCTCACACGCACGATCCCCCTAAAGCGTTGCCGTACCCTCACCTGGACCCTAAACCGTCCCCGTCCCCTAACCCTAAACCTAGCCCGAACCCTAACCCTAACCCTTCCCTGAAGCCTGACCCTCACCCGTCCCCTAATCCTAACCCGTACGCTAACACTAACCCACGCCCTCACACCCACGCTCCCCCTAAAGCGTTGCTGTACCCTCACCTGGACCCTAAACCGTCCCCGTCCCCTAACCCTAACCCTAGCCCGAACCCTAACCGTAACCCTTCCCCGAAGCCTGACCCTCACCCGTCCCCTAATCCTAACCCGTACGCTAACACTAACCCTCGCCCTCACACGCACGCTCCCCCTAAAGCGTTGCCGTACCCTCACCTGGACCCTAAACCGTCCCCGTCCCCTAACCCTAACCCTAGCCCGAACCCTAACCCTAAAACTTCCCCGAAGCCTGACCCTCACCCGTCCCCTAATCCTAACCCGTACGCTAACACTAACCCGCGCCCTCACACGCACGCTCCCCCTAAAGCGTTGCCGTACCCTCACCTGGACCCTAAACCGTCCCCGTCCCCTAACCCTAACCCTAGCCCGAACCCTAACCCTAACACTTCCCCGAAGGCTGACCCTCACCCGTCCCCTAATCCTAACCCGTACGCTAACACTAACCCGCGCACTCACAGGCACGCTCCCCCTAAAGCGTTGCTGTACCCTCACCTGGACCCTAAACCGTCCCTATCCCGTAACCCTAACCGTAGCCCGAACCCTAACCCTAACGCTTCCCCGAAGCCTGACCCTCACCCGTCCCCTAATCCTAACCCGTACGCTAACACTACCCCGCGCCCTCACACGCACGCTCCCCATAAAGCGTTGCCGTACCCTCACCTGGACCCTAAACCGGCCCCGGCACCTAACCCTAACCCTAGCCCGAACCCTAAACCTAACCCTTTTCCGAAGCATGACACTCACCCGTCCCCTAATCCTAACTTGTATGCTAACACTAACCCGCGCCCTCACACGCACGCTCCCCCTAAAGCGTTGCCGTACCCTCACCTGGAACCTAAACCATCCCCGTCCCCTAACCCTAACCCTAGCCCGAACCCTAACCGTAACCCTTCCCCGAAGCATGACCCTCAACCGTCCCCTAATCCTAACCCGTACGCTAACACTACCCCGCGCCCTCACACGCACGCTCCCCCTAAAGCGTTGCCGTAGCCTCACCTGGACCCTAAACCGTCCCCGTCCCCTAACCCTAACTCTAGCCCGAACCCTAACCCTAACCCTTCCCCGAAACCTGACCCTCACCCGTCCCCTAATCCTACCCCATACGCTAACACTAACCCGCGCCCTCACACGCAGGCTCCCCCTAAAGCGTTGCCGTACCCTCACATGGACCCTCAACCGTCCCCGTCCCCTAACCCTAACCCTAGCCCGAACCCTAACCCTAAACCTTCCCCGAAGCCTGACCCTCACCCGTCCCATAATCCTAACCCGTACGCTAACACTAACCCGCGCCCTCACACGCACGGTCCCCCTAAAGCGTTGCCGTACCCTCACCTGGACCCTAAACCGTCCCCGTCCCCTAACCCTAACCCTAGCCCGAACCCTAACCCTAACCCTTCCCCGAAGCCTGACCGTCACCCGTCCCCTAATCCTAACCCGTACGCAAACACTAACCCGCGCCCTCACACGCACGCTCCCCCTAAAGCGTTGCCGTACCCTCACCTGGACCCTAAACCGTCCCCGTCTCCTAACCCTAACCCTAGCCCGAACCCTAACCCTAAGCCTTCCCCGAAGCCTGACCCTCACCCGTCCCCTAATCCTAACCCGTACGCTAACACTACCCCGCGCCCTCACACGCACGCTCCCCCTAAAGCGTTGCCGTACCCTCACCTGGACCCTAAACCGTCCCCGTCCCCTAACCCTAACCCTAGCCGGAACCCTAACCCTTCCCCGAAGCCTGACCCTCACCCGTCCCCTAATCCTAAGTCTTACGCTAACACTAACCCGCGCCCTCACACGCACGCTCCCCCTAAAGCGTTGCCGTACCCTCACCTGGACCCTAAACCGTCCCCGTCCCCTAACCCTAACCCTAGCCCGAACCCTAACCCTAAGCCTTCCCCGAAGCCTGACCCTCACCCGTCGCCTAATCCTAACCCGTACGCTAACACTACCCCGCGCCCTCACACGCACGCTCCCCCTAAAGCGTTGCCGTACCCTCACCTGGACCCTAAACCGTCCCCGTCCCCTAACCCTAACCCTAGCCCGAACCCTAACCCTTCCCCGAAGCCTGACCCTCACCCGTCCCCTAATCCTAAGTCTTACGCTAACACTAACCCGCGCCCTCACACGCACGCTCCCCCTAAAGCGTTGCCGTACCCTCACCTGGACCCTAAACCGTCCCCGTCCCCTAACCCTAACCCTAGCCCGAACCCTAACCCTAACCCTTCCCCGAAGCCTGACCCTCATCCGTCCCCTAATCCTAACCCGTACGCTAACACTAACCCACGCCCTCACACGCACGCTCCCCCTAAAGCGTTGCCGTACCCTCACCTGGACCCTAAACCGTCCCCGTTCCCTAACCCTAACCCTAGCCCGAACCCTAACTCTAACCCTTCCCCGAAGCCTGACCCTCACCCGTCCCCTAATCCTAACCCGTACGCTAACACTAACCCACGCCCTCACACCCACGCTCCCCCTGAAGCGTTGCCGTACCCTCACCTGGACCCTAAACCGTCCCCTTCTCCTAACCCTAACCCTAGCCCGAACCCTAACCCTAACCCTTCCCCGAAGCCTGCCCTTCACCCGTCCCCTAATCCTAACCCGTACGCTAACACTAACCCGCGCCCTCACACGCACGCTCCCCCTAAAGCGTTGCCGTACCCTCACCTGGACCCTAAACCGTCCCTGTCCCCTAACCCTAACCCTAGCCCGAACCCTAACCCTAACCCTTCCCCGAAGCCTGACCCTCACCCGTCCCATAATCCTAACCCGTACGCTAACACTAACCCGCGCCCTCACACGCACGCTCCCCCTAAAGCGTTGCCGTACCCTCACCTGGACCCTAAAACGTCCCCGTCCCCTAACCCTAACCCTAGCCCGAACCCTAAACCTAACCCTTCCCCGAATCATGACCCTCACCCGTCCCCAAATCCTAACCCATATGCTAACACAAACCCGCGCCCTCACACGCACGCTCCCCCTAAAGTGTTGCCGTACGCTCACCTGAACCCTAAACCGTCCCCGTCCCCTAACCCTAAACCTAGCCCGAACCCTAACCCTAACCCTTCCCCGAAGCCTGACCCTCACCCGTCCCCTAATCCTAACCCGTACGCTAACACTACCCGCGCCCTCACACGCACGCTCCCCCTAAAGCGTTGCCGTACCCTCACCTGGACCCTAAACCGTCCCCGTCCTCTAACCCTAACCCTAGCCCGAACCCTAACCCTAACCCTTCCCCGAAGCCTGACCATCACCCGTCCCCTAATCCTAACCCGTACGCTAACACTAACCCGCGCCCTCACACGCACGCTCCCCCTAAAGCGTTGCCGTACCCTCACCTGGACCCTAAACCGTCCCCGGCCTCTAACCCTAACCCTAGCCCGAACCCTAACTCTAACCCTTCCCCGAAGCCTGACCCTCACCCGGCACCTAATCCTAACCCGTACGCTAACACTAACCCGCGCCCTCACACGCACGCTCCCCCTAAAGCGTTGCCGTACCCTCACCTGGACCCTAAACCGTCCCCGTCCCCTAACCCTAACCCTAGCCCGAACACTAACCCTAACACTTCCCCGAAGCCTGACCCTCACCCGTCCCCTAATCCTAACCCGTACGCTAACACTAACCCACGCCCTCACACGCACGCTCCCCCTAAAGCGTTGCTGTACCCTCACCTGGACCCTAAACCGTCCCCGTCCCCTAACCCTAACCCTAGCCCGAACCCTAACCCTAACCGTTCCCCGAAGCCTGACCCTAACCCGTCCCCTAATCCTAACCCGTACGCTAACACTAACCCACGCCCTCACACCCACGCTCCCCCTAAAGCGTTGCTGTACCCTCACCTGGACCCTAAACCGTCCCCGTCCCCTAACCCTAACCCTAGCCCGAACCCTAACCGTAACCCTTCCCCGAAGCCTGACCCTCACCCGTCCCCTAATCCTAACCCGTACGCTAACACTAACCCTCGCCCTCACACGCACGCTCCCCCTAAAGCATTGCCGTACCCTCACCTGGACCCTAAACCGTCCCCGTCCCCTAACCCTAACCCTAGCCCGAACCCTAACCCTAAAACTTCCCCGAAGCCTGACCCTCACCCGTCCCCTAATCCTAACCCGTACGCTAACACTAACCCGCGCCCTCACACGCACGCTCCCCCTAAAGCGTTGCCGTACCCTCACCTGGACCCTAAACCGTCCCCGTCCCCTAACCCTAACCCTAGCCTGAACCCTAACCCTAACGCTTCCCCGAAGCCTGACCCTCACCCGTCCCCTAATCCTAACCCGTACGCTAACACTAACCCACGCCCTCACATGCACGCTCCCCCTAAAGCGTTGCCGTACCCTCACCTGGACGCTAAACCGTCCCCGTCCCCTAACCCTAACCCTAGCCCGAACCGTAACCCTAACCCTTCCCCGAAGCCTGACCCTCACCCGTCCCCTAATCCTAACCCATACGCTAACAGTAACCCACGCCCTCACACGCACGATCCCCCTAAAGCGTTGCCGTACCCTCACCTGGACCCTAAACCGTCCCCGTCCCCTAACCCTAAACCTAGCCCGAACCCTAACCCTAACCCTTCCCTGAAGCCTGACCCTCACCCGTCCCCTAATCCTAACCCGTACGCTAACACTAACCCGCGCCCTCACACCCACGCTCCCCCTAAAGTGTTGCCGTACCCTCACCTGGACCCTAAACCGTCCCCGTCACCTAACCCTAACCCTAGCCTGAACCCTAACCCTTCCCCGAAGCATGACCCTGAACCGTCCCCTAATCCTAACCCGTACGCTAACACTAACCCGCACCCTCACAGGCACGCTCCCCGTAAAGCGTTGCCGTACCCTCACCTGGACCCTAAACTGTCCCCGTCCCCTAACCCTAACCCTAGCCCGTACCCTAACCCTAACCCTTCCCCGAAGCCTGACCCTCACCCGTCCCCTAATCCTAACCCGTACGCTAACACAAACCCGCGCCCTCACACGCACGCTCCCCCTAAAGCGTTGCCGTACCCTCACCTGGACCCTAAACCGTCCCCGTCCCCTAAACCTAACCCTAGCCCGAACCCTAACTCTAACCCTTCCCCGAAGCCTGACCCTCACCCGTCCCCTAATCCTAACCAGTACGCTAACACTACCCCGCGCCCTCACACGCACGCTCCCCCTAAAGCGTTGCCGTACCCTCACCTGGACCCTAAACCGTCCCCGTCACCTAACCCTAACCCTAGCCCGAACCCTAACCCTAACACTTCCCCGAAGCCTGACACTCACCCGTCCCCTAATCCTAACCCGTACGCTAACACTAACCCGCGCCCTCACACGCACGCTCCCCCTAAAGCGTTGCCGTACCCTCACCTGGACCCTAAACCGTCCCCGTCCCCTAACCCTAACCCTAGCCCGAACCCTAACCCTAACCCTTCCCCGAAGCCTGACCCTCACCCGTCCCCTAATCCTAACCCGTACGCTAACACTGACCCGCGCCCTCACACGCACGCTCCCCCTAAAGCGTTGCCGTACCCTCACCTGGACCCTAAACAGTCCCCGTCCCCTAACCCTAACCCTAGCCCGAACCCTAACCCTAACACTTCCCCGAAGCCTGACCCTCACCCGTCCCCTAATCCTAACCCGTACGCTAACACTAACCGGCGCCCTCACACGCACGCTCCCCCTAAAGCGTTGTCGTACCCTCAACTGGACCCTAAACCGTCCCCGTCCCCTAACCCTAACCCTAGCCCGAACCCTAACCCTAACCCTTCCCCGAAGCCTGACCCTCACCCGTCCCCTAATCCTAACCCGTACGCTAACACTAACCCGCGCCCTCACACGCACGCTCCCCCTAAAGCATACCCTCACCTGGACCCTAAACCGTCCCCGTCCCCTAACCCTAAGCGTAGCCCGAACCCTAACCCTAACCCTTCCCCGAAGCCTGACCCTCACCCGTCCCCTAATCCTAACCCGTACGCTAACACTAACCCGCGCCCTCACACGCACGCTCCCCCTAAAGCGTTGCCGTACCCTCACCTGGACCCTAAACCGTCCCCGTCCACTAACCCTAACCCTAGCCCGAACCCTAACCCTAACCCTTCCCCGAAGCCTGACCCTCACCCGTCCCCTAATCCTAACCCGTACGCTAACACTACCCCACGCCCTCACACGCACGCTCCCCCTAAAGCGTTGCCGTATCCTCACCTGGACCCTAAACCGTCCCCGTCACCTAACCCTAACCCTAGCCCGAACCCTAACCCTAACCTTTCCCCGAAGCATGAACCTCACCCGTCCCCTAATCCTAACACGTACGCTAACACTAACACGCGCCCTCACACGCTCGCTCCCCCTAAAGCGTTGCCGTACCCTCACCTGGACCCTAAACCGTCCCCGTCCCCTAACCCTAACCCTAGCCCGAACCCTTACCCTAACACTTCCCCGAAGCCTGACCCTCACCCGTCCCCTAATCCTAACCCGTACGCTAACACTAACCCACGCCCTCACACGCACGCTCCCCCTAAAGCATTGCCATACCCTCACCTGGACCCTAAAGCGTCCCCGTCCCCTAACCCTAACCTTAGCCCGAACCCTAACCCTAACCCTTCCCCGAAGCCTGACCCTCACCCGTCCCCTAATCCTAACCCGTACGCTAACACTAACCCGCGCCCTCACACGCACGCTCCCCCTAAAGCGTTGCCGTCCCCTCACCTGGACCCTAAACCGTCCCCGTCCCCTAACCCTAACCCTAGCCCGAACCCTAACCCTAACCCTTCCCCGAAGCCTGACCCTCACCCGTCCCCTAATCCTAACCCGTACGCTAACACTAACGCGCGCCCTCACACGCACGCTCCCCCTAAAGCGTTGCCGTACCCTCACCTGGACCCTAAACCGTCCCCGTCCCCTAACCCTAAGCGTAGCCCGAACCCTAACCCTAACCCTTCCCCGAAGCCTGACCCTTACCCGTCCCCTAATCCTAACCCGTACGCTAACACTAACCCGCGTCCTCACACGCACGCTCCCCCTAAAGCGTTGCCGTACCCTCACCTGGACCCTAAACCGTCCCCGTCCACTAACCCTAACCCTAGCCCGAACCCTAACCCTAACCCTTCCCCGAAGCCTGACCCTCACCCGTCCCCTAATCCTAACCCGTACGCTAACACTAACCCGCGTCCTCACACGCACGCTCCCCCTAAAGCGTTGCCGTACCCTCACCTGGACCCTAAACCGTCCCCGTCCACTAACCCTAACCCTAGCCCGAACCCTAACCCTAACCCTTCCCCGAAGCCTGACCCTCACCCGTCCCCTAATCCTAACCCGTACGCTAACACTACCCCACGCCCTCACACGCACGGTCCCCCTAAAGCGTTGCCGTATCCTCACCTGGACCCTAAACCGTCCCCGTCACCTAACCCTAACCCTAGCCCGAACCCTAACCCTAACCCTTCCCCGAAGCATGACACTCACCCGTCCCCTAATCCTAACACGTACGCTAACACTAACACGCGCCCTCACACGCACGGTCCCCCTAAAGCGTTGCCGTACCCTCACCTGGACCCTAAACCGTCCCCGTCCCCTAACCCTAACCCTAGCCCGAACCCTTACCCTAACACTTCCCCGAAGCCTGACCCTCACCCGTCCCCTAATCCTAACCCGTACGCTAACACTAACCCACGCCCTCACACGCACGCTCCCCCTAAAGCATTGCCATACCCTCACCTGGACCCTAAAGCGTCCCCGTCCCCTAACCCTAACATTAGCCCGAACCCTAACCCTAACCCTTCCCCGAAGCCTGACCCTCACCCGTCCCCTAATCCTAACCCGTACGCTAACACTAACCCGCGCCCTCACACGCACGCTCCCCCTAAAACGTTGCCGTACCCTCACCTGGACCCTAAACCGTCCCCGTCCCCTAACTCTAACCCTAGCCCGAACCCTAACCCTAACCCTTCCCCGAAGCCTGACCCTCACCCGTCCCCTAATCCTAACCCGTACGCTAACACTACCCCACGCCCTCACACGCACGCTCCCCCTAAAGTGTTGCCGTACCCTCACCTGGACCCTAAACCGTCCCCGTCAACTAACCCTAACCCTAGCCCGAACCCTAACCCTAACCCTTCCCCGAAGCATGACCCTGAACCGTCCCCTAATCCTAACCCGTACGCGAACACTAACCCGCGCCCTCACACGCACGCTCCCCCTAAAGCGTTGCAGTACCCTCACCTGGACCGTAAACCGTCCCCGTCCCCTAAACCTAACCCTAGCCCGAACCCTAACCCTAACCCTTCCCCGAAGCCTGACCCTCACCCGTCCCCTAATCCTAACCCGTACTCTAACACTACCCCGCGCCCTCACACGCACGCTCCCCCTAAAGCGTTGCCGTACCCTCACCTGGACCCTAAACCGTACCCGTCACCTAACCCAAACCCTAGCCCGAACCCTAACCCTAACACTTCCCCGAAGCCTGACCCTCACCCGTCCCCTAATCCTAACCCGTACGCTAACACTAACCCGCGCCCTCACACGCACACTCCCCCTAAAGCGTTGCCGTACCCTCACCTGGACCCTAAAGCGTCCCCATCCCCTAACCCTAACCCTAGCCCGAACCCTAACCCTAACCCTTCCCCGAAGCCTGACCCTCACCCGTCCCCTAATCCTAACCCGTATGCTAACACTAACCCGCGCCCTCACACGCATGCTCCCCCTAAAGCGTTGCCGTACCCTCACCTGGACCCTAAACCGTCCCCGTCCCCTAACCCTAAGCCTAGCCCGAACCCTAACCCTAACCCTTCCCCGAAGCCTGACCCTCACCCGTCCCCTAATCCTAACCCGTACGCTAACACTACCCCACGCCCTCACACGCACGCTCCCCCTAAAGCGTTGCCGTATCCTCACCTGGACCCTAAACCGTCCCCGTCACCTAACCCTAACCCTAGCCCGAACCCTAACCCTAACCCTTCCCCGAAGCATGAACCTCACCCGTCCCCTAATCCTAACCCGTACGCTAACACTAACCCGCGCCCTCACACGCACGCTCCCCCTAAAGCGTTGCCGTACCCTCACCTGGACCCTAAACCGTCCCCGTCCCCTAACCCTAACCCTAGCCCGAACCCTTACCCTAACACTTCCCCGAAGCCTGACCCTCACCCGTCCCCTAATCCTAACCCGTACGCTAACACTAACCCACGCCCTCACACGCACGCTCCCCCTAAAGCATTGCCATACCCTCACCTGGACCCTAAAGCGTCCCCGTCCCCTAACCCTAACATTAGCCCGAACCCTAACCCTAACCCTTCCCCGAAGCCTGACCCTCACCCGTCCCCTAATCCTAACCCGTACGCTAACACTAACCCGCGCCCTCACACGCACGCTCCCCCTAAAGCGTTGCCGTACCCTCACCTGGACCCTAAACCGTCCCCGTCCACTAACCCTAACCCTAGCCCGAACCCTAACCCTAACCCTTCCCCGAAGCCTGACCCTCACCCGTCCCCTAATCCTAACCCGTACGCTAACACTACCCCACGCTCTCACACGCACGCTCCCCCTAAAGCGTTGCCGTATCCTCACCTGGACCCTAAACCGTCCCCGTCACCTAACCCTAACCCTAGCCCGAACCCTAACCCTAACCTTTCCCCGAAGCATGAACCTCACCCGTCCCCTAATCCTAACACGTACGCTAACACTAACACGCGCCCTCACACGCTCGCTCCCCCTAAAGCGTTGCCGTACCCTCACCTGGACCCTAAACCGTCCCCGTCCCCTAACCCTAACCCTAGCCCGAACCCTTACCCTAACACTTCCCCGAAGCCTGACCCTCACCCGTCCCCTAATCCTAACCCGTACGCTAACACTAACCCACGCCCTCACACGCACGCTCCCCCTAAAGCATTGCCATACCCTCACCTGGACCCTAAAGCGTCCCCGTCCCCTAACCCTAACCTTAGCCCGAACCCTAACCCTAACCCTTCCCCGAAGCCTGACCCTCACCCGTCCCCTAATCCTAACCCGTACGCTAACACTAACCCGCGCCCTCACACGCACGCTCCCCCTAAAGCGTTGCCGTCCCCTCACCTGGACCCTAAACCGTCCCCGTCCCCTAACCCTAACCCTAGCCCGAACCCTAACCCTAACACTTCCCCGAAGCCTGACCCTCACCCGTCCCCTAATCCTAACCCGTACGCTAACACTAACGCGCGCCCTCACACGCACGCTCCCCCTAAAGCGTTGCCGTACCCTCACCTGGACCCTAAACCGTCCCCGTCCCCTAACCCTAAGCGTAGCCCGAACCCTAACCCTAACCCTTCCCCGAAGCCTGACCCTTACCCGTCCCCTAATCCTAACCCGTACGCTAACACTAACCCGCGTCCTCACACGCACGCTCCCCCTAAAGCGTTGCCGTACCCTCACCTGGACCCTAAACCGTCCCCGTCCACTAACCCTAACCCTAGCCCGAACCCTAACCCTAACCCTTCCCCGAAGCCTGACCCTCACCCGTCCCCTAATCCTAACCCGTACGCTAACACTAACCCGCGTCCTCACACGCACGCTCCCCCTAAAGCGTTGCCGTACCCTCACCTGGACCCTAAACCGTCCCCGTCCACTAACCCTAACCCTAGCCCGAACCCTAACCCTAACCCTTCCCCGAAGCCTGACCCTCACCCGTCCCCTAATCCTAACCCGTACGCTAACACTACCCCACGCCCTCACACGCACGGTCCCCCTAAAGCGTTGCCGTATCCTCACCTGGACCCTAAACCGTCCCCGTCACCTAACCCTAACCCTAGCCCGAACCCTAACCCTAACCCTTCCCCGAAGCATGACACTCACCCGTCCCCTAATCCTAACACGTACGCTAACACTAACACGCGCCCTCACACGCACGGTCCCCCTAAAGCGTTGCCGTACCCTCACCTGGACCCTAAACCGTCCCCGTCCCCTAACCCTAACCCTAGCCCGAACCCTTACCCTAACACTTCCCCGAAGCCTGACCCTCACCCGTCCCCTAATCCTAACCCGTACGCTAACACTGACCCGCGCCCTCACACGCACGCTCCCCCTAAAGCATTGCCATACCCTCACCTGGACCCTAAACAGTCCCCGTCCCCTAACCCTAACCCTAGCCCGAACCCTAACCCTAACACTTCCCCGAAGCCTGACCCTCACCCGTCCCCTAATCCTAACCCGTACGCTAACACTAACCGGCGCCCTCACACGCACGCTCCCCCTAAAGCGTTGTCGTACCCTCAACTGGACCCTAAACCGTCCCCGTCCCCTAACCCTAACCCTAGCCCGAACCCTAACCCTAACCCTTCCCCGAAGCCTGACCCTCACCCGTCCCCTAATCCTAACCCGTACGCTAACACTAACCCGCGCCCTCACACGCACGCTCCCCCTAAAGCATACCCTCACCTGGACCCTAAACCGTCCCCGTCCCCTAACCCTAAGCGTAGCCCGAACCCTAACCCTAACCCTTCCCCGAAGCCTGACCCTCACCCGTCCCCTAATCCTAACCCGTACGCTAACACTAACCCGCGCCCTCACACGCACGCTCCCCCTAAAGCGTTGCCGTACCCTCACCTGGACCCTAAACCGTCCCCGTCCACTAACCCTAACCCTAGCCCGAACCCTAACCCTAACCCTTCCCCGAAGCCTGACCCTCACCCGTCCCCTAATCCTAACCCGTACGCTAACACTACCCCACGCCCTCACACGCACGCTCCCCCTAAAGCGTTGCCGTATCCTCACCTGGACCCTAAACCGTCCCCGTCCCCTAACCCTAACCCTAGCCCGAACCCTTACCCTAACACTTCCCCGAAGCCTGACCCTCACCCGTCCCCTAATCCTAACCCGTACGCTAACACTAACCCACGCCCTCACACGCACGCTCCCCCTAAAGCATTGCCATACCCTCACCTGGACCCTAAAGCGTCCCCGTCCCCTAACCCTAACCTTAGCCCGAACCCTAACCCTAACCCTTCCCCGAAGCCTGACCCTCACCCGTCCCCTAATCCTAACCCGTACGCTAACACTAACCCGCGCCCTCACACGCACGCTCCCCCTAAAGCGTTGCCGTCCCCTCACCTGGACCCTAAACCGTCCCCGTCCCCTAACCCTAACCCTAGCCCGAACCCTAACCCTAACCCTTCCCCGAAGCCTGACCCTCACCCGTCCCCTAATCCTAACCCGTACGCTAACACTAACGCGCGCCCTCACACGCACGCTCCCCCTAAAGCGTTGCCGTACCCTCACCTGGACCCTAAACCGTCCCCGTCCCCTAACCCTAAGCGTAGCCCGAACCCTAACCCTAACCCTTCCCCGAAGCCTGACCCTTACCCGTCCCCTAATCCTAACCCGTACGCTAACACTAACCCGCGTCCTCACACGCACGCTCCCCCTAAAGCGTTGCCGTACCCTCACCTGGACCCTAAACCGTCCCCGTCCACTAACCCTAACCCTAGCCCGAACCCTAACCCTAACCCTTCCCCGAAGCCTGACCCTCACCCGTCCCCTAATCCTAACCCGTACGCTAACACTAACCCGCGTCCTCACACGCACGCTCCCCCTAAAGCGTTGCCGTACCCTCACCTGGACCCTAAACCGTCCCCGTCCACTAACCCTAACCCTAGCCCGAACCCTAACCCTAACCCTTCCCCGAAGCCTGACCCTCACCCGTCCCCTAATCCTAACCCGTACGCTAACACTACCCCACGCCCTCACACGCACGGTCCCCCTAAAGCGTTGCCGTATCCTCACCTGGACCCTAAACCGTCCCCGTCACCTAACCCTAACCCTAGCCCGAACCCTAACCCTAACCCTTCCCCGAAGCATGACACTCACCCGTCCCCTAATCCTAACACGTACGCTAACACTAACACGCGCCCTCACACGCACGGTCCCCCTAAAGCGTTGCCGTACCCTCACCTGGACCCTAAACCGTCCCCGTCCCCTAACCCTAACCCTAGCCCGAACCCTTACCCTAACACTTCCCCGAAGCCTGACCCTCACCCGTCCCCTAATCCTAACCCGTACGCTAACACTAACCCACGCCCTCACACGCACGCTCCCCCTAAAGCATTGCCATACCCTCACCTGGACCCTAAAGCGTCCCCGTCCCCTAACCCTAACATTAGCCCGAACCCTAACCCTAACCCTTCCCCGAAGCCTGACCCTCACCCGTCCCCTAATCCTAACCCGTACGCTAACACTAACCCGCGCCCTCACACGCACGCTCCCCCTAAAACGTTGCCGTACCCTCACCTGGACCCTAAACCGTCCCCGTCCCCTAACTCTAACCCTAGCCCGAACCCTAACCCTAACCCTTCCCCGAAGCCTGACCCTCACCCGTCCCCTAATCCTAACCCGTACGCTAACACTACCCCACGCCCTCACACGCACGCTCCCCCTAAAGTGTTGCCGTACCCTCACCTGGACCCTAAACCGTCCCCGTCAACTAACCCTAACCCTAGCCCGAACCCTAACCCTAACCCTTCCCCGAAGCATGACCCTGAACCGTCCCCTAATCCTAACCCGTACGCGAACACTAACCCGCGCCCTCACACGCACGCTCCCCCTAAAGCGTTGCAGTACCCTCACCTGGACCGTAAACCGTCCCCGTCCCCTAAACCTAACCCTAGCCCGAACCCTAACCCTAACCCTTCCCCGAAGCCTGACCCTCACCCGTCCCCTAATCCTAACCCGTACTCTAACACTACCCCGCGCCCTCACACGCACGCTCCCCCTAAAGCGTTGCCGTACCCTCACCTGGACCCTAAACCGTACCCGTCACCTAACCCAAACCCTAGCCCGAACCCTAACCCTAACACTTCCCCGAAGCCTGACCCTCACCCGTCCCCTAATCCTAACCCGTACGCTAACACTAACCCGCGCCCTCACACGCACACTCCCCCTAAAGCGTTGCCGTACCCTCACCTGGACCCTAAAGCGTCCCCATCCCCTAACCCTAACCCTAGCCCGAACCCTAACCCTAACCCTTCCCCGAAGCCTGACCCTCACCCGTCCCCTAATCCTAACCCGTATGCTAACACTAACCCGCGCCCTCACACGCATGCTCCCCCTAAAGCGTTGCCGTACCCTCACCTGGACCCTAAACCGTCCCCGTCCCCTAACCCTAAGCCTAGCCCGAACCCTAACCCTAACCCTTCCCCGAAGCCTGACCCTCACCCGTCCCCTAATCCTAACCCGTACGCTAACACTACCCCACGCCCTCACACGCACGCTCCCCCTAAAGCGTTGCCGTATCCTCACCTGGACCCTAAACCGTCCCCGTCACCTAACCCTAACCCTAGCCCGAACCCTAACCCTAACCCTTCCCCGAAGCATGAACCTCACCCGTCCCCTAATCCTAACCCGTACGCTAACACTAACCCGCGCCCTCACACGCACGCTCCCCCTAAAGCGTTGCCGTACCCTCACCTGGACCCTAAACCGTCCCCGTCCCCTAACCCTAACCCTAGCCCGAACCCTTACCCTAACACTTCCCCGAAGCCTGACCCTCACCCGTCCCCTAATCCTAACCCGTACGCTAACACTAACCCACGCCCTCACACGCACGCTCCCCCTAAAGCATTGCCATACCCTCACCTGGACCCTAAAGCGTCCCCGTCCCCTAACCCTAACATTAGCCCGAACCCTAACCCTAACCCTTCCCCGAAGCCTGACCCTCACCCGTCCCCTAATCCTAACCCGTACGCTAACACTAACCCGCGCCCTCACACGCACGCTCCCCCTAAAGCGTTGCCGTACCCTCACCTGGACCCTAAACCGTCCCCGTCCACTAACCCTAACCCTAGCCCGAACCCTAACCCTAACCCTTCCCCGAAGCCTGACCCTCACCCGTCCCCTAATCCTAACCCGTACGCTAACACTACCCCACGCTCTCACACGCACGCTCCCCCTAAAGCGTTGCCGTATCCTCACCTGGACCCTAAACCGTCCCCGTCACCTAACCCTAACCCTAGCCCGAACCCTAACCCTAACCTTTCCCCGAAGCATGAACCTCACCCGTCCCCTAATCCTAACACGTACGCTAACACTAACACGCGCCCTCACACGCTCGCTCCCCCTAAAGCGTTGCCGTACCCTCACCTGGACCCTAAACCGTCCCCGTCCCCTAACCCTAACCCTAGCCCGAACCCTTACCCTAACACTTCCCCGAAGCCTGACCCTCACCCGTCCCCTAATCCTAACCCGTACGCTAACACTAACCCACGCCCTCACACGCACGCTCCCCCTAAAGCATTGCCATACCCTCACCTGGACCCTAAAGCGTCCCCGTCCCCTAACCCTAACCTTAGCCCGAACCCTAACCCTAACCCTTCCCCGAAGCCTGACCCTCACCCGTCCCCTAATCCTAACCCGTACGCTAACACTAACCCGCGCCCTCACACGCACGCTCCCCCGAAAGCGTTGCCGTCCCCTCACCTGGACCCTAAACCGTCCCCGTCCCCTAACCCTAACCCTAGCCCGAACCCTAACCCTAACACTTCCCCGAAGCCTGACCCTCACCCGTCCCCTAATCCTAACCCGTACGCTAACACTAACGCGCGCCCTCACACGCACGCTCCCCCTAAAGCGTTGCCGTACCCTCACCTGGACCCTAAACCGTCCCCGTCCCCTAACCCTAAGCGTAGCCCGAACCCTAACCCTAACCCTTCCCCGAAGCCTGACCCTTACCCGTCCCCTAATCCTAACCCGTACGCTAACACTAACCCGCGTCCTCACACGCACGCTCCCCCTAAAGCGTTGCCGTACCCTCACCTGGACCCTAAACCGTCCCCGTCCACTAACCCTAACCCTAGCCCGAACCCTAACCCTAACCCTTCCCCGAAGCCTGACCCTCACCCGTCCCCTAATCCTAACCCGTACGCTAACACTAACCCGCGTCCTCACACGCACGCTCCCCCTAAAGCGTTGCCGTACCCTCACCTGGACCCTAAACCGTCCCCGTCCACTAACCCTAACCCTAGCCCGAACCCTAACCCTAACCCTTCCCCGAAGCCTGACCCTCACCCGTCCCCTAATCCTAACCCGTACGCTAACACTACCCCACGCCCTCACACGCACGGTCCCCCTAAAGCGTTGCCGTATCCTCACCTGGACCCTAAACCGTCCCCGTCACCTAACCCTAACCCTAGCCCGAACCCTAACCCTAACCCTTCCCCGAAGCATGACACTCACCCGTCCCCTAATCCTAACACGTACGCTAACACTAACACGCGCCCTCACACGCACGGTCCCCCTAAAGCGTTGCCGTACCCTCACCTGGACCCTAAACCGTCCCCGTCCCCTAACCCTAACCCTAGCCCGAACCCTTACCCTAACACTTCCCCGAAGCCTGACCCTCACCCGTCCCCTAATCCTAACCCGTACGCTAACACTAACCCACGCCCTCACACGCACGCTCCCCCTAAAGCATTGCCATACCCTCACCTGGACCCTAAAGCGTCCCCGTCCCCTAACCCTAACATTAGCCCGAACCCTAACCCTAACCCTTCCCCGAAGCCTGACCCTCACCCGTCCCCTAATCCTAACCCGTACGCTAACACTAACCCGCGCCCTCACACGCACGCTCCCCCTAAAACGTTGCCGTACCCTCACCTGGACCCTAAACCGTCCCCGTCCCCTAACTCTAACCCTAGCCCGAACCCTAACCCTAACCCTTCCCCGAAGCCTGACCCTCACCCGTCCCCTAATCCTAACCCGTACGCTAACACTACCCCACGCCCTCACACGCACGCTCCCCCTAAAGTGTTGCCGTACCCTCACCTGGACCCTAAACCGTCCCCGTCAACTAACCCTAACCCTAGCCCGAACCCTAACCCTAACCCTTCCCCGAAGCATGACCCTGAACCGTCCCCTAATCCTAACCCGTACGCGAACACTAACCCGCGCCCTCACACGCACGCTCCCCCTAAAGCGTTGCAGTACCCTCACCTGGACCGTAAACCGTCCCCGTCCCCTAAACATAACCCTAGCCCGAACCCTAACCCTAACCCTTCCCCGAAGCCTGACCCTCACCCGTCCCCTAATCCTAACCCGTACGCTAACACTACCCCGCGCCCTCACACGCACGCTCCCCCTAAAGCGTTGCCGTACCCTCACCTGGACCCTAAACCGTACCCGTCACCTAACCCAAACCCTAGCCCGAACCCTAACCCTAACACTTCCCCGAAGCCTGACCCTCACCCGTCCCCTAATCCTAACCCGTACGCTAACACTAACCCGCGCCCTCACACGCACACTCCCCCTAAAGCGTTGCCGTACCCTCACCTGGACCCTAAAGCGTCCCCATCCCCTAACCCTAACCCTAGCCCGAACCCTAACCCTAACCCTTCCCCGAAGCCTGACCCTCACCCGTCCCCTAATCCTAACCCGTATGCTAACACTAACCCGCGCCCTCACACGCATGCTCCCCCTAAAGCGTTGCCGTACCCTCACCTGGACCCTAAACCGTCCCCGTCCCCTAACCCTAAGCCTAGCCCGAACCCTAACCCTAACCCTTCCCCGAAGCCTGACCCTCACCCGTCCCCTAATCCTAACCCGTACGCTAACACTACCCCACGCCCTCACACGCACGCTCCCCCTAAAGCGTTGCCGTATCCTCACCTGGACCCTAAACCGTCCCCGTCACCTAACCCTAACCCTAGCCCGAACCCTAACCCTAACCCTTCCCCGAAGCATGAACCTCACCCGTCCCCTAATCCTAACCCGTACGCTAACACTAACCCGCGCCCTCACACGCACGCTCCCCCTAAAGCGTTGCCGTACCCTCACCTGGACCCTAAACCGTCCCCGTCCCCTAACCCTAACCCTAGCCCGAACCCTTACCCTAACACTTCCCCGAAGCCTGACCCTCACCCGTCCCCTAATCCTAACCCGTACGCTAACACTAACCCACGCCCTCACACGCACGCTCCCCCTAAAGCATTGCCATACCCTCACCTGGACCCTAAAGCGTCCCCGTCCCCTAACCCTAACATTAGCCCGAACCCTAACCCTAACCCTTCCCCGAAGCCTGACCCTCACCCGTCCCCTAATCCTAACCCGTACGCTAACACTAACCCGCGCCCTCACACGCACGCTCCCCCTAAAACGTTGCCGTACCCTCACCTGGACCCTAAACCGTCCCCGTCCCCTAACTCTAACCCTAGCCCGAACCCTAACCCTAACCCTTCCCCGAAGCCTGACCCTCACCCGTCCCCTAATCCTAACCCGTACGCTAACACTACCCCACGCCCTCACACGCACGCTCCCCCTAAAGTGTTGCCGTACCCTCACCTGGACCCTAAACCGTCCCCGTCAACTAACCCTAACCCTAGCCCGAACCCTAACCCTAACCCTTCCCCGAAGCATGACCCTGAACCGTCCCCTAATCCTAACCCGTACGCGAACACTAACCCGCGCCCTCACACGCACGCTCCCCCTAAAGCGTTGCAGTACCCTCACCTGGACCGTAAACCGTCCCCGTCCCCTAAACCTAACCCTAGCCCGAACCCTAACCCTAACCCTTCCCCGAAGCCTGACCCTCACCCGTCCCCTAATCCTAACCCGTACGCTAACACTACCCCGCGCCCTCACACGCACGCTCCCCCTAAAGCGTTGCCGTACCCTCACCTGGACCCTAAACCGTACCCGTCACCTAACCCAAACCCTAGCCCGAACCCTAACCCTAACACTTCCCCGAAGCCTGACCCTCACCCGTCCCCTAATCCTAACCCGTACGCTAACACTAACCCGCGCCCTCACACGCACACTCCCCCTAAAGCGTTGCCGTACCCTCACCTGGACCCTAAAGCGTCCCCATCCCCTAACCCTAACCCTAGCCCGAACCCTAACCCTAACCCTTCCCCGAAGCCTGACCCTCACCCGTCCCCTAATCCTAACCCGTATGCTAACACTAACCCGCGCCCTCACACGCATGCTCCCCCTAAAGCGTTGCCGTACCCTCACCTGGACCCTAAACCGTCCCCGTCCCCTAACCCTAAGCCTAGCCCGAACCCTAACCCTAACCCTTCCCCGAAGCCTGACCCTCACCCGTCCCCTAATCCTAACCCGTACGCTAACACTACCCCACGCCCTCACACGCACGCTCCCCCTAAAGCGTTGCCGTATCCTCACCTGGACCCTAAACCGTCCCCGTCACCTAACCCTAACCCTAGCCCGAACCCTAACCCTAACCCTTCCCCGAAGCATGAACCTCACCCGTCCCCTAATCCTAACCCGTACGCTAACACTAACCCGCGCCCTCACACGCACGCTCCCCCTAAAGCGTTGCCGTACCCTCACCTGGACCCTAAACCGTCCCCGTCCCCTAACCCTAACCCTAGCCCGAACCCTTACCCTAACACTTCCTCGAAGCCTGACCCTCACCCGTCCCCTAATCCTAACCCGTACGCTAACACTAACCCGCGCCCTCACACGCACGCTCCCCCTAAAGCATTGCCATACCCTCACCTGGACCCAAAAGCGTCCCCGTCCCCTAACCCTAACATTAGCCCGAACCCTAACCCTAACCCTTCCCCGAAGCCTGACCCTCACCCGTCCCCTAATCCTAACCCGTACGCTAACACTAACCCGCGCCCTCACACGCACGCTCCCCCTAAAACGTTGCCGTACCCTCACCTGGACCCTAAACCGTCCCCGTCCCCTAACTCTAACCCTAGCCCGAACCCTAACCCTAACCCTTCCCCGAAGCCTGACCCTCACCCGTCCCCTAATCCTAACCCGTACGCTAACACTACCCCACGCCCTCACACGCACGCTCCCCCTAAAGTGTTGCCGTACCCTCACCTGGACCCTAAACCGTCCCCGTCAACTAACCCTAACCCTAGCCCGAACCCTAACCCTAACCCTTCCCCGAAGCATGACCCTGAACCGTCCCCTAATCCTAACCCGTACGCGAACACTAACCCGCGCCCTCACACGCACGCTCCCCCTAAAGCGTTGCAGTACCCTCACCTGGACCGTAAACCGTCCCCGTCCCCTAAACCTAACCCTAGCCCGAACCCTAACCCTAACCCTTCCCCGAAGCCTGACCCTCACCCGTCCCCTAATCCTAACCCGTACGCTAACACTACCCCGCGCCCTCACACGCACGCTCCCCCTAAAGCGTTGCCGTACCCTCACCTGGACCCTAAACCGTACCCGTCACCTAACCCAAACCCTAGCCCGAACCCTAACCCTAACACTTCCCCGAAGCCTGACCCTCACCCGTCCCCTAATCCTAACCCGTACGCTAACACTAACCCGCGCCCTCACACGCACACTCCCCCTAAAGCGTTGCCGTACCCTCACCTGGACCCTAAAGCGTCCCCATCCCCTAACCCTAACCCTAGCCCGAACCCTAACCCTAACCCTTCCCCGAAGCCTGACCCTCACCCGTCCCCTAATCCTAACCCGTATGCTAACACTAACCCGCGCCCTCACACGCATGCTCCCCCTAAAGTGTTGCCGTACCCTCACCTGGACCCTAAACCGTCCCCGTCCCCTAACCCTAAGCCTAGCCCGAACCCTAACCCTAACCCTTCCCCGAAGCCTGACCCTCACCCGTCCCCTAATCCTAACCCGTACGCTAACACTACCCCACGCCCTCACACGCACGCTCCCCCTAAAGCGTTGCCGTATCCTCACCTGGACCCTAAACCGTCCCCGTCACCTAACCCTAACCCTAGCCCGAACCCTAACCCTAACCCTTCCCCGAAGCATGAACCTCACCCGTCCCCTAATCCTAACCCGTACGCTAACACTAACCCGCGCCCTCACACGCACGCTCCCCCTAAAGCGTTGCCGTACCCTCACCTGGACCCTAAACCGTCCCCGTCCCCTAACCCTAACCCTAGCCCGAACCCTTACCCTAACACTTCCTCGAAGCCTGACCCTCACCCGTCCCCTAATCCTAACCCGTACGCTAACACTAACCCGCGCCCTCACACGCACCCTCCCCGTAAAGCATTGCCATACCCTCACCTGGACCCTAAAGCGTCCCCGTCCCCTAACCCTAACCCTAGCCTGAACACTAACCCTAACCCTTCCCCGAAGCCTGACCCTCACCCGTCCCCTAATCCTAACCCGTACGCTAACACTAACCCGCGCCCTCACACGCACGGTCCCCCTAAAGCGTTGCCGTACCCTCACCTGGACCCTAAACCGTCCCCGTCCCCTAACCCTAATCCTAGCCCGAACCCTAACCCTAACCCTTCCCCGAAGCCTGACACTCACCCGTCCCCTAATCCTAACCCGTACGCTAACACGAACCCGCGCCCTCACACGCACGCTCCCCCTAAAGCATTGCCGTACCCTCACCTGGACCCGAAACCGTCCCCGTCCTCTAACCCTAACCCTAGCCCGAACCCTAACCCTAACCCTTCCCCGAAGGCTGACCCTCACCCGTCCCCTAATCCTAACCCGTACGCTAACACTAACCCACGCCCTCACACGCACGCTCCCCCTAAAGCGTTGCCGTACCCTCACCTGGACCCTAAACCGTCCCCATCACCTAACCCTAACCCTAGCCCGAACCCTAACCCTAACCCTTCCCCGAAGCATGACCCTCACCCGTCCCCTAATCCTAACCCGTACGCTAACACTAACCCGCACCCTCACACCCACGCTCCCCTTAAAGCGTTGCTGTGCCCTCACCTGGACCCTAAACCGTCCCCGTCCCCTATCCCTAACATTAGCCCGAACCCTAACCCTAACCCTTCCCCGAAGCCTGACCCTCACCCGTCCCCTAATCCTAACCCGTATGCTAACACTAACCCGCGCCGTCACACGCATGCTCCCCCTAAAGCGTTGCCGTACCCTCACCTGGACCCTAAACCGTCCCCGTCCCCTAACCCTAAGCGTAGCCCGAACCCTAACCCTAACCCTTCCCCGAAGCCTGACCCTCACCCGTCCCCTAATCCTAACCCGTACGCTAACACTAACCCGCGTCCTCACACGCACGCTCCCACTAAAGCGTTGCCGTACCCTCACCTGGACCCTAAACCGTCCCCGTCCACTACACCTAACCCTAGCCCGAACCCTAACCCTAACCCTTCCCCGAAGCCTGACCCTCACCCGTCCCCTAATCCTAACCCGTACGCTAACACTACCCCACGCCCTCACACGCACGGTCCCCCTAAAGCGTTGCCGTATCCTCACCTGGACCCTAAACCGTCCCCGTCACCTAACCCTAACCCTAGCCCGAACCCTAACCCTAACCCTTCCCCGAAGCATGAACCTCACCCGTCCCCTAATCCTAACACGTACGCTAACACTAACACGCGCCCTCACACGCACGCTCCCCCTAAAGCGTTGCCGTACCCTCACCTGGACCCTAAACCGTCCCCGTCCCCTAACCCTAACCCTAGCCCGAACCCTTACCCTAACACTTCCCCGAAGCCTGACCCTCACCCGTCCCCTAATCCTAACCCGTACGCTAACACTAACCCATGCCCTCACACGCACGCTCCCCCTAAAGCATTGCCATACCCTCACCTGGACCCTAAAGCGTCCCCGTCCCCTAAACCTAACATTAGCCGGAACCCTAACCCTAACCCTTCCCCGAAGCCTGACCCTCACCCGTCCCCTAATCCTAACCCGTACGCTAACACTAACCCGCGCCCTCACACGCACGCTCCCCCTAAAACGTTGCCGTCCCCTCACCTGGACCCTAAACCGTCCCCGTCCCCTAACTCTAACCCTAGCCCGAACCCTAACCCTAACCCTTCCCCGAAGCCTGACCCTCACCCGTCCCCTAATCCTAACCCGTACGCTAACACTACCCCACGCCCTCACACGCACGCTCCCCCTAAAGTGTTGCCGTACCCTCACCTGGACCCTAAACCGTCCCCGTCACCTAACCCTAACCCTAGCCTGAACCCTAACCCTAACCCTTTCCCGAAGCATGACCCTGAACCGTCCCCTAATCCTAACCCGTACGCTAACACTAACCCGCACCCTCACACGCACGCTCCCCGTAAAGCGTTGCCGTACCCTCACCTGGACCCTAAACTGTCCACGTCCCCTAACCCTAACCCTAGCCCGAACCCTAACCCTAACCCTTCCCTGAAGCCTGACCCTCACCCGTCCCCTAATCCTAACCCGTACGCTAACACTAACCCGCGCCCTCAAACGCACGCTCCCCCTAAAGCGTTGCCGTACCCTCACCTGGACCCTAAACCGTCCCCGTCCCCTAAACCTAACCCTAGCCCGAACCCTAACCCTAACCCTTCCCCGAAGCCTGACCCTCACCCGTCCCCTAATCCTAACCCGTACGCTAACACTACCCCGCGCCCTCACACGCACGCTCCCCCTAAAGCGTTGCCGTACCCTCACCTGGACCCTAAACCGTACCCGTCACCTAACCCAAACCCTAGCCCGAACCCTAACCCTAACACTTCCCCGAAGCCTGACCCTCACCCGTCCCCTAATCCTAACCCGTACGCTAACACTAACCCACGCCCTCACACGCACACTCCCCCTAAAGCGTTGCCGTACCCTCACCTGGACCCTAAAGCGTCCCCGTCCCCTAACCCTAACCCTAGCCCGAACCCTAACCCTAACACTTCCCCGAAGCCTGACCCTCACCCGTCCTCTAATCCTAACCCGTACGCTAACACTAACCCGCGCCCTCACACGCACGGTCCCCCTAAAGCGTTGCCGTACCCTCACCTGGACCCTAAACCGTCCCCGTCCCCTAACCCTAACCCTAGCCCGAACCCTAACCCTAACCCTTCCCCGAAGCCTGACACTCACCCGTCCCCTAATCCTAACCCGTACGCTAACACGAACCCGCGCCCTCACACGCACGCTCCCCCTAAAGCGTTGCCGTACCCTCACCTGGACCCGAAACCGTCCCCGTCCTCTAACCCTAACCCTAGCCCGAACCCTAACCCTAACCCTTCCCCGAAGGCTGACCCTCACCCGTCCCCTAATCCTAACCCGTACGCTAACACTAACCCGCGCCCTCACACGCACGCTCCCCCTAAAGCGTTGCCGTACCCTCACCTGGACCCTAAACCGTCCCCATCACCTAACCCTAACCCTAGCCCGAACCCTAACCCTAACCCTTCCCCGAAGCATGACCCTCACCCGTCCCCTAATCCTAACCCGTACGCTACACTAACCTGCGCCCTCACACGCACGCTCCCCCTAAAGCGTTGCCGTACCCTCACCTGGACCCTAAACCGTCCCCGTCCCCTAACCCTAACCCTAGCCCGAACCCTAACCCTAACCCTTCCCCGAAGCCTGACCCTCACCCGTCCCCTAATCCTAACCCGTACGCTAACACTAACGCGCGCCCTCACACGCACGCTCCCCCTAAAGCGTTGCCGTACCCTCACCTGGACCCTAAACCGTCCCCGTCCCCTAACCCTAACCCTAGCCCGAACCCTAACCCTAACCCTTCCCCGAAGCCTGACCCTCACCCGTCCCCTAATCCTAACCCGTACGCTAACACTAACCCGCGCCCTCACACGCACGCTCCCCCTAAAGCGTTGCCGTACCCTCACCTGGACCCTAAACCGTCCCCATCCCCTAACCCTAACCCTAGCCCGAACCCTAACCCTAACGCTTCCCCGAAGCCTGACCCTCACCCGTCCCCTAATCCTAACCCGTACGCTAACACTAACCCGCGCCCTCACACGCACGGTCCCCCTAAAGCGTTGCCGTACCCTCACCTGGACCCTAAACCGTCCCCGTCCCCTAACCCTAACCCTAGCCCGAACCCTAACCCTAACCCTTCCCCGAAGCCTGACCGTCACCCGTCCCCTAATCCTAACCCGTACGCAAACACTAACCCGCGCCCTCACACGCACGCTCCCCCTAAAGCGTTGCCGTACCCTCACCTGGACCCTAAACCGTCCCCGTCTCCTAACCCTAACCCTAGCCCGAACCCTAACCCTAAGCCTTCCCCGAAGCCTGACCCTCACCCGTCCCCTAATCCTAACCCGTACGCTAACACTACCCCGCGCCCTCACACGCACGCTCCCCCTAAAGCGTTGCCGTACCCTCACCTGGACCCTAAACCGTCCCCGTCCCCTAACCCTAACCCTAGCCGGAACCCTAACCCTTCCCCGAAGCCTGACCCTCACCCGTCCCCTAATCCTAAGTCTTACGCTAACACTAACCCGCGCCCTCACACGCACGCTCCCCCTAAAGCGTTGCCGTACCCTCACCTGGACCCTAAACCGTCCCCGTCCCCTAACCCTAACCCTAGCCCGAACCCTAACCCTAAGCCTTCCCCGAAGCCTGACCCTCACCCGTCGCCTAATCCTAACCCGTACGCTAACACTACCCCGCGCCCTCACACGCACGCTCCCCCTAAAGCGTTGCCGTACCCTCACCTGGACCCTAAACCGTCCCCGTCCCCTAACCCTAACCCTAGCCCGAACCCTAACCCTTCCCCGAAGCCTGACCCTCACCCGTCCCCTAATCCTAAGTCTTACGCTAACACTAACCCGCGCCCTCACACGCACGCTCCCCCTAAAGCGTTGCCGTACCCTCACCTGGACCCTAAACCGTCCCCGTCCCCTAACCCTAACCCTAGCCCGAACCCTAACCCTAACCCTTCCCCGAAGCCTGACCCTCATCCGTCCCCTAATCCTAACCCGTACGCTAACACTAACCCACGCCCTCACACGCACGCTCCCCCTAAAGCGTTGCCGTACCCTCACCTGGACCCTAAACCGTCCCCGTTCCCTAACCCTAACCCTAGCCCGAACCCTAACTCTAACCCTTCCCCGAAGCCTGACCCTCACCCGTCCCCTAATCCTAACCCGTACGCTAACACTAACCCACGCCCTCACACCCACGCTCCCCCTGAAGCGTTGCCGTACCCTCACCTGGACCCTAAACCGTCCCCTTCTCCTAACCCTAACCCTAGCCCGAACCCTAACCCTAACCCTTCCCCGAAGCCTGCCCTTCACCCGTCCCCTAATCCTAACCCGTACGCTAACACTAACCCGCGCCCTCACACGCACGCTCCCCCTAAAGCGTTGCCGTACCCTCACCTGGACCCTAAACCGTCCCTGTCCCCTAACCCTAACCCTAGCCCGAACCCTAACCCTAACCCTTCCCCGAAGCCTGACCCTCACCCGTCCCATAATCCTAACCCGTACGCTAACACTAACCCGCGCCCTCACACGCACGCTCCCCCTAAAGCGTTGCCGTACCCTCACCTGGACCCTAAAACGTCCCCGTCCCCTAACCCTAACCCTAGCCCGAACCCTAAACCTAACCCTTCCCCGAATCATGACCCTCACCCGTCCCCAAATCCTAACCCATATGCTAACACAAACCCGCGCCCTCACACGCACGCTCCCCCTAAAGTGTTGCCGTACGCTCACCTGAACCCTAAACCGTCCCCGTCCCCTAACCCTAAACCTAGCCCGAACCCTAACCCTAACCCTTCCCCGAAGCCTGACCCTCACCCGTCCCCTAATCCTAACCCGTACGCTAACACTACCCGCGCCCTCACACGCACGCTCCCCCTAAAGCGTTGCCGTACCCTCACCTGGACCCTAAACCGTCCCCGTCCTCTAACCCTAACCCTAGCCCGAACCCTAACCCTAACCCTTCCCCGAAGCCTGACCATCACCCGTCCCCTAATCCTAACCCGTACGCTAACACTAACCCGCGCCCTCACACGCACGCTCCCCCTAAAGCGTTGCCGTACCCTCACCTGGACCCTAAACCGTCCCCGGCCTCTAACCCTAACCCTAGCCCGAACCCTAACTCTAACCCTTCCCCGAAGCCTGACCCTCACCCGGCACCTAATCCTAACCCGTACGCTAACACTAACCCGCGCCCTCACACGCACGCTCCCCCTAAAGCGTTGCCGTACCCTCACCTGGACCCTAAACCGTCCCCGTCCCCTAACCCTAACCCTAGCCCGAACACTAACCCTAACACTTCCCCGAAGCCTGACCCTCACCCGTCCCCTAATCCTAACCCGTACGCTAACACTAACCCACGCCCTCACACGCACGCTCCCCCTAAAGCGTTGCTGTACCCTCACCTGGACCCTAAACCGTCCCCGTCCCCTAACCCTAACCCTAGCCCGAACCCTAACCCTAACCGTTCCCCGAAGCCTGACCCTAACCCGTCCCCTAATCCTAACCCGTACGCTAACACTAACCCACGCTCTCACACCCACGCTCCCCCTAAAGCGTTGCTGTACCCTCACCTGGACCCTAAACCGTCCCCGTCCCCTAACCCTAACCCTAGCCCGAACCCTAACCGTAACCCTTCCCCGAAGCCTGACCCTCACCCGTCCCCTAATCCTAACCCGTACGCTAACACTAACCCTCGCCCTCACACGCACGCTCCCCCTAAAGCATTGCCGTACCCTCACCTGGACCCTAAACCGTCCCCGTCCCCTAACCCTAACCCTAGCCCGAACCCTAACCCTAAAACTTCCCCGAAGCCTGACCCTCACCCGTCCCCTAATCCTAACCCGTACGCTAACACTAACCCGCGCCCTCACACGCACGCTCCCCCTAAAGCGTTGCCGTACCCTCACCTGGACCCTAAACCGTCCCCGTCCCCTAACCCTAACCCTAGCCTGAACCCTAACCCTAACGCTTCCCCGAAGCCTGACCCTCACCCGTCCCCTAATCCTAACCCGTACGCTAACACTAACCCACGCCCTCACATGCACGCTCCCCCTAAAGCGTTGCCGTACCCTCACCTGGACGCTAAACCGTCCCCGTCCCCTAACCCTAACCCTAGCCCGAACCGTAACCCTAACCCTTCCCCGAAGCCTGACCCTCACCCGTCCCCTAATCCTAACCCATACGCTAACAGTAACCCACGCCCTCACACGCACGATCCCCCTAAAGCGTTGCCGTACCCTCACCTGGACCCTTAACCGTCCCCGTCCCCTAACCCTAAACCTAGCCCGAACCCTAACCCTAACCCTTCCCTGAAGCCTGACCCTCACCCGTCCCCTAATCCTAACCCGTACGCTAACACTAACCCGCGCCCTCACACCCACGCTCCCCCTAAAGTGTTGCCGTACCCTCACCTGGACCCTAAACCGTCCCCGTCACCTAACCCTAACCCTAGCCTGAACCCTAACCCTTCCCCGAAGCATGACCCTGAACCGTCCCCTAATCCTAACCCGTACGCTAACACTAACCCGCACCCTCACAGGCACGCTCCCCGTAAAGCGTTGCCGTACCCTCACCTGGACCCTAAACTGTCCCCGTCCCCTAACCCTAACCCTAGCCCGAACCCTAACCCTAACCCTTCCCCGAAGCCTGACCCTCACCCGTCCCCTAATCCTAACCCGTACGCTAACACAAACCCGCGCCCTCACACGCACGCTCCCCCTAAAGCGTTGCCGTACCCTCACCTGGACCCTAAACCGTCCCCGTCCCCTAAACCTAACCCTAGCCCGAACCCTAACTCTAACCCTTCCCCGAAGCCTGACCCTCACCCGTCCCCTAATCCTAACCAGTACGCTAACACTACCCCGCGCCCTCACACGCACGCTCCCCCTAAAGCGTTGCCGTACCCTCACCTGGACCCTAAACCGTCCCCGTCACCTAACCCTAACCCTAGCCCGAACCCTAACCCTAACACTTCCCCGAAGCCTGACACTCACCCGTCCCCTAATCCTAACCCGTACGCTAACACTAACCCGCGCCCTCACACGCACGCTCCCCCTAAAGCGTTGCCGTACCCTCACCTGGACCCTAAACCGTCCCCGTCCCCTAACCCTAACCCTAGCCCGAACCCTAACCCTAACCCTTCCCCGAAGCCTGACCCTCACCCGTCCCCTAATCCTAACCCGTACGCTAACACTGACCCGCGCCCTCACACGCACGCTCCCCCTAAAGCGTTGCCGTACCCTCACCTGGACCCTAAACAGTCCCCGTCCCCTAACCCTAACCCTAGCCCGAACCCTAACCCTAACACTTCCCCGAAGCCTGACCCTCACCCGTCCCCTAATCCTAACCCGTACGCTAACACTAACCGGCGCCCTCACACGCACGCTCCCCCTAAAGCGTTGTCGTACCCTCAACTGGACCCTAAACCGTCCCCGTCCCCTAACCCTAACCCTAGCCCGAACCCTAACCCTAACCCTTCCCCGAAGCCTGACCCTCACCCGTCCCCTAATCCTAACCCGTACGCTAACACTAACCCGCGCCCTCACACGCACGCTCCCCCTAAAGCATACCCTCACCTGGACCCTAAACCGTCCCCGTCCCCTAACCCTAAGCGTAGCCCGAACCCTAACCCTAACCCTTCCCCGAAGCCTGACCCTCACCCGTCCCCTAATCCTAACCCGTACGCTAACACTAACCCGCGCCCTCACACGCACGCTCCCCCTAAAGCGTTGCCGTACCCTCACCTGGACCCTAAACCGTCCCCGTCCACTAACCCTAACCCTAGCCCGAACCCTAACCCTAACCCTTCCCCGAAGCCTGACCCTCACCCGTCCCCTAATCCTAACCCGTACGCTAACACTACCCCACGCCCTCACACGCACGCTCCCCCTAAAGCGTTGCCGTATCCTCACCTGGACCCTAAACCGTCCCCGTCACCTAACCCTAACCCTAGCCCGAACCCTAACCCTAACCTTTCCCCGAAGCATGAACCTCACCCGTCCCCTAATCCTAACACGTACGCTAACACTAACACGCGCCCTCACACGCTCGCTCCCCCTAAAGCGTTGCCGTACCCTCACCTGGACCCTAAACCGTCCCCGTCCCCTAACCCTAACCCTAGCCCGAACCCTTACCCTAACACTTCCCCGAAGCCTGACCCTCACCCGTCCCCTAATCCTAACCCGTACGCTAACACTAACCCACGCCCTCACACGCACGCTCCCCCTAAAGCATTGCCATACCCTCACCTGGACCCTAAAGCGTCCCCGTCCCCTAACCCTAACCTTAGCCCGAACCCTAACCCTAACCCTTCCCCGAAGCCTGACCCTCACCCGTCCCCTAATCCTAACCCGTACGCTAACACTAACCCGCGCCCTCACACGCACGCTCCCCCTAAAGCGTTGCCGTCCCCTCACCTGGACCCTAAACCGTCCCCGTCCCCTAACCCTAACCCTAGCCCGAACCCTAACCCTAACCCTTCCCCGAAGCCTGACCCTCACCCGTCCCCTAATCCTAACCCGTACGCTAACACTAACGCGCGCCCTCACACGCACGCTCCCCCTAAAGCGTTGCCGTACCCTCACCTGGACCCTAAACCGTCCCCGTCCCCTAACCCTAAGCGTAGCCCGAACCCTAACCCTAACCCTTCCCCGAAGCCTGACCCTTACCCGTCCCCTAATCCTAACCCGTACGCTAACACTAACCCGCGTCCTCACACGCACGCTCCCCCTAAAGCGTTGCCGTACCCTCACCTGGACCCTAAACCGTCCCCGTCCACTAACCCTAACCCTAGCCCGAACCCTAACCCTAACCCTTCCCCGAAGCCTGACCCTCACCCGTCCCCTAATCCTAACCCGTACGCTAACACTAACCCGCGTCCTCACACGCACGCTCCCCCTAAAGCGTTGCCGTACCCTCACCTGGACCCTAAACCGTCCCCGTCCACTAACCCTAACCCTAGCCCGAACCCTAACCCTAACCCTTCCCCGAAGCCTGACCCTCACCCGTCCCCTAATCCTAACCCGTACGCTAACACTACCCCACGCCCTCACACGCACGGTCCCCCTAAAGCGTTGCCGTATCCTCACCTGGACCCTAAACCGTCCCCGTCACCTAACCCTAACCCTAGCCCGAACCCTAACCCTAACCCTTCCCCGAAGCATGACACTCACCCGTCCCCTAATCCTAACACGTACGCTAACACTAACACGCGCCCTCACACGCACGGTCCCCCTAAAGCGTTGCCGTACCCTCACCTGGACCCTAAACCGTCCCCGTCCCCTAACCCTAACCCTAGCCCGAACCCTTACCCTAACACTTCCCCGAAGCCTGACCCTCACCCGTCCCCTAATCCTAACCCGTACGCTAACACTAACCCACGCCCTCACACGCACGCTCCCCCTAAAGCATTGCCATACCCTCACCTGGACCCTAAAGCGTCCCCGTCCCCTAACCCTAACATTAGCCCGAACCCTAACCCTAACCCTTCCCCGAAGCCTGACCCTCACCCGTCCCCTAATCCTAACCCGTACGCTAACACTAACCCGCGCCCTCACACGCACGCTCCCCCTAAAACGTTGCCGTACCCTCACCTGGACCCTAAACCGTCCCCGTCCCCTAACTCTAACCCTAGCCCGAACCCTAACCCTAACCCTTCCCCGAAGCCTGACCCTCACCCGTCCCCTAATCCTAACCCGTACGCTAACACTACCCCACGCCCTCACACGCACGCTCCCCCTAAAGTGTTGCCGTACCCTCACCTGGACCCTAAACCGTCCCCGTCAACTAACCCTAACCCTAGCCCGAACCCTAACCCTAACCCTTCCCCGAAGCATGACCCTGAACCGTCCCCTAATCCTAACCCGTACGCGAACACTAACCCGCGCCCTCACACGCACGCTCCCCCTAAAGCGTTGCAGTACCCTCACCTGGACCGTAAACCGTCCCCGTCCCCTAAACCTAACCCTAGCCCGAACCCTAACCCTAACCCTTCCCCGAAGCCTGACCCTCACCCGTCCCCTAATCCTAACCCGTACTCTAACACTACCCCGCGCCCTCACACGCACGCTCCCCCTAAAGCGTTGCCGTACCCTCACCTGGACCCTAAACCGTACCCGTCACCTAACCCAAACCCTAGCCCGAACCCTAACCCTAACACTTCCCCGAAGCCTGACCCTCACCCGTCCCCTAATCCTAACCCGTACGCTAACACTAACCCGCGCCCTCACACGCACACTCCCCCTAAAGCGTTGCCGTACCCTCACCTGGACCCTAAAGCGTCCCCATCCCCTAACCCTAACCCTAGCCCGAACCCTAACCCTAACCCTTCCCCGAACCCTGACCCTCACCCGTCCCCTAATCCTAACCCGTATGCTAACACTAACCCGCGCCCTCACACGCATGCTCCCCCTAAAGCGTTGCCGTACCCTCACCTGGACCCTAAACCGTCCCCGTCCCCTAACCCTAAGCCTAGCCCGAACCCTAACCCTAACCCTTCCCCGAAGCCTGACCCTCACCCGTCCCCTAATCCTAACCCGTACGCTAACACTACCCCACGCTCTCACACGCACGCTCCCCCTAAAGCGTTGCCGTATCCTCACCTGGACCCTAAACCGTCCCCGTCACCTAACCCTAACCCTAGCCCGAACCCTAACCCTAACCCTTCCCCGAAGCATGAACCTCACCCGTCCCCTAATCCTAACCCGTACGCTAACACTAACCCGCGCCCTCACACGCACGCTCCCCCTAAAGCGTTGCCGTACCCTCACCTGGACCCTAAACCGTCCCCGTCCCCTAACCCTAACCCTAGCCCGAACCCTTACCCTAACACTTCCCCGAAGCCTGACCCTCACCCGTCCCCTAATCCTAACCCGTACGCTAACACTAACCCACGCCCTCACACGCACGCTCCCCCTAAAGCATTGCCATACCCTCACCTGGACCCTAAAGCGTCCCCGTCCCCTAACCCTAACATTAGCCCGAACCCTAACCCTAACCCTTCCCCGAAGCCTGACCCTCACCCGTCCCCTAATCCTAACCCGTACGCTAACACTAACCCGCGCCCTCACACGCACGCTCCCCCTAAAGCGTTGCCGTACCCTCACCTGGACCCTAAACCGTCCCCGTCCACTAACCCTAACCCTAGCCCGAACCCTAACCCTAACCCTTCCCCGAAGCCTGACCCTCACCCGTCCCCTAATCCTAACCCGTACGCTAACACTACCCCACGCTCTCACACGCACGCTCCCCCTAAAGCGTTGCCGTATCCTCACCTGGACCCTAAACCGTCCCCGTCACCTAACCCTAACCCTAGCCCGAACCCTAACCCTAACCTTTCCCCGAAGCATGAACCTCACCCGTCCCCTAATCCTAACACGTACGCTAACACTAACACGCGCCCTCACACGCTCGCTCCCCCTAAAGCGTTGCCGTACCCTCACCTGGACCCTAAACCGTCCCCGTCCCCTAACCCTAACCCTAGCCCGAACCCTTACCCTAACACTTCCCCGAAGCCTGACCCTCACCCGTCCCCTAATCCTAACCCGTACGCTAACACTAACCCACGCCCTCACACGCACGCTCCCCCTAAAGCATTGCCATACCCTCACCTGGACCCTAAAGCGTCCCCGTCCCCTAACCCTAACCTTAGCCCGAACCCTAACCCTAACCCTTCCCCGAAGCCTGACCCTCACCCGTCCCCTAATCCTAACCCGTACGCTAACACTAACCCGCGCCCTCACACGCACGCTCCCCCTAAAGCGTTGCCGTCCCCTCACCTGGACCCTAAACCGTCCCCGTCCCCTAACCCTAACCCTAGCCCGAACCCTAACCCTAACACTTCCCCGAAGCCTGACCCTCACCCGTCCCCTAATCCTAACCCGTACGCTAACACTAACGCGCGCCCTCACACGCACGCTCCCCCTAAAGCGTTGCCGTACCCTCACCTGGACCCTAAACCGTCCCCGTCCCCTAACCCTAAGCGTAGCCCGAACCCTAACCCTAACCCTTCCCCGAAGCCTGACCCTTACCCGTCCCCTAATCCTAACCCGTACGCTAACACTAACCCGCGTCCTCACACGCACGCTCCCCCTAAAGCGTTGCCGTACCCTCACCTGGACCCTAAACCGTCCCCGTCCACTAACCCTAACCCTAGCCCGAACCCTAACCCTAACCCTTCCCCGAAGCCTGACCCTCACCCGTCCCCTAATCCTAACCCGTACGCTAACACTAACCCGCGTCCTCACACGCACGCTCCCCCTAAAGCGTTGCCGTACCCTCACCTGGACCCTAAACCGTCCCCGTCCACTAACCCTAACCCTAGCCCGAACCCTAACCCTAACCCTTCCCCGAAGCCTGACCCTCACCCGTCCCCTAATCCTAACCCGTACGCTAACACTACCCCACGCCCTCACACGCACGGTCCCCCTAAAGCGTTGCCGTATCCTCACCTGGACCCTAAACCGTCCCCGTCACCTAACCCTAACCCTAGCCCGAACCCTAACCCTAACCCTTCCCCGAAGCATGACACTCACCCGTCCCCTAATCCTAACACGTACGCTAACACTAACACGCGCCCTCACACGCACGGTCCCCCTAAAGCGTTGCCGTACCCTCACCTGGACCCTAAACCGTCCCCGTCCCCTAACCCTAACCCTAGCCCGAACCCTTACCCTAACACTTCCCCGAAGCCTGACCCTCACCCGTCCCCTAATCCTAACCCGTACGCTAACACTGACCCGCGCCCTCACACGCACGCTCCCCCTAAAGCATTGCCATACCCTCACCTGGACCCTAAACAGTCCCCGTCCCCTAACCCTAACCCTAGCCCGAACCCTAACCCTAACACTTCCCCGAAGCCTGACCCTCACCCGTCCCCTAATCCTAACCCGTACGCTAACACTAACCGGCGCCCTCACACGCACGCTCCCCCTAAAGCGTTGTCGTACCCTCAACTGGACCCTAAACCGTCCCCGTCCCCTAACCCTAACCCTAGCCCGAACCCTAACCCTAACCCTTCCCCGAAGCCTGACCCTCACCCGTCCCCTAATCCTAACCCGTACGCTAACACTAACCCGCGCCCTCACACGCACGCTCCCCCTAAAGCATACCCTCACCTGGACCCTAAACCGTCCCCGTCCCCTAACCCTAAGCGTAGCCCGAACCCTAACCCTAACCCTTCCCCGAAGCCTGACCCTCACCCGTCCCCTAATCCTAACCCGTACGCTAACACTAACCCGCGCCCTCACACGCACGCTCCCCCTAAAGCGTTGCCGTACCCTCACCTGGACCCTAAACCGTCCCCGTCCACTAACCCTAACCCTAGCCCGAACCCTAACCCTAACCCTTCCCCGAAGCCTGACCCTCACCCGTCCCCTAATCCTAACCCGTACGCTAACACTACCCCACGCCCTCACACGCACGCTCCCCCTAAAGCGTTGCCGTATCCTCACCTGGACCCTAAACCGTCCCCGTCACCTAACCCTAACCCTAGCCCGAACCCTAACCCTAACCTTTCCCCGAAGCATGAACCTCACCCGTCCCCTAATCCTAACACGTACGCTAACACTAACACGCGCCCTCACACGCTCGCTCCCCCTAAAGCGTTGCCGTACCCTCACCTGGACCCTAAACCGTCCCCGTCCCCTAACCCTAACCCTAGCCCGAACCCTTACCCTAACACTTCCCCGAAGCCTGACCCTCACCCGTCCCCTAATCCTAACCCGTACGCTAACACTAACCCACGCCCTCACACGCACGCTCCCCCTAAAGCATTGCCATACCCTCACCTGGACCCTAAAGCGTCCCCGTCCCCTAACCCTAACCTTAGCCCGAACCCTAACCCTAACCCTTCCCCGAAGCCTGACCCTCACCCGTCCCCTAATCCTAACCCGTACGCTAACACTAACCCGCGCCCTCACACGCACGCTCCCCCTAAAGCGTTGCCGTCCCCTCACCTGGACCCTAAACCGTCCCCGTCCCCTAACCCTAACCCTAGCCCGAACCCTAACCCTAACCCTTCCCCGAAGCCTGACCCTCACCCGTCCCCTAATCCTAACCCGTACGCTAACACTAACGCGCGCCCTCACACGCACGCTCCCCCTAAAGCGTTGCCGTACCCTCACCTGGACCCTAAACCGTCCCCGTCCCCTAACCCTAAGCGTAGCCCGAACCCTAACCCTAACCCTTCCCCGAAGCCTGACCCTTACCCGTCCCCTAATCCTAACCCGTACGCTAACACTAACCCGCGTCCTCACACGCACGCTCCCCCTAAAGCGTTGCCGTACCCTCACCTGGACCCTAAACCGTCCCCGTCCACTAACCCTAACCCTAGCCCGAACCCTAACCCTAACCCTTCCCCGAAGCCTGACCCTCACCCGTCCCCTAATCCTAACCCGTACGCTAACACTAACCCGCGTCCTCACACGCACGCTCCCCCTAAAGCGTTGCCGTACCCTCACCTGGACCCTAAACCGTCCCCGTCCACTAACCCTAACCCTAGCCCGAACCCTAACCCTAACCCTTCCCCGAAGCCTGACCCTCACCCGTCCCCTAATCCTAACCCGTACGCTAACACTACCCCACGCCCTCACACGCACGCTCCCCCTAAAGTGTTGCCGTACCCTCACCTGGACCCTAAACCGTCCCCGTCAACTAACCCTAACCCTAGCCCGAACCCTAACCCTAACCCTTCCCCGAAGCATGACCCTGAACCGTCCCCTAATCCTAACCCGTACGCGAACACTAACCCGCGCCCTCACACGCACGCTCCCCCTAAAGCGTTGCAGTACCCTCACCTGGACCGTAAACCGTCCCCGTCCCCTAAACCTAACCCTAGCCCGAACCCTAACCCTAACCCTTCCCCGAAGCCTGACCCTCACCCGTCCCCTAATCCTAACCCGTACTCTAACACTACCCCGCGCCCTCACACGCACGCTCCCCCTAAAGCGTTGCCGTACCCTCACCTGGACCCTAAACCGTACCCGTCACCTAACCCAAACCCTAGCCCGAACCCTAACCCTAACACTTCCCCGAAGCCTGACCCTCACCCGTCCCCTAATCCTAACCCGTACGCTAACACTAACCCGCGCCCTCACACGCACACTCCCCCTAAAGCGTTGCCGTACCCTCACCTGGACCCTAAAGCGTCCCCATCCCCTAACCCTAACCCTAGCCCGAACCCTAACCCTAACCCTTCCCCGAAGCCTGACCCTCACCCGTCCCCTAATCCTAACCCGTATGCTAACACTAACCCGCGCCCTCACACGCATGCTCCCCCTAAAGCGTTGCCGTACCCTCACCTGGACCCTAAACCGTCCCCGTCCCCTAACCCTAAGCCTAGCCCGAACCCTAACCCTAACCCTTCCCCGAAGCCTGACCCTCACCCGTCCCCTAATCCTAACCCGTACGCTAACACTACCCCACGCCCTCACACGCACGCTCCCCCTAAAGCGTTGCCGTATCCTCACCTGGACCCTAAACCGTCCCCGTCACCTAACCCTAACCCTAGCCCGAACCCTAACCCTAACCCTTCCCCGAAGCATGAACCTCACCCGTCCCCTAATCCTAACCCGTACGCTAACACTAACCCGCGCCCTCACACGCACGCTCCCCCTAAAGCGTTGCCGTACCCTCACCTGGACCCTAAACCGTCCCCGTCCCCTAACCCTAACCCTAGCCCGAACCCTTACCCTAACACTTCCCCGAAGCCTGACCCTCACCCGTCCCCTAATCCTAACCCGTACGCTAACACTAACCCACGCCCTCACACGCACGCTCCCCCTAAAGCATTGCCATACCCTCACCTGGACCCTAAAGCGTCCCCGTCCCCTAACCCTAACATTAGCCCGAACCCTAACCCTAACCCTTCCCCGAAGCCTGACCCTCACCCGTCCCCTAATCCTAACCCGTACGCTAACACTAACCCGCGCCCTCACACGCACGCTCCCCCTAAAGCGTTGCCGTACCCTCACCTGGACCCTAAACCGTCCCCGTCCACTAACCCTAACCCTAGCCCGAACCCTAACCCTAACCCTTCCCCGAAGCCTGACCCTCACCCGTCCCCTAATCCTAACCCGTACGCTAACACTACCCCACGCTCTCACACGCACGCTCCCCCTAAAGCGTTGCCGTATCCTCACCTGGACCCTAAACCGTCCCCGTCACCTAACCCTAACCCTAGCCCGAACCCTAACCCTAACCTTTCCCCGAAGCATGAACCTCACCCGTCCCCTAATCCTAACACGTACGCTAACACTAACACGCGCCCTCACACGCTCGCTCCCCCTAAAGCGTTGCCGTACCCTCACCTGGACCCTAAACCGTCCCCGTCCCCTAACCCTAACCCTAGCCCGAACCCTTACCCTAACACTTCCCCGAAGCCTGACCCTCACCCGTCCCCTAATCCTAACCCGTACGCTAACACTAACCCACGCCCTCACACGCACGCTCCCCCTAAAGCATTGCCATACCCTCACCTGGACCCTAAAGCGTCCCCGTCCCCTAACCCTAACCTTAGCCCGAACCCTAACCCTAACCCTTCCCCGAAGCCTGACCCTCACCCGTCCCCTAATCCTAACCCGTACGCTAACACTAACCCGCGCCCTCACACGCACGCTCCCCCTAAAGCGTTGCCGTCCCCTCACCTGGACCCTAAACCGTCCCCGTCCCCTAACCCTAACCCTAGCCCGAACCCTAACCCTAACACTTCCCCGAAGCCTGACCCTCACCCGTCCCCTAATCCTAACCCGTACGCTAACACTAACGCGCGCCCTCACACGCACGCTCCCCCTAAAGCGTTGCCGTACCCTCACCTGGACCCTAAACCGTCCCCGTCCCCTAACCCTAAGCGTAGCCCGAACCCTAACCCTAACCCTTCCCCGAAGCCTGACCCTTACCCGTCCCCTAATCCTAACCCGTACGCTAACACTAACCCGCGTCCTCACACGCACGCTCCCCCTAAAGCGTTGCCGTACCCTCACCTGGACCCTAAACCGTCCCCGTCCACTAACCCTAACCCTAGCCCGAACCCTAACCCTAACCCTTCCCCGAAGCCTGACCCTCACCCGTCCCCTAATCCTAACCCGTACGCTAACACTAACCCGCGTCCTCACACGCACGCTCCCCCTAAAGCGTTGCCGTACCCTCACCTGGACCCTAAACCGTCCCCGTCCACTAACCCTAACCCTAGCCCGAACCCTAACCCTAACCCTTCCCCGAAGCCTGACCCTCACCCGTCCCCTAATCCTAACCCGTACGCTAACACTACCCCACGCCCTCACACGCACGGTCCCCCTAAAGCGTTGCCGTATCCTCACCTGGACCCTAAACCGTCCCCGTCACCTAACCCTAACCCTAGCCCGAACCCTAACCCTAACCCTTCCCCGAAGCATGACACTCACCCGTCCCCTAATCCTAACACGTACGCTAACACTAACACGCGCCCTCACACGCACGGTCCCCCTAAAGCGTTGCCGTACCCTCACCTGGACCCTAAACCGTCCCCGTCCCCTAACCCTAACCCTAGCCCGAACCCTTACCCTAACACTTCCCCGAAGCCTGACCCTCACCCGTCCCCTAATCCTAACCCGTACGCTAACACTAACCCACGCCCTCACACGCACGCTCCCCCTAAAGCATTGCCATACCCTCACCTGGACCCTAAAGCGTCCCCGTCCCCTAACCCTAACATTAGCCCGAACCCTAACCCTAACCCTTCCCCGAAGCCTGACCCTCACCCGTCCCCTAATCCTAACCCGTACGCTAACACTAACCCGCGCCCTCACACGCACGCTCCCCCTAAAACGTTGCCGTACCCTCACCTGGACCCTAAACCGTCCCCGTCCCCTAACTCTAACCCTAGCCCGAACCCTAACCCTAACCCTTCCCCGAAGCCTGACCCTCACCCGTCCCCTAATCCTAACCCGTACGCTAACACTACCCCACGCCCTCACACGCACGCTCCCCCTAAAGTGTTGCCGTACCCTCACCTGGACCCTAAACCGTCCCCGTCAACTAACCCTAACCCTAGCCCGAACCCTAACCCTAACCCTTCCCCGAAGCATGACCCTGAACCGTCCCCTAATCCTAACCCGTACGCGAACACTAACCCGCGCCCTCACACGCACGCTCCCCCTAAAGCGTTGCAGTACCCTCACCTGGACCGTAAACCGTCCCCGTCCCCTAAACCTAACCCTAGCCCGAACCCTAACCCTAACCCTTCCCCGAAGCCTGACCCTCACCCGTCCCCTAATCCTAACCCGTACGCTAACACTACCCCACGCCCTCACACGCACGCTCCCCCTAAAGCGTTGCCGTACCCTCACCTGGACCCTAAACCGTACCCGTCACCTAACCCAAACCCTAGCCCGAACCCTAACCCTAACACTTCCCCGAAGCCTGACCCTCACCCGTCCCCTAATCCTAACCCGTACGCTAACACTAACCCGCGCCCTCACACGCACACTCCCCCTAAAGCGTTGCCGTAACCTCACCTGGACCCTAAAGCGTCCCCATCCCCTAACCCTAACCCTAGCCCGAACCCTAACCCTAACCCTTCCCCGAAGCCTGACCCTCACCCGTCCCCTAATCCTAACCCGTATGCTAACACTAACCCGCGCCCTCACACGCATGCTCCCCCTAAAGCGTTGCCGTACCCTCACCTGGACCCTAAACCGTCCCCGTCCCCTAACCCTAAGCCTAGCCCGAACCCTAACCCTAACCCTTCCCCGAAGCCTGACCCTCACCCGTCCCCTAATCCTAACCCGTACGCTAACACTACCCCACGCCCTCACACGCACGCTCCCCCTAAAGCGTTGCCGTATCCTCACCTGGACCCTAAACCGTCCCCGTCACCTAACCCTAACCCTAGCCCGAACCCTAACCCTAACCCTTCCCCGAAGCATGAACCTCACCCGTCCCCTAATCCTAACCCGTACGCTAACACTAACCCGCGCCCTCACACGCACGCTCCCCCTAAAGCGTTGCCGAACCCTCACCTGGACCCTAAACCGTCCCCGTCCCCTAACCCTAACCCTAGCCCGAACCCTTACCCTAACACTTCCCCGAAGCCTGACCCTCACCCGTCCCCTAATCCTAACCCGTACGCTAACACTAACCCACGCCCTCACACGCACGCTCCCCCTAAAGCATTGCCATACCCTCACCTGGACCCTAAAGCGTCCCCGTCCCCTAACCCTAACATTAGCCCGAACCCTAACCCTAACCCTTCCCCGAAGCCTGACCCTCACCCGTCCCCTAATCCTAACCCGTACGCTAACACTAACCCGCGCCCTCACACGCACGCTCCCCCTAAAACGTTGCCGTACCCTCACCTGGACCCTAAACCGTCCCCGTCCCCTAACTCTAACCCTAGCCCGAACCCTAACCCTAACCCTTCCCCGAAGCCTGACCCTCACCCGTCCCCTAATCCTAACCCGTACGCTAACACTACCCCACGCCCTCACACGCACGCTCCCCCTAAAGTGTTGCCGTACCCTCACCTGGACCCTAAACCGTCCCCGTCAACTAACCCTAACCCTAGCCCGAACCCTAACCCTAACCCTTCCCCGAAGCATGACCCTGAACCGTCCCCTAATCCTAACCCGTACGCGAACACTAACCCGCGCCCTCACACGCACGCTCCCCCTAAAGCGTTGCAGTACCCTCACCTGGACCGTAAACCGTCCCCGTCCCCTAAACCTAACCCTAGCCCGAACCCTAACCCTAACCCTTCCCCGAAGCCTGACCCTCACCCGTCCCCTAATCCTAACCCGTACGCTAACACTACCCCGCGCCCTCACACGCACGCTCCCCCTAAAGCGTTGCCGTACCCTCACCTGGACCCTAAACCGTACCCGTCACCTAACCCAAACCCTAGCCCGAACCCTAACCCTAACACTTCCCCGAAGCCTGACCCTCACCCGTCCCCTAATCCTAACCCGTACGCTAACACTAACCCGCGCCCTCACACGCACACTCCCCCTAAAGCGTTGCCGTACCCTCACCTGGACCCTAAAGCGTCCCCATCCCCTAACCCTAACCCTAGCCCGAACCCTAACCCTAACCCTTCCCCGAAGCCTGACCCTCACCCGTCCCCTAATCCTAACCCGTATGCTAACACTAACCCGCGCCCTCACACGCATGCTCCCCCTAAAGCGTTGCCGTACCCTCACCTGGACCCTAAACCGTCCCCGTCCCCTAACCCTAAGCCTAGCCCGAACCCTAACCCTAACCCTTCCCCGAAGCCTGACCCTCACCCGTCCCCTAATCCTAACCCGTACGCTAACACTACCCCACGCCCTCACACGCACGCTCCCCCTAAAGCGTTGCCGTATCCTCACCTGGACCCTAAACCGTCCCCGTCACCTAACCCTAACCCTAGCCCGAACCCTAACCCTAACCCTTCCCCGAAGCATGAACCTCACCCGTCCCCTAATCCTAACCCGTACGCTAACACTAACCCGCGCCCTCACACGCACGCTCCCCCTAAAGCGTTGCCGTACCCTCACCTGGACCCTAAACCGTCCCCGTCCCCTAACCCTAACCCTAGCCCGAACCCTTACCCTAACACTTCCTCGAAGCCTGACCCTCACCCGTCCCCTAATCCTAACCCGTACGCTAACACTAACCCGCGCCCTCACACGCACGCTCCCCCTAAAGCATTGCCATACCCTCACCTGGACCCAAAAGCGTCCCCGTCCCCTAACCCTAACATTAGCCCGAACCCTAACCCTAACCCTTCCCCGAAGCCTGACCCTCACCCGTCCCCTAATCCTAACCCGTACGCTAACACTAACCCGCGCCCTCACACGCACGCTCCCCCTAAAACGTTGCCGTACCCTCACCTGGACCCTAAACCGTCCCCGTCCCCTAACTCTAACCCTAGCCCGAACCCTAACCCTAACCCTTCCCCGAAGCCTGACCCTCACCCGTCCCCTAATCCTAACCCGTACGCTAACACTACCCCACGCCCTCACACGCACGCTCCCCCTAAAGTGTTGCCGTACCCTCACCTGGACCCTAAACCGTCCCCGTCAACTAACCCTAACCCTAGCCCGAACCCTAACCCTAACCCTTCCCCGAAGCATGACCCTGAACCGTCCCCTAATCCTAACCCGTACGCGAACACTAACCCGCGCCCTCACACGCACGCTCCCCCTAAAGCGTTGCAGTACCCTCACCTGGACCGTAAACCGTCCCCGTCCCCTAAACCTAACCCTAGCCCGAACCCTAACCCTAACCCTTCCCCGAAGCCTGACCCTCACCCGTCCCCTAATCCTAACCCGTACGCTAACACTACCCCGCGCCCTCACACGCACGCTCCCCCTAAAGCGTTGCCGTACCCTCACCTGGACCCTAAACCGTACCCGTCACCTAACCCAAACCCTAGCCCGAACCCTAACCCTAACACTTCCCCGAAGCCTGACGCTCACCCGTCCCCTAATCCTAACCCGTACGCTAACACTAACCCGCGCCCTCACACGCACACTCCCCCTAAAGCGTTGCCGTACCCTCACCTGGACCCTAAAGCGTCCCCATCCCCTAACCCTAACCCTAGCCCGAACCCTAACCCTAACCCTTCCCCGAAGCCTGACCCTCACCCGTCCCCTAATCCTAACCCGTATGCTAACACTAACCCGCGCCCTCACACGCATGCTCCCCCTAAAGTGTTGCCGTACCCTCACCTGGACCCTAAACCGTCCCCGTCCCCTAACCCTAAGCCTAGCCCGAACCCTAACCCTAACCCTTCCCCGAAGCCTGACCCTCACCCGTCCCCTAATCCTAACCCGTACGCTAACACTACCCCACGCCCTCACACGCACGCTCCCCCTAAAGCGTTGCCGTATCCTCACCTGGACCCTAAACCGTCCCCGTCACCTAACCCTAACCCTAGCCCGAACCCTAACCCTAACCCTTCCCCGAAGCATGAACCTCACCCGTCCCCTAATCCTAACCCGTACGCTAACACTAACCCGCGCCCTCACACGCACGCTCCCCCTAAAGCGTTGCCGTACCCTCACCTGGACCCTAAACCGTCCCCGTCCCCTAACCCTAACCATAGCCCGAACCCTTACCCTAACACTTCCTCGAAGCCTGACCCTCACCCGTCCCCTAATCCTAACCCGTACGCTAACACTAACCCGCGCCCTCACACGCACCCTCCCCGTAAAGCATTGCCATACCCTCACCTGGACCCTAAAGCGTCCCCGTCCCCTAACCCTAACCCTAGCCTGAACACTAACCCTAACCCTTCCCCGAAGCCTGACCCTCACCCGTCCCCTAATCCTAACCCGTACGCTAACACTAACCCGCGCCCTCACACGCACGGTCCCCCTAAAGCGTTGCCGTACCCTCACCTGGACCCTAAACCGTCCCCGTCCCCTAACCCTAATCCTAGCCCGAACCCTAACCCTAACCCTTCCCCGAAGCCTGACACTCACCCGTCCCCTAATCCTAACCCGTACGCTAACACGAACCCGCGCCCTCACACGCACGCTCCCCCTAAAGCATTGCCGTACCCTCACCTGGACCCGAAACCGTCCCCGTCCTCTAACCCTAACCCTAGCCCGAACCCTAACCCTAACCCTTCCCCGAAGGCTGACCCTCACCCGTCCCCTAATCCTAACCCGTACGCTAACACTAACCCACGCCCTCACACGCACGCTCCCCCTAAAGCGTTGCCGTACCCTCACCTGGACCCTAAACCGTCCCCATCACCTAACCCTAACCCTAGCCCGAACCCTAACCCTAACCCTTCCCCGAAGCATGACCCTCACCCGTCCCCTAATCCTAACCCGTACGCTAACACTAACCCGCACCCTCACACCCACGCTCCCCTTAAAGCGTTGCTGTGCCCTCACCTGGACCCTAAACCGTCCCCGTCCCCTATCCCTAACATTAGCCCGAACCCTAACCCTAACCCTTCCCCGAAGCCTGACCCTCACCCGTCCCCTAATCCTAACCCGTATGCTAACACTAACCCGCGCCGTCACACGCATGCTCCCCCTAAAGCGTTGCCGTACCCTCACCTGGACCCTAAACCGTCCCCGTCCCCTAACCCTAAGCGTAGCCCGAACCCTAACCCTAACCCTTCCCCGAAGCCTGACCCTCACCCGTCCCCTAATCCTAACCCGTACGCTAACACTAACCCGCGTCCTCACACGCACGCTCCCACTAAAGCGTTGCCGTACCCTCACCTGGACCCTAAACCGTCCCCGTCCACTAACCCTAACCCTAGCCCGAACCCTAAACCTAACCCTTCCCCGAAGCCTGACCCTCACCCGTCCCCTAATCCTAACCCGTACGCTAACACTACCCCACGCCCTCACACGCACGGTCCCCCTAAAGCGTTGCCGTATCCTCACCTGGACCCTAAACCGTCCCCGTCACCTAACCCTAACCCTAGCCCGAACCCTAACCCTAACCCTTCCCCGAAGCATGAACCTCACCCGTCCCCTAATCCTAACACGTACGCTAACACTAACACGCGCCCTCACACGCACGCTCCCCCTAAAGCGTTGCCGTACCCTCACCTGGACCCTAAACCGTCCCCGTCCCCTAACCCTAACCCTAGCCCGAACCCTTACCCTAACACTTCCCCGAAGCCTGACCCTCACCCGTCCCCTAATCCTAACCCGTACGCTAACACTAACCCATGCCCTCACACGCACGCTCCCCCTAAAGCATTGCCATACCCTCACCTGGACCCTAAAGCGTCCCCGTCCCCTAAACCTAACATTAGCCGGAACCCTAACCCTAACCCTTCCCCGAAGCCTGACCCTCACCCGTCCCCTAATCCTAACCCGTACGCTAACACTAACCCGCGCCCTCACACGCACGCTCCCCCTAAAACGTTGCCGTCCCCTCACCTGGACCCTAAACCGTCCCCGTCCCCTAACTCTAACCCTAGCCCGAACCCTAACCCTAACCCTTCCCCGAAGCCTGACCCTCACCCGTCCCCTAATCCTAACCCGTACGCTAACACTACCCCACGCCCTCACACGCACGCTCCCCCTAAAGTGTTGCCGTACCCTCACTTGGACCCTAAACCGTCCCCGTCACCTAACCCTAACCCTAGCCTGAACCCTAACCCTAACCCTTTCCCGAAGCATGACCCTGAACCGTCCCCTAATCCTAACCCGTACGCTAACACTAACCCGCACCCTCACACGCACGCTCCCCGTAAAGCGTTGCCGTACCCTCACCTGGACCCTAAACTGTCCACGTCCCCTAACCCTAACCCTAGCCCGAACCCTAACCCTAACCCTTCCCTGAAGCCTGACCCTCACCCGTCCCCTAATCCTAACCCGTACGCTAACACTAACCCGCGCCCTCAAACGCACGCTCCCCCTAAAGCGTTGCCGTACCCTCACCTGGACCCTAAACCGTCCCCGTCCCCTAAACCTAACCCTAGCCCGAACCCTAACCCTAACCCTTCCCCGAAGCCTGACCCTCACCCGTCCCCTAATCCTAACCCGTACGCTAACACTACCCCGCGCCCTCACACGCACGCTCCCCCTAAAGCGTTGCCGTACCCTCACCTGGACCCTAAACCGTACCCGTCACCTAACCCAAACCCTAGCCCGAACCCTAACCCTAACACTTCCCCGAAGCCTGACCCTCACCCGTCCCCTAATCCTAACCCGTACGCTAACACTAACCCACGCCCTCACACGCACACTCCCCCTAAAGCGTTGCCGTACCCTCACCTGGACCCTAAAGCGTCCCCGTCCCCTAACCCTAACCCTAGCCCGAACCCTAACCCTAACACTTCCCCGAAGCCTGACCCTCACCCGTCCTCTAATCCTAACCCGTACGCTAACACTAACCCGCGCCCTCACACGCACGGTCCCCCTAAAGCGTTGCCGTACCCTCACCTGGACCCTAAACCGTCCCCGTCCCCTAACCCTAACCCTAGCCCGAACCCTAACCCTAACCCTTCCCCGAAGCCTGACACTCACCCGTCCCCTAATCCTAACCCGTACGCTAACACGAACCCGCGCCCTCACACGCACGCTCCCCCTAAAGCGTTGCCGTACCCTCACCTGGACCCGAAACCGTCCCCGTCCTCTAACCCTAACCCTAGCCCGAACCCTAACCCTAACCCTTCCCCGAAGGCTGACCCTCACCCGTCCCCTAATCCTAACCCGTACGCTAACACTAACCCGCGCCCTCACACGCACGCTCCCCCTAAAGCGTTGCCGTACCCTCACCTGGACCCTAAACCGTCCCCATCACCTAACCCTAACCCTAGCCCGAACCCTAACCCTAACCCTTCCCCGAAGCATGACCCTCACCCGTCCCCTAATCCTAACCCGTACGCTACACTAACCTGCGCCCTCACACGCACGCTCCCCCTAAAGCGTTGCCGTACCCTCACCTGGACCCTAAACCGTCCCCGTCCCCTAACCCTAACCCTAGCCCGAACCCTAACCCTAACCCTTCCCCGAAGCCTGACCCTCACCCGTCCCCTAATCCTAACCCGTACGCTAACACTAACGCGCGCCCTCACACGCACGCTCCCCCTAAAGCGTTGCCGTACCCTCACCTGGACCCTAAACCGTCCCCGTCCCCTAACCCTAACCCTAGCCCGAACCCTAACCCTAACCCTTCCCCGAAGCCTGACCCTCACCCGTCCCCTAATCCTAACCCGTACGCTAACACTAACCCGCGCCCTCACACGCACGCTCCCCCTAAAGCGTTGCCGTACCCTCACCTGGACCCTAAACCGTCCCCATCCCCTAACCCTAACCCTAGCCCGAACCCTAACCCTAACGCTTCCCCGAAGCCTGACCCTCACCCGTCCCCTAATCCTAACCCGTACGCTAACACTAACCCACGCCCTCACATGCACGCTCCCCCTAAAGCGTTGCCGTACCCTCACCTGGACCCTAAACCGTCCCCGTCCCCTAACCCTAACCCTAGCCCGAACCCTAACCCTAACCCTTCCCCGAAGCCTGACCCTCACCCGTCCCCTAATCCTAACGCATACGCTAACACTAACCCGCGCCCTCACACGCACGCTCCCCCTAAAGCGTTGCCGTACCCTCACCTGGACCCTAAACCGTCCCCGTCCCGTAACCCTAACCCTAGCCCAAACCGTAACCCTAACCCTTCCCCAAAGCCTGACCCTCAGTCGTCCCCTAATCCTAACCCGTGCGCTAACACTAACCCGCGCCCTGACACGCACGCTCCCCCTAAAGCGTTGCCGTACCCTCACCTGGACCCTAAACCGTCCCCGTCCCCTAACCCTAACCCTAGCCCGAACCCTAACCCTAACACTTCCCCGAAGCCTGACCCTCACCCGTCCCCTAATCCTAACCCGTACGCAACACTAACCCGCGCCCTCACACGCACGCTCCCCCTAAAGCGTTGCCGTACCCTCACCTGGACCCTAAACCGTCCCCGTCCCCTAACACTAACCCTAGCCCGAACCCTTACCCTAACACTTCCCCGAAGCCTGACCCTCACCTGTCCCCTAATCCTAACCCGTACGCTAACACTAACCCACGCCCTCACACGCACTCTCCCCCTAAAGCATTGCCATACCCTCACCTGGACCCTAAAGCGTCCCCGTCCCCTAACCCTAACATTAGCCCGAACCCTAACCCTAACCCTTCCCCGAAGCCTGACCCTCACCCGTCCCCTAATCCTAACCCGTACGCTAACACTAACCCGCGCCCTCACACGCACGCTCCCCCTAAAACGTTGCCGTCCCCTCACCTGGACCCTAAACCGTCCCCGTCCCCTAACTCTAACCCTAGCCCGAACCCTAACTATAACCCTTCCCCGAAGCCTGACCCTCACCCGTCCCCTAATCCTAAACCGTACGCTAACACTACCCCACGCCCTCACACGCACGCTCCCCCTAAAGTGTTGCCGTTCCCTCACCTGGACCCTAAACCGTCCCCGTCACCTAACCCTAACCCTAGCCCGAACCCTAACCCTAACCCTTCCCCGAAGCATGAACCTCACCCGTCCCCTAATCCTAACCCGTACGCTAACACTAACCCGCGCCCTCACATGCACGCTTCCCCTAAAGCGTTGCCGTACCCTCACCTGGACCCTAAACCGTCCCCGTCCCCTAACCCTAACCCTAGCCCGAACCCTTACCCTAACACTTCCTCGAAGCCTGACCCTCACCCGTCCCCTAATCCTAACCCGTACGCTAACACTAACCCGCGCCCTCACACGCACCCTCCCCATAAAGCATTGCCATACCCTCACCTGGACCCTAAAGCGTCCCCGTCCCCTAACCCTAACCCTAGCCTGAACACTAACCCTAACCCTTCCCCGAAGCCTGACCCTCACCCGTCCCCTAATCCTAACCCGTACGCTAACACTAACCCGCGCCCTCACACGCACGCTCCCCCTAAAGCGTTGCCATACCCTCACCTGGACCCTAAACCGTCCCCGTCCCCTAACCCTAACCCTAGCCCGAACCCTAACCCTAACCCTTCCCCGAAGCCTGACCCTCACCCGTCCCCTAATCCTAACCCGTATGCTAACACTAACCCACGCCCTCACATGCACGCTGCCCCTAAAGCGTTGCCGTACCCTCACCTGGACCCTAAACCGTCCCCGTCCCCTAACCCTAACCCTAGCCCGAACCCTAACCCTAACCCTTCCCCGAAGCCTGACCCTCACCCGTCCCCTAATCCTAACCCGTACGCTAACACTAACCCGCGCCCTCACACACACGCTCCCCCTAAAGCGTTGCCATACCCTCACCTGGACCCTAAACCGTCCCCGTCCCCTAACCCTAAGCCTAGCCCGAACCCTAACCCTAACCCTTCCCCGAAGCCTGACCCTCACCCGTCCCCTAATCCTAACCCGTACGCTAACACTAACCCGCGCCCTCACACGCACGGTCGCCCTAAAGCGTTGCCGTACCCTCACCTGGACCCTAAACCGTCCCCGTCCCCTAACCCTAACCCTAGCCCGAACCCTAACACTAACCCTTCCCCGAAGCCTGACACTCACCCGTCCCCTAATCCTAACCCGTACGCTAACACGAACCCGCGCCCTCACACGCACGCTCCCCCTAAAGCGTTGCCGTACCCTCACCTGGACCCGAAACCGTCCCCGTCCTCTAACCCTAACCCTAGCCCGAATCCTAACCCTAACCCTTCCCCGAAGGCTGACCCTCACCCGTCCCCTAATCCTAACCCGTACGCTAACACTAACCCGCGCCCTCACACGCACGCTCCCCCTAAAGCGTTGCCGTACCCTCACCTGGACCCTAAACCGTCCCCATCACCTAACCCTAACCCTAGCCCGAACCCTAACCCTAACCCTTCCCCGAAGCATGACCCTCACCCGTCCCCTAATCCTAACCCGTACGCTACACTAACCCGCGCCCTCACACGCACGCTCCCCCTAAAGCGTTGCCGTACCCTCACCTGGACCCTAAACCGTCCCCGTCCCCTAACCCTAACCCTAGCCCGAACCCTAACCCTAACCCTTCCCCGAAGCCTAACCCTCACCCGTCCCCTAATCCTAACCCGTACGCGAACACTAACGCGCGCCCTCACACGCACGCTCCCCCTAAAGCGTTGCCGTACCCTCACCTGGACCCTAAACCGTCCCCGTCCCCTAACCCTAACCCTAGCCCGAACCCTAACCCTAACCCTTCCCCGAAGCCTGACCCTCACCCGTCCCCTAATCCTAACCCGTACGCTAACACTAACCCACGCCCTCACACGCACGCTCCCCCTAAAGCGTTGCCGTACCCTCACCTGGACCCTAAACCGTCCCCATCCCCTAACCCTAACCCTAGCCCGAACCCTAAACCTAACGCTTCCCCGAAGCCTGACCCTCACCCGTCCCCTAATCCTAACCCGTACGCTAACACTAACCCACGCCCTCACATGCACGCTCCCCCTAAAGCGTTGCCGTACCCTCACCTGGACCCTAAACCGTCCCCGTCCCCTAACCCTAACCCTAGCCCGAACCCTAACCCTAACCCTTCCCCGAAGCCTGACCCTCACCCGTCCCCTAATCCTAACCCATACGCTAACACTAACCCGCGCCCTCACACGCACGCTCCCCCTAAAGCGTTGCCGTACCCTCACCTGGACCCTAAACCGTCCCCGTCCCCTAACCCTAACCCTAGCCCGAACCGTAACCCTAACCCTTCCCCAAAGCCTGACCCTCAGCCGTCCCCTAATCCTAACCCGTACGCTAACACTAACCCGTGCCCTGACACGCACGCTCCCCCTAAAGCGTTGCCGTACCCTCACCTGGACCCTAAACCGTCCCCGTCCCCTAACCCTAACCCTAGCCCGAACCCTAACCCTAACACTTCCCCGAAGCCTGACCCTCACCCGTCCCCTAATCCTAACCCGTACGCTAAAAGTAACCCACGCCCTCACACGCACGCTCCCCCTAAAGCGTTGCCGTACCCTCACCTGGACCCTAAACCGACCCCGTCCCCTAACCCTAAACCTAGCCCGAACCCTAACCCTAACCCTTCCCTGAAGCCTGACCCTCACCCGTCCCCTAATCCTACCCCGTACGCTAACACTAACCCGCACCCTCACACCCACGCTCCCCCTAAAGCGTTGCTGTGCCCTCACCTGGACCCTAAACCGTCCCCGTCCCCTATCCCTAACATTAGCCCGAACCCTAACCCTAACCCTTCCCCGAAGCCTGACCCTCACCCGTCCCCTAATCCTAACCCGTATGCTAACACTAACCCGCGCCCTCACACGCATGCTCCCCCTAAAGCGTTGCCGTACCCTCACCTGGACCCTAAACCGTCCCCGTCCCCTAACCCTAAGCGTAGCCCGAACCCTAACCCTAACCCTTCCCCGAATCCTGACCCTCACCCGTCCCCTAATCCTAACCCGTACGCTAACACTAACCCGCGTCCTCACACGCACGCTCCCCCTAAAGCGTTGCTGTACCCTCACCTGGACCCTAAACCGTCCCCGTCCACTAACCCTAACCCTAGCCCGAACCCTAACCCTAACCCTTCCCCGAAGCCTGACCCTCACCCGTCCCCTAATCCTAACCCGTACGCTAACACTACCCCACGCCCTCACACGCACGGTCCCCCTAAAGCGTTGCCGTATCCTCACCTGGACCCTAAACCGTCCCCGTCACCTAACCCTAACCCTAGCCCGAACCCTAACCCTAACCCTTCCCCGAAGCATGAACCTCACCCGTCCCCTAATCCTAACACGTACGCTAACACTAACACGCGCCCTCACACGCACGCTCCCCCTAAAGCGTTGCCGTACCCTCACCTGGACCCTAAACCGTCCCCGTCCCCTAACCCTAACCCTAGCCCGAACCCTTACCCTAACACTTCCCCGAAGCCTGACCCTCACCCGTCCCCTAATCCTAACCCGTACGCTAACACTAACCCACGCCCTCACACGCACGCTCCCCCTAAAGCATTGCCATACCCTCACCTGGACCCTAAAGCGTCCCCGTCCCCTAACCCTAACATTAGCCCGAACCCTAACCCTAACCCTTCCCCGAAGCCTGACCCTCACCCGTCCCCTAATCCTAACCCGTACGCTAACACTAACCCGCGCCCTCACACGCACGCTCCCCCTAAAACGTTGCCGTCCCCTCACCTGGACCCTAAACCGTCCCCGTCCCCTAACTCTAACCCTAGCCCGAACCCTAACCCTAACCCTTCCCCGAAGCCTGACCCTCACCCGTCCCCTAATCCTAACCCGTACGCTAACACTACCCCACGCCCTCACACGCACGCTCCCCCGAAAGTGTTGCCGTACCCTCACCTGGACCTTAAACCGTCCCCGTCACCTAACCCTAACCCTAGCCCGAACCCTAACCCTAACCCTTCCCCGAAGCATGACCCTGAACCGTCCCCTAATCCTAACCCGTACGCTAACACTAACCCGCACCCTCACACGCACGCTCCCCGTAAAGCGTTGCCGTACCCTCACCTGGACCCTAAACTGTCCCCGTCCCCTAACCCTAACCCTAGACCGAACCCTAACCCTAACCCTTCCCTGAAGCCTGACCCTCACCCGTCCCCTAATCCTAACCCGTACGCTAACACTAACCCGCGCCCTCACACGCACGCTCCCCCTAAAGCGTTGCCGTACCCTCACCTGGACCCTAAACCGTACCCGTCACCTAACCCAAACCCTAGCCCGAACCCTAACCCTAACACTTCCCCGAAGCCTGACCCTCACCCGTCCCCTAATCCTAACCCGTACGCTAACACTAACCCGCGCCCTCACACGCACACTCCCCCTAAAGCGTTTCCGTACCCTCACCTGGACCCTAAAGCGTCCCCGTCCCCTAACCCTAATCCTAGCCCGAACCCTAACCCTAACACTTCCCCGAAGCCTGACCCTCACCCGTCCCCTAATCCTAACCCGTACGCTAACACTACCCCACGCCCTCACACGCACGGTCCCCCTAAAGCGTTGCCGTACCCTCACCTGGACCCTAAACCGTCCCCGTCCCCTAACCCTAACCCTAGCCCGAACCCTAACCCTAACCCTTCCCCGAAGCCTGACCCTCACCCGTCCCCTAATCCTAACCCGTACGCTAACACTAACCCGCGCCCTCACACGCACGCTCCCCCTAAAGCATTGCCGTACCCTCACCTGGACCCTAAACCGTCCCCGTCCCCTAACCCTAACCCTAGCCCGAACCCTAACCCTAACCCTTCCCCGAAGCGTGACCCTCACCCGTCCCCTAATCCTAACCCGTACGCTAACACTAACCCGCGCTCTCACACGCACGCTCCCCCTAAAGCGTTGCCGTACCCTCACCTGGACCCTAAACCGTCCCCGTCCCCTAACCCTAACCCTAGCCCGAACCCTAACCCTAACCCTTCCCCGAAGCCTGACCCTCACCCGTCCCCTAATCCTAACCCGTATGCTAACACTAACCCGCGCCCTCACACGCCTGCTCCCCCTAAAGCGTTGCCGTACCCTCACCTGGACCCTAAACCGTCCCCGTCCCCTAACCCTAAGCCTAGCCCGAACCCTAACCCTAACCCTTCCCCGAAGCCTGACCCTCACCCGTCCCCTAATCCTAACCCGTACGCTAACACTAACCCGCTCCCTCACACGCACGCTCCCCCTAAAGCGTTGCCGTACCCTCACCTGGACCCTAAACCGTCCCCGTCCACTAACCCTAACCCTAGCCCGAACCCTAACCCTAACCCTTCCCCGAATCCTGACCCTCACCCATCCCCTAATCCTAACCCGTACGCTAACACTACCCCACGCCCTCACACGCACGCTCCCCCTAAAGCGTTGCCGTATCCTCACCTGTACCCTAAACCGTCCCCTTCACCTAACCCTAACCCTAGCCCGAACCCTAACCCTAACCCTTCCCCGAAGCATGAACCTCACCCGTCCCCTAATCCTAACCCGTACGCTAACACTAACCCACGCCCTCACACGCACGCTCCCCCTAAAGCGTTGCCGTACCCTCACCTGGACCCTAAACCGTCCCCGTCCCCTAACCCTAACCCTAGCCCGAACCCTTACCCTAACACTTCCTCGAAGCCTGACCCTCACCCGTCCCCTAATTCTAACCCGTACGCTAACACTAACCCGCGCCCTCACACGCACGCTCCCCATAAAGCATTGCCATACCCTCACCTGGACCCTAAAGCGTCCCCGTCCCCTAACCCTAACCCTAGCCTGAACACTAACCCTAACCCTTCCCCGAAGCCTGACCCTCACCTGTCCCCAATCCTAACCCGTACGCTAACACTAACCCGCGCCCTCACATGCACGCTCCCCCTAAAGCGTTGCCATACCTTCACCTGGACCCTAAAACGTCCCCGTCCCCTAACCCTAACCCTAGCCCGAACCCTAACCCTAACCCTTCCCCGAAGCCTGACCCTCACCCGTCCCCTAATCCTAACCCGTACGCTAACAATAACCCGCGCCCTCACATGCACGCTGCCCCTAAAGCGTTGCCGTACCCTCACCTGGACCCTAAACCGTCCCCGTCCCCTAACCCTAACCCTAGCCCGAACCCTAACCCTAACCCTTCCCCGAAGCCTGACCCTCACCCGTCCCCTAATCCTAACCCGTACGGTAACACTAACCCGCGCCCTCACACACACGCTCCCCCTAAAGCGTTGCCATACCCTCACCTGGACCCTAAACCGTCCCCGTCCCCTAACCCTAAGCCTAGCCCGAACCCTAACCCTAACCCTTCCCCGAAGCCTGACACTCACCCGTCCCCTAATCCTAACCCGTACGCTACACTAACCCGCGCCCTCACACGCACGCTCCCCCTAAAGCGTTGCCGTACCCTCACCTGGACCCTAAACCGTCCCCGTCCCCTAACCCTAACCCTAGCCCGAACCCTAACCCTAACCCTTCCCCGAAGCCTGACCCTCACCCGTCCCCTAATCCTAACCCGTACGCTAACACTAACGCGCGCCCTCACACGCACGCTCCCCCTAAAGCGTTGCCGTACCCTCACCTGGACCCTAAACCGTCCCCGTCCCCTAACCCTAACCCTAGCCCGAACCCTAACCCTAACCCTTCCCCGAAGCCTGACCCTCACCCGTCCCCTAATCCTAACCCGTACGCTAACACTAACCCGCGCCCTCACACGCACGCTCCCCCTAAAGCGTTGCCGTACCCTCACCTGGACCCTAAACCGTCCCCGTCCCCTAACCCTAACCCCAGCCCGAACCCTAACCCTAACCCTTCCCCGAAGCCTGACCCTCACCCGTCCCCTAATCCTAACCCGTACGCTAAAAGTAACCCACGCCCTCACACGCACGCTCCCCCTAAAGCGTTGCCGTACCCTCACCTGGACCCTAAACCGTCCCCGTCCCCTAACCCTAAACCTAGCCCGAACCCTAACCCTAACCCTTCCCTGAAGCCTGACCCTCACCCGTCCCCTAATCCTAACCCGTACGCTAACACTAACCCGCACCCTCACACCCACGCTCCCCCTAAAGCGTTGCTGTGCCCTCACCTGGACCCTAAACCGTCCCCGTCCCCTATCCCTAACATTAGCCCGAACCCTAACCCTAACCCTTCCCCGAAGCCTGACCCTCACCCGTCCCCTAATCCTAACCCGTACGCTAACACTACCCCGCGCCCTCACACGCACGCTCCCCCTAAAGTGTTGCCGTACCCTCACCTGGACCCTAAACCGTCCCCGTCACCTAACCCTAACCCTAGCCCGAACCCTAACCCTAACCCTTCCCCGAAGCATGACCCTGAACCGTCCCCTAATCCTAACCCGTACGCTAACACTAACCCGCACCCTCACACGCACGCTCACCGTAAAGCGTTGCCGTACGCTCACCTGGACCCTAAACTGTCCCCGTCCCCTAACCTTAACCCTAGCCCGAACCCTAACCCTAACACTTCCCCGAAGCCTGACCCTCACCCGTCCCCTAATCCTAACCCGTACGCTAACACTAACCCGCGCCCTCACACGCACGCTCCCCCTAAAGCGTTGCCGTACCCTCACCTGGACCCTAAACCGTCCCCGTCCCCTAAACCTAACCCTAGCCCAAACCCTAACCCTAACCCTTCCCCGAAGCCTGACCCTCACCCGTCCCCTAATCCTAACCCGTACGCTAACACTAACCCGCGCCCTCACACGCACGCTCCCCCTAAAGCGTTGCCGTACCCTCACCTGGACCCTAAACTGTCCCCGTCACCTAACCCAAACCCTAGCCCGAACCCTAACCCTAACACTTCCCCGAAGCCTGACCCTCACCCATCCCCTAATCCTAACCCGTACGCTAACACTAACCCGCGCCCTCACACGCACACTCCCCCTAAAGCGTTGCCATACCCTCACCTGGACCCTAAACCGTCCCCGTCCCCTAACCCTAACCCTAGCCCGAACCCTAACCCTAACCCTTCCCCGAAGCCTGACCCTCACCCGTCCCCTAATCCTAACCCGTACGCTAACACTACCCCGCGCCCTCACACGCACGCTCCCCCTTAAGCGTTGCCGTACCCTCACCTGGACCCTAAACCGTCCCCGTCCCCTAACCCTAACCCTAGCCCGAACCCTAACCCTAACACTTCCCCGAAGCCTGACCCTCACCCGTCCCCTAATCCTAACCCGTACGCTAACACTACCCCACGCCCTCACACGCACGCTCCCCCTAAAGCGTTGCCGTACCCTCAACAGGACCCTAAACCGTCCCCGTGCCCTAACCCTAACCCTAGCCCGAACCCTAACCCTAACCCTTCCCCGAAGCCTGACCCTCACCCGTCAACCTAATCCTAACCCGTACGCTAACACTAACCCGCGCCCTCACACGCACGCTCCCCCTAAAACGTTGCCGTCCCCTCACCTGGACCCTAAACCGTCCCCGTCCCCTAACTCTAACCCTAGCCCGAACCCTAACCCTAACCCTTCCCCGAAGCCTGACCCTCACCCGTCCCCTAATCCTAACCCGTACGCTAACACTACCCCACGCCCTCACACGCACGCTCCCCCGAAAGTGTTGCCGTACCCTCACCTGGACCTAAACCGTCCCCGTCACCTAACCCTAACCCTAGCCCGAACCCTAACCCTAACCCTTCCCCGAAGCATGACCCTGAACCGTCCCCTAATCCTAACCCGTACGCTAACACTAACCCGCACCCTCACACGCACGCTCCCCGTAAAGCGTTGCCGTACCCTCACCTGGACCCTAAACCGTCCCCGTCCCCTAACCCTATCCCTAGCCCGAACCCTAACCCTAACACTTCCCCGAAGCCTGACCCTCACCCGTCCCCTAATCCTAACCCGTACGCTAACACTAACCCGCGCCCTCACACGCACGCTCCCCCTAAAGCGTTGCCGTACCCTCACCTGGACCCTAAACCATCCCCGTCCCCTAACCCTAACCCTAGCCCGAACCCTAACCCTAACCCTTCCCCGAAGCCTGACCCTCACCCGTCCCCTAATCCTAACCCGTACGCTAACACTAACCCGCGCCCTCACACCCACGCTCCCCCTAAAGCGTTGCCGTACCCTCACCTGGACCCTAAACCGTCCCCGTCCCCTAACCCTAACCCTACCCCGAACCCTAACCCTAACCCTTCCCCGAAGCCTGACCCTCACCCGTCCCCTAATCCTAACCCGTACGCTAACACTAACCCGCGCCCTCACACGCACGCTCCCCCTAAAGCATTGCCGTACCCTCACCTGGACCTTAAACCGTCCCCGTCCCCTAACCCTAACACAAGCCCGAACCCTAACCCTAACCCTTCCCCGAAGCCTGACCCTCACCCGTCCTCTAATCCTAACCCGTACGCTAACACTAACCCGTGCCCTCACACGCACGCTCCCCCTAAAGCGTTGCTGTGCCCTCACCTGGACCCTAAACCGTCAACGTCCCCTAACCCTAACCCTAGCCCGAACCCTAACCCTAACCCTTCCCCGAAGCCTGACCCTCACCCGTCCCCTAATCCTAACCCGTACGCTAACACTAACGCGCGCCCTCACACGCACGCTCCCCCTAAAGCGTTGCCGTACCCTCACCTGGACCCTAAACCGTCCCCGTCCCCTAACCCTAACCCTAGCCCGAACCCTAACCCTAACACTTCCCCGAAGCCTGACCCTCACCCGTCCCATAATCCTAACCCGTACGCTAACACTAACCCGCGCCCTCACACGCACGCTCCCCCTAAAGCGTTGCCGTACCCTCACCTGGACCCTAAACCGTCCCCGTCCCCTAACCCTAACCCTAGCCTGAACCCTAACCTTAACGCTTCCCCGAAGCCTGACCCTCACCCGTCCCCTAATCCTAACCCGTACGCTAACACTAACCCACGCCCTCACATGCACGCTCCCCCTAAAGCGTTGCCGTACCCTCACTTGGACCCTAAACCGTCCCCGTCCCCTAACCCTAACCCTAGCCCGAACCCTAACCCTAACCCTTCCCCGAAGCCTGACCCTCACCCGTCCCCTAATCCTAACCCGTACGCTAACACTAACCCGTGCCCTCACACGCACGCTCCCCCTAAAGCGTTGCCGTACCCTCACCTGGACCCTAAACCGTCCCTGTCCCCTAACCCTAACCCTAGCCCGAACCCTAACCCTAACCCTTCCCCGAAGCCAGACCCTCACCCGTCCCCTAATCCTAACCCGTACGCTAACAGTAACCCACGCCCTCACACGCACGCTCCCCCTAAAGCGTTGCCGTACCCTCACCTGGACCCTAAACCGTCCCCGTCCCCTAACCCTAAACCTAGCCCGAACCCTAACCCTAACCCTTCCCCGAAGCCTGACCCTCACCCGTCCCCTAATCCTAACCCGAACGCTAACACTAACCCGCGCCCTCACACCCACGCTCCCCCTAAAGCGTTGCTGTGCCCTCACCTGGACCCTAAACCGTCCCCGTCCCCAAACCCTAACCATAGCCCGAACCCTAACCCTAACACTTCCCCAAAGCCTGACCCTCACCCGTACCCTAATCCTAACCCGTACGCTAACACTAACCCACGCCCTCACACGCACACTCCCCCTAAAGCGTTGCCGTACCCTCACCTGGAACCTAAACCGTCCCCGTCCCCTAACCCTAACCCTAGCCCGAACCCTTACCCAAACACTTCCCCGAAGCCTGACCCTCACCCGTCACCTAATCCTAACCCGTACGCTAACACTAACCCACGCCCTCACACGCACACTCCCCCTAAAGCGTTGCCGTACCCTCACCTGGAACCTAAACCGTCCCCGTCCCCTAACCCTAATCCTAGCCCGAACCCTTACCCTAACCCTTCCCCGAAGCCTGACCCTCACCCGTCCCCTAATGCTAACCCGTACTTTAACACTAACCCGCGCCCTCACACGCACGCTCCCCCTGAAGCGTTGCCGTACCCTCACCTGGACCCTAAACCGTCCCCGTCCCCTAACCCTAACCCTAGCCCGAACCCTAAGCCTAACACTTCCCCGAAGCCTGACCCTCACCCGTCCATTAATCCTAACCCGTACGCTAACACTAACCCGCGCACTCACACGCACGCTCCCCCTAAAGCCTTGCCGTACCCTCACCTGGACCCTAAACCGTCCCCGTCCCCTAACCCTAACCCTAGCCCGAACCCTAACCCTAACCCTTCCCCGAAGCCTGACCCTCACCCGTCCCCTAATCCTAACCCGTACGCTAACACTAACCCGCGCCCTCACACCCACGCTCCCCCTAAAGCGTTGCCGTACCCTCACCTGGACCCTAAACCGTCCCCGTCCCCTAACCCTAACCCTAGCCCGAACCCTAACCCTAACCCTTCCCCGAACCCTGACCCTCACCCGTCCCCTAATCCTAACCCGTACGCTAACACTAACCCGCGCCCTCACACGCACGCTCCCCCTAAAGCGTTGCCGTACCCTCACCTGGACCCTAAACCGTCCCTGTCCCCTAACCCTAACCCTAGCCCGAACCCTAACCCTAACCCTTCCCCGAAGCCAGACCCTCACCCGTCCCCTAATCCTAACCCGTACGCTAACACTAACCCGCGCCCTCACACGCACGCTCCCCCTAAAGCGTTGCCGTACCCTCACCTGGACCCTAAACCGTCCCCGTCCCCTAACCCTATCCCTAGCCCGAACCCTAACCCTAACCCTTCCCCGAAGCCTGACCCTCACCCGTCCCCTAATCCTAACCCGTACGCTAACACTAACCCGCGCCCTCACACGCACGCTCCCCCTAAAGCGTTGCCGTCCCCTCACCTGGACCCTAAACCGTCCCCGTCCCCTAACTCTAACCCTAGCCCGAACCCTAACCCTAACCCTTCCCCGAAGCCTGACCCTCACCCGTCCCCTAATCCTAACCCGTACGCTAACACTAACCCGCACCCTCACACGCACGCTCCCCGTAAAGCGTTGCCGTACCCTCACCTGGACGCTAAACCGTCCCCGTCCCCTAACACTAACCCTAGCCCGAACCCTAACCCTAACCCTTCCCCGAAGCCTGACCCTCACACGTCCCATAATCCTAACCCGTACGCTAACACTAACCCGTGCCCTCACACGCACGCTCCCCCTAAAGCGTTGCCGTACCCTCACCTGGACCCTAAACCGTCCCCGTCCCCTAAACCTAACCCTAGCCCAAACCCTAACCCTAACCCTTCCCCGAAGCCTGACCCTCACCCGTCCCCTAATCCTAACCCGTACGCTAACACTAACCCGCGCCCTCACACGCACGCTCCCCCTAAAGCGTTGCCGTACCCTCACCTGGACCCTAAACCGTCCCCGTCCCCTAACCCTAACCCTAGCCCGAACCCTAACACTAACCCTTCCCCGAAGCCTGACCCTCACCCGTCCCCTAATCCTAACCCGTACGCTAACACTAACCCGCGCCCTCACACGCACGCTCCCCCTAAAGCGTTGCCGTACCCTCACCTGGACCCTAAACTGTCCCCGTCCCCTAACCCTAACCCTAGCCCGAACCCTAACCCTAACCCTTCCCCGAAGCCTGACCCTCACCCGTCCCCTAATCCTAACCCGTACGCTAACACTAACCCGCGCCCTCACACCCACGCTCCCCCTAAAGCGTTGCCGTACCCTCACCTGGACCCTAAACCGTCCCCATCCCCTAACCCTAACCCTAGCCCGAACCCTAACCCTAACCCTTCCCCGAAGCCTGACCCTCACCCGTCCCCTAATCCTAACCCGTACGCTAACACTAACCCGCGCCCTCACACGCACGCTCCCCCTAAAGCGTTGCCATACCCTCACCTGGACCCTAAACCGTCCCTGTCCCCTAACCCTAACCCTAGCCCGAACCCTAACCCTAACCCTTCCCCGAAGCCAGACCCTCACCCGTCCCCTAATCCTAACCCGTACGCTAACACTAACCCGCGCCCTCACACGCACACTCCCCCTAAAGCGTTGCCGTACCCTCACCTGGACCCTAAACCGTCCCCGTCCCCTAACCCTATCCCTAGCCCGAACCCTAACCCTAACCCTTCCCCGAAGCCTGACCCTCACCCGTCCCCTAATCCTAACCCGTACGCTAACACTAACCCGCGCCCTCACACGCACGCTCCCCCTAAAGCGTTGCCGTACCCTCACCTGGACCCTAAACCGTCCCCGTCCCCTAACCCTAACCCTAGCCCGAACCCTAACCCTAACCCTTCCCCGAAGCCTGACCCTCACCCGTCCCCTAATCCTAACCCGTACGCTAACACTAACCCGCGCCCTCACACGCACGCTCCCCCTAAAGCGTTGCCAAACCCTCACCTGGACCCTAAACCGTCCCCGTCCCCTAACCCTAACCCTAGCCCAAACCCTAACCCTAACCCTTCCCCGAAGCCTGACCCTCACCCGTCCCCTAATCCTAACCCGTACGCTAACACTAACCCGCGCCCTCACACGCACGCTCCCCCTAAAGCGTTGCCGTACCCTCACCTGGACCCTAAACCGTCCCCGTACCCTAACCCTATCCCTAGCCCGAACCCTAACCCTAACCCTTCCCCGAAGCCTGACCCTCACCCGTCCCCTAATCCTAACCCGTACGCTAACACTAACCCGCGCCCTCACACGTACGCTCCCCCTAAAGCGTTGCCGTACCCTCACCTGGACCCTAAACCGTCCCCGTCCCCTAACCCTAACCCTAGCCCGAACCCTAACCCTAACCCTTCCCCGAAGCCTGACCCTCACCCGTCCCCTAATCCTAACCCGTACGCTAACACTAACCCGCGCCCTCACACCCACACTCCCCCTAAAGCATTGCCGTACCCTCACCTGGACCATAAACCGTCCCCGTCCCCTAACCCTAAGCCTAGCCCGAACCCTAACCCTAACCCTTCCCCGAAGCCTGACCCTCACCCGTCCCCAATCCGAACCCGTACGCTAACACTAACCCGCGCCCTCACACGCACGGTCCCCCTAAAGCGTTGCCGTACCCTCACCTTGACCCTAAACCGTCCCCGTCCCCTAACCCTAATCCTAGCCCGAACCCTAACCCTAACCCTTCCCCGAAGCCTGACCCTCACCCGTCCCCTAATCCTAACCCGTACTCTAACACTAACCCACGCCCTCACACGCACGCTCCCCCTAAAGTGTTGCCGTACCCTCACCTGGACCCTAAACCGTCCCCGTCCCCTAACCCTAAGCCTAGCCCGAACCCTAACCCTAACCCTTCCCCGAAGCCTGACCCTCACCCGTCCCCTAATCCTAACCTGTACGCTAACACTAACCCGCACCCTCACACGCACGCTCCCCCTAAAGTGTTGCCGTACCCTCACCTGGACCCTAAACCGTCCCCGTCCCCTAACCCTAACCCTAGCCCGAACCCTAACCCTAACCCTTCCCCGAAGCCTGACCCTCACCCTTCCCCTAATCCTAACCCGTACGCTAACACTACCCCGCGCCCTCACACGCACGCTCCCCCTAAAGCGTTGCCGTACCCTCACCTGGACCCTAAACCGTCGCCGTCACCTAACCCTAACCCTAGCCCGAACCCTAACCCTAAACCTTCCCCGAAGCATGACCCTCAACCGTCCCCTAATCGTAACCCGTACGCTAACACTAACCCGCGCCCTCACACGCACGCTCCCACTAAAGCGTTGCCGTACCCTCACCTGGACCCTAACCGTCCCCGTCCCCTAACCCTAACCCTAGCCCGAACCCTAACCCTAACACTTCCCCGAAGCCTGACCCTCACCCGTCCCCTAATCCTAACCCGTACGCTAACACTAACCCGCGCCCTCACACGCACGCTCCCCCTAAAGCGTTGCCGTACCCTCACCTGGACCCTAAACCGTCCCCGTCCCCTAACCCTAACCCTAGCCCGAACCCTAACCCTAACACTTCCCCGAAGCCTGACCCTCACCCGTCCCCTAATCCTAACCCGTACGCTAACACTAACCCGCGCCCTCACACACACGCTCCCCCTAAAGCGTTGCCGTACCCTCACCTGGACCCTAAACCGTCCCCGTCCCCTAACCCTAACCCTAGGCTGAACCCTATCCTTAACGCTTCCCCGAAGCCTGACCCTCACCCGTCCCCTAATCCTAACCCGTACGCTAACACTAACCCACGCCCTCACATGCACGCTCCCCCTAAAGCGTTGCCGTACCCTCACCTGGACCCTAAACCGTCCCCGTCCCCTAACCCTAACCCTAGCCCGAACCCTAACACTAACCCTTCCCCGAAGCCTGACCCTCACCCGTCCCCTAATCCTAACCCGTACGCTAACACTAACCCGCGCCCTCACAGGCACGCTCCCCGTAAAGCGTTGCCGTACCCTCACCTGGACCCTAAACTGTCCCCGTCCCCTAACCCTAACCCTAGCCCGAACCCTAACCCTAACCCTTCCCCGAAGCCTGACCCTCACCCGTCCCATAATCCTAACCCATACGCTAACACTAACCCGCGCCCTCACACGCACGCTCCCCCTAAAGCGTTGCCGTACCCTCACCTGGACCCTAAACCGTCCCCGTCCCCTAAACCTAACCCTAGCCCAAACCCTAACCCTAACCCTTCCCCGAAGCCTGACCCTCACCCGTCCCCTAATCCTAACCCGTACGCTAACACTACCCCGCGCCCTCACACGCACGCTCCCCCTAAAGCGTTGCCGTACCCTCAACTGGACCCTAAATCGTCCCCGTCCCCTAACCCTAACCCTAGCCCGAACCCTAACCCTAACCCTTCCCCGAAGCCTGACCCTCACCCGTCCCCTAATCCTAACCCGTACGCGAACACTCACCCGCGCCCTCACACGCACGCTACCCCTAAAGCGTTGCCGTACACTCAACTGGACCCTAAACCGTCCCCGTCCCCTAACCCTAACCCTAGCCCAAACCCTAACCCTAACCCTTCCCCGAAGCCTGACCCTCACCCGTCCCCTAATCCTAACCCGTACGCTAACACTAACCCGCGCCCTCACACGCACGCTCCCCCTAAAGCATTGCCGTACCCTCACCTGGACCCTAAACCGTCCCCGTCCCCTAACACTAACCCTAGCCCGAACCCCAACCCTAACCCTTCCCCGAAGCCTGACCCTCACCCGTCCCCTAATCCTAACCCGTACGCTAACACTAACCCGCGCCCTCACACGCACGCTCCCCCTAAAGCGTTGCCGTACCCTCACCTGGACCCTAAACCGTCCCCGTCCCCTAACCCTAACCCGAACACTAACCCTAACCCTTCCCCGAAGCCTGACCCTCACCCATCCCCTAATCCTAACCCGTACGCTAACACTAACCCGCGCCCTCACACCAACGCTCCCCCTAAAGCGTTGCCGTACCCTCACCTGGACCCTAAACCGTCCCCGTCCCCTAACCCTAACCCTAGCCCGAACCCTAACCCTAACCCTTCCCCGAAGCCTGACCCTCACCCGTCCCCTAATCCTAACCCGTACGCTAACACTAACCCGCGCCCTCACACGCACGCTCCCCCTAAAGCGTTGCCATACCCTCACCTGGACCCTAAACCGTCCCTGTCCCCTAACCCTAACCCTAGCCCGAACCCTAACCCTAACCCTTCCCCGAAGCCAGACCCTCACCCGTCCCCTAATCCTAACCCGTACGCTAACACTAACCCGCGCCCTCACACGCACGCTCCCCCTAAAGCGTTGCCGTACCCTCACCTGGACCCTAAACCGTCCCCGTCCCCTAACCCTATCCCTAGCCCGAACCCTAACCCTAACCCTTCCCCGAAGCCTGACCCTCACCCGTCCCCTAATCCTAACTCGTACGCTAACACTAACCCGCGCCCTCACACGCACGCTCCCCCTAAAGCGTTGCCGTACCCTCACCTGGACCCTAAACCGTCCCCGTCCCCTAACCCTAACCCTAGCCCGAACCCTAACCCTAACCCTTCCCCGAAGCCTGACCCTCACCCGTCCCCTAATCCTAACCCGTACGCTAACACTAACCCGCGCCCTCACACCCACGCTCCCCCTAAAGCATTGCCGTACCCTCACCTGGACCCTAAACCGTCCCCGTCCCCTAACCCTAAGCCTAGCCCGAACCCTAACCCTAACCCTTCCCCGAAGCCTGACCCTCACCCGTCCCCTAAACCGAACCCGTACGCTAACACTAACCCGCGCCCTCACACGCACGGTCCTCCTAAAGCGTTGCCGTATCCTCACCTTGACCCTAAACCGTCCCCGTCCCCTAACCCTAATCCTAGCCCGAACCCTAACCCTAACCCTTCCCCGAAGCCTGACCCTCACCCGTCCCCTAATCCTAACCCGTACTCTAACACTAACCCACGCCCTCACACGCACGCTCCCCCTAAAGTGTTGCCGTACCCTCACCTGGACCCTAAACCGTCCCCGTCCCCTAACGCTAACCCTAGCCCGAACCCTAACCCTAACCCTTCCCCGAAGCCTGACCCTCACCCGTCCCCTAATCCTAACCTGTACGCTAACACTAACCCGCACCCTCACACGCACGCTCCCCCTAAAGCGTTGCCGTACCCTCACCTGGACCCTAAACCGTCCCCGTCCCCTAACCCTAACCCTAGCCCGAACCCTAACCCTAACCCTTCCCCGAAGCCTGACCCTCACCCGTCCCCTAATCCTAACCCGTACGCTAACACTACCCCGCGCCCTCACACGCACGCTCCCCCTAAAGCGTTGCCGTACCCTCACCTGGACCCTAAACCGTCGCCGTCACCTAACCCTAACCCTAGCCCGAAACCTAACCCTAAACCTTCCCCGAAGCATGACCCTCAACCGTCCCCTAATCGTAACCCGTACGCTAACACTAACCCGCGCCCTCACACGCACGCTCCCACTAAAGCGTTGCCGTACCCTCACCTGGACCCTAAACCGTCCCCGTCCCCTAACCCTAACCCTAGCCCGAACCCTAACCCTAACACTTCCCCGAAGCCTGACCCTCACCCGTCCCCTAATCCTAACCCGTACGCTAACACTAACCCGCGCCCTCACACGCACGCTCCCCCTAAAGCGTTGCCGTACCCTCACCTGGACCCTAAACCGTCCTCTCCCCTAACCCTATCCCTAGCCCGAACCCTAACCCTAACACTTCCCCGAAGCCTGACCCTCACCCGTCCCCTAATCCTAACCCGTACGCTAACACTAACCCGCGCCCTCACACACACGCTCCCCCTAAAGCGTTGCCGTACCCTCACCTGGACCCTAAACCGTCCCCGTCCCCTAATCCTAACCCTAGGCTGAACCCTAACCTTAACGCTTCCCCGAAGCCTGACCCTCACCCGTCCCCTAATCCTAACCCGTACGCTAACACTAACCCACGCCCTCAGATGCACGCTCCCCCTAAAGCGTTGCCGTACCCTCACCTGGACCCTAAACCGTCCCCGTCCCCTAACCCTAACCCTAGCCCGAACCCTAACCCTAACCCTTCCCCGAAGCCTGACCCTCACCCATCCCCTAATCCTAACCCGTACGCTAACACTAACCCGCGCCCTCACAGGCACGCTCCCCGTAAAGCGTTGCCGTACCCTCACCTGGACCCTAAACTGTCCCCGTCCCCTAACCCTAACCCTAGCCCGAACCCTAACCCTAACCCTTCCCCGAAGCCTGACCCTCACCCGTCCCATAATCCTAACCCATACGCTAACACTAACCCGCGCCCTCACACGCACGCTCCCCCTAAAGCGTTGCCGTACCCTCACCTGGACCCTAAACCGTCCCCGTCCCCTAAACCTAACCCTAGCCCAAACCCTAACCCTAACCCTTCCCCGAAGCCTGACCCTCACCCGTCCCCTAATCCTAACCCGTACGCTAACACTACCCCGCGCCCTCACACGCACGCTCCCCCTAAAGCGTTGCCGTACCCTCAACTGGACCCTAAACCGTCCCCGTCCCCTAACCCTAACCCTAGCCCGAACCCTAACCCTAACCCTTCCCCGAAGCCTGACCCTCACCCGTCCCCTAATCCTAACCCGTACGCGAACACTCACCCGCGCCCTCACACGCACGCTACCCCTAAAGCGTTGCCGTACACTCAACTGGACCCTAAACCGTCCCCGTCCCCTAACCCTAACCCTAGCCCAAACCCTAACCCTAACCCTTCCCCGAAGCCTGACACTCACCCGTCCCCTAATCCTAACCCGTACGCTAACACTAACCCGCGCCCTCACACGCACGCTCCCCCTAAAGCATTGCCGTACCCTCACCTGGACCCTAAACCGTCCCCGTCCCCTAACACTAACCCTAGCCCGAACCCCAACCCTAACCCTTCCCCGAAGCCTGACCCTCACCCGTCCCCTAATCCTAACCCGTACGCTAACACTAACCCGCGCCCTCACACGCACGCTCCCCCTAAAGCGTTGCCGTACCCTCACCTGGACCCTAAACCGTCCCCGTCCCCTAACCCTAACCCGAACACTAACCCTAAACCTTCCCCGAAGCCTGACCCTCACCCGTCCCCTAATCCTAACCCGTATGCTAACACTAATCCGCGGCCTCACACGCATGCTCCCCCTAAAGCGTTGCCGTACCCTCACCTGGACCCTAAACCGTCCCCGTCCCCTAACCCTAAGCCTAGCCCGAACCCTAACCCTAACCCTTCCCCGAAGCCTGACCCTCACCCGTCCCCTAATCCTAACCCGTACGCTAACACTAACCCGTGCCCTCACACGCACGCTCCCCCTAAAGCGTTGCCATACCCTCACCTGGACCCTAAACCGCCCACGTCCCCTAACCCTTACCCTAGCCCGAACCCTAACCCTAACCCTTCCCCGAAGCCTGACCCTCACCCGTCCCCTAATCTTAACCCGTACGCTAACACTACCCCGCGCCCTCACACGCACGCTCCCCCTAAAGCGTTGCCGTACCCTCACCTGGACCCTAAACCGTCCCCGTCACCTAACCCTAACCCTAGCCCGAACGCTAACCCTAAACCTTCCCCGAAGCATCACCCTCAACCGTCCCCTAATCGTAACCCGTACGCTAACACTAACCCGCGCCCTCACACGCACGCTCCCACTAAAGCGTTGCCGTACCCTCACCTGGACCCTAAACCGTCCCCGTCCCCTAACCCTAACCCTAGCCCGAACCCTAACCCTAACACTTCCCCGAAGCCTGACCCTCACCCGTCCCCTAATCCTAACCCGTACGCTAACACTAACCCGCGCCCTCACACGCACGCTCCCCCTAAAGCGTTGCCGTCCCCTCACCTGGACCCTAAACCGTCCCCGTCCCCTAACCCTAACCCTAGCCCGAACCCTAACCCTAACCCTTCCCCGAAGCCTGACCCTCACCCGTCCCCTAATCCTAACCCGTAGGCTAACACTAACCCGCGCCCTCACACGCACGCTCCCACTAAAGCGTTGCCGTACCCTCACCTGGACCCTAAACCGTCCCCGTCCCCTAACCCTAACCCTAGCCCGAACCCTAACCCTAACCCTTCCCCGAAGCCTGACCCTCACCCGTCCCCTAATCCTAACCCGTACGCTAACACTACCCCGCGCCCTCACACGCACGCTCCCCCTAAAGCGTTGCCGTACCCTCACCTGGACCCTAAACCGTCCCCGTCCCCTAAACCTAACCCTAGCCCGAACCCTAACCCTAACACTTCCCCGAAGCCTGACCCTCACCCGTCCCCTAATCCTAACCCGTACGCTAACACGAACCCGCGCCCTCACACGCACGCTCCCCCTAAAGCGTTGCCGTACCCTCACCTGGACCCTAAACCGTTCCCGTCCCCTAAATCTAACCCTAGCCCGAACCCTAACCCTAACCCTTCCCCGAAGCCTGACCCTCACCCGTCCCCTAATCCTAACCCGTACGCTAACACTAACCCACGCCCTCACACGCACGCTCCCCCTAAAGTGTTGCCGTCCCCTCACCTGGACCCTAAACCGTCCCCGTCCCCTAACCCTAACCCTAGCCCGAACCCTAACCCTAACCCTTCCCCGAAGCCTGACCCTCACCCGTCCCCTAATCCTAACCCGTAGGCTAACACTAACCCGCGCCCTCACACGCACGCTCCCACTAAAGCGTTGCCGTACCCTCACCTGGACCCTAAACCGTCCCCGTCCCCTAACCCTAACCCTAGCCCGAACCCTAACCCTAACCCTTCCCCGAAGCCTGACCCTCACCCGTCCCCTAATCCTAACCCGTACGCTAACACTAACCCGCGCCCTCACACGCACGCTCCCCCTAAAGCGTTGCCGTACCCTCACCTGGACCCTAAACCGTCCCCGTCCCCTAACCCTAACCCTAACCCTAACCCTTCCCCGAAGCCTGACCCTCACCCGTCCCCTAATCCTAACCCGTACGCGAACACTAACCCGCGCCCTCACACCCACACTCCCCCTAAAGCGTTGCCGTACCCTCACCTGGACCCTAAACCGTCCCCGTCCCCTAACCCTAAGCCTAGCCCGAACCCTAAACCTAACCCTTCCCCGAAGCCTGACCCTCACCCGTCCCCTAATCCGAACCCGTACGCTAACACTAACCCGCGCCCTCACACGCACGGTCCCCCTAAAGCGTTGCCGTACCCTCACCTGGACCCTAAAACGTCCCCGTCCCCTAACCCTAGCCCGAACCCTAACCCTAACCCTTCCCCGAAGCCTGACCCTCACCCGTCCCCTAATCCTAACCCATACTCTAACACTAACCCACGCCCTCACACGCACGCTCCCCCTAAAGTGTTGCCGTACTCTCACCTGGACCCTAAACCGTCCCCGTCCCCTAACCCTAACCCTAGCCCGAACACTAACCCTAACACTTTCCCGAAGCCTGACCCTCACCCGTCCCCTAATCCTAACCCGTACGCTAACACTAACCCGCGCCCTCACACGCACGCTCCCCCTAAAGCGTTGCCGTACCCTCACCTGGACCCTAAACCGTCCCCGTCCCCTAAACCTAACCCTAGCCCGAACCCTAACCCTAACCCTTCCCCGAAGCCTGACCCTCACCCATCGCCTAATCCTAACCCGTACGCTAACACTAACTCGCGCCCTCACACGCACGCTCCCCCTAAAGCGTTGCCGTACCCTCACCTGGACCCTAAACCGTCCCCGTCCCCTAACCCTAAGCCTAGCCCGAACCCTAACCCTAACCCTTCCCCGAAGCCTGACCCTCACCCGTCCCCTAATCCGAACCCGTACGCTAACACTAACCCGCGCCCTCACACGCACGGTCCCCATAAAACGTTGCCGTACCCTCACCTGGACCCTAAACCGTCCCCGTCCCCTAACCCTAACCCTAGCCCGAACCCTAACCCTAACCCTTCCCCGAAGCCTGACCCTCACCCGTCCTCTAATCCTAACCCGTACTCTAACACTAACCCGCGCCCTCAGACGCACGCTCCCCCTAAAGCGTTGCCGTACCCTCACCAGGACCCTAAACCGTCCCCGTCCCTTAACCCTAACCCTAGCCCGAACCCTAACCCTAACCCTTCCCCGAAGCATGACACTCACCCGTCCCCTAATCCTAACCCGTACGCTAACACTAACCCGTGCCCTCACACGCACGCTCCCCCTAAAGCGTTGCCGTACCCTCACCTGGACCCTAAACCGTCCCTGTCCCCTAACCCTAACCGTAGCCCGAACCCTAACCCTAACCCTTCTCCGAAGCCTGACCCACACCCGTCCCCTAATCCTAACGCGTACGCTAACACAAACCCGCGCCCTCACACGCACGCTCCCCCTAAAGCGTTGCCGTACACTCACCTGGACCCTAAACCGTCCCCGACCCCTAACCCTAACCCTAGCCCGAACCCTAACCCTAACCCTTCCCCGAAGCCTGACCCTCACCCGTCCCCTAATCCTAACCCGTACGCTAACAATAACCCGCGCCCTCACACGCACGATCCCCTTAAAGCGTTGCCGTACCCTCACCTGGACCCTAAACCGTCCCCGTCCCCTAACCCTAACCCTAGCCCGAACCCTAACCCTAACCATTCCCCGAAGCCTGTCCCTCACCTGTCCCCTAATCCTAACCCATACGCTAACACTAACCCGCGCCCTCACATGCACGCTCCCCCTAAAGCATTGCCATACCCTCACCTGGACCCTAAACCGTCCCCGTCCCCTAACCCTAGCCCGAACCCTAACCCTAACCCTTCCCCGAAGCCTGACCCTCACCCGTCCCCTAATCCTAACCCGTACGCTAACACTAACCCGCGCCCTCACACGCACGCTCCCCCTAAAGCGTTGCCGTACCCTCACCTGGACCCTAAACCGTCCCCGTCCCCTAAACCTAACCCTAGCCCGAACCCTAACCCTAACCCTTCCCCGAAGCCTGACCCTCAGCCGTCCCCTAATCCTAACCCGTACGCTAACACTAACCCGCGCCCTCACACGCACGCTCCCCATAAAGCGTTGCCGAACCCTCACCTGGACCCTAAACCGTCCCCGTCACCTAACCCTAACCCTAGGCCGAACCCTAACCCTAACCCTTCCCCGAAGCCTGACCCTCACCCTTCCCCTAATCCTAACCCGTACGCTAACACTAACCCGCACCCTCACACGCACGCTCCCCCTAAAGCATTGCCGTACCCTCACCTGGACCCTAAACCGTCCCTGTCCCCTAACCCTAACCCTAGCCCGAACCCTAACCCTAACCTTTCCCTGAAGCCTGACTCTCACCCGTCCCCTAATCCTAACCCGTACGCTAACACTAACGCGCGACCTCACACGCACGCTCCCCCTAAAGCGTTGCCGTACCCTCACCTGGACCCTAAACCGTCCCCGTCCCCTAACCCTAACCCTAGCCCGAACCCTAACCCTAACCCTTCCCCGAAGCCTGACCCTCACCCGTCCCCTAATCCTAACCTGTACGCTAACACTAACCCGCACCCTCACACGCACGGTCCCCCTAAAGCGTTGCCGTACCCTCACCTGGACCCTAAACCGTCCCCGTCCCCTAACCCTAACCCTAGCCCGAACCCTAACCCTAACCCTTCCCCGAAGCCTGACCCTCACCCGTCCCCTAATCCTAACCCGTACGCTAACACTACCCCGCGCCCTCACACGCACGCTCCCCCTAAAGCGTTGCCGTACCCTCACCTGGACCCTAAACCGTCCCCGTCACCTAACCCTAACCCTAGCCCGAACCCTAACCCTAAATCTTCCCCGAAGCATGACCCTCAACCGTCCCCTAATCCTAACCCGTACGCTAACACTAACCCGCGCCCTCACACGCACGCTCCCACTAAAGCGTTGCCGTACCCTCACCTGGACCCTAAACCGTCCCCGTCCCCTAACCCTAACCCTAGCCCGAACCCTAACCCTAACACTTCCCCGAAGCCTGACCCTCACCCGTCCCCTAATCCTAACCCGTACGCTAACACTAACCCGCGCCCTCACACGCACGCTCCCCCTAAAGCGTTGCCGTACCCTCACCTGGACCCTAAACCGTCCCCGTCCCCTAACCCTAACCCTAGCCCGAACCCTAACCCTAACACTTCCCCGAAGCCTGACCCTCACCCGTCCCCTAATCCTAACCCGTACGCTAACACTAACCCGCGCCCTCACACGCACGCTCCCCCTAAAGCGTTGCCGTACCCTCACCTGGACCCTAAACCGTCCCCGTCCCCTAACCCTAGCCCGAACCCTAACCCTAACCCTTCCCCGAAGCCTGACCCTCACCCGTCCCCTAATCCTAACCCGTACGCTAACACTAACCCGCGCCCTCACACGCACGCTCCCCCTAAAGCGTTGCCGTACCCTCACCTGGACCCTAAACCGTCCCCGTCCCCTAAACCTAACCCTAGCCCGAACCCTAACCCTAACCCTTCCCCGAAGCCTGACCCTCAGACGTCCCCTAATCCTAACCCGTACGCTAACACTAACCCGCGCCCTCACACGCACGCTCCCCCTAAAGCGTTGCCGAACCCTCACCTGGACCCTAAACCGTCCCCGTCACCTAACCCTAACCCTAGGCCGAACCCTAACCCTAACCCTTCCCCGAAGCCTGACCCTCACCCGTCCCCTAATCCTAACCCGTACGCTAACACTAACCCGCACCCTCACACGCACGCTCCCCCTAAAGCGTTGCCATACCCTCACCTGGACCCTAAACCGTCCCTGTCCCCTAACCCTAACCCTAGCCCGAACCCTAACCCTAACCTTTCCCTGAAGCCTGACTCTCACCCGTCCCCTAATCCTAAACCGTACGCTAACACTAACGCGCGCCCTCACACGCACGCTCCCCCTAAAGCGTTGCCGTACCCTCACCTGGACCCTAAACCGTCCCCGTCCCCTAACCCTAACCCTAGCCCGAACCCTAACCCTAACCCTTCCCCGAAGCCTGACCCTCACCCGTCCCCTAATCCTAACCTGTACGCTAACACTAACCCGCACCCTCACACGCACGGTCCCCCTAAAGCGTTGCCGTACCCTCACCTGGACCCTAAACCGTCCCCGTCCCCTAACCCTAACCCTAGCCCGAACCCTAACCCTAACCCTTCCCCGAAGCCTGACCCTCACCCGTCCCCTAATCCTAACCCGTACGCTAACACTACCCCGCGCCCTCACACGCACGCTCCCCCTAAAGCGTTGCCGTATCCTCACCTGGACCCTAAACCGTCCCCGTCACCTAACCCTAACCCTAGCCCGAACCCTAACCCTAAATCTTCCCCGAAGCATGACCCTCAACCGTCCCCTAATCGTAACCCGTACGCTAACACTAACCCGCGCCCTCACACGCACGCTCCCACTAAAGCGTTGCCGTACCCTCACCTGGACCCTAAACCGTCCCCGTCCCCTAACCCTAACCCTAGCCCGAACCCTAACCCTAACACTTCCCCGAAGCCTGACCCTCACCCGTCCCCTAATCCTAACCCGTACGCTAACACTAACCCGCGCCCTCACACGCACGCTCCCCCTAAAGCGTTGCCGTACCCTCACCTGGACCCTAAACCGTCCCCGTCCCCTAACCCTAACCCTAGCCCGAACCCTAACCCTAACACTTCCCCGAAGCCTGACCCTCACCCGTCCCCTAATCCTAACCCGTACGCTAACACTAACCCGCGCCCTCACACGCACGCTCCCCCTAAAGCGTTGCCGTACCCTCACCTGGACCCTAAACCGTCCCCGTCCCCTAACCCTAACCCTAGGCTGAACCCTAACCTTAACGCTTCCCCGAAACCTGACCCTCACCCGTCCCCTAATCCTAACCCGTACGCTAACACTAACCCACGCCCTCACATGCACGCTCCCCCTAAAGCGTTGCCGTACCCTCACCTGGACCCTAAACCGTCCCCGTCCCCTAACCCTAACCCTAGCCCGAACCCTAACCCTAACCCTTCCCCGAAGCCTGACCCTCACCCGTCCCCTAATCCTAACCCGTACGCTAACACTAACCCGCGCCCTCACACGCACGCTCCCCCTAAAGCGTTGCCGTACCCTCACCTGGACCCTAAACCGTCCCCGTCCCCTAACCCTAACCCTAGCCCGAACCCTAACCCTAACCCTTCCCCAAAGCCTGACCCTCACCCGTCCCCTAATCCTAACCCGTACGCTAACACTAAACCGCGCCCTGACACGCACGCTCCCCCTAAAGCGTTGCTGTACCCTCACCTGGACCCTAAACCGTCCCCGTCCCCTAACCCTAACCCTAGCCCGAACCCTAACCCTAACCCTTCCCCGAAGCCTGACCCTCACCCGTCCCCTAATCCTAACCCGTACGCTAACACTAACCCGCGCCCTGACACGCATGCTCCCCCTAAAGCGTTGCCGTACCCTCACCTGGACCCTAAATCGTCCCCGTCCCCTAACCCTAACCCTAGCCCGAACCCTAACCCTAACACTTCCCCGAAGCCTGACCCTCACCCGTCCCCTAATCCTAACCCGTACGCTAACGGTAACCCACGCCCTCACACGCACGCTCCCCTTAAAGCGTTGCCGTACCCTCACCTGGACCCTAAACCGTCCCCGTCCCCTAACCCTAAACCTAGCCCGAACCCTAACCCTAACACTTCCCTGAAGCCTGACCCTCACCCGTCCCCTAATCCTAACCCGAACGCTAACACTAACCCGCGCCCTCACACCCACGCTCCCCCTAAAGCGTTGCTGTGCCCTCACCTGGACCCTAAACCGTCCCCGTCCCCTAACCCTAACCCTAGCCCGAACCCTAACCCTAACCCTTCCCCGAAGCCTGACCCTCACCCGTCCCCTAATCCTAACCCGTACGCTAACACTAACCCGCGCCCTCACACGCACGCTCCCCCTAAAGCGTTGCCGTACCCTCACCTGGAACCTAAACCGTCCCCGTCCCCTATCCCTAACCCTAGCCCGAACCCTAACCCTAAACCTTCCCCGAAGCCTGACCCTCACGCGTCCCCTAATCCTAACCCGTACGCTAACACTAACCCGCGCCCTCACACCCACGCTCCCCCTAAAGCATTGCCGTACCCTCACCTGGACCCTAAACCGTCCCCGTCCCCTAACCCTAACCCTAGCCCGAACCCTAACCCTAACCCTTCCCCGAAGCCTGACCCTCACCCGTCCCCTAATCCTAACCCGTACTTTAACACTAACCCGCGCCCTCACACGCACGCTCCCCCTGAAGCGTTGCCGTACCCTCACCTGGACCCTAAACCGTCCCCGTCCCCTAACCCTAACCCTAGCCCGAACCCTAAGCCTAACACTTCCCCGAAGCCTGACCCTCACCCGTCCCCTAATCCTAACCCGTACGCTAACTCTAACCCGCGCCCTCACACGCACGCTCCCCCTAAAGCGTTGCCGTACCCTCACCTGGACCCTAAACCGTCCCCGTCCCCTAACCCTAACCCGAACACTAACCCTAACCCTTCCCCGAAGCCTGACCCTCACCCGTCCCCTAATCCTAACCCGTATGCTAACACTAACCCGCGGCCTCACACGCATGCTCCCCCTAAAGCGTTGCCGTACCCTCACCTGGACCCTAAACCGTCCCTGTCCCCTAACCCTAAGCCTAGCCCGAAACCTAACCCTAACCCTTCCCCGAAGCCTGACCCTCACCCGTCCCCTAATCCTAACCCGTACGCTAACACTAACCCGCGCCCTCACACGCACGCTCCCCCTAAAGCGTTGCCATACCCTCACCTGGACCCTAAACCGCCCACGTCCCCTAACCCTTACCCTAGCCCGAACCCTAACCCTAACCCTTCTCCGAAGCCTGACCCTCACCCGTCCCCTAATCTTAACCCGTACGCTAACACTACCCCACGCCCTCACACGCACGCTCCCCCTAAAGCGTTGCCGTACCCTCACCTGGACCCTAAACCGTCCCCGTCACCTAACCCTAACCCTAGCCCGAACCCTAACCCTAAACCTTCCCCGAAGCATGACCCTCAACCGTCCCCTAATCGTAACCCGTACGCTAACACTAACCCGCGCCCTCACACGCACGCTCCCACTAAAGCGTTGCCGTACCCTCACCTGGACCCTAAACCGTCCCCGTCCCCTAACCCTAACCCTAGCCCGAACCCTAACCCTAACACTTCCCCGAAGCCTGACCCTCACCCGTCCCCTAATCCTAACCCGTACGCTAACACTAACCCGCGCCCTCACACGCACGCTCCCCCTAAAGCGTTGCCGTCCCCTCACCTGGACCCTAAACCGTCCCCGTCCCCTAACCCTAACCCTAGCCCGAACCCTAACCCTAACCCTTCCCCGAAGCCTGACCCTCACCCGTCCCCTAATCCTAACCCGTAGGCTAACACTAACCTGCGCCCTCACACGCACGCTCCCACTAAAGCGTTGCCGTACCCTCACCTGGACCCTAAACCGTCCCCGTCCCCTAACCCTAACCCTAGCCCGAACCCTAACCCTAACCCTTCCCCGAAGCCTGACCCTCACCCGTCCCCTAATCCTAACCCGTACGCTAACACTACCCCGCGCCCTCACACGCACACTCCCCCTAAAGCGTTGCCGTACCCTCACCTGGACCCTAAACCGTCCCCGTCCCCTAACCCTAACCCTAGCCCGAACCCTAACCCTAACCCTTCCCCGAAGCCTGACCCTCACCCGTCCCCTAATCCTAACCCGTACGCTAACGCTAACCCGCGCCCTCACACCCACACTCCCCCTAAAGCGTTGCCGTACCCTCACCTGGACCCTAAACCGTCCCCGTCCCCTAACCCTAAGCCTAGCCCGAACCCTAAACCTAACCCTTCCCCGAAGCCTGACCCTCACCCGTCCCCTAATCCGAACCCGTACGCTAACACTAACCCGCGCCCTCACACGCACGGTCCCCCTAAAGCGTTGCCGTACCCTCACCTGGACCCTAAACCGTCCCCGTCTCCTAACCCTAACCCTAGCCCGAACCCTAACCCTAACCCTTCCCCGAAGCCTGACCCTCACCCGTCCCCTAATCCTAACCCATACTCTAACACTAACCCACGCCCTCACACGCACGCTCCCCCTAAAGTGTTGCCGTACTCTCACCTGGACCCTAAACCGTCCCCGTCCCCTAACCCTAACCCTAGCCCGAACACTAACCCTAACACTTCCCCGAAGCCTGACCCTCACCCGTCCCCTAATCCTAACCCGTACGCTAACACTAACCCGCGCCCTCACACGCACGCTCCCCCTAAAGCGTTGCCGTACCCTCACCTGGACCCTAAAACGTCCCCGTCCCCTAAACCTAACCCTAGCCCGAACCCTAACCCTAACCTTTCCCCGAAGCCTGACCCTCACCCGTCCCCTAATCCTAACCCGTACGCTAACACTAACGCGCGCCCTCAGACGCACGCTCCCCCTAAAGCGTTGCCGTACCCTCACCTGGACCCTAAAGCGTCCCCGTCCCCTAACCCTAACCCTTGCCCGAACCCTAACCCTAACACTTCCCCGAAGCCTGACCCTCACCCGTCCCCTAATCCTAACCCGTACGCTAACACTAACCCGCGCCCTCACACCCACGCTCCCCCTAAAGCGTTGCCGTACCCTCACCTGGACCCTAAACCGTCCCCATCCCGTAACCCTAACCCTAGCCCGAACCCTAACCCTAACCCTTCCCCGAAGCGTGACCCTCACCCGTCACCGAATCCTAACCCGTACGCTAACACTAACCCGCGCCCTCACATGCACGCTCCCCCTAAAGCGTTGCCGTACCCTCACCTGGACCCTAAACCGTCCCCGTCCCCTAACCCTAACCCTAGCCCGAACCCTAACCCTAACCCTTCCCCGAAGCCTGACCCTCACCCGTCCCCTAATCCTAATCCGTACGCTAACACTAACCCGCGCCCTCACACGCACGCTCCCCCTAAAGCGTTGCCATACCCTCACCTGGACCCTAAACCGCCCACGTCCCCTAACCCTTACCCTAGCCCGAACCCTAACCCTAACCCTTCCCCGAAGCCTGACCCTCACCCGTCCCCTAATCTTAACCCGTACGCTAACACTACCCCGCGACCTCACACGCACGCTCCCCCTAAAGCGTTGCCGTACCCTCACCTGGACCCTAAACCGTCCCCGTCACCTAACCCTAACCCTAGCCCGAACCCTAACCCTAAACCTTCCCCGAAGCATGACCCACAACCGTCCCCTAATCGTAACACGTACGCTAACACTAACCCGCGCCCTCACACGCACGCTCCCACTAAAGCGTTGCCATACCCTCACCTGGACCCTAAACCGTCCCCGTCCCCTAACCCTAACCCTAGCCCGAACCCTAACCCTAACACTTCCCCGAAGCCTGACCCTCACCCGTCCCCTAATCCTAACCCGTACGCTAACACTAACCCGCGCCCTCACACGCACGCTCCCCCTAAAGCTTTGCGGTCCCCTCACCTGGACCCTAAACCGACCCCGTCCCCTAACCCTAACCCTAGCCCGAACCCTAACCCTAACCCTTCCCCGAAGCCTGACCCTCACCCGTCCCCTAATCCTAACCCGTAGGCTAACACTAACCCGCGCCCTCACACGCACGCTCCCACTAAAGCGTTGCCGTACCCTCACCTGGACCCTAAACCGTCCCCGTCCCCTAACCCTAACCCTAGCCCGAACCCTAACCCTAACCCTTCCCCGAAGCCTGACCCTCACCCGTCCCCTAATCCTAACCCGTACGCTAACACTACCCCGCGCCCTCACACGCACACTCCCCCTAAAGCGTTGCCGTACCCTCACCTGGACCCTAAACCGTCCCCGTCCCCTAACCCTAACCCTAGCCCGAACCCTAACCCTAACCCTTCCCCGAAGCCTGACCCTCACCCGTCCCCTAATCCTAACCCGAACGCTAACACTAACCCGCGCCCTCACACCCACACTCCCCCTAAAGCGTTGCCGTACCCTCACCTGGACCCTAAACCGTCCCCGTCCCCTAACCCTAAGCCTAGCCCGAACCCTAAACCTAACCCTTCCCCGAAGCCTGACCCTCACCCGTCCCCTAATCCGAACCCGTACGCTAACACTAACCCGCGCCCTCACACGCACGGTCCCCCTAAAGCGTTGCCGTACCCTCACCTGGACCCTAAACCGTCCGCGTCCCCTAACCCTAACCCTAGCCCGAACCCTAACCCTAACCCTTCCCCGAAGCCTGACCCTCACCCGTCCCCTAATCCTAATCCATACTCTAACACTAACCCACGCCCTCACACGCACGCTCCCCCTAAAGTGTTGCCGTACTCTCACCTGGACCCTAAACCGTCCCCGTCCCCTAACCCTAACCCTAACCCTAGCCCGAACACTAACCCTAACACTTCCCCGAAGCCTGACCCTCACCCGTCCCCTAATCCTAACCCGTACGCTAACACTAACCCGCGCCCTCACACGCACGCTCCCCCTAAAGCATTGCCGTACCCTCACCTGGACCCTAAACCGTCCCCGTCCCCTAAACCTAACCCTAGCCCGAACCCTAACCCTAACCCTTCCCCGAAGCCTGACCCTCACCCGTCCCCTAATCCTAACCCGTACGCTAACACTAACCCGTGCCCTCACACGCACGATCCCCCTAAAGCGTTGCCGTACCCTCACCTGGACCCTAAACCGTCCCCGTCCCCTAACCCTAACCCTAGCCCGAACCCTAACCCTAACCCTTCCCCGAAGCCTGACCCTCACCCGTCCCCTAATCCTAACCCGTACGCTAACACTAACCCGCGCCCTCACACGCACGCTCCCCCTAAAGCGTTGCCGTACCCTCACCTGGACCCTAAACCGTCCCCGTCCCCTAACCCTAACCCTAGCCCGAACCCTAACCCTAACCCTTCCCCGAAGCCTGACCCTCACCCGTCCCCTAATCCTAACCCGTACGCTAACACTACCCCGCGCCCTCACACGCACGCTCCCCCTAAAGCGTTGCCGTACCCTCACCTGGACCCTAAACCGTCCCCGTCCCCTAACCCTAACCCTAGCCCGAACCCTAACCCTAACCCTTCCCCGAAGCCTGACCCTCACCCGTCCCCTAATCCTAACCCGTACGCTAACGCTAACCCGCGCCCTCACACCCACACTCCCCCTAAAGCGTTGCCGTACCCTCACCTGGACCCTAAACCGTCCCCGTCCCCTAACCCTAAGCCTAGCCCGAACCCTAAACCTAACCCTTCCCCGAAGCCTGACCCTCACCCGTCCCCTAATCCGAACCCGTACGCTAACACTAACCCGCGCCCTCACACGCACGTTCCCCCTAAAGTGTTGCCGTACTCTCACCTGGACCCTAAACCGTCCCCGTCCCCTAACCCTAACCCTAGCCCGAACACTAACCCTAACACTTCCCCGAAGCCTGACCCTCACCCGTCCCCTAATCCTAACCCGTACGCTAACACTAACCCGCGCCCTCACACGCACGCTCCCCCTAAAGCGTTGCCGTACCCTCACCTGGACCCTAAAACGTCCCCGTCCCCTAAACCTAACCCTAGCCCGAACCCTAACCCTAACCTTTCCCCGAAGCCTGACCCTCACCCGTCCCCTAATCCTAACCCGTACGCTAACACTAACGCGCGCCCTCAGACGCACGCTCCCCCTAAAGCGTTGCCGTACCCTCACCTGGACCCTAAAGCGTCCCCGTCCCCTAACCCTAACCCTTGCCCGAACCCTAACCCTAACACTTCCCCGAAGCCTGACCCTCACCCGTCCCCTAATCCTAACCCGTACGCTAACACTAACCCGCGCCCTCACACCCACGCTCCCCCTAAAGCGTTGCCGTACCCTCACCTGGACCCTAAACCGTCCCCATCCCCTAACCCTAACCCTAGCCCGAACCCTAACCCTAACCCTTCCCCGAAGCGTGACCCTCACCCGTCACCGAATCCTAACCCGTACGCTAACACTAACCCGCGCCCTCACATGCACGCTCCCCCTAAAGCGTTGCCGTACCCTCACCTGGACCCTAAACCGTCCCCGTCCCCTAACCCTAACCCTAGCCCGAACCCTAACCCTAACCCTTCCCCGAAGCCTGACCCTCACCCGTCCCCTAATCCTAATCCGTACGCTAACACTAACCCGCGCCCTCACACGCACGCTCCCCCTAAAGCGTTGCCATACCCTCACCTGGACCCTAAACCGCCCACGTCCCCTAACCCTTACCCTAGCCCGAACCCTAACCCTAACCCTTCCCCGAAGCCTGACCCTCACCCGTCCCCTAATCTTAACCCGTACGCTAACACTACCCCGCGCCCTCACACGCACGCTCCCCCTAAAGCGTTGCCGTACCCTCACCTGGACCCTAAACCGTCCCCGTCACCTAACCCTAACCCTAGCCCGAACCCTAACCCTAAACCTTCCCCGAAGCATGACCCACAACCGTCCCCTAATCGTAACACGTACGCTAACACTAACCCGCGCCCTCACACGCACGCTCCCACTAAAGCGTTGCCATACCCTCACCTGGACCCTAAACCGTCCCCGTCCCCTAACCCTAACCCTAGCCCGAACCCTAACCCTAACACTTCCCCGAAGCCTGACCCTCACCCGTCCCCTAATCCTAACCCGTACGCTAACACTAACCCGCGCCCTCACACGCACGCTCCCCCTAAAGCGTTGCGGTCCCCTCACCTGGACCCTAAACCGACCCCGTCCCCTAACCCTAACCCTAGCCCGAACCCTAACCCTAACCCTTCCCCGAAGCCTGACCCTCACCCGTCCCCTAAACCTAACCCGTAGGCTAACACTAACCCGCGCCCTCACACGCACGCTCCCACTAAAGCGTTGCCGTACCCTCACCTGGACCCTAAACCGTCCCCGTCCCCTAACCCTAACCCTAGCCCGAACCCTAACCCTAACCCTTCCCCGAAGCCTGACCCTCACCCGTCCCCTAATCCTAACCCGTACACTAACACTACCCCGCGCCCTCACACGCACACTCCCCCTAAAGCGTTGCCGTACCCTCACCTGGACCCTAAACCGTCCCCGTCCCCTAACCCTAACCCTAGCCCGAACCCTAACCCTAACCCTTCCCCGAAGCCTGACCCTCACCCGTCCCCTAATCCTAACCCGAACGCTAACACTAACCCGCGCCCTCACACCCACACTCCCCCTAAAGCGTTGCCGTACCCTCACCTGGACCCTAAACCGTCCCCGTCCCCTAACCCTAAGCCTAGCCCGAACCCTAAACCTAACCCTTCCCCGAAGCCTGACCCTCACCCGTCCCCTAATCCGAACCCGTACGCTAACACTAACCCGCGCCCTCACACGCACGGTCCCCCTAAAGCGTTGCCGTACCCTCACCTGGACCCTAAACCGTCCGCGTCCCCTAACCCTAACCCTAGCCCGAACCCTAACCCTAACCCTTCCCCGAAGCCTGACCCTCACCCGTCCCCTAATCCTAATCCATACTCTAACACTAACCCACGCCCTCACACGCACGCTCCCCCTAAAGTGTTGCCGTACTCTCACCTGGACCCTAAACCGTCCCCGTCCCCTAACCCTAACCCTAACCCTAGCCCGAACACTAACCCTAACACTTCCCCGAAGCCTGACCCTCACCCGTCCCCTAATCCTAACCCGTACGCTAACACTAACCCGCGCCCTCACACGCACGCTCCCCCTAAAGCATTGCCGTACCCTCACCTGGACCCTAAACCGTCCCCGTCCCCTAAACCTAACCCTAGCCCGAACCCTAACCCTAACCCTTCCCCGAAGCCTGACCCTCACCCGTCCCCTAATCCTAACCCGTACGCTAACACTAACCCGTGCCCTCACACGCACGCTCCCCCTAAAGCGTTGCCGTACCCTCACCTGGACCCTAAACCGTCCCCGTCACCTAACCCTAACCCTAGGCCGAATCCTAACCCTAACCCTTCCCCGAAGCCTTACCCTCACCCGTCCCCTAATCCTGACCCGTACGCTAACACTAACCCGCGCCCTCACACGCACGCTCCCCCTAAAGCGTTGCCGTACCCTCACCTGGACCCTAAACCGTCCCTGTCCCCTAGCCCTAACCCTAGCCCGAACCCTAACCCTAACCTTTCCCCGAAGCCTGACCCTCACCCGTCCCCTAATCCTAACCCGTACGCTAACACTAACGCGCGCCCTCAAACGCACGCTCCCCCTAAAGCGTTGCCGTACCCTCACCTGGACCCTAAACCGTCCCCGTCCCCTAACCCTAACCCTAGCCCGAACCCTAACCCTAACCCTTCCCCGAAGCCTGACACTCACCCGTCCCCTAATCCTAACCCGTACGCTAACACTAACCCGCGCCCTCACACCCACGCTCCCCCTAAAGTGTTGCCGTACCCTCACCTGGACCCTAAACCGTCCCCATCCCCTAACCCTAACCCTAGCCCGAACCCTAACCCTAACCCTTCCCCGAAGCCTGACCCTCACCCGTCCCCTAATCCTAACCCGTACGCTAACACTACCCCGCGCCCTCACACGCACGCTCCCCCTAAAGCGTTGCCGTACCCTCACCTGGACCGTAAACCGTCCCCGTCACCTAACCCTAACCCTAGCCCGAACCCTAACCCTAAACCTTCCCCGAAGCCTGACCCTCACCCGTCCCCTAATCCTAACCCGTACGCTAACACTAACTCGCGCCCTCACACGCACGATCCCCCTAAAGCGTTGCCGTACCCTCACCTGGACCCTAAACCGTCCCCGTCCCCTAACCCTAACCCTAGCCCGAACCCTAACCCTAACCCTTCCCCGAAGCCTGACCCTCACCCGTCCCCTAATCCTAACCCGTACGCTAACACTAACCCGCGCCCTCACACGCACGCTCCCCCTAAAGCGTTGCCGTACCCTCACCTGGACCCTAAACCGTCCCCATCCCCTAACCCTAACCCTAGCCCGAACCCTAACCCTAACCCTTCCCCGAAGCCTGACCCTCACCCGTCCCCTAATCCTAACCCGTACGCTAACACTAACCCACGCCCTCACACGCACGCTCCCCCTAAAGCGTTGCCGTACCCTCACCAGGACCCTAAACCGTCCCCGTCCCTTAACCCTAACCCTAGCCCGAACCCTAACCCTAACCCTTCCCCGAAACATGACACTCACCCGTCCCCTAATCCTAACCCGTACGCTAACACTAACCCGTGCCCTCACACGCACGCTCCCCCTAAAGCGTTGCCGTACCCTCACCTGGACCCTAAACCGTCCCTGTCCCCTAACCCTAACCGTAGCCCGAACCCTAACCCTAACCCTTCCCCGAAGCCTGACCCACACCCGTCCCCTAATCCTAACCCGTATGCTAACACAAACCCGCGCCCTCACACGCACGCTCCCCCTAAAGCGTTGCCGTACCCTCACCTGGACCCTAAACCGTCCCCGACCCCTAACCCTAACCCTAGCCCGAACCCTAACCCTAACCCTTCCCCGAAGCCTGACCCTCACCCGTCCCCTAATCCTAACCCGTACGCTAACACTAACCCGCGCCCTCACACGCACGCTCCCCTTAAAGCGTTGCCGTACCCTCACCTGGACCCTAAACCGTCCCCGTCCCCTAACCCTAACCCTAGCCCGAACCCTAACCCTAACCATTCCCCGAACCCTGACCCTCACATGTCCCCTAATCCTAACCCATACGCTAACACTAACCCGTGCCCTCACATGCACGCTCCCCCTAAAGCATTGCCATACCCTCACCTGGACCCTAAACCGTCCCCGTCCCCTAACCCTAGCCCGAACCCTAACCCTAACCCTTCCCCGAAGCCTGACCCTCACCCGTCCCCTAATCCTAACCCGTACGCTAACACTAACCCGCGCCCTCACACCCACGCTCCCCCTAAAGCGTTGCCGTACCCTCACCTGGACCCTAAACCGTCCCCGTCCCCTAACCCTAACCCTAGCCCGAACCCTAACCCTAACCCTTCCCCGAAGCCTGACCCTCACCCGTCCCCTAATCCTAACCCGTACGCTAACACTACCCCGCGCCCTCACACGCACGCTCCCCCTAAAGCGTTGCCGTACCCTCACCTGGACCCTAAAGCGTCCCCGACCCCTAACCCTAACCCTAGCCCGAACACTAACCCTAACCCTTCCCCGAAGCCTGACCCTCACCCGTCCCCTAATCCTAACCCGTACGCTAACACTAACCCGCGACTTCACACGCACGCTCCCCCTAAAGCGTTGCCGTACCCTTACCTGGACCCTAAACCGTCCCCGTCCCCTAACCCTAACCCTAGCCCGAACCCTAACCCTAACCCTTCCCCGAAGCCTGACCCTCACCCGTCCCCTAATCCTAACCCGTACGCTAACACTAACCCGCGCCCTCACACGCACGCTCCCCCTAAAGCGTTGCCGTACCCTCAACTGGACCCTAAACCGTCCCCGTCCCCTAACCCTAACCCTAGCCCGAACCCTAACCCTAACCCTTCCCCGAAGCCTGACCCTCACACGTACCCTAATCCTAACCCGTACGCTAACACTAACCCGCGCCCTCACACGCACGCTGCCCCTAAAGCATTGCCGTACCCTCACCTGGACCCTAAACCGTCCCCGTCCCCTAACCCTAACCCTAGCCCGAACCCTAACCCTAACCCTTCCCCGAAGCCTGACCCTCACCCGTCCCCTAATCCTAACCCGTACGCTAACACTAACCCGCGCCCTCACACGCACGGTCACCCTAAAGCGTTGCCGTACCCTCACCTGGACCCTAAACCGTCCCCGTCCCCTAACCCTAACCCTAGCCCGAACACTAACCCTAACCCTTCCCCGAAGCCTGACACTCACCCGTCCCCTAATCCTAACCCGTATGCTAACACTAACCCGCGCCCTCACACGCATGCTCCCCCTAAAGCGTTGCCGTACCCTCACCTGAACCCTAAACCGTCCCCGTCCCCTAAACCTAAGCCTAGCCCGAACCCTAACCCTAACCCTTCCCCGAAGCCTGACCCTCACCCGTCCCCTAATCCTAACCCGTACGCTAACACTAACCCGCGCCCTCACACGCACGGTCCCCCTAAAGCATTGCTGTACCCTCACCTGGACCCTAAAGCGTCCCCGTCCCCTAACCCTAACCCTAGCCCGAACCCTAACCCTAACCCTACCCCGAAGCCTGACCCTCACCCGTCCCCTAATCCTAAACCGTACTCTAACACTACCCCGCGCCCTCACACGCACGCTCCCCCTAAAGCATTGCCGTATCCTCACCTGGACCCTAAACCGTCCCCGTCACCTAACCCTAACCCTAGCCCGAACCCTAACCCGAACCCTTCCCCGAAGCATGACCCTCACCCGTCCCCTAATCCTAACTCGTACGCTAACACTAACCCGCGCCCTCACACGCACGCTCCCCCTAAAGCGTTGCCGTACCCTCACCTGGACCCTAAACCGTCCCCGTCCCCTAACCCTAACCCTAGCCCGAACCCTAACCCTAACACTTCCCCGAAGCCTGACCCTCACCCGTCCCCTAATCCTAACCCGTACGCTAACACTAACCCGCGCCCTCACACGCACGCTCCCCCTAAAGCGTTGCCATACCCTCACCTGGACCCTAAACCGTCCCCGTCCCCTAACCCTAACCCTAGCCCGAACCCTAACCCTAACCCTTCCCCGAAGCCTGACCCTCACCCGTCCCCTAATCTGAACTCGTACGCTAACACTAACCCGCGCCTTCACACGCACGGTCCCCCTAAAGCGTTGCCGTACCCTCACCTGGACCCTAAACCGTCCCCGTCCCCTAACACAAACCCTAGCCCGAACCCTAACCCTAACCCTTCCCCGAAGCCTGACCCTCACCCGTCCCCTAATCCGAACTCGTACGCTAACACTAACCCGGACCCTCACACGCACGCTCCCCCTAAAGCGTTGCCGTACCCTCACCTGGACCCTAAACCGTCCCCGTCACCTAACCCTAACCCTAGCCCGAACCCTAACCCTAACCCTTCCCCGAAGCATGACCCTCAACCGTCCCCTAATCCTAACCCGTACGCTAACACTAACCCGCACCCTCACACGCACGCTCCCCCTAAAGCGTTGCCGTACCCTCACCTGGACCCTAAACCGTCCCTGTCCCCTAACCCTAACCCTAGCCCGAAACCTAACCCTAACCCTTCCCCGAAGCCTGACCCTCACCCGTCCCCTAATCCTAACTCGTACGCTAACACTAACGCGCGCCCTCACACGCACGCTCCCCCTAAAGCGTTGCCGTACCCTCACCTGGACCCTAAACCGTCCCTGTCCCCTAACCCTAACCCTAGCCCGAACCCTAACCCTAACCCTTCCCCGAAGCCTGACCCTCACCCGTCCTCTAATCCTAACCCGTACGATAACACTAACCCGCGCCCTCACACACACGCTCCCCCTAAAGCGTTGCCGTACCCTCACCTGGACCCTAAACCGTCGCCGTCCCCTAACCCTAACCCTAGCCCGAACCCTAACCCTAAAGATTCCCCGAAACCTGACCCTCACCCGTCCCCTAATCCTAACCCGTACGCTAACACTAACCCGCGCCCTCACACGCACGCTCCCCCTAAAGCGTTGCCGTACCCTCACCTGGACCCTAAACCGTCCCCGTCCCCTAACTCTAACCCTAGCCCGAACCCTAACCCTAACCCTTCCCCGAAGCCTGACCCTCACCCGTCCCCTAATCCTAACCCGTACGCTAACACTAACCCGCGCCCTCACACGCACGCTCCCCCTAAAGCGTTGCCGTACCCTCACCTGGACCCTAAACCGTCCCCGTCCCCTAACCCTAACCCTAGCCCGAACCCTAACCCTAACCCTTCCCCGAAGCCTGACCCTCACCCGTCCCCTAATCCTAACCTGTACGCTAACACTAACCCGGACCCTCACACGGACGCTCCCCCTAAAGCGTTGCCATACCCTCACCTAGACCCTAAACCGTCCCCGTCCCCTAACCCTAACCCTAGCCCGAACCCTAACCCTAACCCTTCCCCGAAGCCTGACCCTCACCCGTCCCCTAATCCTAAAATGTACGCTAACACTAACCCGCGCCCTCACACACATGCTCCCCCTAAAGCGTTGCCGTACGCTCAACTGGACCCTAAACCGTCCCCGTCCCCTAACCCTAAGCCTAGCCCGAACCCTAACCCTAACCCTTCCCCGAAGCCTGACCCTCACCCGTCCCGTAATCCGAACCCGTACGCTAACACTAACCCGCGCCCTCACACGCACGCTCCCCCTAAAGCGTTGCCGTACCCTCACCTGGACCCTAAACCGTCCCCTCCCCTAACCCTAACCCTAGCCCGAACCCTAACCCTAACACTTCCCCGAAGCCTGACCCTCACCCGTCCCCTAATCCTAACCCGTACGCTAACACTAACCCGCGCCCTCACACACACGCTCCCCCTAAAGCGTTGCCGTACCCTCACCTGGACCCTAAACCGTCCCCGTCCCCTAACCCTAACCCTAGGCTGAACCCTAACCTTAACGCTTCCCCGAAGCCTGACCCTCACCCGTCCCCTAATCCTAACCCGTACGCTAACACTAACCCACGCCCTCACATGCACGCTCCCCCTAAAGCGTTGCCGTACCCTCACCTGGACCCTAAACCGTCCCCGTCCCCTAACCCTAACCCTAGCCCGAACCCTAACCCTAACCCTTCCCCGAAGCCTGACCCTCACCCGTCCCCTAATCCTAACCCGTACGCTAACACTAACCCGCGCCCTCACAGGCACGCTCCCCGTAAAGCGTTGCCGTACCCTCACCTGGACCCTAAACTGTCCCCGTCCCCTAACCCTAACCCTAGCCCGAACCCTAACCCTAACCCTTCCCCGAAGCCTGACCCTCACCCGTCCCATAATCCTAACCCATACGCTAACACTAACCCGCGCCCTCACACGCACGCTCCCCCTAAAGCGTTGCCGTACCCTCACCTGGACCCTAAACCGTCCCCGTCCCCTAAACCTAACCCTAGCCCAAACCCTAACCCTAACCCTTCCCCGAAGCCTGACCCTCACCCGTCCCCTAATCCTAACCCGTACGCTAACACTACCCCGCGCCCTCACACGCACGCTCCCCCTAAAGCGTTGCCGTACCCTCAACTGGACCCTAAACCGTCCCCGTCCCCTAACCCTAACCCTAGCCCGAACCCTAACCCTAACCCTTCCCCGAAGCCTGACCCTCACCCGTCCCCTAATCCTAACCCGTACACGAACACTCACCCGCGCCCTCACACGCACGCTACCCCTAAAGCGTTGCCGTACACTCAACTGGACCCTAAACCGTCCCCGTCCCCTAACCCTAACCCTAGCCCAAACCCTAACCCTAACCCTTCCCCGAAGCCTGACACTCACCCGTCCCCTAATCCTAACCCGTACGCTAACACTAACCCGCGCCCTCACACGCACGCTCCCCTTAAAGCATTGCCGTACCCTCACCTGGACCCTAAACCGTCCCCGTCCCCTAACACTAACCCTAGCCCGAACCCCAACCCTAACCCTTCCCCGAAGCCTGACCCTCACCCGTCCCCTAATCCTAACCCGTACGCTAACACTAACCCGCGCCCTCACACGCACGCTCCCCCTAAAGCGTTGCCGTACCCTCACCTGGACCCTAAACCGTCCCCGTCCCCTAACCCTAACCCTAACCCTAACCCTTCCCCGAAGCCTGACCCTCACCCGTCCCCTAATCCTAACCCGTACGCGAACACTAACCCGCGCCCTCACACCCACACTCCCCCTAAAGCGTTGCCGTACCCTCACCTGGACCCTAAACCGTCCCCGTCCCCTAACCCTAAGCCTAGCCCGAACCCTAAACCTAACCCTTCCCCGAAGCCTGACCCTCACCCGTCCCCTAATCCGAACCCGTACGCTAACACTAACCCGCGCCCTCACACGCACGGTCCCCCTAAAGCGTTGCCGTACCCTCACCTGGACCCTAAAACGTCCCCGTCCCCTAACCCTAACCCTAGCCCGAACCCTAACCCTAACCCTTCCCCGAAGCCTGACCCTCACCTGTCCCCTAATCCTAACCCATACTCTAACACTAACCCACGCCCTCACATGCACGCTCCCCCTAAAGTGTTGCCGTACTCTCACCTGGACCCTAAACCGTCCCCGTCCCCTAACCCTAACCCTAGCCCGAACACTAACCCTAACACTTCCCCGAAGCCTGACCCTCACCCGTCCCCTAATCCTAACCCGTACGCTAACACTAACCCGCGCCCTCACACGCACGCTCCCCCTAAAGCGTTGCCGTACCCTCACCTGGACCCTAAACCGTCCCCGTCCCCTAAACCTAACCCTAGCCCGAACACTAACCCTAACCCTTCCCCGAAGCCTGACCCTCACCCATCGCCTAATCCTAACCCGTACGCTAACACTAACTCGCGCCCTCACACGCACGCTCCCCCTAAAGCGTTGCCGTACCCTCACCTGGACCCTAAACCGTCCCCGTCCCCTAACCCTAAGCCTAGCCCGAACCCTAACCCTAACCCTTCCCCGAAGCCTGACCCTCACCCGTCCCCTAATCCGAACCCGTACGCTAACACTAACCCGCGCCCTCACACGCACGGTCCCCCTAAAACGTTGCCGTACCCTCACCTGGACCCTAAACCGTCCCCGTCCCCTAACCCTAACCCTAGCCCGAACCCTAACCCTAACCCTTCCCCGAAGCCTGACCCTCACCCGTCCTCTAATCCTAACCCGTACTCTAACACTAACCCGCGCCCTCACACGCACGCTCCCCCTAAAGCGTTGCCGTACCCTCACCAGGACCCTAAACCGTCCCCGTCCCTTAACCCTAACCCTAGCCCGAACCCTAACCCTAACCCTTCCCCGAAGCATGACACTCACCGGTCCCCTAATCCTAACCCGTACGCTAACACTAACCCGTGCCCTCACACGCACGCTCCCCCTAAAGCGTTGCCGTACCCTCACCTGGACCCTAAACCGTCCCTGTCCCCTAACCCTAACCGTAGCCCGAACCCTAACCCTAACCCTTCTCCGAAGCCTGACCCACACCCGTCCCCTAATCCTAACCCGTACGCTAACACAAACCCGCGCCCTCACACGCACGCTCCCCCTAAAGCGTTGCCGTACACTCACCTGGACCCTAAACCGTCCCCGACCCCTAACCCTAACCCTAGCCCGAACCCTAACCCTAACCCTTCCCCGAAGCCTGACCCTCACCCGTCCCCTAATCCTAACCCGTACGCTAACACTAACCCGCGCCCTCACACGCACGCTCCCCTTAAAGCGTTGCCGTACCCTCACCTGGACCCTAAACCGTCCCCGTCCCCTAACCCTAACCCTAGCCCGAACCCTAACCCTAACCATTCCCCGAAGCCTGTCCCTCACCTGTCTCCTAATCCTAACCCATACGCTAACACTAACCCGCGCCCTCACATGCACGCTCCCCCTAAAGCATTGCCATACCCTCACCTGGACCCTAAACCGTCCCCGTCCCCTAACCCTAGCCCGAACCCTAACCCTAACCCTTCCCCGAAGCCTGACCCTCACCCGTCCCCTAATCCTAACCCGTACGCTAACACTAACCCGCGCCCTCACACGCACGCTCCCCCTAAAGCGTTGCCGTACCCTCACCTGGACCCTAAACCGTCCCCGTCCCCTAAACCTAACCCTAGCCCGAACCCTAACCCTAACCCTTCCCCGAAGCCTGACCCTCAGCCGTCCCCTAATCCTAACCCGTACGCTAACACTAACCCGCGCCCTCACACGCACGCTCCCCATAAAGCGTTGCCGAACCCTCACCTGGACCCTAAACCGTCCCCGTCACCTAACCCTAACCCTAGGCCGAACCCTAACCCTAACCCTTCCCCGAAGCCTGACCCTCACCCGTCCCCTAATCCTAACCCGTACGCTAACACTAACCCGCACCCTCACACGCACGCTCCCCCTAAAGCATTGCCGTACCCTCACCTGGACCCTAAACCGTCCCTGTCCCCTAACCCTAACCCTAGCCCGAACCCTAACCCTAACCTTTCCCTGAAGCCTGACTCTCACCCGTCCCCTAATCCTAACCCGTACGCTAACACTAACGCGCGCCCTCACACGCACGCTCCCCCTAAAGCGTTGCCGTACCCTCACCTGGACCCTAAACCGTCCCCGTCCCCTAACCCTAACCCTAGCCCGAACCCTAACCCTAAGCCTTCCCCGAAGCCTGACCCTCACCCGTCCCCTAATCCTAACCTGTACGCTAACACTAACCCGCACCCTCACACGCACGGTCCCCCTAAAGCGTTGCCGTACCCTCACCTGGACCCTAAACCGTCCCCGTCCCCTAACCCTAACCCTAGCCCGAACCCTAACCCTAACCCTTCCCCGAAGCCTGACCCTCACCCGTCCCCTAATCCTAACCCGTACGCTAACACTACCCCGCGCCCTCACACGCACGCTCCCCCTAAAGCGTTGCCGTACCCTCACCTGGACCCTAAACCGTCCCCGTCACCTAACCCTAACCCTAGCCCGAACCCTAACCCTAAATCTTCCCCGAAGCATGACCCTCAACCGTCCCCTAATCGTAACCCGTACGCTAACACTAACCCGCGCCCTCACACGCACGCTCCCACTAAAGCGTTGCCGTACCCTCACCTGGACCCTAAACCGTCCCCGTCCCCTAACCCTAACCCTAGCCCGAACCCTAACCCTAACACTTCCCCGAAGCCTGACCCTCACCCGTCCCCTAATCCTAACCCGTACGCTAACACTAACCCGCGCCCTCACACGCACGCTCCCCCTAAAGCGTTGCCGTACCCTCACCTGGACCCTAAACCGTCCCCGTCCCCTAACCCTAACCCTAGCCCGAACCCTAACCCTAACACTTCCCCGAAGCCTGACCCTCACCCGTCCCCTAATCCTAACCCGTACGCTAACACTAACCCGCGCCCTCACACGCACGCTCCCCCTAAAGCGTTGCCGTACCCTCACCTGGACCCTAAACCGTCCCCGTCCCCTAACCCTAGCCCGAACCCTAACCCTAACCCTTCCCCGAAGCCTGACCCTCACCCGTCCCCTAATCCTAACCCGTACGCTAACACTAACCCGCGCCCTCACACGCACGCTCCCCCTAAAGCGTTGCCGTACCCTCACCTGGACCCTAAACCGTCCCCGTCCCCTAAACCTAACCCTAGCCCGAACCCTAACCCTAACCCTTCCCCGAAGCCTGACCCTCAGACGTCCCCTAATCCTAACCCGTACGCTAACACTAACCCGCGCCCTCACACGCACGCTCCCCCTAAAGCGTTGCCGAACCCTCACCTGGACCCTAAACCGTCCCCGTCACCTAACCCTAACCCTAGGCCGAACCCTAACCCTAACCCTTCCCCGAAGCCTGACCCTCACCCGTCCCCTAATCCTAACCCGTACGCTAACACTAACCCGCACCCTCACACGCACGCTCCCCCTAAAGCGTTGCCGTACCCTCACCTGGACCCTAAACCGTCCCTGTCCCCTAACCCTAACCCTAGCCCGAACCCTAACCCTAACCTTTCCCTGAAGCCTGACTCTCACCCGTCCCCTAATCCTAAACCGTACGCTAACACTAACGCGCGCCCTCACACGCACGCTCCCCCTAAAGCGTTGCCGTACCCTCACCTGGACCCTAAACCGTCCCCGTCCCCTAACCCTAACCCTAGCCCGAACCCTAACCCTAACCCTTCCCCGAAGCCTGACCCTCACCCGTCCCCTAATCCTAACCTGTACGCTAACACTAACCCGCACCCTCACACGCACGGTCCCCCTAAAGCGTTGCCGTACCCTCACCTGGACCCTAAACCGTCCCCGTCCCCTAACCCTAACCCTAGCCCGAACCCTAACCCTAACCCTTCCCCGAAGCCTGACCCTCACCCGTCCCCTAATCCTAACCCGTACGCTAACACTACCCCGCGCCCTCACACGCACGCTCCCCCTAAAGCGTTGCCGTATCCTCACCTGGACCCTAAACCGTCCCCGTCACCTAACCCTAACCCTAGCCCGAACCCTAACCCTAAATCTTCCCCGAAGCATGACCCTCAACCGTCCCCTAATCGTAACCCGTACGCTAACACTAACCCGCGCCCTCACACGCACGCTCCCACTAAAGCGTTGCCGTACCCTCACCTGGACCCTAAACCGTCCCCGTCCCCTAACCCTAACCCTAGCCCGAACCCGAACCCTAACACTTCCCCGAAGCCTGACCCTCACCCGTCCCCTAATCCTAACCCGTACGCTAACACTAACCCGCGCCCTCACACGCACGCTCCCCCTAAAGCGTTGCCGTACCCTCACCTGGACCCTAAACCGTCCCCGTCCCCTAACCCTAACCCTAGCCCGAACCCTAACCCTAACACTTCCCCGAAGCCTGACCCTCACCCGTCCCCTAATCCTAACCCGTACGCTAACACTAACCCGCGCCCTCACACGCACGCTCCCCCTAAAGCGTTGCCGTACCCTCACCTGGACCCTAAACCGTCCCCGTCCCCTAACCCTAACCCTAGGCTGAACCCTAACCTTAACGCTTCCCCGAAACCTGACCCTCACCCGTCCCCTAATCCTAACCCGTACGCTAACACTAACCCACGCCCTCACACGCACGCTCCCCCTAAAGCGTTGCCGTACCCTCACCTGGACCCTAAACCGTCCCCGTCCCCTAACCCTAACCCTAGCCCGAACCCTAACCCTAACCCTTCCCCGAAGCCTGACCCTCACCCGTCCCCTAATCCTAACCCGTACGCTAACACTAACCCGCGCCCTCACACGCACGCTCCCCCTAAAGCGTTGCCGTACCCTCACCTGGACCCTAAACCGTCCCCGTCCCCTAACCCTAACCCTAGCCCGAACCCTAACCCTAACCCTTCCCCAAAGCCTGACCCTCACCCGTCCCCTAATCCTAACCCGTACGCTAACACTAAACCGCGCCCTGACACGCACGCTCCCCCTAAAGCGTTGCTGTACCCTCACCTGGACCCTAAACCGTCCCCGTCCCCTAACCCTAACCCTAGCCCGAACCCTAACCCTAACCCTTCCCCGAAGCCTGACCCTCACCCGTCCCCTAATCCTAACCCGTACGCTAACACTAACCCGCGCCCTGACACGCATGCTCCCCCTAAAGCGTTGCCGTACCCTCACCTGGACCCTAAATCGTCCCCGTCCCCTAACCCTAACCCTAGCCCGAACCCTAACCCTAACACTTCCCCGAAGCCTGACCCTCACCCGTCCCCTAATCCTAACCCGTACGCTAACAGTAACCCACGCCCTCACACGCACGCTCCCCTTAAAGCGTTGCCGTACCCTCACCTGGACCCTAAACCGTCCCCGTCCCCTAACCCTAAACCTAGCCCGAACCCTAACCCTAACACTTCCCTGAAGCCTGACCCTCACCCGTCCCCTAATCCTAACCCGAACGCTAACACTAACCCGCGCCCTCACACCCACGCTCCCCCTAAAGCGTTGCTGTGCCCTCACCTGGACCCTAAACCGTCCCCGTCCCCTAACCCTAACCCTAGCCCGAACCCTAACCCTAACCCTTCCCCGAAGCCTGACCCTCACCCGTCCCCTAATCCTAACCCGTACGCTAACACTAACCCGCGCCCTCACACGCACGCTCCCCCTAAAGCGTTGCCGTACCCTCACCTGGAACCTAAACCGTCCCCGTCCCCTATCCCTAACCCTAGCCCGAACCCTAACCCTAAACCTTCCCCGAAGCCTGACCCTCACCCGTCCCCTAATCCTAACCCGTACGCTAACACTAACCCGCGCCCTCACACCCACGCTCCCCCTAAAGCGTTGCCGTACCCTCACCTGGACCCTAAACCGTCCCCGTCCCCTAACCCTAACCCTAGCCCGAACCCTAACCCTAACCCTTCCCCGAAGCCTGACCCTCACCCGTCCCCTAATCCTAACCCGTACTTTAACACTAACCCGCGCCCTCACACGCACGCTCCCCCTGAAGCGTTGCCGTACCCTCACCTGGACCCTAAACCGTCCCCGTCCCCTAACCCTAACCCTAGCCCGAACCCTAAGCCTAACACTTCCCCGAAGCCTGACCCTCACCCGTCCCCTAATCCTAACCCGTACGCTAACTCTAACCCGCGCCCTCACACGCACGCTCCCCCTAAAGCGTTGCCGTACCCTCACCTGGACCCTAAACCGTCCCCGTCCCCTAACCCTAACCCGAACACTAACCCTAACCCTTCCCCGAAGCCTGACCCTCACCCGTCCCCTAATCCTAACCCGTATGCTAACACTAACCCACGGCCTCACACGCATGCTCCCCCTAAAGCGTTGCCGTACCCTCACCTGGACCCTAAACCGTCCCCGTCCCCTAACCCTAAGCCTAGCCCGAAACCTAACCCTAACCCTTCCCCGAAGCCTGACCCTCACCCGTCCCCTAATCCTAACCCGTACGCTAACACTAACCCGCGCCCTCACACGCACGCTCCCCCTAAAGCGTTGCCATACCCTCACCTGGACCCTAAACCGCCCACGTCCCCTAACCCTTACCCTAGCCCGAACCCTAACCCTAACCCTTCTCCGAAGCCTGACCCTCACCCGTCCCCTAATCTTAACCCGTACGCTAACACTACCCCACGCCCTCACACGCACGCTCCCCCTAAAGCGTTGCCGTACCCTCACCTGGACCCTAAACCGTCCCAGTCACCTAACCCTAACCCTAGCCCGAACCCTAACCCTAAACCTTCCCCGAAGCATGACCCTCAACCGTCCCCTAATCGTAACCCGTACGCTAACACTAACCCGCGCCCTCACACGCACGCTCCCACTAAAGCGTTGCCGTACCCTCACCTGGACCCTAAACCGTCCCCGTCCCCTAACCCTAACCCTAGCCCGAACCCTAACCCTAACACTTCCCCGAAGCCTGACCCTCACCCGTCCCCTAATCCTAACCCGTACGCTAACACTAACCCGCGCCCTCACACGCACGCTCCCCCTAAAGCGTTGCCGTCCCCTCACCTGGACCCTAAACCGTCCCCGTCCCCTAACCCTAACCCTAGCCCGAACCCTAACCCTAACCCTTCCCCGAAGCCTGACCCTCACCCGTCCCCTAATCCTAACCCGTAGGCTAACACTAACCTGCGCCCTCACACGCACGCTCCCACTAAAGCGTTGCCGTCCCCTCACCTGGACCCTAAACCGTCCCCGTCCCCTAACCCTAACCCTAGCCCGAACCCTAACCCTAACCCTTCCCCGAAGCCTGACCCTCACCCGTCCCCTAATCCTAACCCGTACGCTAACACTACCCCGCGCCCTCACACGCACGCTCCCCCTAAAGCGTTGCCGTACCCTCACCTGGACCCTAAACCGTCCCCGTCCCCTAACCCTAACCCTAGCCCGAACCCTAACCCTAACCCTTCCCCGAAGCCTGACCCTCACCCGTCCCCTAATCCTAACCCGTACGCTAACGCTAACCCGCGCCCTCACACCCACACTCCCCCTAAAGCGTTGCCGTACCCTCACCTGGACCCTAAACCGTCCCCGTCCCCTAACCCTAAGCCTAGCCCGAACCCTAAACCTAACCCTTCCCCGAAGCCTGACCCTCACCCGTCCCCTAATCCGAACCCGTACGCTAACACTAACCCGCGCCCTCACACGCACGGTCCCCCTAAAGCGTTGCCGTACCCTCACCTGGACCCTAAACCGTCCCCGTCTCCTAACCCTAACCCTAGCCCGAACCCTAACCCTAACCCTTCCCCGAAGCCTGACCCTCACCCGTCCCCTAATCCTAACCCATACTCTAACACTAACCCACGCCCTCACACGCACGCTCCCCCTAAAGTGTTGCCGTACTCTCACCTGGACCCTAAACCGTCCCCGTCCCCTAACCCTAACCCTAGCCCGAACACTAACCCTAACACTTCCCCGAAGCCTGACCCTCACCCGTCCCCTAATCCTAACCCGTACGCTAACACTAACCCGCGCCCTCACACGCACGCTCCCCCTAAAGCGTTGCCGTACCCTCACCTGGACCCTAAAACGTCCCCGTCCCCTAAACCTAACCCTAGCCCGAACCCTAACCCTAACCTTTCCCCGAAGCCTGACCCTCACCCGTCCCCTAATCCTAACCCGTACGCTAACACTAACGCGCGCCCTCAGACGCACGCTCCCCCTAAAGCGTTGCCGTACCCTCACCTGGACCCTAAAGCGTCCCCGTCCCCTAACCCTAACCCTTGCCCGAACCCTAACCCTAACCCTTCCCCGAAGCCTGACCCTCACCCGTCCCCTAATCCTAACCCGTACGCTAACACTAACCCGCGCCCTCACACCCACGCTCCCCCTAAAGCGTTGCCGTACCCTCACCTGGACCCTAAACCGTCCCCATCCCCTAACCCTAACCCTAGCCCGAACCCTAACCCTAACCCTTCCCCGAAGCGTGACCCTCACCCGTCACCGAATCCTAACCCGTACGCTAACACTAACCCGCGCCCTCACATGCACGCTCCCCCTAAAGCGTTGCCGTACCCTCACCTGGACCCTAAACCGTCCCCGTCCCCTAACCCTAACCCTAGCCCGAACCCTAACCCTAACCCTTCCCCGAAGCCTGACCCTCACCCGTCCCCTAATCCTAATCCGTACGCTAACACTAACCCGCGCCCTCACACGCACGCTCCCCCTAAAGCGTTGCCATACCCTCACCTGGACCCTAAACCGCCCACGTCCCCTAACCCTTACCCTAGCCCGAACCCTAACCCTAACCCTTCCCCGAAGCCTGACCCTCACCCGTCCCCTAATCTTAACCCGTACGCTAACACTATCCCGCGCCCTCACACGCACGCTCCCCCTAAAGCGTTGCCGTACCCTCACCTGGACCCTAAACCGTCCCCGTCACCTAACCCTAACCCTAGCCCGAACCCTAACCCTAAACCTTCCCCGAAGCATGACCCACAACCGTCCCCTAATCGTAACACGTACGCTAACACTAACCCGCGCCCTCACACGCACGCTCCCACTAAAGCGTTGCCATACCCTCACCTGGACCCTAAACCGTCCCCGTCCCCTAACCCTAACCCTAGCCCGAACCCTAACCCTAACACTTCCCCGAAGCCTGACCCTCACCCGTCCCCTAATCCTAACCCGTACGCTAACACTAACCCGCGCCCTCACACGCACGCTCCCCCTAAAGCGTTGCGGTCCCCTCACCTGGACCCTAAACCGACCCCGTCCCCTAACCCTAACCCTAGCCCGAACCCTAACCCTAACCCTTCCCCGAAGCCTGACCCTCACCCGTCCCCTAATCCTAACCCGTAGGCTAACACTAACCCGCGCCCTCACACACACGCTCCCACTAAAGCGTTGCCGTACCCTCACCTGGACCCTAAACCGTCCCCGTCCCCTAACCCTAACCCTAGCCCGAACCCTAACCCTAACCCTTCCCCGAAGCCTGACCCTCACCCGTCCCCTAATCCTAACCCGTACGCTAACACTACCCCGCGCCCTCACACGCACACTCCCCCTAAAGCGTTGCCGTACCCTCACCTGGACCCTAAACCGTCCCCGTCCCCTAACCCTAACCCTAGCCCGAACCCTAACCCTAACCCTTCCCCGAAGCCTGACCCTCACCCGTCCCCTAATCCTAACCCGAACGCTAACACTAACCCGCGCCCTCACACCCACACTCCCCCTAAAGCGTTGCCGTACCCTCACCTGGACCCTAAACCGTCCCCGTCCCCTAACCCTAAGCCTAGCCCGAACCCTAAACCTAACCCTTCCCCGAAGCCTGACCCTCACCCGTCCCCTAATCCGAACCCGTACGCTAACACTAACCCGCGCCCTCACACGCACGGTCCCCCTAAAGCGTTGCCGTACCCTCACCTGGACCCTAAACCGTCCGCGTCCCCTAACCCTAACCCTAGCCCGAACCCTAACCCTAACCCTTCCCCGAAGCCTGACCCTCACCCGTCCCCTAATCCTAATCCATACTCTAACACTAACCCACGCCCTCACACGCACGCTCCCCCTAAAGTGTTGCCGTACTCTCACCTGGACCCTAAACCGTCCCCGTCCCCTAACCCTAACCCTAACCCTAGCCCGAACACTAACCCTAACACTTCCCCGAAGCCTGACCCTCACCCGTCCCCTAATCCTAACCCGTACGCTAACACTAACCCGCGCCCTCACACGCACGCTCCCCCTAAAGCATTGCCGTACCCTCACCTGGACCCTAAACCGTCCCCGTCCCCTAAACCTAACCCTAGCCCGAACCCTAACCCTAACCCTTCCCCGAAGCCTGACCCTCACCCGTCCCCTAACCCTAACCCGTACGCTAACACTAACCCGTGCACTCACACGCACGCTCCCCCTAAAGCGTTGCCGTACCCTCACCTGGACCCTAAACCGTCCCCGTCACCTAACCCTAACCCTAGGCCGAATCCTAACCCTAACCCTTCCCCGAAGCCTTACCCTCACCCGTCCCCTAATCCTGACCCGTACGCTAACACTAACCCGCGCCCTCACACGCACGCTCCCCCTAAAGCGTTGCCGTACCCTCACCTGGACCCTAAACCTTCCCCGTCCCCTAGCCCTAACCCTAGCCCGAACCCTAACCCTAACCCTTCCCCGAAGCCTGACCCTCACCCGTCCCCTAATCCTAACCCGTACGCTAACACTAACCCGCGCCCTCACACGCACGCTCCCCCTAAAGCGTTGCCGTACCCTCACCTGGACCCTAAACCGTCCCCGTCCCCTAACCCTAACCCTAGCCCGAACCCTAACCCTAACCCTTCCCCGAAGCCTGACCCTCACCCGTCCCCTAATCCTAACCCATACGCTAACACTAACACGCGCCCTCACACGCACGCTCCCCCTAAAGCGTTTCCGTACCCTCACCTGGACCCTAAACCGTCCCCGTCCCCTAACCCTAACCCTAGCACGAACCCTAACCCTAACCCTTCCCCGAAGCCTGACCCTCACCCGTCCCCTAATCCTAACCCGTACGCTAACACTAACCCGAGCCCTCACACGCACGCTCCCCCTAAAGCGTTGCCGTACCCTCACCTGGACCCGAAACCGTCCCCGTCGCCTAACCCTAACCCTAGCCCGAACCCTAACCCTAACCCTTCCCCGAAGCCTGACCCTCACCCGTCCCCTAATCCTAACCCGTACGCTAACACTAACCCGCGCCCTCACACGCACGCTCCCCCTAAAGCGTTGCCGTACCCTCACCTGGACCCTAAACCGTCCCCGTCCCCTAACCCTAACCCTAGCCCGAACCCTAACCCTAACCCTTCCCCGAAGCCTGACCCTCACCCGTCCCATAATCCTAACCCGTACGCTAACACTAACCCGTGCCCTCACACGCACGCTCCCCCTAAAGCGTTGCCGTACCCTCACCTGGACCCTAAACCGTCCCCGTCCCCTAACCCTAACCCTAGCCCGAACCCTAACCCTAACACTTCCCCGAAGCCTAAACCTCACCCGTCCCCTAATCCTAACCCGTACGCTAACACTAGCCCGCGCCCTCACACGCACGCTCCCCCTAAAGCGTAGCCGTACCCTCACCTGGACCCTAAACCGTCCCCGTCCCCTAACCCTAACCCTAGCCCGAACCCTAACCCTAACCCTTCCCCGAAGCCTGACCCTCACCCGTCCCCTAATCCTAACCCGTACGCTAACACTAGCCCGCGCCCTCACACGCACGCTCCCCCTAAAGCGTTGCCGTACCCTCACCTGGACCCTAAACCGTCCCCGTCCCCTAACCCTAACCCTAGCCCGAACCCTAACCCTAACCCTTCCCCGAAGCCTGACCCTCAGCCGTCCCCTAATCCTAACCCGTACGCTAACACTAACCCGCGCCCTCACACGCACGCTCCCCCTAAAGCGTTGCCGTACCCTCACCTGGACCCTAAACCGTCCCCGTCCCCTAACCCTAACCCTAGCCCGAACCCTAACCCTAACACTTCCCCGAAGCCTGACCCTCACCCGTCCCCTAATCCTAACCCGTACGCTAACACTAACCCGCGCCCTCACACGCACGCTCCACCTAAAGCGTTGCCGTACCCTCACCTGGACCCTAAACCGTCCCCGTCCCCTAACCCTAACCCTAGCCCGAACCCTAACCCTAACCCTTCCCCGAAGCCTGACCCTCACCCGTCCCCTAAACCTAACCCGTACGCTAACACTAACCCGCGCCCTCACACGCACGCTCCCCCTAAAGCGTTGCCGTACCCTCACCTGGACCCTAAACCGTCCCCGTCCCCTAACCCTAACCCTAGCCCGAACCCTAACCCTAACCCTTCCCCGAAGACTGACGCTCACCCGTCCTCTAATCCTAACCCATACGCTAACACTAACCCGCGCCCTCACACGCACGCTCCCCCTAAAGCGTTGCCGTACACTCACCTGGACCCGAAACCGTCCCCGTCCCCTAACCCTAACCCTAGCCCGAACCTTAACCCTAACCCTTCCCCGAAGCCTGACCCTCACCCGTCCCCTAATCCTAACCCGTACGCTAACACTAACCCGCGCCCTCACACGCACGGTCCCCCTAAAGCGTTGCCGTACCCTCACCTGGACCCTAAACCGTCCCCATCCCCTAACCCTAACCCTAGCCCGAACCCTAACCGTAACCCTTCCCCGAAGCCTGACCCTCACCCGTCCCCTAATCCTAACCCGTACGCTAACACTAACCCGAGCCCTCACACGCACGCTCCCCCTAAAGCGTTGCCGTACCCTCACCTGGACCCTAAACCGTCCCCGTCCCCTAAACCTAACCCTAGCCCGAACCCTAACCCTAACCCTTCCCCGAAGCCTGACCCTCACCCGTCCCCTAAACCTAACCCGTACGCTAACACTAACCCGCACCCTCACACGCACGCTCCCCCTAAAGCGTTGCCGTACCCTCACCTGGACCATAAACCGTCCCCGTCCCCTAAACCTAACCCTAGCCCGAACCCTAACCCTAACCCTTCCCCGAAGCCTGACCCTCACCCGTCCCCTAATCCTAACCCATACGCTAACATTAACCCGCGCCCTCACACGCACGCTCCCCCTAAAGCGTTGCCGTACCCTCACCTGGACCCTAAACCGTCCCCGTCCCCTAACCCTAACCCTAGCCCGAACCCTAACCCTAACCCTTCCCCGAAGCCTGACCCTCACCCGTCCCCTAATCCTAACCCGTACGCTAACACTAACCCGAGCCCTCACACGCACGCTCCCCCTAAAGCGTTGCCGTACCCTCACCTGGACCCGAAACCGTCCCCGTCCCCTAACCCTAACCCTAGCCCGAACCCTAACCCTAACCCTTCCCCGAAGCCTGACCCTCACCCGTCCCCTAATCCTAACCCGTACGCTAACACTAACCCGCGCCCTCACACGCACGCTCCCCCTAAAGCGTTGCCGTACCCTCACCTGGACCCTAAACCGTCCCCGTCCCCTAACCCTAACCCTAGCCCGAACCCTAACCCTAACCCTTCCCCGAAGCCTGACCCTCACCCGTCCCCTAATCCTAACCCGTACGCTAACACTAGCCCGCGCCCTCACACGCACGCTCCCCCTAAAGCGTTGCCGTACCCTCACCTGGACCCTAAACCGTCTCCGTCCCCTAACCCTAACCCTAGCCTGAACCCTAACCCTAACCCTTCCCCGAAGCCTGACCCTCACCCGTCCCCTAATCCTAACCCGTACGCTAACACTAACCCGCGCCCTCACACGCACGGTCCCCCTAAAGCGTTGCCGTACCCTCACCTGGACCCTAAACCGTCCCCGTCCCCTAACCCTAACCCTAGCCCGAACCCTAACCCTAACCCTTCCCCGAAGCCTGACTCTCAACCGTCCCCTAATCCTAACCCGTACGCTAACACTAACCCGCGCCCTCACACGCACGCTCACCCTAAAGCGTTGCCGTACCCTCACCTGGACCCTAAACCGTCCCCGTCCGCTAACCCTAACCCTAGCCCGAACCCTTACCCTAACACTTCCCCGAAGCCTGACCCTCACCCGTCCCCTAATCCTAAGCCGTACGCTAACACTAACGCGCGCCCTCACACGCACGCTCCCCCTAAAGCGTTGCCGTAACCTCACCTGGACTATAAACCGTCCCCGTCCGCTAACCCTAACCCTAGCCCGAACCCTAACCCTAACCCTTCCCCGAAGCCTGACCCTCACCCGTCCCCTAATCCTAACCCGTACGCTAACACTAGCCCGCGCCCTCACACGCACGCTCCCCCTAAAGCGTTGCCGTACCCTCACCTGGACCCTAAACCGTCTCCGTCCCCTAACCCTAACCCTAGCCTGAACCCTAACCCTAACCCTTCCCCGAAGCCTGACCCTCACCCGTCCCCTAATCCTAACCCGTACGCTAACACTAACCCGCGCCCTCACACGCACGGTCCCCCTAAAGCGTTGCCGTACCCTCACCTGGACCCTAAACCGTCCCCGTCCCCTAACCCTAACCCTAGCCCGAACCCTAACCCTAACCCTTCCCCGAAGCCTGACCCTCACCCGTCCCCTAATCCTAACCCATACACTAACACTAACCCGCGCCCTCACACGCACGCTCTCCCGAAAGCGTCGCCGTACCCTCACCTGGACCCTAAACCGTCCCCGTCCCCTAACCCTAACCCTAGCCCGAACCCTAACCCTAACCCTTCCCAGAAGCCTGACCCTCACCCGTCCCATAATCCTAACCCATACGCTAACACTAACCCGCGCCCTCACACGCACGCTCACCCTAAAGCGTTTCCGTACCCTCACCTGGACCCTAAACCGTCCCCGTCCGCTAACCCTAACCCTAGCCCGAACCCTTACCCTAACACTTCCCCGAAGCCTGACCCTCACCCGTCCCCTAATCCTAAGCCGTACGGTAACACTAACGCGCGCCCTCACACGCACGCTCCCCCTAAAGCGTTGCCGTACCCTCACCTGGACTATAAACCGTCCCCGTCCCCTAACCCTAACCCTAGCCCGAACCCTAACCCTAACCCTTCCCCGAAGCCTGACCCTCACCCGTCCCCTAATCCTAACCCATACGCTAACACTAACCCGTGCTCTCACACTCACGCTCCCCCTAAAGCGTTGCCATACCCTCACCTGGACCCTAAACCGTCCTCGTCCCCTAACCCTAACCCTAGCCCGAACCCTAACCCTAACCCTTCCCCGAAGGCTGACCCTCACCCGTCCCCTAATCCTAACCCATACGCTAACACTAACCCGCGCCCTCACACGCACGCTCCCCCGAAAGCGTCGCCGTACCCTCACCTGGAGCCTAAACCGTCCCCGTCCCCTAACCCTAACCCTAGCCCGAACCCTAACCCTAACCCTTCCCCGAAGCCTGACCCTCACCCGTCCCATAATCCTAACCCGTACGCTAACACTACCCCACGCCCTCACACGCACGCTCCCCCTAAAGCGTTGCCGTACCCTCACCTGGACCCTAAACCGTCCCCGTCCCCTAACCCTAACCCTAGCCCGAACCCTAACCCTAACCCTTCCCCGAAGCCTGACCCTCACCCGTCCCCTAATCCTAACCCGTACGCTAACACTAACCCGCGCCCTCACATGCACGCTGCCACTAAAGCGTTGCCGTACCCTCACCTGGACCCTAAACCGTCCCCTAACCCTAACCCTAGCCCGAACCCTAACCCTAACCCTTCCCAGAAGCCTGACCCTCACCCGTCCCCTAATCCTAACCCGTACGCTAACACTAACCCGCGCCCTCCCACGCACGCTCCCCCTAAAGCGTTGCCGTACCCTCACCTGGACCTTAAACCGTCCCCGTCCCTTAACCCTAACCCTAGCCCGAACCCTAACCCTAACCCTTCCCCGAAGCCTGACCCTCTCCCGTACCCTAATCCTAACACGTACTCTAACACGAACCCGCGCCCTCACACGCACGCTCCCCCTAAAGCATTGCCGTATGCTCACCTGGACCCTAAACCGTCCCCGTCCCCTAACCCTAACCCTAGCCCGAACCCTAACCCTAACCCTTCCCCGAAGCCTGACCCTCACACGTCCCCTAAACCTAACCCGTACGCTAACACTAACCCGCGCCCTCACACGCACGCTCCCCCTAAAGCGTTGCTGTACCCTCACCTGGACCCTAAACCGTCCCCGTCCCCTAACCCTAACCCTAGCCCGAACCCTAACCCTAACACTTCCCCGAAGCCTGACCCTCACCCGTCCCCTAATCCTAACCCATACGCTAACACTAACCCGCGCCCTCACACGCACGCTCCCCCTAAAGCGTTGCCGTACCCTCACCTGGACCCTAAACCGTCCCCGTCCCCTAACCCTAACCCTAGCCCGAACCCTAACCCTAACCCTTCCCCGAAGCCTGACCCTCACCCGTCCCCTAATCCTAACCCGTACGCTAACACTAACCCGCGCCCTCACACGCACGGTCCCCCTAAAGCGTTGCCGTACCCTCACCTGGACCCTAAACCGTCCCCATCCCCTAACCCTAACCCTAGCCCGAACCCTAACCCTAACCCTTCCCCGAAGCCTGACCCTCACCCGTCCCCTAATCCTAACCCGTACGCTAACACTAACCCGCGCCCTCACACGCACGCTCCCCCTAAAGCGTTGCCGTACCCTCACCTGGACCCTAAACCGTCCCCGTCCCCTAACCCTAACCCTAGCCCGAACCCTAACCCTAACCCTTCCCCGAAGCCTGACCCTCACCCGTCCCCTAATCCTAACCCGTACGCTAACACTAGCCCGCGCCCTCACACGCACGCTCCCCCTAAAGCGTTGCCGTACCCTCACCTGGACCCTAAACCGTCCCCGTCCCCTAACCCTAACCCTAGCCCGAACCCTAACCCTAACCCTTCCCCGAAGCCTGACCCTCACCTGTCCCCTAATCCTAACCCGTACGCTAACACTAACCCGCGCCCTCACACGCACGCTCCCCCTAAAGCGTTGCCGTACCCTCACCTGGACCCTAAACCGTCCCCGTCCCCTAACCCTAACCCTAGCCCGAACCCTAACCCTAACACTTCCCCGAAGCCTGACCCTCACCCGTCCCCTAATCCTAACCCGTCCGCTAACACTAACCCGCGCCCTCACACGCACGCTCCACCTAAAGCGTTGCCGTACCCTCACCTGGACCTTAAACCGTCCCCGTCCCCTAACCCTAACCCTGGCCTGAACCCTAACCCTAACCCTTCCCCGAAGCCTGACCCTCACCCGTCCACTAATCCTAACCCGTACGCTAACACTAACCCGCGCCCTCACACGCACGCTCACCCTAAAGCGTTGCCGTACCCTCACCTGGACCCTAAACCGACCCCGTCCGCTAACCCTAACCCTAGCCCGAACCCTTACCCTAACACTTCCCCGAAGCCTGACCCTCACCCGTCCCCTAATCCTAAGCCGTACGCTAACACTAACGCGCGCCCTCACACGCACGCTCCCCCTAAAGCGTTGCAGTACCCTCACCTGGACTATAAACCGTCCCCGTCCCCTAACCCTAACCCTAGCCCGAACCCTAACCCTAACCCTTCCCCGAAGCCTGACCCTCACCCGTCCCCTAATCCTAACCCATACGCTAACACTAACCCGTGCTCTCACACGCACGCTCCCCCTAAAGCGTTGCCGTACCCTCACCTGGACCCTAAACCGTCCTCGTCCCCTAACCCTAACCCTAGCCCGAACCCTAACCCTAACCCTTCCCCGAAGCCTGACCCTCACCCGTCCCCTAATCCTAACCCATACGCTAACATTAACCCGCGCCCTCACACGCACGCTCCCCCGAAAGCGTCGCCGTACCCTCACCTGGACCCTAAACCGTCCCCGTCCCCTAACCCTAACCCTAGCCCGAACCCTAACCCTAACCCTTCCCCGAAGCCTGACCCTCACCCGTCCCATAATCCTAACCCGTACGCTAACACTAACCCGCGCCCTCACACGCACGCTCACCCTAAAGCGTTGCCGTACCCTCACCTGGACCCTAAACCGTCCCCGTCCGCTAACCCTAACCCTAGCCCGAACCCTTACCCTAACACTTCCCCGAAGCCTGACCCTCACCCGTCCCCTAATCCTAAGCCGTACGCTAACACTAACGCGCGCCCTCACACGCACGCTCCCCCTAAAGCGTTGCCGTACACTCACCTGGACTATAAACCGTCCCCGTCCCCTAACCCTAACCCTAGCCCGAACCCTAACCCTAACCCTTCCCCGAAGCCTGACCCTCACCCGTCCCCTAATCCTAACCCATACGCTAACACTAACCCGTGCTCTCACACGCACGCTCCCCCTAAAGCGTTGCCGTACCCTCACCTAGACCCTAAACCGTCCTCGTCCCCTAACCCTAACCCTAGCCCGAACCCTAACCCTAACCCTTCCCCGAAGCCTGACCCTCACCCGTCCCCTAATCCTAACCCATACGTTAACACTAACCCGCGCCCTCACACGCACGCTCCCCCGAAAGCGTCGCTGTACACTCACCTGGACCCTAAACCGTCCCCGTCCCCTAACCCTAACCCTAGCCCGAACCCTAACCCTAACCCTTCCCCGAAGCCTGACCCTCACCCGTCCCATAATCCTAACCCGTACGCTAACACTACCCCGCGCCCTCACACGCACGCTCCCCCTAAAGCGTTGCCGTACCCTCACCTGGACCCTAAACCGTCCCCGTCCCCTAACCCTAACCCTAGCCCGAACCCTAACCCTAACCCTTCCCCGAAGCCTGACCCTCACCCGTCCCCTAATCCTAACCCGTACGCTAACACTAACCCGCGCCCTCACATGCACGCTGCCACTAAAGCGTTGCCGTACCCTCACCTGGACCCTAAACCGTCCCCTAACCCTAACCCTAGCCCGAACCCTAACCCTAACCCTTCCCCGAAGCTTGACCCTCACCCGTCCCCTAATCCTAACACGTACGCTAACACTAACCCGCGCCCTCACACGCACGCTCCCCCTAAAGCGTTGCCGTACCCTCACCTGGACCTTAAACCGTCCCCGTCCCCTAACCCTAACCCTAGGCCGAACCCTAACCCTAACCCTTCCCCGAAGCCTGACCCTCACCCGTACCCTAATCCTAACACGTACGCTAAAACTAACCCGCGCCCTCACACGCACGCTCCCCCTAAAGCGTTGCCGTACCCTCACCTGGACCCTAAACCTTCCCCGTCCCCTAACCCTAAACCTAGCCCGAACCCTAACCCTAACCCTTCCCCGAAGCCTGACCCTCACCCGTCCCCTAATCCCAACCCGTACGCTAACACTAACCCTCGCCCTCACACGCACGCTCCCCCTAAAGCATTGCCGTATGCTCACCTGGACCCTAAACCGTCCCCGTCCCGAACCCTAACCCTAGCCCGAACCCTAACCCTAACCCTTCCCCGAAGCCTGACCCTCACCCGTCCCCTAAACCTAACCCGTACGCTAACACTAACCCGCGCCCTCACACGCACGCTCCCCCTAAAGCGTTGCCGTACCCTCACCTGGACCCTAAACCGTCCTCGTCCCCTAACCCTAACCCTAGCCCGAACCCTAACCCTAACCCTTCCCCGAAGCCTGACCCTCACCCGTCCCCTAATCCTAACCCATACGCTAACACTAACCCGCGCCCTCACACGCACGCTCCCCCGAAAGCGTCGCCGTACCCTCACCTGGACCCTAAACCGTCCCCGTCCCCTAACCCTAACCCTAGCCCGAACCCTAACCCTAACCCTTCCCCGAAGCCTGACCCTCACCCGTCCCATAATCCTAACCCGTACGCTAACACTACCCCGCGCCCTCACACGCACGCTCCCCCTAAAGCGTTGCCGTACCCTCACCTGGACCCTAAACCGTCCCCGTCCCCTAACCCTAACCCTAGCCCGAACCCTAACCCTAACCCTTCCCCGAAGCCTGACCCTCACCCGTCCCCTAATCCTAACCCGTACACTAACACTAACCCGCGCCCTCACATGCACGCTGCCACTAAAGCGTTGCCGTACCCTCACCTGGACCCTAAACCGTCCCCTAACCCTAACCCTAGCCCGAACCCTAACCCTAACCCTTCCCCGAAGCCTGACCCTCACCCGTCCCCTAATCCTAACCCGTACGCTAACACTAACCCGCGCCCTTACACGCACGCTCCCCCTAAAGCGTTGCCGTACCCTCACCTGGACCTTAAACCGTCCCCATCCCCTAACCCTAACCCTAGCCCGAAACCTAACCCTAACCCTTCCCCGAAGCCTGACCCTCACCCGTACCCTAATCCTAACACGTACGCTAACACTAACCCGCGCCCTCACACGCACGCTCCCCCTAAAGCGTTGCCGTACCCTCACCTGGACCCTAAACCGTCCCCGTCCCCTAACCCTAACCCTAGCCCGAACCCTAACCCTAACCCTTCCCCGAAGCCTGACCCTCACCCGTCCCCTAATCCTAACCCGTACGCTAACACTAACCCTCGCCCTCACACGCACGCTCCCCCTAAAGCATTGCCGTATGCTCACCTGGACCCTAAACCGTCCCCGTCCCCTAACCCTAACCCTAGCCCGAACCCTAACCCTAACCCTTCCCCGAAGCCTGACCCTCACCCGTCCCCTAAACCTAACCCGTACGCTAACACTAACCCGCGCCCTCACACGCACGCTCCCCCTAAAGCGTTGCCGTACCCTCACCTGGACCCTAAACCGTCCCCGTCCCCTAACCCTAACCCTCGCCCGAACCCTAACCCTAACCCTTCCCCGAAGCCTGACCCTCACCCGTCCCCTAATCCTAACCCATACGCTAACACTAACCCGCGCCCTCACACGCACGCTCCCCCTAAAGCGTTGCCGTACCCTCACCTGGACCCTAAACCGTCCCCGTCCCCTAACCCTAACCCTAGCCCGAACCCTAACCCTAACGCTTCCCCGAAACCTGACCCTCACCCGTCCCCTAATCCTAACCCGTAAGCTAACACTAACCCGCGCCCTCACACGCACGGTCCCCCTAAAGCGTTGCCGTACCCTCACCTGGACCCTAAACCGTCCCCATCCCCTAACCCTAACCCTAGCCCGAACCCTAACCGTAACCCTTCCCCGAAGCCTGACCCTCACCCGTCCCCTAATCCTAACCCGTACGCTAACACTAACCCGAGCCCTCACACGCACGCTCCCCCTAAAGCGTTGCCGTACCCTCACCTGGACCCGAAACCGTCCCCGTCCCCTAACCCTAACCCTAGCCCGAACCCTAACCTTAACCCTTCCCCGAAGCCTGACCCTCACCCGTCCCCTAATCCTAACCCGTACGCTAACACTAACGCGCGCCCTCTCACGCACGCTCCCCCTAAAGCGTTGCCGTACCCTCACCTGGACTATAAACCGTCCCCGTCCCCTAACCCTAACCCTAGCCCGAACCCTAACCCTAACCCTTCCCCGAAGCCTGACCCTCACCCGTCCCCTAATCCTAACCCATACGCTAACACTAACCCGTGCTCTCACACGCACGCTCCCCCTAAAGCGTTGCCGTACCCTCACCTGGACCCTAAACCGTCCTCGTCCCCTAACCCTAACCCTAGCCCGAACCCTAACCCTAACCCTTCCCCGAAGCCTGACCCTCACCCGTCCCCTAATCCTAACCCATACGCTAACATTAACCCGCGCCCTCACACGCACGCTCCCCCGAAAGCGTCGCCGTACCCTCACCTGGACCCTAAACCGTCCCCGTCCCCTAACCCTAACCCTAGCCCGAACCCTAACCCTAACCCTTCCCCGAAGCCTGACCCTCACCCGTCCCATAATCCTAACCCGTACGCTAACACTACCCCACGCCCTCACACGCACGCTCACCCTAAAGCGTTGCCGTACCCTCACCTGGACCCTAAACCGTCCCCGTCCGCTAACCCTAACCCTAGCCCGAACCCTTACCCTAACACTTCCCCGAAGCCTGACCCTCACCCGTCCCCTAATCCTAAGCCGTACGCTAACACTAACAGGCGCCCTCACACGCACGCTCCCCCTAAAGCGTTGCCGTACCCTCACCTGGACTATAAACCGTCCCCGTCCCCTAACCCTAACCCTAGCCCGAACCCTAACCCTAACCCTTCCCCGAAGCCTGACCCTCACCCGTCCCCTAATCCTAACCCATACGCTAACACTAACCCGTGCTCTCACACGCACGCTCCCCCTAAAGCGTTGCCGTACCCTCACCTGGACCCTAAACCGTCCTCGTCCCCTAACCCTAACCCTAGCCCAAACCCTAACCCTAACCCTTCCCCGAAGCCTGACCCTCACCCGTCCCCTAATCATAACCCATACGCTAACACTAACCCGCGCCCTCACACGCACGCTCCCCCGAAAGCGTCGCCGTACCCTCACCTGGACCCTAAACCGTCCCCGTCCCCTAACCCTAACCCTAGCCCGAACCCTAACCCTAACCCTTCCCCGAAGCCTGACCCTCACCCGTCCCATAATCCTAACCCGTACGCTAACACTACCCCGCGCCCTCACACGCACGCTCCCCCTAAAGCGTTGCCGTACCCTCACCTGGACCCTAAACCGTCCCCGTCCCCTAACCCTAACCCTAGCCCGAACCCTAACCCTAACCCTTCCCCGAAGCCTGACCCTCACCCGTCCCCTAATCCTAACCCGTACGCTAACACTAACCCGCGCCCTCACATGCACGCTGCCACTAAAGCGTTGCCGTACCCTCACCTGGACCCTAAACCGTCCCCTAACCCTAACCCTAGCCCGAACCCTAACCCTAACCCTTCCCCGAAGCCTGACCCTCACCCGTCCCCTAATCCTAACCCGTACGCTAACACTAACCCGCGCCCTCACACGCACGCTCCCCCTAAAGCGTTGCCGTACCCTCACCTGGACCTTAAACCGTCCCCGTCCCCTAACCCTAACCCTAGCCCGAACCCTAACCCTAACCCTTCCCCGAAGCCTGACCCTCACCCGTACCCTAATCCTAACACGTACGCTAACACTAAACCGCGCCCTCACACGCATGCTCCCCCTAAAGCGTTGCCGTACCCTCACCTGGACCCTAAACCGTCCCCGTCCCCTAACCCTAACCCTAGCCCGAACCCTAACCCTAACCCTTCCCCGAAGCCTGACCCTCACCCGTCCCCTAATCCTAACCCGTACGCTAACACTAACCCACGCCCTCACACGCACGCTCCCCCTAAAGCATTGCCGTATGCTCACCTGGACCCTAAACCGTCCCCGTCCCCTAACCCTAACCCTAGCCCGAACCCTAAACCTAACCCTTCCCCGAAGCCTGACCCTCACCCGTCCCCTAAACCTAACCCGTACGCTAACACTAACCCGCGCCCTCACACGCACGCTCCCCCGAAAGCGTTGCCGTACCCTCACCTGGACCCTAAACCGTCCCCGTCCCCTAACCCTAACCCTAGCCCGAACCCTAACCCTAACCCTTCCCCGAAGCCTGACCCTCACCCGTCCCCTAATCCTAACCCATACGCTAACACTAACCCGCGCCCTCACACGCACGCTCCCCCTAAAGCGTTGCCGTACCCTCACCTGGACCCTAAACCGTCCCCGTCCCCTAACCCTAACCCTAGCCCGAACCCTAACCCTAACCTTTCCCCGAAGCCTGACCCTCACCCGTCCCCTAATCCTAACCCGTACGCTAACACTAACCCGCGCCCTCACACGCACGGTCACCCTAAAGCGTTGCCGTACCCTCACCTGGACCCTAAACCGTCCCCATCCCCTAACCCTAACCCTAGCCCGAACCCTAACCCTAACCCTTCCCCGAAGCCTGACCCTCACCCGTCCCCTAATCCTAACCCGTACGCTAACACTAACCCGCGCCCTCACACGCACGCTCCCCCTAAAGCGTTGCCGTACCCTCACCTGGACCCGAAACCGTCCCCGTCCCCTAACCCTAACCCTAGCCCGAACCCTAACCCTAACCCTTCCCCGAAGCCTGACCCTCACCCGTCCCATAATCCTAACCCGTACGCTAACACTAACCCGTGCCCTCACATGCACGCTCCCCCTAAAGCGTGGCCGTACCCTCACCTGGACCCTAAACCGTCCCCGTCCCCTAACCCTAACCCTAGCCCGAACCCTAACCCTAACACTTCCCCGAAGCCTGACCCTCACCCGTCCCCTAATCCTAACCCGTACGCTAACACTAGCCCGCGCCCTCACACGCACGCTCCCCCTAAAGCGTTGCCGTACCCTCACCTGGACCCTAAACCGTCCCCGTCCCCTAACCCTAAACCTAGCCCGAACCCTAACCCTAAACCTTCCCCGAAGCCTGACCCTCACCCGTCCCCTAATCCTAACCCGTACGCTAACACGAACCCGCGCCCTCACACGCACGCTCCCCCTAAAGCGTTGCCGTACCCTCACCTGGACCCTAAACCGTCCCAGTCCCCTAACCCTAACCCTAGCCCGAACCCTAACCCTAACCCTTCCCCGAAGCCTGACCCTCACCCGTCCCCTAATCCTAACCCGTACGCTAACACTAGCCCGCACCCTCACACGCACGCTCCCCCTAAAGCGTTGCCGTACCCTCACCTGGACCCTAAACCGGCCCCGTCCCCTAACCCTAACCCTAGCCCGAACCCTAACCCTAACCCTCCCCGAAGCCTGACCCTCACCCGTCCCCTAATCCTAACCCGTACGCTAACACTAGCCCGCGCCCTCACACGCACGCTCCCCCTAAAGCGTTGCCGTACCCTCACCTGGACCCTAAACCGTCCCCGTCCCCTAACCCTAACCCTAGCCCGAACCCTAACCCTAACCCTTCTCCGAAGCCTGACCCTCACCCGTCCCCTAATCCTAACCCGTACGCTAACACTAACCCGCGCCCTCACACGCACGCTCCCCCTAAAGCGTTGCCGTACCCTCACCTGGACCCTAAACCGTCCCCGTCCCCTAACCCTAACCCTAGCCCGAACCTGAACCCTAACCCTTCCCCGAAGCCTGACCCTCACCCGTCCCCTAATCCTAACCCGTACGCTAACACTAACCCGCGCCCTCACATGCACGCTCCCCCTAAAGCGTTGCCGTACCCTCACCTGGACCCTAAACCGTCCCCGTCCGCTAACCCTAACCCTAGCCCGAACCCTTACCCTAACACTTCCCCGAAGCCTGACCCTCACCCGTCCCCTAATCCTAAGCCGTACGCTAACACTAACGCGCGCCTTCACACGCACGCTCCCCCTAAAGCGTTGCCGTACCCTCACCTGGACTATAAACCGTCCCCGTCCCCTAACCCTAACCGTAGCCCGAACCCTAACCCTAACCCTTCCCCGAAGCCTGACCCTCACCCGTCCCCTAATCCTAACCCATACGCTAACACTAACCCGTGCTCTCACACGCACGCTCCCCCTAAAGCGTTGCCGTACCCTCACCTGGACCCTAAACCGTCCTCGTCCCCTAACCCTAACCCTAGCCCTAACCCTAACCCTAACCCTTCCCCGAAGCCTGACCCTCACCCGTCCCCTAATCCTAAACCATACGCTAACACTAACCCGCGCCCTCACACGCACGCTCCCCCGAAAGCGTTGCCGTACCCTCACCTGGACCCTAAACCGTCCCCGTCCCCTAACCCTAACCCTAGCCCGAACCCTAACCCTAACCCTTCCCCGAAGCCTGACCCTCACCCGTCCCCTAATCCTAACCCATACGCTAACACTAACCCGCGCCCTCACACGCACGCTCCCCCGAAAGCGTCGCCGTACCCTCACCTGGACCCTAAACCGTCCCCGTCCCCTAACCCTAACCCTAGCCCGAACCCTAACCCTAACCCTTCCCCGAAGCCTGACCCTCACCCGTCCCATAATCCTAACCCGTACGCTAACACTAACCCGCGCCCTCACACGCACGCTCCCCCTAAAGCGTTGCCGTACCCTCACCTGGACCCTAAACCGTCCCCGTCCGCTAACCCTAACCCTAGCCCGAACCCTTACCCTAACACTTCCCCAAAGCCTGACCCTCACCCGTCCCCTAATCCTAAGCCGTACGCTAACACTAACGCGCGCCCTCACAGGCACGCTCCCCCTAAAGCGTTGCCGTACCCTCACCTGGACTATAAACCGTCCCCGTCCCCTAACCCTAACCCTAGCCCGAACCCTAACCCTAACCCTTCCCCGAAGCCTGACCCTCACCCGTCCCCTAATCCTAACCCATACGCTAACACTAACCCGTGCTCTCACACGCACGCTCCCCCTAAAGCGTTGCCGTACCCTCACCTGGACCCTAAACCGTCCTCGTCCCCTAACCCTAACCCTAGCCCGAACCCTAACCCTAACCCTTCCCCGAAGCCTGACCCTCACCCGTCCCCTAATCCTAACCCATACGCTAACACTAACCCGCGCCCTCACACGCACGCTCCCCTGAAAGCGTCGCCGTACCCTCACCTGGACCCTAAACCGTCCCCGTCCCCTAACCCTAACCCTAGCCCGAACCCTAACCCTAACCCTTCCCCGAAGCCTGACCCTCACCCGTCCCCTAATCCTAACCCGTACGCTAACACTAACCCGCGCCCTCACACGCACGCTCCCCCTAAAGCGTTGCCGTACCCTCACCTGGACCCTAAACCGTCCCCGTCCCCTAACCCTAACCCTAGCCCGAACCCTAACCCTAACCCTTCCCCGAAGCCTGACCCTCACCCGTCCCCTAATCCTAACCCGTACGCTAACACTAACCCGCGCCCTCACACGCACGCTCCCCCTAAAGCGTTGCCGTACCCTCACCTGGACCCTAAACCGTCCCCGTCCCCTAACCCTAACCCTAGCCCGAACCCTAACCCTAACCCTTCCCCGAAGCCTGACCCTCACCCGTCCCCTAATCCTAACCCGTACGCTAACACTAACCCGCGCCCTCACACGCACGCTCCCCCTAAAGCGTTGCCGTACCCTCACCTGGACCCGAAACCGTCCCCGTCCCCTAACCCTAACCCTAGCCCGAACCCTAACCCTAACCCTTCCCCGAAGCCTGACCCTCACCCGTCCCCTAATCCTAACCCGTACGCTAACACTAACCCGCGCCCTCACATGCACGCTCCCCCTAAAGCGTTGCCGTACCCTCACCTGGACCCTAAACCGTCCCCGTCCCCTAACCCTAACCCTAGCCCGAACCTGAACCCTAACCCTTCCCCGAAGCCTGACCCTCACCCGTCCCCTAATCCTAACCCGTACGCTAACACTAACCCGCGCCCTCACACGCACGCTCACCCTAAAGCGTTGCCGTACCCTCACCTGGACCCTAAACCGTCCTCGTCCCCTAACCCTAACCCTAGCCCGAACCCTAACCCTAACCCTTCCCCGAAGCCTGACCCTCACCCGTCCCCTAATCCTAACCCGTACGCTAACACTAACCCGCGCCCTCACACGCACGCTCCCCATAAAGCGTTGCCGTACCCTCACCTGGACCCTAAACCGTCCCCGTCCGCTAACCCTAACCCTAGCCCGAACCCTTACCCTAACACTTCCCCAAAACCTGACCCTCACCCGTCCCCTAATCCTAAGCCGTACGCTAACACTAACGCGCGCCCTCACACGCACGCTCCCCCTAAAGCGTTGCCGTACCCTCACCTGGACTATAAACCGTCCCCGTCCCCTAACCCTAACCCTAGCCCGAACCCTAACCCTAACCCTTCCCCAAAGCCTGACCCTCACCCGTCCCCTAATCCTAACCCATACGCTAACACTAACCCGCGCCCTCACACGCACGCTCCCCCGAAAGCGTCGCCGTACCCTCACCTGGACCCTAAACCGTCCCCGTCCCCTAACCCTAACCCTAGCCCGAACCCTAACCCTAACCCTTCCCCGAAGCCTGACCCTCACCCGTCCCATAATCCTAACCCGTACGCTAACACTACCCCGCGCCCTCACACGCACGCTCCCCCTAAAGCGTTGCCGTACCCTCGCCTGGACCCTAAACCGTCCCCGTCCCCTAACCCTAACCCTAGCCCGAACCCTAACCCTAACCCTTCCCCGAAGCCTGACCCTCACCCGTCCCCTAATCCTAACCCGTACGCTAACACTAACCCGCGCCCTCACATGCACGCTGCCACTAAAGCGTTGCTGTACCCTCACCTGGACCCTAAACCGTCCCCTAACCCTAACCCTAGCCCGAACCCTAACCCTAACCCTTCCCCGAAGCCTGACCCTCACCCGTCCCCTAATCCTAACCCGTACGCTAACACTAACCCGCGCCCTCACACGCACGCTCCCCCTAAAGCGTTGCCGTACCCTCACCTGGACCTTAAACCGTCCCCGTCCCCTAACCCTAACCCTAGCCCGAACCCTAACCCTAACCCTTCCCCGAAGCCTGACCCTCACCCGTACCCTAATCCTAACACGTACGCTAACATTAACCCGCGCCCTCACATGCACGCTCCCCCTAAAGCGTTGCCGTACCCTCACCTGGACCCTAAACCGTCCCCGTCCCCGTCCCCTAACCCTAGCCCGAACCCTAACCCTAACCCTTCCCCGAAGCCTGACCCTCACCCGTCCCCTAATCCTAACCCGTACGCTAACACTAACCCGCGCCCTCACACGCACACTCCCCCTAAAGCATTGCCGTATGCTCACCTGGACCCTAAACCGTCCCCGTCCCCTAACCCTAACCCTAGCCCGAACACTAACCCTAACCCTTCCCCGAAGCCTGACCCTCACCCGTCCCCTAAACCTAACCCGTACGCTAACACTAACCCGCGCCCTCACACGCACGCTCCCCCTAAAGCGTTGCCGTACCCTCACCTGGACCCTAAACCGTCCCCGTCCCCTAACCCTAACCCTAGCCCGAACCCTAACCCTAACCCTTCCCCGAAGACTGACCCTCACCCGTCCCCTAATCCTAACCCGTACTCTAACACTAACCCGCGCCCTCACACGCACGCTCCCCATAAAACGTTGCCGTACCCTCACCTGGACCCTAAACCGTCCCCGTCCCCTAACCCTAACCCTAGCCCGAACCCTAACCCTAACCCTTCCCCGAAGCCTGACCCTCACCCGTCCCCTAATCCTAACCCGTACGCTAACACTAACCCGCGCCCTCACACGCACGGTCCCCCTAAAGCGTTGCCGTACCCTCACCTGGACCCTAAACCGTCCCCATCACCTAACCCTAACCCTAGCCCGAACCCTAACCCTAACCCTTCCCCGAAGCCTGACCCTCACCCGTCCCCTAATCCTAACCCGTACGCTAACACTAACCCGCGCCCTCACACGCACGCTCCCCCTAAAGCGTTGCCGTACCCTCACCTGGACCCGAAACCGTCCCCGTCCCCTAACCCTAACCCTAGCCCGAACCCTAACCCTAACCCTTCCCCGAAGCCTGACCCTCACCCGTCCCATAATCCTAACCCGTACGCTAACACTAACCCGTGCCCTCACATGCACGCTCCCCCTAAAGCGTTGCCGTACCCTCACCTGGACCCTAAACCGTCCCCGTCCCCTAACCCTAACCCTAGCCCGAACCCTAACCCTAACACTTCCCCGAAGCCTAACCCTCACCCGTCCCCTAATCCTAACCCGTACGCTAACACTAGCCCGCGCCCTCACACGCACGCTCCCCCTAAAGCGTTGCCGTACCCTCACCTGGACCCTAAACCGTCCCCGTCCCCTAACCCTAACCCTAGCCCAAACCCTAACCCTAACCCTTCCCCGAAGCCTGACCCTCACCCGTCCCCTAATCCTAACCCGTACGCTAACACGAACCCGCGCCCTCACACGCACGCTCCCCCTAAAGCGTTGCCGTACCCTCACCTGGACCCTAAACCGTCCCCGTCCCCTAACCCTAACCCTAGCCCGAACCCTAACCCTAACCCTTCCCCGAAGCCTGACCCTCACCCGTCCTCTAATCCTAACCCGTACGCTAACACTAGCCCGCGCCCTCACACGCACGCTCCCCCTAAAGCGTTGCCGTACCCTCACCTGGACCCTAAACCGTCCCCGTCCCCTAACCCTAACCCTAGCCCGAACCCTAACCCTAACCCGTCCCCGAAGCCTGACCCTCACCCGTCCCCTAATCCTAACACGTACGCTAACACTAACCCGCGCCCTCACACGCACGCTCCCCCTAAAGCGTTGCCGTACCCTCACCTGGACCCTAAACCGTCCCCGTCCCCTAACCCTAACCCTAGCCCGAACCCTAAACCTAACCCTTCCCCGAAGCCTGACCCTCACCCGTCCCCTAATCCTAACCCGTACGCTAACACTAACCCGCGCCCTCACACGCACGCTCCCCCTAAAGCGTTGCCGTACCCTCACCTGGACCCTAAACCGTCCCCGTCCCCTAACCCTAACCCTAGCCCGAACCCTAACCCTAACCCTTCCCCGAAGCCTGACCCTCACCCGTCCCCTAATCCTAACCCGTACGCTAACACTAACCCGCGCCCTCACACGCACGCTCCCCCTAAAGCGTTGCCGTACCCTCACCTGGACCCTAAACCGTCCCCGTCCCCTAACCCTAACCCTAGCCTGAACCCTAACCCTAACCCTTCCCCGAAGCCTGACCCTCACCCGTCCCCTAATCCTAACCCGTACGCTAACACTAACCCGCGCCCTCACACGCACGCTCCCCCTAAAGCGTTGCCGTACCCTCACCTGGACCCTAAACCGTCCCCGTCCCCTAACCCTAACCCTAGCCCGAACCTGAACCCTAAACCTTCCCCGAAGCCTGACCCTCACCCGTCCCCTAATCCTAACCCGTACGCTAACACTAACCCGCGCCCTCACACGCACGCTCACCCTAAAGCGTTGCCGTACCCTCACCTGGACCCTAAACCGTCCCCGTCCGCTAACCCTAACCCTAGCCCGAACCCTTACCCTAACACTTCCCCGAAGCCTGACCCTCACCCGTCCCCTAATCCTAAGCCGTACGCTAACACTAACGCGCGCCCTCACACGCACGCTCCCCCTAAAGCGTTGCCGTACCCTCACCTGGACTATAAACCGTCCCCGTCCCCTAACCCTAACCCTAGCCCGAACCCTAACCCTAACCCTTCCCCGAAGCCTGACCCTCACCCGTCACCTAATCCTAACCCATACGCTAACACTAACCCGTGCTCTCACACGCACGCTCCCCCTAAAGCGTTGCCGTACCCTCACCTGCACCCTAAACCGTCCTCGTCCCCTAACCCTAACCCTAGCCCGAACCCTAACCCTAACCCTTCCCCGAAGCCTGACCCTCACCCGTCCCCTAATCCTAATCCATACGCTAACACTAACCCGCGCCCTCACACGCACGCTCCCCCGAAAGCGTTGCCGTACCCTCACCTGGACCCTAAACCGTCCCCGTCCCCTAACCCTAACCCTAACCCGAACCCTAACCCTAACCCTTCCCCGAAGCCTGACCCTCACCCGTCCCATAATCCTAACCCGTACGCTAACACTACCCCGCGCCCTCACACGCACGCTCCCCCTAAAGCGTTGCCGTACCCTCACCTGGACCCTAAACCGTCCCCGTCCCCTAACGCTAACCCTAGCCCGAACCCTAACCCTAACCCTTCCCCGAAGCCTGACCCTCACCCGTCCCCTAATCCTAACCCGTACGCTAACACTAACCCGCGCCCTCACACGCACGCTGCCACTAAAGCGTTGCCGTACCCTCACCTGGACCCTAAACCGTCCCCTAACCCTAACCCTAGCCCGAACCCTAACCCTAACCCTTCCCCGAAGCCTGACCCTCACCCGTCCCCTAATCCTAACCCGTACGCTAACACTAACCCGCGCCCTCACACGCACGCTCACCCTAAAGCGTTGCCGTACCCTCACCTGGACCCTAAACCGTCCCCGTCCCCTAACCCTAACCCTAGCCCGAACCCTAACCCTAACCCTTCCCCGAAGCCTGACCCTCACCCGTCCCCTAATCCTAACCCGTACGCTAACACTAACCCGCGCCCTCACACGCACGGTCCCCCTAAAGCGTTGCCGTACCCTCACCTGGACCCTAAACCGTCCCCATCCCCTAACCCTAACCCTAGCCCGAACCCTAACCCTAACCCTTCCCCGAAGCCTGACCCTCACCCGTCCCCTAATCCTAACCCGTACGCTAACACTAACCCGCGCCCTCACACGCACGCTCCCCCTAAAGCGTTGCCGTACCCTCACCTGGACCCGAAACCGTCCCCGTCCCCTAACCCTAACCCTAGCCCGAACCCTAACCCTAACCCTTCCCCGAAGCCTGACCCTCACCCGTCCCATAATCCTAACCCGTACGCTAACACTAACCCGTGCCCTCACATGCACGCTCCCCCTAAAGCGTTGCCGTACCCTCACCTGGACCCTAAACCGTCCCCGTCCCCTAACCCTAACCCAAGCCCGAACCCTAACCCTAACACTTCCCCGAAGCCTAACCCTCACCCGTCCACTAATCCTAACCCGTACGCTAACACTAGCCCGCGCCCTCACACGCACGCTCCCCCTAAAGCGTTGCCGTACCCTCACCTGGACCCTAAACCGTCCCCGTCCCCTAACCCTAACCCTAGCCCGAACCCTAACCCTAACCCTTCCCCGAAGCCTGACCCTCACCCGTCCCCTAATCCTAACCCGTACGCTAACACGAACCCGCGCCCTCACACGCACGCTCCCCCTAAAGCGTTGCCGTACCCTCACCTGGACCCTAAACCGTCCCCGTCCCCTAACCCTAACCCTAGCCCGAACCCTAACCCTAACCCTTCCCCGAAGCCTGACCCTCACCCGTCCCCTAATCCTAACCCGTACGCTAACACTAGCCCGCGCCCTCACACGCACGCTCCCCCTAAAGCGTTGCCGTACCCTCACCTGGACCCTAAACCGTCCCCGTCCCCTAACCCTAACCCTAGCCCGAACCCTAACCCTAACCCTTCCCCGAAGCCTGACCCTCACCCGTCCCCTAATCCTAACCCGTACGCTAACACTAACCCGCGCCCTCACACGCACGCTCCCCCTAAAGCGTTGCCGTACCCTCACCTGGACCCTAAACTGTCCCCGTCCCCTAACCCTAACCCTAGCCCGAACCCTAACCCTAACCCTTCCCCGAAGCCTGACCCTCACCCGTCCCCTAATCCTAACCCGTACGCTAACACTAACCCGCGCCCTCACACGCACGCTCCCCCTAAAGCGTTGCCGTACCCTCACCTGGACCCTAAACCGTCCCCGTCCCCTAACCCTAACCCTAGCCCGAACCCTAACCCTAACCCTTCCCCGAAGCCTGACCCTCACCCGTCCCCAATCCTAACCCGTACGCTAACACTAACCCGCGCCCTCACACGCACGCTCCCCCTAAAGCGTTGCCGTACCCTCACCTGGACCCTAAACCGTCCCCGTCCCCTAACCCTAACCCTAGCCCGAACCCTAACCCTAACCCTTCCCCGAAGCCTGACCCTCACCCGTCCCCTAATCCTAACCCGTACGCTAACACTAACCCGCGCCCTCACACGCACGCTCCCCCTAAAGCGTTGCCGTACCCTCACCTGGACCCTAAACCGTCCCCGTCCCCTAACCCTAACCCTAGCCCGAACCTGAACCCTAACCCTTCCCCGAAGCCTGACCCTCACCCGTCCCCTAATCCTAACCCGTACGCTAACACTAACCCGCGCCCTCACACGCACGCTCACCCTAAAGCGTTGCCGTACCCTCACCTGGACCCTAAACCGTCCCCGTCCGCTAACCCTAACCCTAGCCCGAACCCTTACCCTAACACTTCCCCGAAGCCTGACCCTCACCCGTCCCCTAATCCTAAGCCGTACGCTAACACTAACGCGCGCCCTCACACGCACGCTCCCCCTAAAGCGTTGCCGTACCCTCACCTGGACTATAAACCGTCCCCGTCCCCTAACCCTAACCCTAGCCCGAACCCTAACCCTAACCCTTCCCCGAAGCCTGACCCTCACCCGTCCCCTAATCCTAACCCATACGCTAACACTAACCCGTGCTCTCACACGCACGCTCCCCCTAAAGCGTTGCCGTACCCTCACCTGGACCCTAAACCGTCCTCGTCCCCTAACCCTAACCCTAGCCCGAACCCTAACCCTAACCCTTCCCCGAAGCCTGACCCTCACCCGTCCCCTAATCCTAACCCATACGCTAACACTAACCCACGCCCTCACACGCACGCTCCCCCGAAAGCGTTGCCGTACCCTCACCTGGACCCTAAACCGTCCCCGTCCCCTAACCCTAACCCTAGCCCGAACCCTAACCCTAACCCTTCCCCGAAGCCTGACCCTCACCCGTCCCCTAATCCTAACCCGTACGCTAACACTACCCCGCGCCCTCACACGCACGCTCCCCCTAAAGCGTTGCCGTACCCTCACCTGGACCCTAAACCGTCCCCGTCCCCTAACGCTAACCCTAGCCCGAACCCTAACCCTAACCCTTCCCCGAAGCCTGACCCTCACCCGTCCCCTAATCCTAACCCGTACGCTAACACTAACCCGCGCCCTCACACGCACGCTGCCACTAAAGCGTTGCCGTACCCTCACCTGGACCCTAAACCGTCCCCTAACCCTAACCCTAGCCCGAACCCTAACCCTAACCCTTCCCCGAAGCCTGACCCTCACCCGTCCCCTAATCCTAACCCGTACGCTACCACTAACCCGCGCCCTCACACGCACGCTCCCCCTAAAGCGTTGCGGTACCCTCACCTGGACCTTAAACCGTCCCCGTCCCCTAACCCTAACCCTAGCCCGAACCCTAACCCTAACACTTCCCCGAAGCCTGACCCTCACCCGTACCCTAATCCTAACACGTACGCTAACACTAACCCGCGCCCTCACACGCACGCTCCCCCTAAAGCGTTGCCGTACCCTCACCTGGACCCTAAACCGTCCCCGTCCCCTAACCCTAACCCTAGCCCGAACCCTAACCCTAACCCTTCCCCGAAGCCTGACCCTCACCCGTCCCCTAATCCTAACCCGTACGCTAACACTAACCCGCGCCCTCACACGCACGCTCCCCCTAAAGCATTGCCGTATGCTCACCTGGACCCTAAACCGTCCCCGTCCCCTAACCCTAACCCTAGCCCGAACCCTAACCCTAACCCTTCCCCGAAGCCTGACCCTCACCCGTCCCCTAAACCTAACCCGTACGCTAACACTAACCCGCGCCCTCACACGCACGCTCCCCCTAAAGCATTGCCGTACCCTCACCTGGACCCTAAACCGTCCCCGTCCCCTAACCCTAACCCTAGCCCGAACCCTAACCCTAACCCTTCCCCGAAGCCTGACCCTCACCCGTCCCCTAATCCTAACCCGTACGGTAACACTAACCCGCGCCCTCACACGCACGCTCCCCCTAAAGCTTTGCAGTACCCTCACCTGGACCCTAAACCGTCCCCGTCCCCTAACCCTAACCCTAGTCGAACCCTAACTCTAACGCTTCCCCGAAGCCTGACACTCACCCGTCCCCTAATCCTAACCCGTACGCTAACACTAACCCGCGCCCTCACACGCACGCTCCCCCTAAAGCGTTGCCGTACCCTCACCTGGACCCGAAACCGTCCCCGTCCCCTAACCCTAACCCTAGCCCGAACCCTAACCCTAACCCTTCCCCGAAGCCTGACCCTCACCCGTCCCCTAATCCTAACCCGTACGCTAACACTAACCCGCGCCCTCACACGCACGCTCCCCCTAAAGCGTTGCCGTACCCTCACCTGGACCCTAAACTGTCCCCGTCCCCTAACCCTAACCCTAGCCCGAACCCTAACCCTAACCCTTCCCCGAAGCCTGACCCTCACCCGTCCCCTAATCCTAACCCGTACGCTAACACTAACCCGCGCCCTCACACGCACGCTCCCCCTAAAGCGTTGCCGTACCCTCACCTGGACCCTAAACCGTCCCCGTCCCCTAACCCTAACCCTAGCCCGAACCCTAACCCTAACCCTTCCCCGAAGCCTGACCCTCACCCGTCCCCAATCCTAACCCGTACGCTAACACTAACCCGCGCCCTCACACGCACGCTCCCCCTAAAGCGTTGCCGTACCCTCACCTGGACCCTAAACCGTCCCCGTCCCCTAACCCTAACCCTAGCCCGAACCCTAACCCTAACCCTTCCCCGAAGCCTGACCCTCACCCGTCCCCTAATCCTAACCCGTACGCTAACACTAACCCGCGCCCTCACACGCACGCTCCCCCTAAAGCGTTGCCGTACCCTCACCTGGACCCTAAACCGTCCCCGTCCCCTAACCCTAACCCTAGCCCGAACCTGAACCCTAACCCTTCCCCGAAGCCTGACCCTCACCCGTCCCCTAATCCTAACCCGTACGCTAACACTAACCCGCGCCCTCACACGCACGCTCACCCTAAAGCGTTGCCGTACCCTCACCTGGACCCTAAACCGTCCCCGTCCGCTAACCCTAACCCTAGCCCGAACCCTTACCCTAACACTTCCCCGAAGCCTGACCCTCACCCATCCCCTAATCCTAAGCCGTACGCTAACACTAACGCGCGCCCTCACACGCACGCTCCCCCTAAAGCGTTGCCGTACCCTCACCTGGACTATAAACCGTCCCCGTCCCCTAACCCTAACCCTAGCCCGAACCCTAACCCTAACCCTTCCCCGAAGCCTGACCCTCACCCGTCCCCTAATCCTAACCCATACGCTAACACTAACCCGTGCTCTCACACGCACGCTCCCCCTAAAGCGTTGCCGTACCCTCACCTGGACCCTAAACCGTCCTCGTCCCCTAACCCTAACCCTAGCCCGAACCCTAACCCTAACCCTTCCCCGAAGCCTGACCCTCACCCGTCCCCTAATCCTAACCCATACGCTAACACTAACCCGCGCCCTCACACGCACGCTCCCCCGAAAGCGTTGCCGTACCCTCACCTGGACCCTAAACCGTCCCCGTCCCCTAACCCTAACCCTAGCCCGAACCCTAACCCTAACCCTTCCCCGAAGCCTGACCCTCACCCGTCCCCTAATCCTAACCCGTACGCTAACACTACCCCGCGCCCTCACACGCACGCTCCCCCTAAAGCGTTGCCGTACCCTCACCTGGACCCTAAACCGTCCCCGTCCCCTAACGCTAACCCTAGCCCGAACCCTAACCCTAACCCTTCCCCGAAGCCTGACCCTCACCCGTCCCCTAATCCTAACCCGTACGCTAACACTAACCCGCGCCCTCACACGCACGCTGCCACTAAAGCGTTGCCGTACCCTCACCTGGACCCTAAACCGTCCCCTAACCCTAACCCTAGCCCGAACCCTAACCCTAACCCTTCCCCGAAGCCTGACCCTCACCCGTCCCCTAATCCTAACCCGTACGCTAACACTAACCCGCGCCCTCACACGCACGCTCCCCCTAAAGCGTTGCCGTACCCTCACCTGGACCTTAAACCGTCCCCGTCCCCTAACCCTAACCCTACCCCGAACCCTAACCCTAACACTTCCCCGAAGCCTGACCCTCACCCGTACCCTAATCCTAACACGTACGCTAACACTAACCCGCGCCCTCACACGCACGCTCCCCCTAAAGCGTTGCCGTACCCTCACTTGGACCCTAAACCGTCCCCGTCCCCTAACCCTAACCCTAGCCCGAACCCTAACCCTAACCCTTCCCCGAAGCCTGACCCTCACCCGTCCCCTAATCCTAACCCGTACGCTAACACTAACCCGCGCCCTCACACGCACGCTCCCGCTAAAGCATTGCCGTATGCTCACCTGGACCCTAAACCGTCCCCGTCCCCTAACCCTAACCCTAGCCCGAACCCTAACCCTAACCCTTCCCCGAAGCCTGACCCTCACCCGTCCCCTAAACCTAACCCGTACGCTAACACTAACCCGCGCCCTCACACGCACGCTCCCCCTAAAGCATTGCCGTACCCTCACCTGGACCCTAAACCGTCCCCGTCCCCTAACCCTAACCCTAGCCCGAACCCTTACCCTAACACTTCCCCGAAGCCTGACCCTCACCCGTCCCCTAATCCTAACCCGTACGCTAACACTAACCCACGCCCTCACACGCACGATCCCCCTAAAGCGTTGCCGTACCCTCACCTGGACCCGAAACCGTCCCCGTCCCCTAACCCTAACCCTAGTCGAACCCTAACTCTAACGCTTCCCCGAAGCCTGACACTCACCCGTCCCCTAATCCTAACCCGTACGCTAACACTAACCCGCGCCCTCACACGCACGCTCCCCCTAAAGCGTTGCCGTACCCTCACCTGGACCCGAAACCGTCCCCGTCCCCTAACCCTAACCCTAGCCCGAACCCTAACCCTAACCCTTCCCCGAAGCCTGACCCTCACCCGTCCCCTAATCCTAACCCGTACGCTAACACTAACCCACGCCCTCACACGCACGATCCCCCTAAAGCGTTGCCGTACCCTCACGTGGACCCTAAACCGTCCCCGTCCCGTAACCCTAACCCTAGCCCGAACCCTAACCCTAACCCTTCCCCGAAGCCTGACCCTCACCCATCCCCTAATCCTAACCCGTACGCTAACACTAACCCGCGCCCTCACACGCACGCTCCCCCTAAAGCGTTGCCGTACCCTCACCTGGACCCTAAACCATCCCCGTCCCCTAACCCTAACCCTAGCCCGAACCCGAACCCTAACCCTTCCCCGAAGCCTGACCCTCACCCGTCCCCTAATCCTAACCCGTACGCTAACACTAACCCGCGCCCTCACACGCACGCTCACCCTAAAGCGTTGCCGTACCCTCACCTGGACCCTAAACCGTCCCCGTCCGCTAACCCTAACCCTAGCCCGAACCCTTACCCTAACACTTCCCCGAAGCCTGACCCTCACCCGTCCCCTAATCCTAAGCCGTACGCTAACACTAACGCGCGCCCTCACACGCACGCTCCCCCTAAACCGTTGCCGTACCCTCACCTGGACTATAAACCGTCCCCGTCCCCTAACCCTAACCCTAGCCCGAACCCTAACCCTAACCCTTCCCCGAAGCCTGACCCTCACCCGTCCCCTAATCCTAACCCATACGCTAACACTAACCCGTGCTCTCACACGCACGCTCCCCCTAAAGCGTTGCCGTACCCTCACCTGGACCCTAAACCGTCCTCGTCCCCTAACCCTAACCCTAGCCCGAACCCTAACCCTAACCCTTCCCCGAAGCCTGACCCTCACCCGTCCCCTAATCCTAACCCGTACGCTAACACTAACCCGCGCCCTCACACGCACGCTCCCCCGAAAGCGTTGCCGTACCCTCACCTGGACCCTAAACCGTCCCCGTCCCCTAACCCTAACCCTAGCCCGAACCCTAACCCTAACCCTTCCCCGAAGCCTGACCCTCACCCGTCCCCTAATCCTAACACGTACGCTAACACTACCCCGCGCCCTCACACGCACGCTCCCCCTAAAGCGTTGCCGTACCCTCACCTGGACCCTAAACCGTCCCCGTCCCCTAACCCTAACCCTACCCCGAACCCTAACCCTAACTCTTCCCCGAAGCATGACCCTCACCCGTACCCTAATCCTAATCCGTACGCTAACACTAACCCGCCCCTCACACGCACGCTCCCCCTAAAGCGTTGCCGGACCCTCACCTGGACCCTAAACCGTCCCCTTCCCCTAACCCTAACCCTAGACCGAACCCTAACCCTAACCCTTCCCCGAAGCCTGACCCTGACCTGTCCCCTAATCCTAACCCGTACGCTAACACTAACCAGCGCCCTCACACGCATGCTCCCCCTAAAGTGTTGCCGTACCCTCACCTGGACCCTAAACCGTCCCCGTCCCCTAAGCCTAACCCTAGTCGAACCCTAACCCTAACCCTTCCCCGAAGCCTGACCCTCACCCGTCCCCTAATCCTAACCCGTACGTTAACACTAAACCGTGCTCTCACACGCACGCTCCCCCTAAAGCGTTGCCGTACCCTCACCTGGACCCTAAACCGTCCCCGTCCCCTAACCCTAACCCTAGCCCGAACCCTAACCCTAAACCATCCCCGAAGCCTGACCCTCACCCGTCCCCTAATCCTAACCCGTACGCTAACACTAACCCGCGCCCTCACACGCACGCTCCCCCTAAAGCGTTGCCGTACCCTCACCTGGACCTTAAACCGTCCCCGTCCCCTAACCCTAACCCTAGCCCGAACGCTAACCCTAACCCTTCTCCGAAGCCTGACCCTCACCCGTACCCTAATCCTAACCCGTACGCTAACACTAACCCGTGCCCTCACACGCACGCTCCCCCTAAAGCGTTGCCGTACCCTCACCTGGACCCTAAACCGTCCCCGTCCCCTAACCCTAACCCTAGCCCGAACCCTAACCCTAACCCTTCCCCGAAACCTGACCCTCACCCGTCCCCTAATCCTAACCCGTGCGCTAACACTAACCCGCGCCCTCACACGCACGCTCCCCCTAAAGCCTGCCGTACCCTCACCTGGACCCTAAACCGTCCCCGTCCCCTAACCCTAACCCTAGCCCGAACCCTAACCCTAACCCTTCCCCGAAGCCTGACCCTCACCCGTCCCCTAATCCTAACCCGTACGCTAACACTAACCCGCGCTTTCACACGCACTCTCCCCCTAAAGCGTTGCCGTACCCTCACCTGGACCCGAAACTGTCCCCGTCCCCTAACCCTAACCCTAGCCCGAACCCTAACCCTAACACTTCCCCAAAGCCTGACCCTCACCCGTCCCCTAATCCTAACCCGTACGCTAACACTAACACACGCCCTCACACGCACGCTCCCCCTAAAGCGTTGCCGTACCCTCACCTGGACCCTAAACCGTCCCCGTCCCCGAACCCTAACCCTAGCCCGAACCCTAACCCTAACCCTTCCCCGAAGCCTGACCCTCACCCGTCCCCTAATCCTAACCCGTACGCTAACACTAACCCGCGCCCTCACACGCACGCTCCCCCTAAAGCGTTGCTGTATCCTCACCTGGACCCTAAACCGTCCCCGTCCCCTAACCCTAACCCTAGCCCGAACCCTAACCCTAACACTTCCCCGAAGCCTGACCCTCACCCGTACCCTAATCCTAACACGTACGCTAACACTAACCCGCGCCCTCACACGCACGCTCCCCCTAAAGCGTTGCCGTACCCTCACCTGGACCCTAAACCGTCCCCGTCCCCTAACCCTAACCCTAGCCCAAACCCTAACCCTAACCCTTCCCCGAAGCCTGACCATCACCCGTCCCCTAATCCTAACCCGTACGCTAACACTAACCCGCGCCCTCACACGCACGCTCCCCCTAAAGCATTGCCGTATGCTCACCTGGACCCTAAACCGTCCCCGTCCCCTAACCCTAACCCTAGCCCGAACCCTAACCCTAACCCTTCCCCGAAGCCTGACCCTCACCCGTCCCCTAAACCTAACCCGTACGCTAACACTAACCCGCGCCCTCACACGCACGCTCCCCCTAAAGCGTTGCCGTACCCTCACCTGGACCCTAAACCGTCCCCGTCCCCGAACCCTAACCCTAGCCCGAACCCTAACCCTAACCCTTCCCCGAAGCCTGACCCTCACCCGTCCCCTTATCCTAACCCGTACGCTAACACTAACCCACGCCCTCACACGCACGATCCCCCTAAAGCGTTGCCGTACCCTCACCTGGACCGTAAACCGTCCCCGTCCCCTAACCCTAACCCTAGCCCGAACCCTAACCCTAACCCTTCCCCGAAGCCTGACCCTCACCCGTCCCCTAATCCTAACCCGTACGCTAACACTAACCCGCGCCCTCACACGCACGCTCCCCCTAAAGCGTTGCCGTACCCTCACCTGGACCCTAAACCGTCCCCGTCCCCTAACCCTAACCCTAGCCCGAGCCCGAACCCTAACCCTTCCCCGAAGCCTGACCCTCACCCGTCCCCTAATCCTAACCCGTACGCTAACACTAACCCGCGCCCTCACACGCACGCTCACCCTAAAGCGTTGCCGTACCCTCACCTGGACCCTAAACCGTCCCCGTCCGCTAACCCTAACCCTAGCCCGAACCCTTACCCTAACACTTCCCCGAAACCTGACCCTCACCCGTCCCCTAATCCTAAGCCGTACGCTAACACTAACGCGCGCCCTCACACGCACGCTCCCCCTAAACCGTTGCCGTACCCTCACCTGGACTGTAAACCGTCCCCGTGCCCTAACCCTAACCCTAGCCCGAACCCTAACCCTAACCCTTTCCCGAAGCCTGACCCTCACCCGTCCCCTAATCCTAACCCATACGCTAACACTAACCCGTGCTCTCACACGCACGCTCCCCCTAAAGCGTTGCCGTACCCTCACCTGGACCCTAAACCGTCCTCGTCCCCTAACCCTAACCCTAGCCCGAACCCTAACCCTAACCCTTCCCCGAAGCCTGACCCTCACCCGTCCCCTAATCCTAACCCGTACGCTAACACTAACCCGCGCCCTCACACGCACGCTCCCCCTAAAGCGTTGCCGTACCCTCACCTGGACCCTAAACCGTCCCCGTCCCCTAACCCTAACCCTAGCCCGAACCCTAACCCTAACCCTTCCCCGAAGCCTGACCCTCACCCGTCCCCTAATCCTAACACGTACGCTAACACTACCCCGCGCCCTCACACGCACGCTCCCCCTAAAGCGTTGCCGTACCCTCACCTGGACCCTAAACCGTCCCCGTCCCCTAACCCTAACCCTACCCCGAACCCTAACCCTAACTCTTCCCCGAAGCATGACCCTCACCCGTACCCTAATCCTAATCCGTACGCTAACACTAACCCGCCCCTCACACGCACGCTCCCCCTAAAGCGTTGCCGGACCCTCACCTGGACCCTAAACCGTCCCCTTCCCCTAACCCTAACCCTAGACCGAACCCTAACCCTAACCCTTCCCCGAAGCCTGACCCTGACCTGTCCCCTAATCCTAACCCGTACGCTAACACTAACCAGCGCCCTCACACGCATGCTCCCCCTAAAGTGTTGCCGTACCCTCACCTGGACCCTAAACCGTCCCCGTCCCCTAAGCCTAACCCTAGTCGAACCCTAACCCTAACCCTTCCCCGAAGCCTGACCCTCACCCGTCCCCTAATCCTAACCCGTACGTTAACACTAAACCGTGCTCTCACACGCACGCTCCCCCTAAAGCGTTGCCGTACCCTCACCTGGACCCTAAACCGTCCCCGTCCCCTAACCCTAACCCTAGCCCGAACCCTAACCCTAAACCATCCCCGAAGCCTGACCCTCACCCGTCCCCTAATCCTAACCCGTACGCTAACACTAACCCGCGCCCTCACACGCACGCTCCCCCTAAAGCGTTGCCGTACCCTCACCTGGACCTTAAACCGTCCCCGTCCCCTAACCCTAACCCTAGCCCGAACGCTAACCCTAACCCTTCTCCGAAGCCTGACCCTCACCCGTACCCTAATCCTAACCCGTACGCTAACACTAACCCGTGCCCTCACACGCACGCTCCCCCTAAAGCGTTGCCGTACCCTCACCTGGACCCTAAACCGTCCCCGTCCCCTAACCCTAACCCTAGCCCGAACCCTAACCCTAACCCTTCCCCGAAACCTGACCCTCACCCGTCCCCTAATCCTAACCCGTGCGCTAACACTAACCCGCGCCCTCACACGCACGCTCCCCCTAAAGCCTGCCGTACCGTCACCTGGACCCTAAACCGTCCCCGTCCCCTAACCCTAACCCTAGCCCGAACCCTAACCCTAACCCTTCCCCGAAGCCTGACCCTCACCCGTCCCCTAATCCTAACCCGTACGCTAACACTAACCCGCGCTTTCACACGCACTCTCCCCCTAAAGCGTTGCCGTACCCTCACCTGGACCCGAAACTGTCCCCGTCCCCTAACCCTAACCCTAGCCCGAACCCTAACCCTAACACTTCCCCAAAGCCTGACCCTCACCCGTCCCCTAATCCTAACCCGTACGCTAACACTAACACACGCCCTCACACGCACGCTCCCCCTAAAGCGTTGCCGTACCCTCACCTGGACCCTAAACCGTCCCCGTCCCCGAACCCTAACCCTAGCCCGAACCCTAACCCTAACCCTTCCCCGAAGCCTGACCCTCACCCGTCCCCTAATCCTAACCCGTACGCTAACACTAACCCGCGCCCTCACACGCACGCTCCCCCTAAAGCGTTGCTGTATCCTCACCTGGACCCTAAACCGTCCCCGTCCCCTAACCCTAACCCTAGCCCGAACCCTAACCCTAACACTTCCCCGAAGTCTGACCCTCACCCGTACCCTAATCCTAACACGTACGCTAACACTAACCCGCGCCCTCACACGCACGCTCCCCCTAAAGCGTTGCCGTACCCTCACCTGGACCCTAAACCGTCCCCGTCCCCTAACCCTAACCCTAGCCCAAACCCTAACCCTAACCCTTCCCCGAAGCCTGACCATCACCCGTCCCCTAATCCTAACCCGTACGCTAACACTAACCCGCGCCCTCACACGCACGCTCCCCCTAAAGCATTGCCGTATGCTCACCTGGACCCTAAACCGTCCCCGTCCCCTAACCCTAACCCTAGCCCGAACCCTAACCCTAACCCTTCCCCGAAGCCTGACCCTCACCCGTCCCCTAAACCTAACCCGTACGCTAACACTAACCCGCGCCCTCACACGCACGCTCCCCCTAAAGCGTTGCCGTACCCTCACCTGGACCCTAAACCGTCCCCGTCCCCGAACCCTAACCCTAGCCCGAACCCTAACCCTAACCCTTCCCCGAAGCCTGACCCTCACCCGTCCCCTTATCCTAACCCGTACGCTAACACTAACCCACGCCCTCACACGCACGATCCCCCTAAAGCGTTGCCGTACCCTCACCTGGACCGTAAACCGTCCCCGTCCCCTAACCCTAACCCTAGCCCGAACCCTAACCCTAACCCTTCCCCGAAGCCTGACCCTCACCCGTCCCCTAATCCTAACCCGTACGCTAACACTAACCCGCGCCCTCACACGCACGCTCCCCCTAAAGCGTTGCCGTACCCTCACCTGGACCCTAAACCGTCCCCGTCCCCTAACCCTAACCCTAGCCCGAGCCCGAACCCTAACCCTTCCCCGAAGCCTGACCCTCACCCGTCCCCTAATCCTAACCCGTACGCTAACACTAACCCGCGCCCTCACACGCACGCTCACCCTAAAGCGTTGCCGTACCCTCACCTGGACCCTAAACCGTCCCCGTCCGCTAACCCTAACCCTAGCCCGAACCCTTACCCTAACACTTCCCCGAAACCTGACCCTCACCCGTCCCCTAATCCTAAGCCGTACGCTAACACTAACGCGCGCCCTCACACGCACGCTCCCCCTAAACCGTTGCCGTACCCTCACCTGGACTGTAAACCGTCCCCGTGCCCTAACCCTAACCCTAGCCCGAACCCTAACCCTAACCCTTTCCCGAAGCCTGACCCTCACCCGTCCCCTAATCCTAACCCATACGCTAACACTAACCCGTGCTCTCACACGCACGCTCCCCCTAAAGCGTTGCCGTACCCTCACCTGGACCCTAAACCGTCCTCGTCCCCTAACCCTAACCCTAGCCCGAACCCTAACCCTAACCCTTCCCCGAAGCCTGACCCTCACCCGTCCCCTAATCCTAACCCGTACGCTAACACTAACCCGCGCCCTCACACGCACGCTCCCCCTAAAGCGTTGCCGTACCCTCACCTGGACCCTAAACCGTCCCCGTCCCCTAACCCTAACCCTAGCCCGAACCCTAACCCTAACCCTTCCCCGAAGCCTGACCCTCACCCGTCCCCTAATCCTAACCCGTACGCTAACACTAACCCGCGCCCTCACACGCACGCTCCCCCTAAAGCGTTGCCGTACCCTCACCTGGACCCTAAACCGTCCCCGTCCCCTAACCCTAACCCTACCCCGAACCCTAACCCTAACTCTTCCCCGAAGCATGACCCTCACCCGTACCCTAATCCTAATCCGTACGCTAACACTAACCCGCCCCTCACACGCACGCTCCCCCTAAAGCGTTGCCGTACCCTCACCTGGACCCTAAACCGTCCCCGTCCCCTAACCCTAACCCTAGACCGAACCCTAACCCTAACCCTTCCCCGAAGCCTGACCCTGACCTGTCCCCTAATCCTAACCCGTACGCTAACACTAACCAGCGCCCTCACACGCATGCTCCCCCTAAAGTGTTGCCGTACCCTCACCTGGACCCTAAACCGTCCCCGTCCCCTAAGCCTAACCCTAGTCGAACCCTAACCCTAACCCTTCCCCGAAGCCTGACCCTCACCCGTCCCCTAATCCTAACCCGTACGTTAACACTAAACCGTGCTCTCACACGCACGCTCCCCCTAAAGCGTTGCCGTACCCTCACCTGGACCCTAAACCGTCCCCGTCCCCTAACCCTAACCCTAGCCCGAACCCTAACCCTAAACCATCCCCGAAGCCTGACCCTCACCCGTCCCCTAATCCTAACCCGTACGCTAACACTAACCCGCGCCCTCACACGCACGCTCCCCCTAAAGCGTTGCCGTACCCTCACCTGGACCTTAAACCGTCCCCGTCCCCTAACCCTAACCCTAGCCCGAACGCTAACCCTAACCCTTCTCCGAAGCCTGACCCTCACCCGTACCCTAATCCTAACCCGTACGCTAACACTAACCCGTGCCCTCACACGCACGCTCCCCCTAAAGCGTTGCCGTACCCTCACCTGGACCCTAAACCGTCACCGTCCCCTAACCCTAACCCTAGCCCGAACCCTAACCCTAACCCTTCCCCGAAGCCTGACCCTCACCCGTCCCCTAATCCTAACCCGTACGCTAACACTAACCCGCGCTTTCACACGCACTCTCCCCCTAAAGCGTTGCCGTACCCTCACCTGGACCCGAAACTGTCCCCGTCCCCTAACCCTAACCCTAGCCCGAACCCTAACCCTAACCCTTCCCCAAAGCCTGACCCTCACCCGTCCCCTAATCCTAACCCGTACGCTAACACTAACACACGCCCTCACACGCACGCTCCCCCTAAAGCGTTGCCGTACCCTCACCTGGACCCTAAACCGTCCCCGTCCCCGAACCCTAACCCTAGCCCGAACCCTAACCCTAACCCTTCCGCGAAGCCTGACCCTCACCCGTCCCCTAATCCTAACCCGTACGCTAACACTAACCCGCGCCCTCACACGCACGCTCCCCCTAAAGCGTTGCCGTACCCTCACCTGGACCCTAAACCGTCCCCGTCCCCTAACCCTAACCCTAGCCCGAGCCCGAACCCTAACCCTTCCCCGAAGCCTGACCCTCACCCGTCCCCTAATCCTAACCCGTACGCTAACACTAACCCGCGCCCTCACACGCACGCTCACCGTAAAGCGTTGCCGTACCCTCACCTGGACCCTAAACCGTCCCCGTCCGCTAACCCTAACCCTAGCCCGAACCCTTACCCTAACACTTCCCCGAAACCTGACCCTCACCCGTCCCCTAATCCTAAGCCGTACGCTAACACTAACGCGCGCCCTCACACGCACGCTCCCCCTAAACCGTTGCCGTACCCTCACCTGGACTGTAAACCGTCCCCGTGCCCTAACCCTAACCCTAGCCCGAACCCTAACCCTAACCCTTTCCCGAAGCCTGACCCTCACCCGTCCCCTAATCCTAACCCATACGCTAACACTAACCCGTGCTCTCACACGCACGCTCCCCCTAAAGCGTTGCCGTACCCTCACCTGGACCCTAAACCGTCCTCGTCCCCTAACCCTAACCCTAGCCCGAACCCTAACCCTAACCCTTCCCCGAAGCCTGACCCTCACCCGTCCCCTAATCCTAACCCGTACGCTAACACTAACCCGCGCCCTCACACGCACGCTCCCCCTAAAGCGTTGCCGTACCCTCACCTGGACCCTAAACCGTCCCCGTCCCCTAACCCTAACCCTAGCCCGAACCCTAACCCTAACCCTTCCCCGAAGCCTGACCCTCACCCGTCCCCTAATCCTAACCCGTACGCTAACACTAACCCGCGCCCTCACACGCACGCTCCCCCTAAAGCGTTGCCGTACCCTCACCTGGACCCTAAACCGTCCCCGTCCCCTAACCCTAACCCTACCCCGAACCCTAACCCTAACTCTTCCCCGAAGCATGACCCTCACCCGTACCCTAATCCTAATCCGTACGCTAACACTAACCCGCCCCTCACACGCACGCTCCCCCTAAAGCGTTGCCGTACCCTCACCTGGACCCTAAACCGTCCCCGTCCCCTAACCCTAACCCTAGACCGAACCCTAACCCTAACCCTTCCCCGAAGCCTGACCCTGACCTGTCCCCTAATCCTAACCCGTACGCTAACACTAACCAGCGCCCTCACACGCATGCTCCCCCTAAAGTGTTGCCGTACCCTCACCTGGACCCTAAACCGTCCCCGTCCCCTAAGCCTAACCCTAGTCGAACCCTAACCCTAACCCTTCCCCGAAGCCTGACCCTCACCCGTCCCCTAATCCTAACCCGTACGTTAACACTAAACCGTGCTCTCACACGCACGCTCCCCCTAAAGCGTTGCCGTACCCTCACCTGGACCCTAAACCGTCCCCGTCCCCTAACCCTAACCCTAGCCCGAACCCTAACCCTAAACCATCCCCGAAGCCTGACCCTCACCCGTCCCCTAATCCTAACCCGTACGCTAACACTAACCCGCGCCCTCACACGCACGCTCCCCCTAAAGCGTTGCCGTACCCTCACCTGGACCTTAAACCGTCCCCGTCCCCTAACCCTAACCCTAGCCCGAACGCTAACCCTAACCCTTCTCCGAAGCCTGACCCTCACCCGTACCCTAATCCTAACCCGTACGCTAACACTAACCCGTGCCCTCACACGCACGCTCCCCCTAAAGCGTTGCCGTACCCTCACCTGGACCCTAAACCGTCACCGTCCCCTAACCCTAACCCTAGCCCGAACCCTAACCCTAACCCTTCCCCGAAACCTGACCCTCACCCGTCCCCTAATCCTAACCCGTGCGCTAACACTAACCCGCGCCCTCACACGCACGCTCCCCCTAAAGCCTGCCGTACCCTCACCTGGACCCTAAACCGTCCCCGTCCCCTAACCCTAACCCTAGCCCGAACCCTAACCCTAACCCTTCCCCGAAGCCTGACCCTCACCCGTCCCCTAATCCTAACCCGTACGCTAACACTAACCCGCGCTTTCACACGCACTCTCCCCCTAAAGCGTTGCCGTACCCTCACCTGGACCCGAAACTGTCCCCGTCCCCTAACCCTAACCCTAGCCCGAACCCTAACCCTAACCCTTCCCCAAAGCCTGACCCTCACCCGTCCCCTAATCCTAACCCGTACGCTAACACTAACACACGCCCTCACACGCACGCTCCCCCTAAAGCGTTGCCGTACCCTCACCTGGACCCTAAACCGTCCCCGTCCCCGAACCCTAACCCTAGCCCGAACCCTAACCCTAACCCTTCCCCGAAGCCTGACCCTCACCCGTCCCCTAATCCTAACCCGTACGCTAACACTAACACGCGCCCTCACACGCACGCTCCCCCTAAAGCTTTGCGGTACCCTCACCTGGACCCTAAACCGTCCCCGTCCCCGAACCCTAACCCTAGCCCGAACCCTAACCCTAACCCTTCCCCGAAGCCTGACCCTCGCCCGTCCCCTAATCCTAACCCGTACGCTAACACTAACCCGCGCCCTCACACGCACGCTCCCCCTAAAGCGTTGCCGTACCCTCACCTGGACCCTAAACCGTCCCCGTCCCCTAACCCTAACCCTAGCCCGAACCCTAACCCTAACCCTTCCCCGAAGCCTGACCCTCACCCGTCCCATAATCCTAACCCGTACGCTAACACTAACCCGCACCCTCACACGCACGCTCCCCCTAAAGCGTTGCCGTACCCTCACCTGGACCCTAAACCGTCTCCATCCCCTAACCCTAACCCTAGCCCGAACCCTAACCCTAACCCTTCCCCGAAGCCTGACCCTCACCCGTCCCCTAATCCTAATGCGTACGCTAACACTAACCCGAGCCCTCACACGCACGCTCCCCCTAAAGCGTTGCTGTACCCACACCTGGACCCGAAACCGTCCCCTAACCCTAACCCTAACCCTAGCCCGAACCCTAACCCTAACCCTTCCCCGAAGCCTGACCCTCACCCGTCCCCTAATCCTAAGCCGTACGCTAACACTAACCCGCGCCATCACATGCACGCTCCCCCAAAGCGTTGCCGTACCCTCACCTGGACCCGAGACCGTCCCCATCCCCTAACCCTAACCCTAGCCCGAACCCTAACCCTAACCCTTCCCCGAAGCCTGACCCTCACCCGTCCCCTAATCCTAACCCGTACGCTAACACTAACCCGCGCCCTCACACGCACGCTCCCCCTAAAGCATTGCCGTACCCTCACCTGGACACTAAACCGTCCCCGTCCCCTAACCCTAACCCTAGCCCGAACCCTAACCCTAACCCTTCCCCGAAGCCTGACCCTCACCCGTCCCCTAATCCTTACCCGTACGCTAACACTAACCCGTGCCCTCACACGCACGCTCCCCCTAAAGCGTTGCCGTACCCTCACCTGGACCCTAAACCGTCCCCGTCCCCTAACCCTAACCCTAGCCCGAACCCTAACCCTAACACTTCCCCGAAGCCTAACCCTCACCCGTCCCCTAATCCTAACCCGTACGCTAACACTAGCCCGCGCCCTCACACGCACGCTCCCACTAAAGCGTTGCCGTACCCTCACCTGGACCCTAAACCGTCCCCGTCCCCTAACCCTAACCCTAGCCCGAACCCTAACCCTAACCCTTCCCCGAAGCCTGACCCTCACCCGTCCCCTAGTCCTAACCCGTACGCTAACACTAGCCCGCGCCCTCACACGCACGCTCCCCCTAAAGCGTTGCCGTACCCTCACCTGGACCCTAAACCGTCCCCGTCCCCTAACCCTAACCCTAGCCCGAACCCTAACCCTAACCCTTCCCCGAAGCCTGACCCTCACCCGTCCCCTAATCCTAACCCATACGCTAACACTAACCCACGCCCTCACACGCACGCTCCCCCTAAAGCGTTGCCGTACCCTCACCTGGACCCTAAACCGTCCCCGTCCCCTAACCCTAACCCTAGCCCGAACCCTAACCCTAACCCTTCCCCGAAGCCTGACCCTCACCCGTCCCCTAATCCTAACCCGTATGCTAACAGTAACCCGCGCCCTCACACGCACGCTCCCCCTAAAGCGTTGCCGTACCCTCACCTGGACCCTAAACCGTCCCCGTCCCCTAACCCTAACCCTAGCCCGAACCCTAACCCTAACCCTTCCCCGAAGCCTGACCCTCACCCGTCCCCTAATCCTAACCCGTACGCTAACACTAACCCGCACCCTCACACGCACGCTCCCCCTAAAGCGTTGCCGTACCCTCACCTGGACTCTAAACCGTCCCCGTCCCCTAAACCTAACCCTAGCACGAACCCTAACCCTAACCCTTCCCCGAAGCCTGACCCTCACCCGTCCCCTAATCCTAACCCGTACGCTAACACTAACCCGCGCCCTCACACGCACGCTCCCCCTAAAGCGTTGCCGTACACTCACCTGGACCCTAAACCGTCCCCGTCCCCTAACCCTAACCCTAGCCCGAACCCTAACCCTAACCCTTCCCCGAAGCCTGACCCTCACCCGTCCCCTAATCCTAACCCGTACGCTAACACTAACCCGCGCCCTCACACGCACGCTCCCCCTAAAGCGTTGCCGTACCCTCACCTGGACCCTAAACCGTCCCCGTCCGCTAACCCTAACCCTAGCCAAAACCCTTACCCTAACACTTCCCCGAAGCCTGACCCTCACCCGTCCCCTAATCCTAAGCCGTACGCTAACACAAACGCGCACCCTCACACGCACGCTCCCCCTAAAGCGTTGCCGTACCCTCACCTGGACCATAAACCGTCCCCGTCCCCTAACCCTAACCCTAGCCCGAACCCTAACCCTAACCCTTCCCCGAAGCCTGACCCTCAACCGTCCCCTAATCCTAACCCATATGCTAACACTAACCCGTGCTCTCACACGCACGCTCCCCCTAAAGCGTTGCCGTACCCTCACCTGGACCCTAAACCGTCCCCGTCCCCTAACCCTAACCCTAGCCCGAACCCTAACCCTAACCCTTCCCCGAAGCCTGACCCTCACCCGTCCCCTAATCCTAACCCGTACGCTAACACTAACCCGCGCCCTCACATGCACGCTCCCCCTAAAGCATTGCCGTACGCTCACCTGGACCCTAAACCGTCCCCGTCCCCTAACCCTAACCCTAGCCCGAACCCTAACCCTAACCCTTCCCCGAAGCCTGACCCTCACCCGTCCCCTAAACCTAACCCGTACGCTAACACTAACCCGCGCCCTCACACGCACGCTCCCCCTAAAGCGTTGCCGTACCCTCACCTGGACCCTAAACCGTCCCCGTCCCCTAACCCTAACCCTAGCCCGAACCCTAACCCTAACCCTTCCCCGAAGCCTGACCCTCACCCGTCCCCTAATCCTAACCCGTACGCTAACACTAACCCGCGCCCTCACACGCACGCTCCCCCTAAAGCTTTGCCGTACCCCACCTGGACCCTAAACCGTCCCCGTCCCCTAACCCTAACCCTAGTCGAACCCTAACTCTAACGCTTCCCCGAAGCCTGACCCTCACCCGTCCCCTAATCCTAACCCGTACGCTAACACTAACCCACGCTCTCACACGCACGCTCCCCCTAAAGCTTTGCCGTACCCTCACCTGGACCCGAAACCGTCCCCGTCCCCTAACCCTAACCCTAGCCCGAACCCTAACCCTAACCCTTCCCCGAAGCCTGACCCTCACCCGTCCCCTAATCCTAACCCGTACGCTAACACTAACACGCGCCCTCACACGCACGCTCCCCCTAAAGCGTTGCCGTACCCTCACCTGGACCCTAAACCGTCCCCGTCCCCGAACCCTAACCCTAGCCCGAACCCTAACCCTAACCCTTCCCCGAAGCCTGACCCTCACCCGTCCCCTAATCCTAACCCGTACGCTAACACTAACCCACGCCCTCGCACGCACGCTCCCCCTAAAGCGTTGCCGTACCCTCACCTGGACCCTAAACCGTCCCCGTCCCCTAACCCTAACCCTAGCCCGAACCCTAACCCTAACCCTTCCCCGAAGCCTGACCCTCACCCGTCCCCTAATCCTAACCCGTACGCTAACACTAACCCACGCCCTCACACGCACGCTCCACCTAAAGCGTTGCCGTACCCTCACCTGGACACTAAACCGTCCCCGTCCCCTAACCCTAACGCTAGCCTGAACCCTAACCCTAACACTTCCCCGAAGCCTGAACCTCACCCGTCCCCTAATCCTAACCCGTACGCTAACACTAACCCGCGCCCTCACACGCACGCTCCCCCTAAAGCGTTGCCGTACCCTCACCTGGACCCTAAACCTTCCCCGTCCCCTAACCCTAACCCTAGCCCGAACCCTGACCCTAACCCTTCCCCGAAGCTGAGCCTCACCCGTCCCCTAATCCTAACCCGTACGCTAACACTAACCCGCGCCCTCACACGCACGCTCCCCCTAAAGTGTTGCCGTACCCTCACCTGGACCCTAAACCGTCCCCGTCCCCTAACCCTAACCCTAGCCCGAACCCTAACCCTAACCCTTCCCCGAAGCCTGACCCTCACCCGTCCCCTAATCCTAACCCATACGCTAACACTAACCCGCGCCCTCACATGCACGCTCCCCCTAAAGCGTTGCCGTACCCTCACCTGTACCCTAAACCGTCCCCATCCCCTAACCCTAACCCTAGCCCGAACCCTAACCCTAACCCTTCCCCGAAGCCTGACCCTCCCCCGTCCCCTAACCCTAACCCGTACGCTAACACTAACCCGCGCCCTCACACGCACGCTCCCCCTAAAGCGTTGCCGTACCCTCACCTGGACCCTAAACTGTCCCCAGTCCTAACCCTAAACCTAGCCCGAACCCTAACCCTAACCCTTCCCCGAAGCCTGACCCTCACCCGTCCCCTAATCCTAACCCGTACGCTAACACTACCCCGCGCCCTCACACGCACGCTTCCCCTAAAGCGCTGCCGTCCCCTCACCTAGACCCTAAACCGTCCCCGTCTCCTAACCCTAACCCTAACCCTTCCCCGAAGCCTGACCCTCACCCGTCCCCTAATCCTAACCCGTACGCTAACACTAACCCGCGCCCTCACACGCACGCTCCCCCTAAAGCGTTGCCGTACCCTCACCTGGACCTTAAACCGTCCCCGTCCCCTAACCCTAACCCTAGCCCGAACCCTAACCCTAACCCTTCCCCGAAGCCTGACCCTCACCCGTCCCCTAATCCTGAGCCGTACGCTAACACTAAACTGCGCCCTCACACGCACGCTCCCCCTAGAGCGTTGCCGTACCCTCACCTGGACACTAAACCATCCCCGTCCCCTAACCCTTACCCTAGCCCGAACACTAACCCTAACCCTTCCCCGAAGCATGACCCTCGCCCGTCCCCTAATCCTAACCCGTACGCTAACACTAACCCACGCTCTCACACGCACGCTCCCCCTAAAGCGTTGCCGTACCCTCACCTGGACCCTAAACCGTCCCCGTCCCCTAAGCCTAACCCTAGCCCGAACCCTAACCCTAACCCTTCTCCGAAGCCTGACCCTCACCCGTCCCTTAATCCTAACCCGTACACTAACACTAACCGGCGCCCTCACACGCACGCTCCCCCTAAAGCGTTGCCGTACCCTCACCTGGACCCTAAACCGTCCCCGTCCCCTAACCCTAACCCTAGCCCGAACCCTAACCCTAACCCTTCCCCGAAGCCTGACCCTCACCCGTCCCCTAATCCTAACCCGTACGCTAACACTAACCCGCGCCCTCACACGCACGCTCCCCCTAAAGCGTTGCCGTACCCTCACCTGGACCCTAAACCGTCCCCGTCCCCTAGCCCTAACCCTAGCCCGAACCCTAACCCTAACACTTCCGCGAAGCCTGACCCTCACCCGTCCCCTAATCCTAACCCGTACGCTAACACTAACCCGCGCCCTCACACGCACGCTCCCCCTAAAGCGTTGCCGTACCCTCACCTGGACCCTAAACCGTCCCCGTCCCCTAACCCTAACCCTAGCCCGAACCCTAACCCTAACCCTTCCCCGAAGCCTGACCCTCACCCGTCCCCTAATCCTAAGCCGTACGCTAACACTAACCCGCGCCCTCACACGCACGCTCACCCTAAAGCGTTGCCGTACCCTCACCTGGACCCTAAACCGTCCCCGTCCCCTAACCCTAACCCTAGCCCGAACCCTAACCCTAACCCTTCCCCGAAGCCTGACCCTCACACGTACCCTAATCCTAACCCGTACGCTAACACTAACCCGCGCCCTCACACGCACGCTCCCACTAAAGCATTGCCGTACCCTCACCTGGACCCTAAACCGTCCCCGTCCCCTAACCCTAACCCTAGCCCGAACCCTAACCCTAACCCTTCCCCGAAGCCTGACCCTCACCCGTCCCCTAATCCTAACCCGTACGCTAACACTAACCCGCGCCCTCACACGCACGCTCCCCCTAAAGCGTTGCCATACCCACACCTGGACCCTAAACCGTCCCCGTCCCCTAACCCTAACCCTAGCCCGAACCCTAACCCTAACCCTTCTCCGAAGCCTGACCCTCACCCGTCCCCTAATCCTAACCCGTACGCTAACACTAACCCGCGCCCTCACATGCACGCTCCCCCTAAAGCGTTGCCGTACCCTCACCTGGACCCTAAACCGTCCCCGTCCCCTAACCCTAACCCTAGCCCGAACCCTAACCCTAACCCTTCCCCGAAGCCTGACCCTCACCCGTCCCATAATCCTAACCCGTACGCTAACACTACCCCGCGCCCTCAGACGCACGCTCCCCCTAAAGCGTTGCCGTACCCTCACCTGGACCCTAAACCTTCCCCGTCCCCTAACCCTAACACTAGACCGAACCCTAACCCTAACCCTTCCCCGAAGCCTGACCCACACCCGTCCCCTATTCCTAACCCGTACGCTAACACTAACCCACGCCCTCACACGCACGCTCCCCCTAAAGCGTTGCCGTACCCTCACCTGGACCCTAAACCGTCCCCGTCCCCTAACCATAACCCTAGCCCGAACCCTAACCCTAACCCTTCCCCGAAGCCTGACCCTCACCCGTCCCCTAATCCTAACCCGTACGCTAACACTAACCCGCGCCCTCACACGCACGCTCCCCCTAAAGCGTTGCCGTACCCTCACCTGGACCCTAAACCGTCCCCGTCCGCTAACCCTAAGCCTAGCCAAAAACCTTAACCTAACACTTCCCCGAAGCCTGACCCTCACCCGTCCCCTAATCCTAACCCGTACGCTAACACTAACGCGCACCCTCACACGCACGCTCCCCCTAAAGCGTTGCCGTACCCTCACCTGGACCATAAACCGTCCCCGTCCCCTAACCCTAACCCTAGCCTGAACCCTAACCCTAACCCTTCCCCGAAGCCTGACCCTCACCCGTCCCCTAATCCTAACCCGTACGCTAACACTAACCCGCGCCCTCACACGCACGCTCCCCCTAAAGCGTTGCCGTACCCTCACCTGGACCCTATACCGTCCCCGTCCCCTAACCCTAACCCTAGCCCGAACCCTAACCCTAACCCTTCCCCGAAGCCTGACCTTCACCCGTCCCCTAAACCTAACCCGTACGCTAACACTAACCCGCGCCCTCACACGCACGGTCCCCCTAAAGCATTGCCGTACCCTCACCTGAACCCTAAACCGTCCCCGTCCCCTAACCCTAACCCTAGCCCGAACCCTAACCCTAACCCTTCCCCGAAGCCTGACACTCACCCGTCCCCTAATCCTAACCCGTACGATAGCACTACCCCGAGCCCTCACACGCACGCTCCCCCTAAAGCGTTGCCGTACCCTCACCTGGACCCGAAACCGTCCCCGTCCCCTAACCCTAACCCTAGCCCGAACCCTAACCCTAACCCTTCCCCGAAGCCTGACCCTCACCCGTCCCCTAATCCTAACCCGTACGCTAACACTAACCCGCGCCCTCACACGCACGCTCCCCCTAAAGCGTTGCCGTACCCTCACCTGGACCCTAAACCGTCCCCGTCCCCTAACCCTAACCCTAGCCCGAACCCTAACCCTAACCCTTCCCCGAAGCCTGACCCTCACCCGTCCCCTAATCCTAACCCGTACGCTAACACTAACCCGCGCCCTCACACGCACGCTCCCCCTAAAGCGTTGCCGTACCCTCACCTGGACCATAAGCCGTCCCCGTCCCCTAACCCTAACCCTAGCCCGAACCCTAACCCTAACCCTTCCCCGAAGCCTGACCCTCACCCGTCCCCTAATCCTAAGCCGTACGCTAACACTAACGCGCGCCCTCACACGCACGCTCCCCCTAAACCGTTGCCGTACCCTCACCTGGACTATAAACCGTCCCCGTGCCCTAACCCTAACCCTAGCCCGAACCCTAACCCTAACCCTTCCCCGAAGCCTGACCCTCACCCGTCCCCTAATCCTAACCCATACGCTAACACTAACCCGTGCTCTCACACGCACGCTCCCCCTAAAGCGTTGCCGTACCCTCACCTGGACCCTAAACCGTCCTCGTCCCCTAACCCTAACCCTAGCCCGAACCCTAACCCTAACCCTTCCCCGAAGCCTGACCCTCACCCGTCCCCTAATCCTAACCCGTACGCTAACACTAACCCGCGCCCTCACACGCACGCTCCCCCTAAAGCGTTGCCGTACCCTCACCTGGACCCTAAACCGTCCCCGTCCCCTAACCCTAACCCTAGCCCGAACCCTAACCCTAACCCTTCCCCGAAGCCTGACCCTCACCCGTCCCCTAATCCTAACCCGTACGCTAACACTAACCCGCGCCCTCACACGCACGCTCCCCCTAAAGCGTTGCCGTACCCTCACCTGGACCCTAAACCGTCCCCGTCCCCTAACCCTAACCCTACCCCGAACCCTAACCCTAACTCTTCCCCGAAGCATGACCCTCACCCGTACCCTAATCCTAATCCGTACGCTAACACTAACCCGCCCCTCACACGCACGCTCCCCCTAAAGCGTTGCCGTACCCTCACCTGGACCCTAAACCGTCCCCGTCCCCTAACCCTAACCCTAGACCGAACCCTAACCCTAACCCTTCCCCGAAGCCTGATCCTGACCTGTCCCCTAATCCTAACCCGTACGCTAACACTAACCAGCGCCCTCACACGCATGCTCCCCCTAAAGTGTTGCCGTACCCTCACCTGGACCCTAAACCGTCCCCGTCCCCTAAGCCTAACCCTAGTCGAACCCTAACCCTAACCCTTCCCCGAAGCCTGACCCTCACCCGTCCCCTAATCCTAACCCGTACGTTAACACTAAACCGTGCTCTCACACGCACGCTCCCCCTAAAGCGTTGCCGTACCCTCACCTGGACCCTAAACCGTCCCCGTCCCCTAAACCTAACCCTAGCCCGAACCCTAACCCTAAACCATCCCCGAAGCCTGACCCTCACCCGTCCCCTAATCCTAACCCGTACGCTAACACTAACCCGCGCCCTCACACGCACGCTCCCCCTAAAGCGTTGCCGTACCCTCACCTGGACCTTAAACCGTCCCCGTCCCCTAACCCTAACCCTAGCCCGAACGCTAACCCTAACCCTTCTCCGAAGCCTGACCCTCACCCGTACCCTAATCCTAACACGTACGCTAACACTAACCCGTGCCCTCACACGCACGCTCCCCCTAAAGCGTTGCCGTACCCTCACCTGGACCCTAAACCGTCCCCGTCCCCTAACCCTAACCCTAGCCCGAACCCTAACCCTAACCCTTCCCCGAAACCTGACCCTCACCCGTCCCCTAATCCTAACCCGTGCGCTAACACTAACCCGCGCCCTCACACGCACGCTCCCCCTAAAGCCTGCAGTACCCTCACCTGGACCCTAAACCGTCCCCGTCCCCTAACCCTAACCCTAGCCCGAACCCTAACCCTAACCCTTCCCCGAAGCCTGACCCTCACCCGTCCCCTAATCCTAACCCGTACGCTAACACTAACCCGCGCTTTCACACGCACTCTCCCCCTAAAGCGTTGCCGTACCCTCACCTGGACCCGAAACTGTCCCCGTCCCCTAACCCTAACCCTAGCCCGAACCCTAACCCTAACCCTTCCCCAAAGCCTGACCCTCACCCGTCCCCTAATCCTAACCCGTACGCTAACACTAACACACGCCCTCACACGCACGCTCCCCCTAAAGCGTTGCCGTACCCTCACCTGGACCCTAAACCGTCCCCGTCCCCGAACCCTAACCCTAGCCCGAACCCTAACCCTAACCCTTCCCCGAAGCCTGACCCTCACCCGTCCCCTAATCCTAACCCGTACGCTAACACTAACACACGCCCTCACACGCACGCTCCCCCTAAAGCTTTGCGGTACCCTCACCTGGACCCTAAACCGTCCCCGTCCCCGAACCCTAACCCTAGCCCGAACCCTAACCCTAACCCTTCCCCGAAGCCTGACCCTCGCCCGTCCCCTAATCCTAACCCGTACGCTAACACTAACCCGCGCCCTCACACGCACGCTCCCCCTAAAGCGTTGCCGTACCCTCACCTGGACCCTAAACCGTCCCCGTCCCCTAACCCTAACCCTAGCCCGAACCCTAACCCTAACCCTTCCCCGAAGCCTGACCCTCACCCGTCCCATAATCCTAACCCGTACGCTAACACTAACCCGCACCCTCACACGCACGCTCCCCCTAAAGCGTTGCCGTACCCTCACCTGGACCCTAAACCGTCTCCATCCCCTAACCCTAACCCTAGCCCGAACCCTAACCCTAACCCTTCCCCGAAGCCTGACCCTCACCCGTCCCCTAATCCTAACCCGTACGCTAACACTAACCCGCGCCCTCACACGCACGCTCCCCCTAAAGCATTGCCGTACCCTCACCTGGACTCTAAACCGTCCCCGTCCCCTAACCCTAACCCTAGCCCGAACCCTAACCCTAACCCTTCCCCGAAGCCTGACCCTCACCCGTCCCCTAATCCTTACCCGTACGCTAACACTAACCCGTGCCCTCACACGCACGCTCCCCCTAAAGCGTTGCCGTACCCTCACCTGGACCCTAAACCGTCCCCGTCCCCTAACCCTAACCCTAGCCCGAACCCTAACCCTAACACTTCCCCGAAGCCTAACCCTCACCCGTCCCCTAATCCTAACCCGTACGCTAACACTAGCCCGCGCCCTCACACGCACGCTCCCACTAAAGCGTTGCCGTACCCTCACCTGGACCCTAAACCGTCCCCGTCCCCTAACCCTAACCCTAGCCCGAACCCTAACCCTAACCCTTCCCCGAAGCCTGACCCTCACCCGTCCCCTAGTCCTAACCCGTACGCTAACTCTAGCCCGCGCCCTCACACGCACGCTCCCCCTAAAGCGTTGCCGTACCCTCACCTGGACCCTAAACCGTCCCCGTCCCCTAACCCTAACCCTAGCCCGAACCCTAACCCTAACCCTTCCCCGAAGCCTGACCCTCACCCGTCCCCTAATCCTAACCCATACGCTAACACTAACCCACGCCCTCACACGCACGCTCCCCCTAAAGCGTTGCCGTACCCTCACCTGGACCCTAAACCGTCCCCGTCCCCTAACCCTAACCCTAGCCCGAACCCTAACCCTAACCCTTCCCCGAAGCCTGACCCTCACCCGTCCCCTAATCCTAACCCGTACGCTAACACTAACACGTGCCCTCACACGCACGCTCCCCCTAAAGCGTTGCCGTACCCTCACCTGGACCCTAAACCGTCCCCGTCCCCGAACCCTAACCCTAGCCCGAACCCTAACCCTAACCCTTCCCCGAAGCCTGACCCTCACCCGTCCCCTAATCCTAACCCGTACGCTAACACTAACCCACGCCCTCGCACGCACGCTCCCCCTAAAGCGTTGCCGTACCCTCACCTGGACCCTAAACCGTCCCCGTCCCCTAACCCTAACCCTAGCCCGAACCCTAACCCTAACCCTTCCCCGAAGCCTGACCCTCACCCGTCCCCTAATCCTAACCCGTACGCTAACACTAACCCACGCCCTCACACGCACGCTCCACCTAAAGCGTTGCCGTACCCTCACCTGGACACTAAACCGTCCCCGTCCCGTAACCCTAACGCTAGCCTGAACCCTAACCCTAACACTTCCCCGAAGCCTGAACCTCACCCGTCCCCTAATCCTAACCCGTACGCTAACACTAACCCGCGCCCTCACACGCACGCTCCCCCTAAAGCGTTGCCGTACCCTCACCTGGACCCTAAACCGTCCCCGTCCCCTAACCCTAACCCTAGCCCGAACCCTGACCCTAACCCTTCCCCGAAGCTGAGCCTCACCCGTCCCCTAATCCTAACCCGTACGCTAACACTAACCCGCGCCCTCACACGCACGCTCCCCCTAAAGCGTTGCCGTACCCTCACCTGGACCCTAAACCGTCCCCGTCCCCTAACCCTAACCCTAGCCCGAACCCTAACCCTAACCCTTCCCCGAAGCCTGACCCTCACCCGTCCCCTAATCCTAACCCATACGCTAACACTAACCCGCGCCCTCACATGCACGCTCCCCCTAAAGCGTTGCCGTACCCTCACCTGTACCCTAAACCGTCCCCATCCCCTAACCCTAACCCTAGCCCGAACCCTAACCCTAACCCTTCCCCGAAGCCTGACCCTCCCCCGTCCCCTAACCCTAACCCGTACGCTAACACTAACCCGCGCCCTCACACGCACGCTCCCCCTAAAGCGTTGCCGTACCCTCACCTGGACCCTAAACTGTCCCCGGTCCTAACCCTAAACCTAGCCCGAACCCTAACCCTAACCCTTCCCCGAAGCCTGACCCTCACCCGTCCCCTAATCCTAACCCGTACGCTAACACTACCCCGCGCCCTCACACGCACGCTTCCCCTAAAGCGCTGCCGTCCCCTCACCTAGACCCTAAACCGTCCCCGTCTCCTAACCCTAACCCTAACCCTTCCCCGAAGCCTGACCCTCACCCGTCCCCTAATCCTAACCCGTACGCTAACACTAACCCGCGCCCTCACACGCACGCTCCCCCTAAAGCGTTGCCGTACCCTCACCTGGACCTTAAACCGTCCCCGTCCCCTAACCCTAACCCTAGCCCGAACCCTAACCCTAACCCTTCCCCGAAGCCTGACCCTCACCCGTCCCCTAATCCTGAGCCGTACGCTAACACTAAACCGCGCCCTCACACGCACGCTCCCCCTAAAGCGTTGCCGTACCCTCACCTGGACACTAAACCATCCCCGTCCCCTAACCCTTACCCTAGCCCGAACACTAACCCTAACCCTTCCCCGAAGCATGACCCTCGCCCGTCCCCTAATCCTAACCCGTACGCTAACACTAACCCACGCTCTCACACGCACGCTCCCCCTAAAGCGTTGCCGTACCCTCACCTGGACCCTAAACCGTCCCCGTCCCCTAAGCCTAACCCTAGCCCGAACCCTAACCCTAACCCTTCTCCGAAGCCTGACCCTCACCCGTCCCTTAATCCTAACCCGTACACTAACACTAACCGGCGCCCTCACACGCACGCTCCCCCTAAAGCGTTGCCGTACCCTCACCTGGACCCTAAACCGTCCCCGTCCCCTAACCCTAACCCTAGCCCGAACCCTAACCCTAACCCTTCCCCGAAGCCTGACCCTCACCCGTCCCCTAATCCTAACCCGTACGCTAACACTAACCCGCGCCCTCACACGCACGCTCCCCCTAAAGCGTTGCCGTACCCTCACCTGGACCCTAAACCGTCCCCGTCCCCTAACCCTAACCCTAGCCCGAACCCTAACCCTAACCCTTCCCCAAAGCCTGACCCTCTCCCTTCCCCTAATCCTAACCCGTACGCTAACACTAAACCGCGCCCTCACACGCACGCTCCCCCTAAAGCGTTGCCGTACCCTCACCTGGACCCTAAACCGTCCCCGTCCCCTAACCCTAACCCTAGCCCGAACCCTAACCCTAACACTTCCGCGAAGCCTGACCCTCACCCGTCCCCTAATCCTAACCCGTACGCTAACACTAACCCGCGCCCTCACACGCACGCTCCCCCTAAAGCGTTGCCGTACCCTCACCTGGACCCTAAACCGTCCCCGTCCCCTAACCCTAACCCTAGCCCGAACCCTAACCCTAACCCTTCCCCGAAGCCTGACCCTCACCCGTCCCCTAATCCTAAGCCGTACGCTAACACTAACCCGCGCCCTCACACGCACGCTCACCCTAAAGCGTTGCCGTACCCTCACCTGGACCCTAAACCGTCCCCGTCCCCTAACCCTAACCCTAGCCCGAACCCTAACCCTAACCCTTCCCCGAAGCCTGACCCTCACACGTACCCTAATCCTAACCCGTACGCTAACACTAACCCGCGCCCTCACACGCACGCTCCCACTAAAGCATTGCCGTACCCTCACCTGGACCCTAAACCGTCCCCGTCCCCTAACCCTAACCCTAGCCCGAACCCTAACCCTAACCCTTCCCCGAAGCCTGACCCTCACCCGTCCCCTAATCCTAACCCGTACGCTAACACTAACCCGCGCCCTCACACGCACGCTCCCCCTAAAGCGTTGCCATACCCACACCTGGACCCTAAACCGTCCCCGTCCCCTAACCCTAACCCTAGCCCGAACCCTAACCCTAACCCTTCCCCGAAGCCTGACCCTCACCCGTCCCCTAATCCTAACCCGTACGCTAACACTAACCCGCGCCCTCACACGCACGCTCCCCCTAAAGCGTTGCCGTACCCTCACCTGGACCCTAAACCGTCCCCGTCCCCTAACCCTAACCCTAGCCCGAACCCTAACCCTAACCCTTCCCCGAAGCCTGACCCTCACCCGTCCCATAATCCTAACCCGTACGCTAACACTACCCCGCGCCCTCACACGCACGCTCCCCCTAAAGCGTTGCCGTACCCTCACCTGGACCCTAAACCTTCCCCGTCCCCTAACCCTAACACTAGACCGAACCCTAAACCTAACCCTTCCCCGAAGCCTGACCCTCACCCGTCCCCTATTCCTAACCCGTACGCTAACACTAACCCACGCCCTCACACGCACGCTCCCCCTAAAGCGTTGCCGTACCCTCACCTGGACCCTAAACCGTCCCCGTCCCCTAACCATAACCCTAGCCCGAACCCTAACCCTAACCCTTCCCCGAAGCCTGACCCTCACCCGTCCCCTAATCCTAACCCGTACGCTAACACTAACCCGCGCCCTCACACGCACGCTCCCGCTAAAGCGTTGCCGTACCCTCACCTGGACCCTAAACCGTCCCCGTCCGCTAACCCTAAGCCTAGCCAAAAACCTTAACCTAACACTTCCCCGAAGCCTGACCCTCACCCGTCCCCTAATCCTAACCCGTATGCTAACACTAACGCGCACCCTCACACGCACGCTCCCCCTAAAGCGTTGCCGTACCCTCACCTGGACCCTAAACCGTCCCCGTCCCCTAACCCTAACCCTAGCCCGAACCCTAACCCTAACCCTTCCCCGAAGCCTGACCCTCACCCGTCCCCTAATCCTAACCCGTACGCTAACACTAACCCACGCCCTCACACGCACGCTCCACCTAAAGCGTTGCCGTACCCTCACCTGGACACTAAACCGTCCCCGTCCCCTAACCCTAACGCTAGCCTGAACCCTAACCCTAACACTTCCCCGAAGCCTGAACCTCACCCGTCCCCTAATCCTAACCCGTACGCTAACACTAACCCGCGCCCTCACACGCACGCTCCCCCTAAAGCGTTGCCGTACCCTCACCTGGACCCTAAACCTTCCCCGTCCCCTAACCCTAACCCTAGCCCGAACCCTGACCCTAACCCTTCCCCGAAGCTGAGCCTCACCCGTCCCCTAATCCTAACCCGTACGCTAACACTAACCCGCGCCCTCACACGCACGCTCCCCCTAAAGCGTTGCCGTACCCTCACCTGGACCCTAAACCGTCCCCGTCCCCTAACCCTAACCCTAGCCCGAACCCTAACCCTAACCCTTCCCCGAAGCCTGACCCTCACCCGTCCCCTAATCCTAACCCATACGCTAACACTAACCCGCGCCCTCACATGCACGCTCCCCCTAAAGCGTTGCCGTACCCTCACCTGTACCCTAAACCGTCCCCATCCCATAACCCTAACCCTAGCCCGAACCCTAACCCTAACCCTTCCCCGAAGCCTGACCCTCCCCCGTCCCCTAACCCTAACCCGTACGCTAACACTAACCCGCGCCCTCACACGCACGCTCCCCCTAAAGCGTTGCCGTACCCTCACCTGGACCCTAAACTGTCCCCGGTCCTAACCCTAAACCTAGACCGAACCCTAACCCTAACCCTTCCCCGAAGCCTGACCCTCACCCGTCCCCTAATCCTAACCCGTACGCTAACACTACCCCGCGCCCTCACACGCACGCTTCCCCTAAAGCGCTGCCGTCCCCTCACCTAGACCCTAAACCGTCCCCGTCTCCTAACCCTAACCCTAACCCTTCCCCGAAGCCTGACCCTCACCCGTCCCCTAATCCTAACCCGTACGCTAACACTAACCCGCGCCCTCACACGCACGCTCCCCCTAAAGCGTTGCCGTACCCTCACCTGGACCTTAAACCGTCCCCGTCCCCTAACCCTAACCCTAGCCCGAACCCTAACCCTAACCCTTCCCCGAAGCCTGACCCTCACCCGTCCCCTAATCCTGAGCCGTACGCTAACACTAAACCGCGCCCTCACACGCACGCTCCCCCTAAAGCATTGCCGTACCCTCACCTGGACACTAAACCATCCCCGTCCCCTAACCCTTACCCTAGCCCGAACACTAACCCTAACCCTTCCCCGAAGCATGACCCTCGCCCGTCCCCTAATCCTAACCCGTACGCTAACACTAACCCACGCTCTCACACGCACGCTCCCCCTAAAGCGTTGCCGTACCCTCACCTGGACCCTAAACCGTCCCCGTCCCCTAAGCCTAACCCTAGCCCGAACCCTAACCCTAACCCTTCTCCGAAGCCTGACCCTCACCCGTCCCTTAATCCTAACCCGTACACTAACACTAACCGGCGCCCTCACACGCACGCTCCCCCTAAAGCGTTGCCGTACCCTCACCTGGACCCTAAACCGTCCCCGTCCCCTAACCCTAACCCTAGCCCGAACCCTAACCCTAACCCTTCCCCGAAGCCTGACCCTCACCCGTCCCCTAATCCTAACCCGTACGCTAACACTAACCCGCGCCCTCACACGCACGCTCCCCCTAAAGCGTTGCCGTACCCTCACCTGGACCCTAAACCGTCCCCGTCCCCTAACCCTAACCCTAGCCCGAACCCTAACCCTAACCCTTCCCCAAAGCCTGACCCTCTCCCTTCCCCTAATCCTAACCCGTACGCTAACACTAAACCGCGCCCTCACACGCACGCTCCCCCTAAAGCGTTGCCGTACCCTCACCTGGACCCTAAACCGTCCCCGTCCCCTAACCCTAACCCTAGCCCGAACCCTAACCCTAACACTTCCGCGAAGCCTGACCCTCACCCGTCCCCTAATCCTAACCCGTACGCTAACACTAACCCGCGCCCTCACACGCACGCTCCCCCTAAAGCGTTGCCGTACCCTCACCTGGACCCAAAACCGTCCCCGTCCCCTAACCCTAACCCTAGCCCGAACCCTAACCCTAACCCTTCCCCGAAGCCTGACCCTCACCCGTCCCCTAATCCTAAGCCGTACGCTAACACTAACCCGCGCCCTCACACGCACGCTCACCCTAAAGCGTTGCCGTACCCTCACCTGGACCCTAAACCGTCCCCGTCCCCTAACCCTAACCCTAGCCCGAACCCTAACCCTAACCCTTCCCCGAAGCCTGACCCTCACCCGTCCCATAATCCTAACCCGTACGCTAACACTACCCCGCGCCCTCACACGCACGCTCCCCCTAAAGCGTTGCCGTACCCTCACCTGGACCCTAAACCTTCCCCGTCCCCTAACCCTAACACTAGACCGAACCCTAACCCTAACCCTTCCCCGAAGCCTGACCCTCACCCGTCCCCTATTCCTAACCCGTACGCTAACACTAACCCACGCCCTCACACGCACGCTCCCCCTAAAGCGTTGCCGTACCCTCACCTGGACCCTAAACCGTCCCCGTCCCCTAACCATAACCCTAGCCCGAACCCTAACCCTAACTCTTCCCCGAAGCCTGACCCTCACCCGTCCCCTAATCCTAACCCGTACGCTAACACTAACCCGCGCCCTCACACGCACGCTCCCCCTAAAGCGTTGCCGTACCCTCACCTGGACCCTAAACCGTCCCCGTCCGCTAACCCTAAGCCTAGCCAAAAACCTTAACCTAACACTTCCCCGAAGCCTGACCCTCACCCGTCCCCTAATCCTAACCCGTACGCTAACACTAACGCGCACCCTCACACGCACGCTCCCCCTAAAGCGTTGCCGTACCCTCACCTGGACCATAAACCGTCCCCGTCCCCTAACCCTAACCCTAGCCTGAACCCTAACCCTAACCCTTCCCCGAAGCCTGACCCTCACCCGTCCCCTAATCCTAACCCGTACGCTAACACTAACCCGCGCCCTCACACGCACGCTCCCCCTAAAGCGTTGCCGTACCCTCACCTGGACCCTATACCGTCCCCGTCCCCTAACCCTAACCCTAGCCCGAACCCTAACCCTAACCCTTCCCCGAAGCCTGACCCTCACCCGTCCCCTAAACCTAACCCTTACGCTAACACTAACCCGCGCCCTCACACGCACGGTCCCCCTAAAGCATTGCCGTACCCTCACCTGAACCCTAAACCGTCCCCGTCCCCTAACCCTAACCCTAGCCCGAACCCTAACCCTAACCCTTCCCCGAAGCCTGACACTCACCCGTCCCCTAATCCTAACCCGTACGATAGCACTACCCCGAGCCCTCACACGCACGCTCCCCCTAAAGCGTTGCCGTACCCTCACCTGGACCCGAAACCGTCCCCGTCCCCTAACCCTAACCCTAGCCCGAACCCTAACCCTAACCCTTCCCCGAAGCCTGACCCTCACCCGTCCCCTAATCCTAACCCGTACGCTAACACTAACCCGCGCCCTCACACGCACGCTCCCCCTAAAGCGTTGCCGTACCCTCACCTGGACCCTAAACCGTCCCCGTCCCCTAACCCTAACCCTAGCCCGAACCCTAACCCTAACCCTTCCCCGAAGCCTGACCCTCACCCGTCCCCTAATCCTAACCCGTACGCTAACACTAACCCGCGCCCTCACACGCACGCTCCCCCTAAAGCGTTGCCGTACCCTCACCTGGACCATAAGCCGTCCCCGTCCCCTAACCCTAACCCTAGCCCGAACCCTAACCCTAACCCTTCCCCGAAGCCTGAACCTCACCCGTCCCCTAATCCTAACCTGTACGCTAACACTAACCCGCGCCCTCACACGCACGCTCCCCCTAAAGCGTTGCCGTACCCTCACCTGGACCCTAAACCGTCCCCGTCCCCTAAGCCTAACCCTAGCCCGAACCCTAACCCTAACCCTTCTCCGAAGCCTGACCCTCACCCGTCCCTTAATCCTAACCCGTACACTAACACTAACCGGCGCCCTCACACGCACGCTCCCCCTAAAGCGTTGCCGTACCCTCACCTGGACCCTAAACCGTCCCCGTCCCCTAACCCTAACCCTAGCCCGAACCCTAACCCTAACCCTTCCCCGAAGCCTGACCCTCACCCGTCCCCTAATCCTAACCCGTACGCTAACACTAACCCGCGCCCTCACACGCACGCTCCCCCTAAAGCGTTGCCGTACCCTCACCTGGACCCTAAACCGTCCCCGTCCCCTAACCCTAACCCTAGCCCGAACCCTAACCCTAACCCTTCCCCAAAGCCTGACCCTCTCCCTTCCCCTAATCCTAACCCGTACGCTAACACTAAACCGCGCCCTCACACGCACGCTCCCCCTAAAGCGTTGCCGTACCCTCACCTGGACCCTAAACCGTCCCCGTCCCCTAACCCTAACCCTAGCCCGAACCCTAACCCTAACACTTCCGCGAAGCCTGACCCTCACCCGTCCCCTAATCCTAACCCGTACGCTAACACTAACCCGCGCCCTCACACGCACGCTCCCCCTAAAGCGTTGCCGTACCCTCACCTGGACCCAAAACCGTCCCCGTCCCCTAACCCTAACCCTAGCCCGAACCCTAACCCTAACCCTTCCCCGAAGCCTGACCCTCACCCGTCCCCTAATCCTAAGCCGTACGCTAACACTAACCCGCGCCCTCACACGCACGCTCACCCTAAAGCGTTGCCGTACCCTCACCTGGACCCTAAACCGTCCCCGTCCCCTAACCCTAACCCTAGCCCGAACCCTAACCCTAACCCTTCCCCGAAGCCTGACCCTCACACGTACCCTAATCCTAACCCGTACGCTAACACTAACCCGCGCCCTCACACGCACGCTCCCACTAAAGCATTGCCGTACCCTCACCTGGACCCTAAACCGTCCCCGTCCCCTAACCCTAACCCTAGCCCGAACCCTAAACCTAACCCTTCCCCGAAGCCTGACCCTCACCCGTCCCCTAATCCTAACCCGTACGCTAACACTAACCCGCGCCCTCACACGCACGCTCCCCCTAAAGCGTTGCCATACCCACACCTGGACCCTAAACCGTCCCCGTCCCCTAACCCTAACCCTAGCCCGAACCCTAACCCTAACCCTTCCCCGAAGCCTGACCCTCACCCGTCCCCTAATCCTAACCCGTACGCTAACACTAACCCGCGCCCTCACACGCACGCTCCCCCTAAAGCGTTGCCGTACCCTCACCTGGACCCTAAACCGTCCCCGTCCCCTAACCCTAACCCTAGCCCGAACCCTAACCCTAACCCTTCCCCGAAGCCTGACCCTCACCCGTCCCATAATCCTAACCCGTACGCTAACACTACCCCGCGCCCTCACACGCACGCTCCCCCTAAAGCGTTGCCGTACCCTCACCTGGACCCTAAACCTTCCCCGTCCCCTAACCCTAACACTAGACCGAACCCTAACCCTAACCCTTCCCCGAAGCCTGACCCTCACCCGTCCCCTATTCCTAACCCGTACGCTAACACTAACCCACGCCCTCACACGCACGCTCCCCCTAAAGCGTTGCCGTACCCTCACCTGGACCCTAAACCGTCCCCGTCCCCTAACCATAACCCTAGCCCGAACCCTAACCCTAACTCTTCCCCGAAGCCTGACCCTCACCCGTCCCCTAATCCTAACCCGTACGCTAACACTAACCCGCGCCCTCACACGCACGCTCCCCCTAAAGCGTTGCCGTACCCTCACCTGGACCCTAAACCGTCCCCGTCCGCTAACCCTAAGCCTAGCCAAAAACCTTAACCTAACACTTCCCCGAAGCCTGACCCTCACCCGTCCCCTAATCCTAACCCGTACGCTAACACTAACGCGCACCCTCACACGCACGCTCCCCCTAAAGCGTTGCCGTACCCTCACCTGGACCATAAACCGTCCCCGTCCCCTAACCCTAACCCTAGCCTGAACCCTAACCCTAACCCTTCCCCGAAGCCTGACCCTCACCCGTCCCCTAATCCTAACCCGTACGCTAACACTAACCCGCGCCCTCACACGCACGCTCCCCCTAAAGCGTTGCCGTACCCTCACCTGGACCCTATACCGTCCCCGTCCCCTAACCCTAACCCTAGCCCGAACCCTAACCCTAACCCTTCCCCGAAGCCTGACCCTCACCCGTCCCCTAAACCTAACCCTTACGCTAACACTAACCCGCGCCCTCACACGCACGGTCCCCCTAAAGCATTGCCGTACCCTCACCTGAACCCTAAACCGTCCCCGTCCCCTAACCCTAACCCTAGCCCGAACCCTAACCCTAACCCTTCCCCGAAGCCTGACACTCACCCGTCCCCTAATCCTAACCCGTACGATAGCACTACCCCGAGCCCTCACACGCACGCTCCCCCTAAAGCGTTGCCGTACCCTCACCTGGACCCGAAACCGTCCCCGTCCCCTAACCCTAACCCTAGCCCGAACCCTAACCCTAACCCTTCCCCGAAGCCTGACCCTCACCCGTCCCCTAATCCTAACCCGTACGCTAACACTAACCCGCGCCCTCACACGCACGCTCCCCCTAAAGCGTTGCCGTACCCTCACCTGGACCCTAAACCGTCCCCGTCCCCTAACCCTAACCCTAGCCCGAACCCTAACCCTAACCCTTCCCCGAAGCCTGACCCTCACCCGTCCCCTAATCCTAACCCGTACGCTAACACTAACCCGCGCCCTCACACGCACGCTCCCCCTAAAGCGTTGCCGTACCCTCACCTGGACCATAAGCCGTCCCCGTCCCCTAACCCTAACCCTAGCCCGAACCCTAACCCTAACCCTTCCCCGAAGCCTGAACCTCACCCGTCCCCTAATCCTAACCTGTACGCTAACACTAACCCGCGCCCTCACACGCACGCTCCCCCTAAAGCGTTGCCGTACCCTCACCTGGACCCTAAACCGTCCCCGTCCCCTAACCCTAACCCTAGCCCGAACCCTAACCCTAACCCTTCCCCGAAGCCTGACCCTCACCCGTCCCCTAATCCTAACCCGTACGCTAACACTAACCCGCGCCCTCACACGCTCGCTCACCCTAAAGCGTTGCCGTACCCTCACCTGGACCCTAAACCGTCCCCGTCCGCTAACCCTAACCCTAGCCCGAACCCTTACCCTAACACTTCCCCGAAGCCTGACCCTCACCCGTCCCCTAATCCTAAGCCGTACGCTAACACTAACACGCGCCCTCACACGCACGCTCCCCCTAAAGCGTTGCCGTACCCTCACCTGGACTATAAACCGTCCCCGTCCCCTAACCCTAACCCTAGCCCGAACCCTGACCCTAACCCTTCCCCGAAGCCTGACCCTCACCCGTCCCCTAATCCTAACCCGTACGCTAACACTAACCCGCGCCCTCACACGCACGCTCCCCCTAAAGCGTTGCCGTACCCTCACCTGGACCTTAAAACGTCCCCGTCCCCTAACCCTAACCCTAGCCCGAACCCTTACCCTAACACTTCCCCGAAGCCTGACCCTCACCCGTCCCCTAATCCTAAGCCGTACGCTAACACTAACACGCGCCCTCACACGCACGCTCCCCCTAAAGCGTTGCCGTACCCTCACCTGGACTATAAACCGTCCCCGTCCCCTAACCCTAACCCTAGCCCGAACCCTGACCCTAACCCTTCCCCGAAGCCTGACCCTCACCCGTCCCCTAATCCTAACCCGTACGCTAACACTAACCCGCGCCCTCACACGCACGCTCCCCCTAAAGCGTTGCCGTACCCTCACCTGGACCTTAAAACGTCCCCGTCCCCTAACCCTAACCCTAGCCCGAACCCTAACCCTAACCCTTCCCCGAAGCCTGACATTCACCCGTACCCTAATCCTAACACGTACGCTAACACTAACCCGCGCCCTCACACGCACGCTCCCCCTAAAGCGTTGCCGTACCCTCACCTGGACCCTAAACCGTCCCCGTCCCCTAACCCTAACCCTAGCCTGAACCCTAACCCTAACCCTTCCCCGAAGCCTGACCCTCACCCGTCCCCTAATCCTAACCCGTACGCTAACACTAACCCGCGCCCTCACATGCACGCTCCCCCTAAAGCATTGCCGTACGCTCACCTGGACCCTAAACCGTCCCCGTCCCCTAACCCTAACCCTAGCCCGAACCCTAACCCTAACCCTTCCCCGAAGCCTGACCCTCACCCGTCCCCTAAACCTAACCCGTACGCTAACACTAACCCGCGCCCTCACACGCACGCTCACCCTAAAGCGTTGCCGTACCCTCACCTGGACCCTAAACCGTCCCCGTCCCCTAACCCTAACCCTAGCCCGAACCCTAACCCTAACCCTTCCCCGAAGCCTGACCCTCACCCGTCCCCTAATCCTAACCCGTACGCTAACACTAACACGCGCCCTCACACGCACGCTCCCCCTAAAGCGTTGCCGTACCCTCACCTGGACCCTAAACCGTCCCCGTCCCCGAACCCTAACCCTAGCCCGAACCCTAACCCTAACACTTCCCCGAAGCCTGACCCTCACCCGTCCCCTAATCCTAAACCGTACGCTAACACTACCCCGCGCCCCCACACGCACGCTTCCCCTAAAGCGTTGCCGTCCCCTCACCTGGACCCTAAACCGTCCCCGTCTCCTAACCCTAACCCTAACCCTTCCCCGAAGCCTGACCCTCACCCGTCCCTTAATCCTAACCCGTACACTAACACTAACCCGCGCCCTCACACGCACGCTCCCCCTAAAGCGTTGCCGTACCCTCACCTGGACCCTAAACCGTCCCCGTCCCCTAACCCTAAACCTAGCCCGAACCCTAACACTAACCCTTCCCCGAAGCCTGACCCTCACCCGTCCCCTAATCCTAACCCATACGCTAACACTAACCCGCGCCCTCACACGCACGCTCCCCCTAAAGCGTTGCCATACCCTCACCTGGACCCTAAACCGTCCCCGTCCCCTAACCCTAACCCCAGCCCGAACCCTAACCCTAACCCTTCCCCGAAGCCTGACCCTCACCCGTCCCCTAATCCTAACCCGTACGCTAACACTAACCCGCGCCCTCACACGCACGCTCCCCCTAAAGCGTTGCCGTACCCTCACCTGGACCCTAAACCGTCCCCGTCCCCTAACCCTAACCCTAGCCCGAACCCTAACCCTAACCCTTCCCCAAAGTCTGACCCTCTCCGGTCCCCTAATCCTAACCCGTACGCTAACACTAACCCGCGCCCTCACACGCACGCTCCCCCTAAAGCATTGCCGTACCCTCACCTGGACCCTAAACCGTCCCCGTTCCCTAACCCTAACCCTAGCCCGAACCCTAACCCTAACCCTTCCCAGAAGCCTGACCCTCACCCGTCCCCTAATCCTGACACGTATGCTAACACTAACCCGTGCCCTCACACGCACGCTCCCCCTAAAGCATTGCCGTACCCTCACCTGGACCCTAAACCGTCCCCGTCCCCTAAACCTAACCCTAGCCCGAACCCTAACACTAACCCTTCCCCGAAGCCTCACCCTCACCCGTCCCCTAATCCTAACCCGTACGCTAACACTAACCCGCGCCCTCACACGCACGCTCCCCCTAAAGCGTTGCCGTACCCTCACCTGGACCCTAAACCGTCCCCGTCCCCTAACCCTAACCCTAGCCCGAACCCTGACCCTAACACTTCCGCGAAGCCTGACCCTCACCCGTCCCCTAATCCTAACCCGTACGCTAACACTAACCCGCGCCCTCACACGCACGCTCCCCCTAAAGCGTTGCCGTACCCTCACCTGGACCCTAAACCGTCCCCGTCCCCTAACCCTAACCCTAGCCCGAACCCTAACCCTAACCCTTCCCCGAAGCCTGACCCTCACCCGTCCCCTAATCCTAACCCGTACGCTAACACTAACCCGCGCCCTCACACGCACGCTCCCCCTAAAGCGTTGCCGTACCCTCACCTGGACCATAAGCCGTCCCCGTCCCCTAACCCTAACCCTAGCCCGAACCCTAACCCTAACCCTTCCCCGAAGCCTGAACCTCACCCGTCCCCTAATCCTAACCTGTACGCTAACACTAACCCGCGCCCTCACACGCACGCTCCCCCTAAAGCGTTGCCGTACCCTCACCTGGACCCTAAACCGTCCCCGTCCCCTAACCCTAACCCTAGCCCGAACCCTAACCCTAACCCTTCCCCGAAGCCTGACCCTCACCCGTCCCCTAATCCTAACCCGTACGCTAACACTAACCCGCGCCCTCACACGCTCGCTCACCCTAAAGCGTTGCCGTACCCTCACCTGGACCCTAAACCGTCCCCGTCCGCTAACCCTAACCCTAGCCCGAACCCTTACCCTAACACTTCCCCGAAGCCTGACCCTCACCCGTCCCCTAATCCTAAGCCGTACGCTAACACTAACACGCGCCCTCACACGCACGCTCCCCCTAAAGCGTTGCCGTACCCTCACCTGGACTATAAACCGTCCCCGTCCCCTAACCCTAACCCTAGCCCGAACCCTGACCCTAACCCTTCCCCGAAGCCTGACCCTCACCCGTCCCCTAATCCTAACCCGTACGCTAACACTAACCCGCGCCCTCACACGCACGCTCCCCCTAAAGCGTTGCCGTACCCTCACCTGGACCCTAAACCGTCCCCGTCCCCGAACCCTAACCCTAGCCCGAACCCTAACCCTAACACTTCCCCGAAGCCTGACCCTCACCCGTCCCCTAATCCTAAACCGTACGCTAACACTACCCCGCGCCCCCACACGCACGCTTCCCCTAAAGCGTTGCCGTCCCCTCACCTGGACCCTAAACCGTCCCCGTCTCCTAACCCTAACCCTAACCCTTCCCCGAAGCCTGACCCTCACCCGTCCCTTAATCCTAACCCGTACACTAACACTAACCCGCGCCCTCACACGCACGCTCCCCCTAAAGCGTTGCCGTACCCTCACCTGGACACTAAACCGTCCCCGTCCCCTAACCCTAACCCTAGCCTGAACCGTAACCCTAACCCTTCCCCGAAGCCTGACCCTCACCCGTCCCCTAATCCTAACCCGTACGCTAACACTAACACGCGCCCTCACACGCACGCTCCCCCTAAAGCATTGCCGTACCCTCACCTGGACCCTAAACCGTCCCCGTCCCCTAACCCTAAACCTAGCCCGAACCCTAACACTAACCCTTCCCCGAAGCCTGACCCTCACCCGTCCCCTAATCCTAACCCATACGCTAACACTAACCCGCGCCCTCACACGCACGCTCCCCCTAAAGCGTTGCCATACCCTCACCTGGACCCTAAACCGTCCCCGTCCCCTAACCCTAACCCCAGCCCGAACCCTAACCCTAACCCTTCCCCGAAGCCTGACCCTCACCCGTCCCCTAATCCTAACCCGTACGCTAACACTAACCCGCGCCCTCACACGCACGCTCCCCCTAAAGCGTTGCCGTACCCTCACCTGGACCCTAAACCGTCCCCGTCCCCTAACCCTAACCCTAGCCCGAACCCTAACCCTAACCCTTCCCCAAAGTCTGACCCTCTCCGGTCCCCTAATCCTAACCCGTACGCTAACACTAACCCGCGCCCTCACACGCACGCTCCCCCTAAAGCATTGCCGTACCCTCACCTGGACCCTAAACCGTCCCCGTTCCCTAACCCTAACCCTAGCCCGAACCCTAACCCTAACCCTTCCCAGAAGCCTGACCCTCACCCGTCCCCTAATCCTGACACGTATGCTAACACTAACCCGTGCCCTCACACGCACGCTCCCCCTAAAGCATTGCCGTACCCTCACCTGGACCCTAAACCGTCCCCGTCCCCTAAACCTAACCCTAGCCCGAACCCTAACACTAACCCTTCCCCGAAGCCTCACCCTCACCCGTCCCCTAATCCTAACCCGTACGCTAACACTAACCCGCGCCCTCACACGCACGCTCCCCCTAAAGCGTTGCCGTACCCTCACCTGGACCCTAAACCGTCCCCGTCCCCTAACCCTAACCCTAGCCCGAACCCTGACCCTAACACTTCCGCGAAGCCTGACCCTCACCCGTCCCCTAATCCTAACCCGTACGCTAACACTAACCCGCGCCCTCACACGCACGCTCCCCCTAAAGCGTTGCCGTACCCTCACCTGGACCCTAAACCGTCCCCGTCCCCTAACCCTAACCCTAGCCCGAACCCTAACCCTAACCCTTCCCCGAAGCCTGACCCTCACCCGTCCCCTAATCCTAACCCGTACGCTAACACTAACCCGCGCCCTCACACGCACGCTCCCCCTAAAGCGTTGCCGTACCCTCACCTGGACCATAAGCCGTCCCCGTCCCCTAACCCTAACCCTAGCCCGAACCCTAACCCTAACCCTTCCCCGAAGCCTGAACCTCACCCGTCCCCTAATCCTAACCTGTACGCTAACACTAACCCGCGCCCTCACACGCACGCTCCCCCTAAAGCGTTGCCGTACCCTCACCTGGACCCTAAACCGTCCCCGTCCCCTAACCCTAACCCTAGCCCGAACCCTAACCCTAACCCTTCCCCGAAGCCTGACCCTCACCCGTCCCCTAATCCTAACCCGTACGCTAACACTAACCCGCGCCCTCACACGCTCGCTCACCCTAAAGCGTTGCCGTACCCTCACCTGGACCCTAAACCGTCCCCGTCCGCTAACCCTAACCCTAGCCCGAACCCTTACCCTAACACTTCCCCGAAGCCTGACCCTCACCCGTCCCCTAATCCTAAGCCGTACGCTAACACTAACACGCGCCCTCACACGCACGCTCCCCCTAAAGCGTTGCCGTACCCTCACCTGGACTATAAACCGTCCCCGTCCCCTAACCCTAACCCTAGCCCGAACCCTGACCCTAACCCTTCCCCGAAGCCTGACCCTCACCCGTCCCCTAATCCTAACCCGTACGCTAACACTAACCCGCGCCCTCACACGCACGCTCCCCCTAAAGCGTTGCCGTACCCTCACCTGGACCTTAAAACGTCCCCGTCCCCTAACCCTAACCCTAGCCCGAACCCTTACCCTAACACTTCCCCGAAGCCTGACCCTCACCCGTCCCCTAATCCTAAGCCGTACGCTAACACTAACACGCGCCCTCACACGCACGCTCCCCCTAAAGCGTTGCCGTACCCTCACCTGGACTATAAACCGTCCCCGTCCCCTAACCCTAACCCTAGCCCGAACCCTGACCCTAACCCTTCCCCGAAGCCTGACCCTCACCCGTCCCCTAATCCTAACCCGTACGCTAACACTAACCCGCGCCCTCACACGCACGCTCCCCCTAAAGCGTTGCCGTACCCTCACCTGGACCTTAAAACGTCCCCGTCCCCTAACCCTAACCCTAGCCCGAACCCTAACCCTAACCCTTCCCCGAAGCCTGACATTCACCCGTACCCTAATCCTAACACGTACGCTAACACTAACCCGCGCCCTCACACGCACGCTCCCCCTAAAGCGTTGCCGTACCCTCACCTGGACCCTAAACCGTCCCCGTCCCCTAACCCTAACCCTAGCCTGAACCCTAACCCTAACCCTTCCCCGAAGCCTGACCCTCACCCGTCCCCTAATCCTAACCCGTACGCTAACACTAACCCGCGCCCTCACATGCACGCTCCCCCTAAAGCATTGCCGTACGCTCACCTGGACCCTAAACCGTCCCCGTCCCCTAACCCTAACCCTAGCCCGAACCCTAACCCTAACCCTTCCCCGAAGCCTGACCCTCACCCGTCCCCTAAACCTAACCCGTACGCTAACACTAACCCGCGCCCTCACACGCACGCTCACCCTAAAGCGTTGCCGTACCCTCACCTGGACCCTAAACCGTCCCCGTCCCCTAACCCTAACCCTAGCCCGAACCCTAACCCTAACCCTTCCCCGAAGCCTGACCCTCACCCGTCCCCTAATCCTAACCCGTACGCTAACACTAACACGCGCCCTCACACGCACGCTCCCCCTAAAGCGTTGCCGTACCCTCACCTGGACCCTAAACCGTCCCCGTCCCCGAACCCTAACCCTAGCCCGAACCCTAACCCTAACACTTCCCCGAAGCCTGACCCTCACCCGTCCCCTAATCCTAAACCGTACGCTAACACTACCCCGCGCCCCCACACGCACGCTTCCCCTAAAGCGTTGCCGTCCCCTCACCTGGACCCTAAACCGTCCCCGTCTCCTAACCCTAACCCTAACCCTTCCCCGAAGCCTGACCCTCACCCGTCCCTTAATCCTAACCCGTACACTAACACTAACCCGCGCCCTCACACGCACGCTCCCCCTAAAGCGTTGCCGTACCCTCACCTGGACACTAAACCGTCCCCGTCCCCTAACCCTAACCCTAGCCTGAACCGTAACCCTAACCCTTCCCCGAAGCCTGACCCTCACCCGTCCCCTAATCCTAACCCGTACGCTAACACTAACACGCGCCCTCACACGCACGCTCCCCCTAAAGCATTGCCGTACCCTCACCTGGACCCTAAACCGTCCCCGTCCCCTAACCCTAAACCTAGCCCGAACCCTAACACTAACCCTTCCCCGAAGCCTGACCCTCACCCGTCCCCTAATCCTAACCCATACGCTAACACTAACCCGCGCCCTCACACGCACGCTCCCCCTAAAGCGTTGCCATACCCTCACCTGGACCCTAAACCGTCCCCGTCCCCTAACCCTAACCCCAGCCCGAACCCTAACCCTAACCCTTCCCCGAAGCCTGACCCTCACCCGTCCCCTAATCCTAACCCGTACGCTAACACTAACCCGCGCCCTCACACGCACGCTCCCCCTAAAGCGTTGCCGTACCCTCACCTGGACCCTAAACCGTCCCCGTCCCCTAACCCTAACCCTAGCCCGAACCCTAACCCTAACCCTTCCCCAAAGTCTGACCCTCTCCGGTCCCCTAATCCTAACCCGTACGCTAACACTAACCCGCGCCCTCACACGCACGCTCCCCCTAAAGCATTGCCGTACCCTCACCTGGACCCTAAACCGTCCCCGTTCCCTAACCCTAACCCTAGCCCGAACCCTAACCCTAACCCTTCCCAGAAGCCTGACCCTCACCCGTCCCCTAATCCTGACACGTATGCTAACACTAACCCGTGCCCTCACACGCACGCTCCCCCTAAAGCATTGCCGTACCCTCACCTGGACCCTAAACCGTCCCCGTCCCCTAAACCTAACCCTAGCCCGAACCCTAACACTAACCCTTCCCCGAAGCCTCACCCTCACCCGTCCCCTAATCCTAACCCGTACGCTAACACTAACCCGCGCCCTCACACGCACGCTCCCCCTAAAGCGTTGCCGTACCCTCACCTGGACCCTAAACCGTCCCCGTCCCCTAACCCTAACCCTAGCCCGAACCCTGACCCTAACACTTCCGCGAAGCCTGACCCTCACCCGTCCCCTAATCCTAACCCGTACGCTAACACTAACCCGCGCCCTCACACGCACGCTCCCCCTAAAGCGTTGCCGTACCCTCACCTGGACCCTAAACCGTCCCCGTCCCCTAACCCTAACCCTAGCCCGAACCCTAACCCTAACCCTTCCCCGAAGCCTGACCCTCACCCGTCCCCTAATCCTAACCCGTACGCTAACACTAACCTGCGCCCTCACACGCACGCTCACCGTAAAGTGTTGCCGTACCCTCACTTGGACCTTAAACCGTCCCCGTCCCCTAACCCTAACCCTAGCCCGAACCCTTACCCTAACCCTTCCCCGAAGCCTGACCCTCACCCGTCCCCTAATCCTAACCCGTACGCTAACACTAACCCGCGCCCTCACACGCACGCTCCCCCTAAAACGTTGCCGTACCCTCACCTGGACCCTAAACCGTCCCCGTCCCCTGACCCTAACCCTAGCCCGAACCCTAACCCTAACCCTTCCCCGAAGCCTGACCCTCACCCGTACCCTAATCCTAACCCGTACGCTAACACTAACCCGCGCCCTCACACGCACGCTCCCACTAAAGCATTGCCGTACCCTCACCTGGACCCTAAACCGTCCCCGTCCCCTAACCCTAACCCTAGCCCGAACCCTAACCCTAACCCTTCCCCGAAGCCTGACCCTCACCCGTCCCCTAATCCTAACCCGTACGCCAACACTAACCCGCGCCCTCACACGCACGCTCCCCCTAAAGCGTTGCCGTACCCTCACCTGGACCCTAAACCGTCCCCGTCCCCTAACCCTAACCCTAGCCCGAACCCTAACCCTAACCCTTCCCCGAAGCCTGACCCTCACCCGTCCCCTAATCCTAACCCGTACGCTAACACTAACCCACGCCCTCACATGCACGCTCCCCCTAAAGCGTTGCCGTAGCCTCACCTGGACCCTAAACCGTCCCCGTCTCCTAACCCTAACCCTAGCCAAAAACCTTACCCTAACCCTTCCCCGAAGCCTGACCCTCACCCGTCCCCTAATCCTAACCCGTACGCTAACACTAACCCACGCCCTCACACGCACGCTCCCCCTAAAGCGTTGCTGTACCCTCACCTGGACCCTAAACCATCCCCGTCCCCTAACCCTAACCCTAGCCCGAACCCTAACCCTAACCCTTCCCCGAAGCTGAGCCTCACCCGTCCCCTAATCCTAACCCATACGCTAACACTAACCCGCGCCCTCACACGCACGCTCCCCCTAAAGCGTTGCCGTACCCTCACCTGGACCCTAAACCGTCCCCGTCCCCTAACCCTAACCCTAGCCCGAACCCTAACCCTAACCCTTCCCCGAAGCCTGACCCTCACCCGTCCCCTAATCCTAACCCGTACGCTAACACTACCCCGCGCCCTCACATGCACGCTTCCCCTAAAGCGTTGCCGTACCCTCACCTGGACCCTAAATCGTCCCCGTCCCCTAACCCTAACCCTAACCCTTCCCCGAAGCCTGACCCTCACCCGTCCCCTAATCCTAAACCGTACGCTAACACTAACCCGCGCCCTCACACGCACGCTCCCCCTAAAGCGTTGCCGTCCCCTCACCTGGACCCTAAACCGTCCCCGTCTCCTAACCCTAACCCTAACCCTTCCCCGAAGCCTGACCCTCACCCGTCCCCTAATCCTAACCCGTACGCTAACACTAACCCGCGCCCTCACACGCACGCTCCCCCTAAAGGGTTGCCGTACCCTCACCTGGACCTTAAACCGTCCCCGTCCCCTAACCCTAACCCTAGCCCGAACCCTAACCCTAACCCTTCCCCGAAGCCTGACCCTCACCCGTCCCCTAATCCTGACCCGTACGCTAACACTAAACCGCGCCCTCACACGCACGCTCCCCCTAAAGCGTTGCCGTACCCTCAACTGGACACTAAACCGTCCCCGTCCCCTAACCCTTACCCTAGCCCGAACCCTAACCCTAACCCTTCCCCGAAGCATGACCCTCGCCCGTCCCCTAATCCTAACCCGTACGCTAACACTAACCCACGCTCTCACACGCACGCTCCCCCTAAAGCATTGCCGTACCCTCACCTGGACCCTAAACCGTCCCCGTCCCCTAAGCCTAACCCTAGCCCGAACCCTAACCCTAACCCTTCCCCGAAGCCTGACCCTCACCCGTCCCTTAATCCTAACCCGTACACTAACACTAACCCGCGCCCTCACACGCACGCTCCCCCTAAAGCGTTGCCGTACCCTCACCTGGACACTAAACCGTCCCCGTCCCCTAACCCTAACCCTAGCCTGAACCTTAACCCTAACCCTTCCCCGAAGCCTGACCCTCACCCGTCCCCTAATCCTAACCCGTACGCTAACACTAACACGCGCCCTCACACGCACGCTCCCCCTAAAGCATTGCCGTACCCTCACCTGGACCCTAAACCGTCCCCGTCCCCTAACCCTAAACCTAGCCCGAACCCTAACACTAACCCTTCCCCGAAGCCTGACCCTCACCCGTCCCCTAATCCTAACCCATACGCTAACACTAACCCGCGCCCTCACACGCACGCTCCCCTTAAAGCGTTGCCGTACCCTCACCTGGACCCTAAACCGTCCCCGTCCCCTAAACCTAACCCCAGCCCGAACCCTAACCCTAACCCTTGCCCGAAGCCTGAGCCTCACCCGTCCCCTAATCCTAACCCGTACGCTAACACTAACCCGCGCCCTCACACGCTCGCTCCCCCTAAAGCGTTGCCGTACCCTCACCTGGACCCTAAACCGTCACCGTCCCCTAACCCTAACCCTAGCCCGAACCCTAACCTTAACACTTCCCCGAAGCCTGACCCTCACACGTCCCCTAATCCTAACCCGTACGCTAACACTAACCCGCGCCCTCACACGCACGCTCCCCCTAAAGCGTTGCCGTACCCTCACCTGGACCCTAAACCGTCCCCGTCCCCTAACCCTAACCCTAGGCCGAACCCTAACCCTAACCCTTCCCCAAAGCCTGACCCTCTCCCGTCCCCTAATCCTAACCCGTACGCTAACACTAACCCGCGCCCTCACACGCACGCTCCCCCTAAAGCGTTGCCGTACCCTCACCTGGACCCTAAACCGTCCCCGTCCCCTAACCCTAACCCTAGCCCGAACCCTAACCCTAACCCTTCCCCGAAGCCTGACCCTCACCCGTCCCCTAATCCTAACCCGTACGCTAACACTAACCCGCGCCCTCACACGCACGCTCCGCCTAAAGCTTTGCCGTACCCCACCTGGACCCTAAACCGTCCCCGTTCCCTAACCCTAACCCTAGTCGAACCCTAACTCTAACGCTTCCCCGAAACCTGACCCTCACCCGTCCCCTAATCCTAACCCGTACGCTAACACTAACCCACGCTCTCACACGCACGCTCCCCCTAAAGCTTTGCCGTACCCTCACCTGGACCCTAAACCGTCCCCGTCCCCTAACCCTAACCCTAGCCCGAACCCTAACCCTAACCCTTCCCCGAAGCCTGACCCTCACCCGTCCCCTAATCCTAACCCGTACGCTAACACTAACCCGCGCCCTCACACGCACGCTCCCCCTAAAGCGTTGCCGTACCCTCACCTGGACCGTAAACCGTCCCCGTCCCCGAACCCTAACCCTAGCCCGAACCCTAACCCTAACCCTTCCCCGAAGCCTGACCCTCACCCGTCCCCTAATGCTAACCCGTACGCTAACACTAACCCACGCCCTCGCACGCACGCTACCCCTAAAGCGTTGCCGTACCCTCACCTGGACCCTAAACCGTCCCCGTCCCCTAACCCTAACCCTAGCCCGAACCCTAACCCTAACCCTTCCCCGAAGCCTGACCCTCACCCGTCCCCTAATCCTAACCCGTACGCTAACACTAACCCACGCCCTGACACGCACGCTCCCCCTAAAGCGTTGCCGTACCCTCACCTGGACACTAAACCGTCCCCGTCCGCTAACCCTAACCCTAGCCCGAACCCTTACCCTAACACTTCCCCGAAGCCTGACCCTCACCCGTCCCCTAATCCTAAGCCGTACGCTAACACTAACTCGCGCCCTCACACGCACGCTCCCCCTAAAGCGTTGCCGTACCCTCACCTGGACTATAAACCGTCCCCGTCCCCTAACCCTAACCCTAGACCGAACCCTGACCCTAACCCTTCCCCGAAGCCTGACCCTCACCCGTCCCCTAATCCTAACCCGTACGCTAACACTAACCCGCGCCCTCACACGCACGCTCCCCCTAAAGCGTTGCCGTACCCTCACCTGGACCTTAAAACGTCCCCGTCCCCTAACCCTAACCCTAGCCCGAACCCTTACCCTAACACTTCCCCGAAGCCTGACCCTCACCCGTCCCCTAATCCTAAGCCGTACGCTAACACTAACACGCGCCCTCACACGCACGCTCCCCCTAAAGCGTTGCCGTACCCTCACCTGGACTATAAACCGTCCCCGTCCCCTAACCCTAACCCTAGCCCGAACCCTGACCCTAACCCTTCCCCGAAGCCTGACCCTCACCCGTCCCCTAATCCTAACCCGTACGCTAACACTAACCCGCGCCCTCACACGCACGCTCCCCCTAAAGCGTTGCCGTACCCTCACCTGGACCTTAAAACGTCCCCGTCCCCTAACCCTAACCCTAGCCCGAACCCTAACCCTAACCCTTCCCCGAAGCCTGACATTCACCCGTACCCTAATCCTAACACGTACGCTAACACTAACCCGCGCCCTCACACGCACGCTCCCCCTAAAGCGTTGCCGTACCCTCACCTGGACCCTAAACCGTCCCCGTCCCCTAACCCTAACCCTAGCCTGAACCCTAACCCTAACCCTTCCCCGAAGCCTGACCCTCACCCGTCCCCTAATCCTAACCCGTACGCTAACACTAACCCGCGCCCTCACATGCACGCTCCCCCTAAAGCATTGCCGTACGCTCACCTGGACCCTAAACCGTCCCCGTCCCCTAACCCTAACCCTAGCCCGAACCCTAACCCTAACCCTTCCCCGAAGCCTGACCCTCACCCGTCCCCTAAACCTAACCCGTACGCTAACACTAACCCGCGCCCTCACACGCACGCTCACCCTAAAGCGTTGCCGTACCCTCACCTGGACCCTAAACCGTCCCCGTCCCCTAACCCTAACCCTAGCCCGAACCCTAACCCTAACCCTTCCCCGAAGCCTGACCCTCACCCGTCCCCTAATCCTAACCCGTACGCTAACACTAACACGCGCCCTCACACGCACGCTCCCCCTAAAGCGTTGCCGTACCCTCACCTGGACCCTAAACCGTCCCCGTCCCCGAACCCTAACCCTAGCCCGAACCCTAACCCTAACACTTCCCCGAAGCCTGACCCTCACCCGTCCCCTAATCCTAAACCGTACGCTAACACTACCCCGCGCCCCCACACGCACGCTTCCCCTAAAGCGTTGCCGTCCCCTCACCTGGACCCTAAACCGTCCCCGTCTCCTAACCCTAACCCTAACCCTTCCCCGAAGCCTGACCCTCACCCGTCCCTTAATCCTAACCCGTACACTAACACTAACCCGCGCCCTCACACGCACGCTCCCCCTAAAGCGTTGCCGTACCCTCACCTGGACACTAAACCGTCCCCGTCCCCTAACCCTAACCCTAGCCTGAACCGTAACCCTAACCCTTCCCCGAAGCCTGACCCTCACCCGTCCCCTAATCCTAACCCGTACGCTAACACTAACACGCGCCCTCACACGCACGCTCCCCCTAAAGCATTGCCGTACCCTCACCTGGACCCTAAACCGTCCCCGTCCCCTAACCCTAAACCTAGCCCGAACCCTAACACTAACCCTTCCCCGAAGCCTGACCCTCACCCGTCCCCTAATCCTAACCCATACGCTAACACTAACCCGCGCCCTCACACGCACGCTCCCCCTAAAGCGTTGCCATACCCTCACCTGGACCCTAAACCGTCCCCGTCCCCTAACCCTAACCCCAGCCCGAACCCTAACCCTAACCCTTCCCCGAAGCCTGACCCTCACCCGTCCCCTAATCCTAACCCGTACGCTAACACTAACCCGCGCCCTCACACGCACGCTCCCCCTAAAGCGTTGCCGTACCCTCACCTGGACCCTAAACCGTCCCCGTCCCCTAACCCTAACCCTAGCCCGAACCCTAACCCTAACCCTTCCCCAAAGCCTGACCCTCTCCGGTCCCCTAATCCTAACCCGTACGCTAACACTAACCCGCGCCCTCACACGCACGCTCCCCCTAAAGCATTGCCGTACCCTCACCTGGACCCTAAACCGTCCCCGTTCCCTAACCCTAACCCTAGCCCGAACCCTAACCCTAACCCTTCCCAGAAGCCTGACCCTCACCCGTCCCCTAATCCTGACACGTATGCTAACACTAACCCGTGCCCTCACACGCACGCTCCCCCTAAAGCATTGCCGTACCCTCACCTGGACCCTAAACCGTCCCCGTCCCCTAAACCTAACCCTAGCCCGAACCCTAACACTAACCCTTCCCCGAAGCCTCACCCTCACCCGTCCCCTAATCCTAACCCGTACGCTAACACTAACCCGCGCCCTCACACGCACGCTCCCCCTAAAGCGTTGCCGTACCCTCACCTGGACCCTAAACCGTCCCCGTCCCCTAACCCTAACCCTAGCCCGAACCCTGACCCTAACACTTCCGCGAAGCCTGACCCTCACCCGTCCCCTAATCCTAACCCGTACGCTAACACTAACCCGCGCCCTCACACGCACGCTCCCCCTAAAGCGTTGCCGTACCCTCACCTGGACCCTAAACCGTCCCCGTCCCCTAACCCTAACCCTAGCCCGAACCCTAACCCTAACCCTTCCCCGAAGCCTGACCCTCACCCGTCCCCTAATCCTAACCCGTACGCTAACACTAACCTGCGCCCTCACACGCACGCTCACCGTAAAGTGTTGCCGTACCCTCACTTGGACCTTAAACCGTCCCCGTCCCCTAACCCTAACCCTAGCCCGAACCCTTACCCTAACCCTTCCCCGAAGCCTGACCCTCACCCGTCCCCTAATCCTAACCCGTACGCTAACACTAACCCGCGCCCTCACACGCACGCTCCCCCTAAAACGTTGCCGTACCCTCACCTGGACCCTAAACCGTCCCCGTCCCCTGACCCTAACCCTAGCCCGAACCCTAACCCTAACCCTTCCCCGAAGCCTGACCCTCACCCGTACCCTAATCCTAACCCGTACGCTAACACTAACCCGCGCCCTCACACGCACGCTCCCACTAAAGCATTGCCGTACCCTCACCTGGACCCTAAACCGTCCCCGTCCCCTAACCCTAACCCTAGCCCGAACCCTAACCCTAACCCTTCCCCGAAGCCTGACCCTCACCCGTCCCCTAATCCTAACCCGTACGCCAACACTAACCCGCGCCCTCACACGCACGCTCCCCCTAAAGCGTTGCCGTACCCTCACCTGGACCCTAAACCGTCCCCGTCCCCTAACCCTAACCCTAGCCCGAACCCTAACCCTAACCCTTCCCCGAAGCCTGACCCTCACCCGTCCCCTAATCCTAACCCGTACGCTAACACTAACCCACGCCCTCACATGCACGCTCCCCCTAAAGCGTTGCCGTAGCCTCACCTGGACCCTAAACCGTCCCCGTCTCCTAAACCTAACCCTAGCCAAAAACCTTACCCTAACCCTTCCCCGAAGCCTGACCCTCACCCGTCCCCTAATCCTAACCCGTACGCTAACACTAACCCACGCCCTCACACGCACGCTCCCCCTAAAGCGTTGCTGTACCCTCACCTGGACCCTAAACCATCCCCGTCCCCTAACCCTAACCCTAGCCCGAACCCTAACCCTAACCCTTCCCCGAAGCTGAGCCTCACCCGTCCCCTAATCCTAACCCATACGCTAACACTAACCCGCGCCCTCACACGCACGCTCCCCCTAAAGCGTTGCCGTACCCTCACCTGGACCCTAAACCGTCCCCGTCCCCTAACCCTAACCCTAGCCCGAACCCTAACCCTAACCCTTCCCCGAAGCCTGACCCTCACCCGTCCCCTAATCCTAACCCGTACGCTAACACTACCCCGCGCCCTCACATGCACGCTTCCCCTAAAGCGTTGCCGTACCCTCACCTGGACCCTAAACCGTCCCCGTCCCCTAACCCTAACCCTAACCCTTCCCCGAAGCCTGACCCTCACCCGTCCCCTAATCCTAAACCGTACGCTAACACTAACCCGCGCCCTCACACGCACGCTCCCCCTAAAGCGTTGCCGTCCCCTCACCTGGACCCTAAACCGTCCCCGTCTCCTAACCCTAACCCTAACCCTTCCCCGAAGCCTGACCCTCACCCGTCCCCTAATCCTAACCCGTACGCTAACACTAACCCGCGCCCTCACACGCACGCTCCCCCTAAAGGGTTGCCGTACCCTCACCTGGACCTTAAACCGTCCCCGTCCCCTAACCCTAACCCTAGCCCGAACCCTAACCCTAACCCTTCCCCGAAGCCTGACCCTCACCCGTCCCCTAATCCTGACCCGTACGCTAACACTAAACCGCGCCCTCACACGCACGCTCCCCCTAAAGCGTTGCCGTACCCTCAACTGGACACTAAACCGTCCCCGTCCCCTAACCCTTACCCTAGCCCGAACCCTAACCCTAACCCTTCCCCGAAGCATGACCCTCGCCCGTCCCCTAATCCTAACCCGTACGCTAACACTAACCCACGCTCTCACACGCACGCTCCCCCTAAAGCATTGCCGTACCCTCACCTGGACCCTAAACCGTCCCCGTCCCCTAAGCCTAACCCTAGCCCGAACCCTAACCCTAACCCTTCCCCGAAGCCTGACCCTCACCCGTCCCTTAATCCTAACCCGTACACTAACACTAACCCGCGCCCTCACACGCACGCTCCCCCTAAAGCGTTGCCGTACCCTCACCTGGACACTAAACCGTCCCCGTCCCCTAACCCTAACCCTAGCCTGAACCTTAACCCTAACCCTTCCCCGAAGCCTGACCCTCACCCGTCCCCTAATCCTAACCCGTACGCTAACACTAACACGCGCCCTCACACGCACGCTCCCCCTAAAGCATTGCCGTACCCTCACCTGGACCCTAAACCGTCCCCGTCCCCTAACCCTAAACCTAGCCCGAACCCTAACACTAACCCTTCCCCGAAGCCTGACCCTCACCCGTCCCCTAATCCTAACCCATACGCTAACACTAACCCGCGCCCTCACACGCACGCTCCCCTTAAAGCGTTGCCGTACCCTCACCTGGACCCTAAACCGTCCCCGTCCCCTAAACCTAACCCCAGCCCGAACCCTAACCCTAACCCTTGCCCGAAGCCTGAGCCTCACCCGTCCCCTAATCCTAACCCGTACGCTAACACTAACCCGCGCCCTCACACGCTCGCTCCCCCTAAAGCGTTGCCGTACCCTCACCTGGACCCTAAACCGTCACCGTCCCCTAACCCTAACCCTAGCCCGAACCCTAACCTTAACACTTCCCCGAAGCCTGACCCTCACCCGTCCCCTAATCCTAACCCGTACGCTAACACTAACCCGCGCCCTCACACGCACGCTCCCCCTAAAGCGTTGCCGTACCCTCACCTGGACCCTAAACCGTCCCCGTCCCCTAACCCTAACCCTAGGCCGAACCCTAACCCTAACCCTTCCCCAAAGCCTGACCCTCTCCCGTCCCCTAATCCTAACCCGTACGCTAACACTAACCCGCGCCCTCACACGCACGCTCCCCCTAAAGCGTTGCCGTACCCTCACCTGGACCCTAAACCGTCCCCGTCCCCTAACCCTAACCCTAGCCCGAACCCTAACCCTAACCCTTCCCAGAAGCCTGACCCTCACCCGTCCCCAAATCCTGACACGTATGCTAACACTAACCCGCGCCCTCACACGCACGCTCCCCATAAAGCATTGCCGTACCGTCACCTGGACCCTAAACCGTCCCCGTCCCCTAACCCTAACCCTAGCCCGAACCCTAACCCTAACCCTTCCCCGAAGCCTGACCCTCACCCGTCCCCTAATCCTAACCCGTACGCTAACACTAACCCGCGCCCTCACACGCACGCTCCGCCTAAAGCTTTGCCGTACCCCACCTGGACCCTAAACCGTCCCCGTTCCCTAACCCTAACCCTAGTCGAACCCTAACTCTAACGCTTCCCCGAAACCTGACCCTCACCCGTCCCCTAATCCTAACCCGTACGCTAACACTAACCCACGCTCTCACACGCACGCTCCCCCTAAAGCTTTGCCGTACCCTCACCTGGACCCTAAACCGTCCCCGTCCCCTAACCCTAACCCTAGCCCGAACCCTAACCCTAACCCTTCCCCGAAGCCTGACCCTCACCCGTCCCCTAATCCTAACCCGTACGCTAACACTAACCCGCGCCCTCACACGCACGCTCCCCCTAAAGCGTTGCCGTACCCTCACCTGGACCCTAAACCGTCCCCGTCCCCGAACCCTAACCCTAGCCCGAACCCTAACCCTAACCCTTCCCCGAAGCCTGACCCTCACCCGTCCCCTAATGCTAACCCGTACGCTAACACTAACCCACGCCCTCGCACGCACGCTACCCCTAAAGCGTTGCCGTACCCTCACCTGGACCCTAAACCGTCCCCGTCCCCTAACCCTAACCCTAGCCCGAACCCTAACCCTAACCCTTCCCCGAAGCCTGACCCTCACCCGTCCCCTAATCCTAACCCGTACGCTAACACTAACCCACGCCCTGACACGCACGCTCCCCCTAAAGCGTTGCCGTACCCTCACCTGGACACTAAACCGTCCCCGTCCCCTAACCCTAACGCTAGCCTGAACCCTAACCCTAACACTTCCCCGAAGCCTGAAACTCACCAGTCCCCTAATCCTAACCCGTACGCTAACACTAACCCGCGCCCTCACACGCACGCTCCCCCTAAAGCGTTGCCGTACCCTCACCTGGACCCTAAACCTTCCCCGTCCCCTAACCCTAACCCTAGCCCGAACCCTGACCCTAACCCTTCCCCGAAGCTGAGCCTCACCCGTCCCCTAATCCTAACCCGTACGCTAACACTAACCCGCGCCCTCACACGCACGCTCCCCCTAAAGCGTTGCCGTACCCTCACCTGGACCCTAAACCGTCCCCGTCCCCTAACCCTAACCCTAGCCCGAACCCTAACCCTAAACCTTCCCCGAAGCCTGACCCTCACCCGTCCCCTAATCCTAACCCATACGCTAACACTAACCCGCGCCCTCACATGCACGCTCCCCCTAAAGCGTTGCCGTACCCTCACCTGTACCCTAAACCGTCCCCATCCCCTAACCCTAACCCTAGCCCGAACCCTAACCCTAACCCTTCCCCGAAGCCTGACCCTCCCCCGTCCCCTAACCCTAACCCGTACGCTAACACTAACCCGCGCCCTCACACGCACGCTCCCCCTAAAGCGTTGCCGTACCCTCACCTGGACCCTAAACTGTCCCCGGTCCTAACCCTAACCCTAGCCCGAACCCTAACCCTAACCCTTCCCCGAAGCCTGACCCTCACCCGTCCCCTAATCCTAACCCGTACGCTAACACTACCCCGCGCCCTCACACGCACGCTTCCCCTAAAGCGCTGCCGTCCCCTCACCTGGACCCTAAACCGTCCCCATCTCCTAACCCTAACCCTAACCCTTCCCCGAAGCCTGACCCTCACCCGTCCCCTAATCCTAACCCGTACGCTAACACTAACCCGCGCCCTCACACGCACGCTCCCCCTAAAGCTTTGCCGTACCCTCACCTGGACCTTAAACCGTCCCCGTCCCCTAACCCTAACCCTAGCCCGAACCCTAACCCTAACCCTTCCCCGAAGCCTGACCCTCACCCGTCCTCTAATCCTGAGCCGTACGCTAACACTAAACCGCACCCTCACACGCACGCTCCCCCTAAAGCGTTGCCGTACCCTCACCTGGACACTAAACCATCCCCGTCCCCTAACCCTTACCCTAGCCCGAACACTAACCCTAACCCTTCCCCGAAGCATGACCCTCGCCCGTCCCCTAATCCTAACCCGTACGCTAACACTAACCCACACTCTCACATGCACGCTCCCCCTAAAGCGTTGCCGTACCCTCACCTGGACCCTAAACCGTCCCCGTCCCCTAAGCCTAACCCTAGCCCGAACCCTAACCCTAACCCTTCTCCGAAGCCTGACCCTCACCCGTCCCTTAATCCTAACCCGTACACTAACACTAACCGGCGCCCTCACACGCACGCTCCCCCTAAAGCGTTGCCGTACCCTCACCTGGACCCTAAACCGTCCCCGTCCCCTAACCCTAACCCTAGCCCGAACCCTAACCCTAACCCTTCCCCGAAGCCTGACCCTCACCCGTCCCCTAATCCTAACCCGTACGCTAACACTAACCCGCGCCCTCACACGCACGCTCCCCCTAAAGCGTTGCCGTACCCTCACCTGGACCCTAAACCGTCCCCGTCCCCTAACCCTAACCCTAGCCCGAACCCTAACCCTAACCCTTCCCCAAAGCCTGACCCTCTCCCTTCCCCTAATCCTAACCCGTACGCTAACACTAACCCGCGCCCTCACACGCACGCTCCCCCTAAAGCGTTGCCGTACCCTCACCTGGACCCTAAACCGTCCCCGTCCCCTAACCCTAACCCTAGCCCGAACCCTAACCCTAACCCTTCCCAGAAGCCTGACCCTCACCTGTCCCCTAATCCTGACCCGTACGCTAACACTAACCCGCGCCCTCACACGCACGCTCCCCCTAAAGCATTGCCGTACCCTCACCTGGACCCTAAACCGTCCCCGTCCCCTAAACCTAACCCTAGCCCGAACCCTAACACTAACCCTTCCCCGAAGCCTCACCCTCACCCGTCCCCTAATCCTAACCCGTACGCTAACACTAACCCGCGCCCTCACACGCACGCTCCCCCTAAAGCGTTGCCGTACCCTCACCTGGACCCTAAACCGTCCCCGTCCCCTAACCCTAACCCTAGCCCGAACCCTAACCCTAACACTTCCGCGAAGCCTGACCCTCACCCGTCCCCTAATCCTAACCCGTACGCTAACACTAACCCGCGCCCTCACACGCACGCTCCCCCTAAAGCGTTGCCGTACCCTCACCTGGACCCTAAACCGTCCCCGTCCCCTAACCCTAACCCTAGCCCGAACCCTAACCCTAACCCTTCCCCGAAGCCTGACCCTCACCCGTCCCCTAATCCTAAGCCGTACGCTAACACTAACCCGCGCCCTCACACGCACGCTCACCCTAAAGCGTTGCCGTACCCTCACCTGGACCTTAAAACGTCCCCGTCCCCTAACCCTAACCCTAGCCCGAACCCTAACCCTAACCCTTCCCCGAAGCCTGACCCTCACCCGTACCCTAATCCTAACCCGTACGCTAACACTAACCCGGGCCCTCACACGCACGCTCCCCCTAAAGCGTTGCCGTACCCTCACCTGGACCCTAAACCGTCCCCGTCCCCTAACCCTAACCCTAGCCCGAACCCTAACCCTAACCCTTCCCCGAAGCCTGACCCTCACCCGTCCCCTAATCCTAACCCGTACGCTAACACTAACCCGCGCCCTCACACGCACGCTCCCCCTAAAGCGTTGCCATACCCTCACCTGGACCCTAAACCGTCCCCGTCCCCTAACCCTAACCCTAGCCCGAACCCTAACCCTAACCCTTCCCCGAAGCCTGACCCTCACCCGTCCCCTAATCCTAACCCGTACGCTAACACTAACCCGCGCCCTCACATGCACGCTCCCCCTAAAGCGTTGCCGTACCCTCACCTGGACCCTAAACCGTCCCCGTCCCCTAACCCTAACCCTAGCCCGAACCCTAACCCTAACCCTTCCCCGAAGCCTGACCCTCACCCGTCCCCTAATCCTAACCCGTACGCTAACACTACCCCGCGCCCTCACACGCACGCTCCCCCTAAAGCGTTGCCGTACCCTCACCTGGACCCTAAACCGTCCCCGTCCCCTAACCCTAACACTAGACCGAACCCTAACCCTAACACTTCCCCGAAGCCTGACCCTCACCCGTCCCCTATTCCTAACCCGTACGCTAACACTAACCCACGCCCTCACACGCACGCTCCCCCTAAAGCGTTGCCGTACCCTCACCTGGACCCTAAACCGTCCCCGTCCCCTAACCCTAACCCTAGCCCGAACCCTAACCCTAACCCTTCCCCGAAGCCTGACCCTCACCCGTCCCCTAATCCTAACCCGTACGCTAACACTAACCCACGCCCTCACACGCACGCTCCCCCTAAAGCGTTGCTGTACCGTCACCTGGACCCTAAACCGTCCCCGTCCCCTAACCCTAACCCTAGCCCGAACCCTAACCCTAACCCTTCCCCGAAGCTAAGCCTCACCCGTCCCCTAATCCTAACCCGTACGCTAACACTAACCCGCGCCCTCACACGCACGCTTCCCCTAAAGCGTTGCCGTACCCTCACCTGGACCCTAAACCGTCCCCGTGCCCTAACCCTAACCCTAACCCTTCCCCGAAGCCTGACCCTCACCCGTCCCCTAATCCTAACCCGTACGCTAACACTAACCCGCGCCCTCACATGCACGCTCCCCCTAAAGCGTTGCCGTACCCTCACCTGTACCCTAAACCGTACCCATCCCCTAACCCTAACCCTAGCCCAAACCCTAACCCTAACCCTTCCCCGAAGCCTGACCCTCCCCCGTCCCCTAATCCTAACCCGTACGCTAACACTAACCCGCGCCCTCACACGCACGATCCCCCTAAAGCGTTGCCGTACCCTCACCTGGACCCTAAACTGTCCCCGGTCCTAACCCTAACCCTAGCCCGAACCCTAACCGTAACCCTTCCCCGAAGCCTGACCCTCACCCGTCCCCTAATCCTAACCCGTACGCTAACACTACCCCGCGCCCCCACACGCACGCTTCCCCTAAAGCGTTGCCGTCCCCTCACCTGGACCATAAACCGTCCCCGTCTCCTAACCCTAACCCTAACCCTTCCCCGAAGCCTGACCCTCACCCGTCCCCTAATCCTGACCCGTACGCTAACACTAAACCGCGCCCTCACACGCACGCTCCCCCTAAAGCGTTGCCGTTCCCTCACCTGTACACTAAACCGTCCCCGTCCCCTAACCCTTACCCTAGCCCGAACACTAACCCTAACCCTTCCCCGAAGCATGACCCTCGCCCGTCCCCTAATCCTAACCCGTACGCTAACACTAACCCACGCTCTCACACGCACGCTCCCCCTAAAGCATTGCCGTACCCTCACCTGGACCCTAAACCGTCCCCGTCCCCTAAGCCTAACCCTAGCCCGAACCCTAACCCTAACCCTTCCCCGAAGCCTGACCCTCACCCGTCCCTTAATCCTAACCCGTACACTAACACTAACCCGCGCCCTCACACGCACGCTCCCCCTAAAGCGTTGCCGTACCCTCACCTGGACACTAAACCGTCCCCGTCCCCTAACCCTAACCCTAGCCTGAACCTTAACCCTAACCCTTCCCCGAAGCCTGACCCTCACCCGTCCCCTAATCCTAACCCGTACGCTAACACTAACACGCGCCCTCACACGCACGCTCCCCCTAAAGCATTGCCGTACCCTCACCTGGACCCTAAACCGTCCCCGTCCCCTAACCCTAAACCTAGCCCGAACCCTAACACTAACCCTTCCCCGAAGCCTGACCCTCACCCGTCCCCTAATCCTAACCCATACGCTAACACTAACCCGCGCCCTCACACGCACGCTCCCCCTAAAGCGTTGCCGTACCCTCACCTGGACCCTAAACCGTCCCCGTCCCCTAACCCTAACCCCAGCCCGAACCCTAACCCTAACCCTTGCCCGAAGCCTGAGCCTCACCCGTCCCCTAATCCTAACCCGTACGCTAACACTAACCCGCGCCCTCACACGCTCGCTCCCCCTAAAGCGTTGCCGTACCCTCACCTGGACCCTAAACCGTCCCCGTCCCCTAACCCTAACCCTAGCCCGAACCCTAACCCTAACCCTTCCCCGAAGCCTGACCCTCACCCGTCCCCTAATCCTGACACGTACGCTAACACTAACCCGCTCCCTCACACGCACGCTCCCCCTAAAGCATTGCCGTACCGTCACCTGGACCCTAAACCGTCCCCGTCCCCTAAACCTAACCCTAGCCCGAACCCTAACACAAACCCTTCCCCGAAGCCTCACCCTCACCCGTCCCCTAATCCTAACCCGTACGCTAACACTAACCCGCGCCCTCACACGCACGCTCCCCCTAAAGCGTTGCCGTACCCTCACCTGGACCCTAAACCGTCCCCGTCCCCTAACCCTAACCCTAGCCCGAACCCTAACCCTAACACTTCCGCGAAGCCTGACCCTCACCCGTCCCCTAATCCTAACCCGTACGCTAACACTAACCCGCGCCCTCACACGCACGCTCCCCCTAAAGCGTTGCCGTACCCTCACCTGGACCCTAAACCGTCCCCGTCCCCTAACCCTAACCCTAGCCCGAACCCTAACCCTAACCCTTCCCCGAAGCCTGACCCTCACCCGTCCCCTAATCCTAACCCGTACGCTAACACTAACCCGCGCCCTCACACGCACGCTCACCCTAAAGCGTTGCCGTACCCTCACTTGGACCCTAAACCGTCCCCGTCCCCTAACCCTAACCCTAGCCCGAACCCTTACCCTAACCCTTCCCCGAAGCCTGACCCTCACCCGTCCCCTAATCCTAACCCGTACGCTAACACTAACCCGCGCCCTCACACGCACGCTCCCCCTAAAGCGTTGCCGTACCCTCACCTGGACCCTAAACCGTCCCCGTCCCCTAACCCTAACCCTAGCCCGAACCCTAACCCTAACCCTTCCCCGAAGCCTGACCCTCACCCGTCCCCTAATCCTAACCCGTACGCTAACACTAACCCGTGCCCTCACACGCACGCTCCCCCTAAAGCGTTGCCGTACCCTCACCTGGACCCTAAACCGTCCCCGTCCCCTAACCCTAACCCTAGCCCGAACCCTAACCCTAAACCTTCCCCGAAGCCTGACCCTCACCCATCCCCTAATCCTAACCCGTACGATAACACTACCCCGAGCCCTCACACGCACGCTCCCCCTAAAGCGTTGCCGTACCCTCACCTGGACCCGAAACCGTCCCCGTCCCCTAACCCTAACCCTAGCCCGAACCCTAACCCTAACCCTTCCCCGAAGCCTGACCCTAACCCGTCCCCTAATCCTAACCCGTACGCTAACACTAACCCGCGCCCTCACACGCACGCTCCCACTAAAGCGTTGCCGTACCCTCACCTGGACCCTAAACCGTCCCCGTCCCCTAACCCTAACCCTAGCCCGAACCCTAACCCTAACCCTTCCCCGAAGCCTGACCCTCACCCGTCCCCTAATCCTAACCCGTACGCTAACACTAACCCGCGCCCTCACACGCACGCTCCCCCTAAAGCGTTGCCGTACCCTCACCTGGACCCTAAACCGTCCCCGTCCCCTAACCCTAACCCTAGCCCGAACCCTAACCCTAACCCTTCCCCGAAGCCTGACCCTCACACGTCCCCTAATCCTAACCCGTACGCTAACACTAACCCGCGCCCTCACACGCTCTCTCACCCTAAAGCGTTGCCGTACCCTCACCTGGACCCTAAACCGTCCCCGTCCGCTAACCCTAACCCTAGCCCGAACCCTTACCCTAACACTTCCCCGAAGCCTGACCCTCACCCGTCCCCTAATCCTAACCCGTACGCTAACACTAACGCGCGCCCTCACACGCACGCTCCCCCTAAAGCGTTGCCGTACCCTCACCTGGACTATAAACCGTCCCCGTCCCCTAACCCTAACCCTAGCCCGAACCCTAACCCTAACTCTTCCCCGAAGCCTGACCCTCACCCGTCCCCTAATCCTAACCCATACGCTAACACTAACCCGTGCTCTCACACGCACGCTCCCCCTAAAGCGTTGCCGTACCCTCACCTGGACCCTAAACCGTCCTCGTCCCCTAACCCTAACCCTAGCCCGAACCCTAACCCTAACGCTTCCCCGAAGCCTGACCCTCACCCGTCCCCTAATCCTAACCCATACGGTAACACTAACCCGCGCCCTCACACGCACGCTCCCCCTAAAGCGTTGCCGTACCCTCACCTGGACCCTAAACCGTCCCCGTCCCCTAACCCTAACCCTAGCCCGAACCCTAACCCTAACCCTTCCCCGAAGCCTGACCCTCACCCGTCCCATAATCCTAACCCGTACGCTAACACTACCCCGCGCCCTCACACGCACGCTCCCCCTAAAGCGTTGCCGTACCGTCACCTGGACCCTAAACCGTCCCCGTCCCCTAACCCTAACCCTAGCCCGAACCCTAACCCTAACCCTTCCCCGAAGCCTGACCCTCACCCGTCCCCTAATCCTAACCCGTACGCTAACACTAACCCGCGCCCTCACACGCACGCTGCCACTAAAGCGTTGCCGTACCCTCACCTGGACCCTAAACCGTCCCCTAACCCTAACCCTAGCCCGAACCCTAACCCTAACCCTTCCCCGAAGCCTGACCCTCACCCGTCCCCTAATCCTAACCCGTACGCTAACACTAGCCCGCGCCCTCACACGCACGCTCCCCCTAAAGCGTTGCCGTACCCTCACCTGGACCTTAAACCGTCCCCGTCCCCTAACCCTAACCCTAGCCCGAACCCTAACCCTAACCCTTCCCCGAAGCCTGACATTCACCCGTACCCTAATCCTAACACGTACGCTAACACTAACCCGCGCCCTCACACGCACGCTCCCCCTAAAGCGTTGCCGTACCCTCACCTGGACCCTAAACCGTCCCCGTCCCCTAACCCTAACCCTAGCCCGAACCCTAACCCTAACCCTTCCCCGAAGCCTGACCCTCACCAGTCCCCTAATCCTAACCCGTACGCTAACACTAACCCGCGCCCTCACACGCACGCTCCCCCTAAAGCTTTGCCGTACCCTCACCTGGACCCTAAACCGTCCCCGTCCCCTAACCCTAACCCTAGCCCGAACCCTAACCCTAAACCTTCCCAGAAGCCTGACCCTCACCCGTCCCCTAATCCTGACCCGTACGCTAACACTAACCCGCGCCCTCACACGCACGCTCCCCCTAAAGCATTGCCGTACCCTCACCTGGACCCTAAACCGTCCCCGTCCCCTAAACCTAACCCTAGCCCGAACCCTAACACTAACCCTTCCCCGAAGCCTCACCCTCACCCGTCCCCTAATCCTAACCCGTACGCTAACACTAACCCGCGCCCTCACACGCACGCTCCCCCTAAAGCGTTGCCGTACCCTCACCTGGACCCTAAACCGTCCCCGTCCCCTAACCCTAACCCTAGCCCGAACCCTTACCCTAACACTTCCGAGAAGCCTGACACTCACCCGTCCCCTAATCCTAACCCGTACGCTAACACTAACCCGCGCCCTCACACGCACGCTCCCCCTAAAGCGTTGCCGTACCCTCACCTGGACCGTAAACCGTCCCCGTCCCCTAACCCTATCCCTAGCCCGAACCCTAACCCTAACCCTTCCCCGAAGCCTGACCCTCACCCGTCCCCTAATCCTAACCCGTACGCTAACACTAACCCGCGCCCTCACACGCACGCTCACCCTAAAGCGTTGCCGTACCCTCACTTGGACCCTACACCGTCCCCGTCCCCTAACCCTAACCCTAGCCCGAACCCTTACCCTAACCCTTCCCCGAAGCCTGACCCTCACCCGTCCCCTAATCCTAACCCGTACGCTAACACTAACCCGCGCCCTCACACGCACGCTCCCCCTAAAGCGTTGCCGTACCCTCACCTGGACCCTAAACCGTCCCCGTCCCCTAACCCTAACCCTAGCCCGAACCCTAACCCTAACCCTTCCCCGAAGCCTGACCCTCACCCGTCCCCTAATCCTAACCCGTACGCTAACACTAACCCGTGCCCTCACACGCACGCTCCCCCTAAAGCGTTGCCGTACCCTCACCTGGACCCTAAACCGTCCCCGTCCCCTAACCCTAACCCTAGCCCGAACCCTAACCCTAACCCTTCCCCGAAGCCTGAACCTCACCCGTCCCCTAATCCTAACCCGTACGCTAACACTAACCCGCGCCCTCACACGCACGCTCCCCCTAAAGCGTTGCCGTACCCTCACCTGGACCCTAAACCGTCCCCGTCCCCTAACCCTAACCCTAGCCCGAACCCTAACCCTAACCCTTCCCCGAAGCCTGACCCTCACCCGTCCCATAATCCTAACCCGTACGCTAACACTACCCCGCGCCCTCACACGCACGCTCCCCCTAAAGCGTTGCCGTACACTCACCTGGACCCTAAACCGTCCCCGTCCCCTAACCCTAACCCTAGCCCGAACCCTAACCCTAACCCTTCCCCGAAGCCTGACCCTCACCCGTCCCCTAATCCTAACCCGTACGCTAACACTAACCCGCGTCCTCACACGCACGCTCCCCCTAAAGCGTTGCCGTACCCTCACCTGGACCCTAAACCGTCCCCGGTCCTAACCCGAACCCTAGCCCTAAACCTAACCCTAACCCTTCCCCGAAGCCTGACCCTCACCCGTCCCCTAATCCTAACCCGTGCGCTAACACTAACCCGCGCCCTCACTCGCACGCTCCCCCTAAAGCGTTGCCGTACCCTCACCTGGACCCTAAACCGTCCCCGTCCCCTAACCCTAACCCTAGCCCGAACCCTAACCCTAACACTTCCGCGAAGCCTGACCCTCACCCGTCCCCTAATCCTAACCCGTACGCTAACACTAACCCGCGCCCTCACACACACGCTCCCCCTAAAGCGTTGCCGTACCCTCACCTGGACCCTAAACCGTCCCCGTCCCCTAACCCTAACCCTAGCCCGAACCCTAA